>NC_140503.1:186882533-187482533 GCF_964339955.1 Pipistrellus hanaki
ACATTTATGCCCTGATTCAACAACGGGGGAAAAGACCCTTGCGAAAGAGAGTACAGTGAGAGGGGAACCTTGGGGCAGCACTGGGGAAAGTAGCAGAACACAGCCATGTTAAAAGCTCAGCCATGTGCTTGACTTGTTTTCTCTAGCCAGTGTTGGAAGGTGACCAACATTTGGTTGTTTCAGATCATTCCCACTGGCTTTTGCCTGGACTCTCCTGGTTATGTGCCTCATCTCAAGGTGTTTGAAGGCAATTCCTTAGTGAATCCTGCGATTAGCTGGTAAATTTGAGTTGAACTAAAAAATGCATAATATGCATATGCAAATATGCATCATTACGGTCATCTGACTATGGAACCTTAGACCAAAAGCTATAGTAGAAAGCTTGATTCTCTCTTCCCCAAGTCAGAAAACCAACCTGACATCCCCGCCCCCTCCAAAAAACAAACGAAACATCAATGGAATACAAAGTTGATTTGAGTATTTTATTTATAAATGTACATTTACTATAAAAGCTGTTGCATTTTAGACAACTTTTTATTTGTTTTTTTTTTTTTACTATTTCTCAGAGGCATTTTAGAATAAATATTTTAAATGAAGGTTAGTGAAACTGATATAGAACATTGGCCCACCCAGAACAGTAACCTCTTTTGGACGGACTCACACATGAGGTGGATCATTTCAGCTCGTTAAGTCTTACACTGTGTATAGATAACTAGACTATGCATTGCATTAATACCACTACATAGAAAGAATGGGAAAATGGCATGAAAGTTTGCTCGTGAATAACAGTTACCCATTCTTTTTTTCTTAAGAAAGAGAAGGGACTGGCTTTTGGAGTATGAGGGGGAAAAATCAGACATACTTCCTTGGGAACAATAAATCACTCACTTGTATCATTTTTTTTTTTTAAAGCAAACACATTTACATAGTAGCTCCACAGAGCAGAGCATTTTTTTTTCTCCTGGGATTTCAAAGATTATTTGAAAAGAAATAGATCATACTCATTATGCTGCCTTGGAAAAAACAAGCTCTAGTCTGCCTGAGCTGCCATGTAACAGACTCCAAATGAAATATAAATCATATATAAATAGAAACAGTTGGCAATTAGAATTTAGAAAATGTTGGAGATTATTCTGTGCTGGTGACTATTGTTCATTATGGGAAAGCACATCTCGCAGTCAGAGAATGGGCTTTATTTTTCTTGACTCGATTCTAGCTTCAATACATGTACAATGAGTCTCACTAAGAAATGTGTATAAATGGGTCTGTGAAACCAGAAGAGAATGTGCAATATTCATATAATCCCTACATAACGGATGGAGTTCCACATGTAAAAAGTATCCTATAAAAACCGCTTATGAATGATCATATTGTACATGTTTTTGTGCATTATTTCTGGTAAAGTACTCTGCTAATATCATGCAAAGTGTAAACATCACATTATCAAAATATTTAATAAAACATGCAGGTGGTTAATCAAAATATTGAACTTAATCTGTACATTTTCAAAACTTTTTTTTTCAGGTTAATGTTTTCTATTTTTCTTTTTTTAAAATTTTATTTATTTTTTCCCCTGTAAAACAGCAAACACCTCCAGGAGAAGTCTTGGGAACTTGGAAGTGACTTCATCTCTCTTCAATGTACTGCATCCATAATTCATACTGTGTGCAACGGCTTTGCATTTTCTAAGGCACAATTTTTTTAATGAAGTGATGTGTGAATTTCAATCTAACCGCAGCTCATCCAAGTGACAAAATGGTCAAAATACCTCCAGTGGCTGAGGGAAATTTCTGCACTTATATGGAGCCCACATGAAGAGAACCATCTAGCATGTAAATAAATAATTGCTAGCCATACGCAATAGGACAGAAAAAAAAATTATTGCTTACGTAACAGAAGAACATCTACTTGGTCTTTTTTAATGACTACAGGAATCTATTAGGCGGATATCCACAGTCTACATTCACAAAAGGTCCTCTTCACTTATTTGCCATCGTTTCAAGGCAGAATAAATAGTCACCCATTCCCCAGGCTTAAAGGAAACAGCCTGGAGATTGAAAACATGATGCTTCTTAGTCATTAGATTCCCCTCTTGGCCAGCTAGACAGAACACAGGACTTAAGAAGTAAGCCGCTCTCCACAAGAGTTCCTCTCCGAAGGCCTCCATGAGCAAGGTTCAGAGTGCTTGAGAGCAGAGAGAGTCGGTGATGTAGGAGAAGAGGAAGAGCAGGTGTCCCTTAGGGTGGCAGCGCACATGTGACCTGCAGGCTCTTGCTGATGACCCTCCAGTGGCTTTTCACATCACCTGCCATTCGGATTCTATGAGGATGAACTTCATGCTGTTCTTCAGACACCTGTGCCCTCAAGGAGACCTGGCAGGTACGGGTGAGCAGTGGTCTCACGTAATGAAGGACCGGCCTCGATGAGGGTTTCCGTATGCCTTATGTCGAGTCTTTCATTGAATGTAGAGTCTGGAGAGAAGCAAGCAACAAAGCCCTGGTGGCTGGCATGGGCCCACCACGCTTTTGAAGATCAAACTTCCTCACATAGTTTGGGGAGGACTTTGGAAATGATGACCAAAATGTCTTCCTCTGGGTTCCCCTACCCTTGGGCAATGTCCAGAGGGCAAGCCTAGCTGACATGGCAAGGGTTCTCTTTATCTGATGGACCAGACTCTTATCAAGGACATAACCTTCCAAGCACACTAAACCTAATACTAACGGTGCAATAATTTATCGGTATGACTTCTGCCTCAAAAGGTAAGTAACATAAATGTTTCAGGATTACAGTATATATTATCAGACTAGTGCCATTGCATTAAAAACATGTTATAGCTCAGAGCTATATGATGTGGTTTTTAGTATCCGAAATGCATTACTTGTAAGCTCCTGTCTTAAAAGACCCCCGTGTCTCAAATTGGCATGTCTTGCACTTTCTGCAGCTCAATTTTGTAAACACAAAGTATTTAATTCCTAGAAATACTAAAACAAAACAGGTTTATTGAATCATCTATCTCACCAACTCCGCAAGGAAGAGAATAACACATTTTAAACCATAAGCCTGTCCGACCATGCTAAGACCTTCTTTTGAACTAGCCAGAATCATCAAAGTTCAATATTCTTTTGTTTATATTGTGCAAATGAAAAAAAAGAAAAAAGTAAAACAACAAACAGGAAAAACACAAACACTGCGCTATGAAAGAACAGATACCACCTTTTAGAATAGCCTTTCAGAAATTAGATGAATGCTGAGGAGCCCCTGGACATGGGATTCTGTTAAACAATTGCCTGGGGACACTCTCAAGAGAGAAGTGGTGAGTGATCTGGGGTCTTGAAAACCACGTCACAAGGTTGTGGGTTGGCCAGCACCTGTGATAAAGAAATCAGAGCGACGTTTGGTTAAAGTAATCAATGCTTCTTGCTTCAGATGCAAAAAACTTTCCCAAATTAGCTATGGCCTCTGCCAAAGCCTCTTTCCTCTAGGGGGGAAAGCGTGTTTCACCTCCCGCTCGGTGTGGTCTCAGGAGGAGCAGCATTGGTGTTACCTTTCTGAGCGCCACCCCAGAACTTTACCAGAGCCCAAGAGATTCCCATGCCCTGTAAAATTCTCTGGATTTCACTCTCTACCATATGTCCTCCATCCGGTTTTCTACTTTGCCTTCTTGGCAAATAAGCAAGAAAATGTTCTATCTTCTCTCAGTTTCTTTAGGTTTTGGTTTCTCTAAGAATAAAGACATTGCAACGGGAGGGATTTGACACATGATCTAGAAGCAGGATTGCTAGAGTAGCAATGAAAACACACAGAACACTCAGTAAAATCTGAATGTCAGAGAAACAACAAATACAATTTTTAGCCTAAGTGTCTATCCATATGACATTTGGGATATAGTAATGCTAAATCCTGAACATGCAATATTTGAAACATACGCCTACAAAAGTGATTCATTGTTTATCTGAAATTCAAACTTAAGAGGGCAAAAAAATATGTAATTGTGCATCTTCTCTCTCTCTCTCTCTCTCTCTCTCTCTCTCTCTCTCTCTCTCTCTCTCTCTCTCTCTCTCTCTCATCTGGCACCCTATCTAGGAAGGATAGTTTGGGTCCCATTATCTCCCACTGAAAGATTCACAAACTTTCTCCTTCACTTTAGGCACTCCAGTTGTGACGAGGCAACTGCAACGTTGGAAAAGACCCCAGGGATTTTGCATTAAACACATTTCATGTGAGTGAATGATGGAGCAGACACAGAGACACCGTCACCCAACGCCCAGGCACAAATGGCACAAGTGAGACATGTGCCGGCTCGATCCCTGACAGGTAATTTGTTTTGCACTTCCATCGCCATTTACATACGAACTTAAAAACTGTTTACATTGCTTTTAGGAATTGCATTTTAATATGCTGTTATGCTATTTTTCCTCTCCAAGAGAAAAATTTCATTTGAATGTGACTAGTTACTTGAAGAGAATAGGATTATATATTCAGGTTTTATTATTCCATACAATGAAATTATTTTGTTTCACTTAGAATGCCTATGATGTAAACCACCCCTCGAATCTATCCATCTCCCTTCTTCTCAACTCAGATCAAAATCAAATAAAGAAAAAAAGAAAAATGATTTTTTGCTATTTCTTTCCATTCTGACTCTTTTATTGCATCTGGGATATAGTCAACCAATTCAAGCGTATTTATATTTCTCTAGCTCATTATTATCCCCTCCACCTATTCACTCCTAGCATGTATGTTTTTCTTATGACACCAACAAAAAAAAAGCAGTATTTTCAGAAGTGCTGGTCATGCTCCCTGTGATGTGTGGACTTCAAGTATAGCCTAAAATGATATTAACATTTATCTGGAAAACTAGACATGAGGGAAGAGTTAGGAAAATTCAGAAAAAATAATTGGAGTTAAGGTGGCCATCATGACTCAGTTTTAAAACATATTGTGAAGTTATAATAATTAAAATTGTTTGACATGAGATAACAAATAGATCAATAAAACATATGATATCCAGAAATAGACCTGAATAGACATGTGAACTTAGTTTATGAGAAAGCTGGCATTTCAAATTAGTGAGGAAAAAAGGGATTATTCATTAAATTATAGTCACACAATCGGCTAATGGGGCGAGGGGAGGAGCTGGATATCTAGCTCATTTCTTACCCCAAAATACAATCCTGAAGTCACAAATCTACATGTGAAAAAGAAAACAAAAAACAATCGTAGGAGAAATCTCAGCTACATTTATGACACTGGAGCAGTGAGAGCTTTTCTAAGTAGGATACAAAACACAGAATATATATATAAATATATATATAAAAAATACAAATAAAAAAAGATATGTTAAGTTACCTAAGTAAAAATCTTTTCTATGAAAAAACATCATAAAGTAGAAAGGTGAATGATAAACGCAACAAGCAGCAAATATAAAAGAAAAATGTCTTTATAAAAACTCATGTAAGTCAAGTGCTAATAGAACAATAGGCAAAGGATAAAGAAGTACTTTTTTTTTAATAGACAAAGAAATATAAATGGCGAATACACGTATGAAAAGGTGGTCAAACTCACTTACAATTAAAGACATACAGATCAAAGCACCTAGCAGAGCAGAAATTTAACAGTTTGATGACACCCAGAGCTGACAGACATGGAGAGCAAGGGCTCTTATGCACTCCACAGGGAGGGAGCGCTCTCTGGGAGGTAGTAGGGCAATTTGTCTGACAATGAGAAAGCACCTGCCCTTTAACTCTGCAGTCCCGCTGCTCACAATCTAGCCTGAGGAAATACTTTCAAATGTTCATCCGGACATTATAAAAAATAATACCAGAAAACTGGAAATGACTGAAATGCCCATTCATGGAGATGTAGTTTTAAATTAGATATGGTAAGTCCATACAATGGGATTGCATGCCGCGATTGAAAACCCATTGAGAAGAATGAGGAGGAAGGACATGTTATATGGAAAAACTGTCAAGATATATCATTAAGTTAAAAACAGCAGCAAGGGAAACTAAGTGCAGAACACAGATTATGTGATTACCTTGGTGAAATAGAAACCAACACATGTGCATCTGTGTGTGTGTCTGTGTCTACACCTACACAAACATACATTCTGCCCCTCTCCCCAAGCAATTAGTAGAAAGTGATTACAGTGGTTAACTTTGGATTTTTGTTTTTTTTACTTTTAATTTGGTATCTTTTCAAATATTCAATTTTTCTAACCTGATACCCCTTATAACTTTTACTTATTTATTTTTGAATGTCTAGGGAGATAGTAAGACTTTTTATTTCTTCTTAGGATCTTAGCATTCTAAAAAAAAAAAAAAAATCCTAGTAAAATACTGCATTAAAATATAAAATAACCAGCTGAGACCGGTTTGGCTCAGTGGATAGAGCATCGGTCTGCGGACTGAGGGGTCCAGGGTTCGATTCCGGTCAAGGGCATGTGCCTTGGTTGCGGGCACATCCCCGGTGGGAGGTGTGCAGGAGGCGGCTGGTCAATGTGTCTTTCTCATCGATGTTTCTAACTCTCTATCCCTCTCCCTTCCTCTCTGTGGAAAATCAATAAAATATATTTTATACATATATATATATATATATATATATATATATATATATATATATATATATATATATATAATAACCAAAGGGAAAAAAATTCTATCTTTAGTCTACCTCCAAATCATTTTCTTAACTCCACAGTTCTTGTCTTTAGATTTGGAATTAAAAACAGTTAATGCCCCTTATTGTTGTATCCATAGGAAAAAAATTCCTGGCCTAGATCCGAAAAGCTAATTTCCAAAAGAAATGACAATGAATCATCCAACTTCTCAATTAAAATAAAAATCTGGATGAAAACAGGTTACTGTCACCCAGAAGTGGGTTCCTGCTTGCTTTCTGCTGGCATCCTTCAAACACTTAAATTATGGAAGAAGTTTAGATTTACAGTGCTTTCCAAATTTGGCCCAGTAGTCCTGCAACCTAACAGTGCCCTCTTCTGGTTCCATGGTTCACACCCAGCTGGCTGAGAAAAAGCATAATTTATAGATGATAGAATCACCTTGAAAATGGGAATAAAAGGCTTAGTTTTCATTTCTAATGTATAAAGAAAAAAAAGTCAGTTAAAAATATATTATACATTACACATGTACAATATATAAGTATTTGTGTGTGCATGGAATATATATATATATATAATACTATTAATACCATATTTTACATGTTCAATATTATATGTTTATACCATATGTAAATGTATTATACATGATATATTTATATATGCTTTATGTACATGGTATTAACATATAATATATAACATAGATGTTGCATGTGTATATTATATATAATATCTGGTAAAATACATAAGATATATATGCATATAATATAAAAATATAATATGTAATATAAATAGGCCAGTTTGATGGTACCAGCTCAGCTCTAAGTTGGAACTGTTCTGGCCTGAAGTCAAATGTTTATGATAGATAAAAATCACCTGGATTTGATTAAATTTTATTTCACATAATTTTACTAAAAAATGCAGCTATTCCTCAGTTTATACTAAACCTACAGCTATAAAAGAATTTAATTTCAATTTTTATTCTTAAAGTATTTAGTCTTGTAGATTTAGAGATTCATATTAAAAAAGCTATAAAAATGTCACTTCCTTTACTTGGAGAAATAACAAAACATTCTTGTATTTCAAACACCATCTCTTCATTCCTCTACCCCCTTTTTTTAAAGAAAGAGTTTCTGACCAATGAATTCTCAGAGATGAGTCTCCTGTTGTCTAGGCCAGGCACCAGAAGGCCATATAGGTCAGGCACCAGGAGACTATATGATGGAGTGGTGAGTGAGGCTGGATTCAGAGGTTTAGCCATGGCTATTTTCAGATTTTCTAAATAGCAGCTAGGCAACAGCACCCCCTGGTGCCCCACAAGCCAACATGACCCTTCTATGGCAGGAAACCCAGATCCAGGATCCCAGGGCAGGCTGCTCTAGGGAGCTTCGAGACAGCACACACTTGTTAAGCCTGACTATGTACTCAGGTATCCTGGACGAGGACAGGGGTTCACAGAGAGCAGAACCTATCATTTGGCCTCTTAGGAACTTTAAATTTAGTTGGGACCAACAACATATTGTGTCATGAAACTCCTGAAAGTAGGACATGCAGCTACGGAGAAGCTGGTGCTTGATTTAATGAACAATGGAGAGCCATTCTTCCCACTTCAACCCCTCCCCCCCAATGGTGCTGGTTTTCTAAAGATATGCCTCGGCAAGCAAACAGTGTTTTACAGACCTTCTATCTGCCTTCTACCTCACCAAAGTCTCTATGGTGAGCTCAGGCAATGCCTCAAACTTGGCCCACAGTTTTTATCTACTGGTGTATTAATGCACTTCAGGATGAAAAGAATTTGGCCACACCCAAGCAGTAACTTCTAATAAGAAACAAGTGGTCATTAAGGGGTTACTTCATTATTTCGTCCTTTATCTAGATGTTAACAGATCTTTCCCCCAGTAGGAGTGTCAGCTGATGGGCAGAAATAATTGAATTCCTCCAATGGGCCCTAGAAAGGCATGCTATTGCACTCATTCATCTCAAGGTATTTCACCCCAGTACTTACTTCTGGATCGCATGTAGCAATCATTACAGTTTAGAAGACCATTTCGAATCCTAACATCCGTCCCACTCATTGCATCTCCAAGCTGTCCTTTACAAATTCCACACTGCAGGGGAGGAAGAGCAGAAGGTATAAGCTGCATAAGGAATCTCTTTATGATGCTTAGTTATTGTTTACACAAATAGCGCAATAATCACTTTTACAACCACCACATTTGTTGAGCATCTACTATGTGTTAGATGCTGCACTAAGAACTGGCTTACAGCCTTAGTTGGTTTGGCTCAGTGGATAGAGCACCAGCCTGGGGACTGAAAGGTCCTGGGTTCGATTCAGGTCAAGGGCACATGCCCGGGTTGTGGGCTTGATCCCCAGTAGGGGGGCCTGCAGGAGGCAGCCAATCAATGATTCTCTCTCATCATTGATGTTTCTATCTCTCTCTCCCTCTCCCTTCCTCTCTGAAATCAATTATATATATATATATTTTTTACAAAAGAACTGACAACAACAATATACTTTTAGCATTTTATGGTAACTTCTTGCATTTTACAGAGGATGATGGTTCAGAGAAGTTAGCTGATTTGTCCAAAGTTGTAAACCCACTAAGTGGTGTTGGGTTAATCCTAAAGCCTATGCTGTTAACCTCTATCACATGCCTTTTCTCAATCAAGATGGAAGAACCATTTTATTATTTTTTTAAATTAAAGTTATTGGGGTGACATTGGTTAATCAATTTATATAGGTTTCAAAAGTAAAATTCTATAATACATCCTCTTTATATAGCATTGTGTGTTTACCAGCCAAAGTCAAACCTTCTTCTGTCACCATATATTTGACCTATGAACCATTTTAAACAGATTACATGCTAGTGATTTTAAAGAAACACATGGTTGGCAGATTATGAATGAAAACTTGTCTGTAAATAATCACTAAATGCTTTCCAGCAGTGTTGGTAAGTTCTGCCAGATCAGAATTCCTTGGAAACAGCTATTTACCTTATCTTTCCACGTTAAAGGCAGTGACACCCAGATAACAAATCCACTGAGAATGGCACTTCCTTCAGCTAAGTCAGCTTGAGTGTAGACAGAAGCTGCGGGATAGACTGTGCTGGGTGCACCAGAGGAGTGGCAGGAGCGGCAGCAGGGGTTGGTTCTGATGCCAGCTTCACGCCAGGAGATCAGGACTGAGCTCAGGAGTAGAGGGCCAGCCTCAGACTCATGTTCTAAGGTCATTGGGGACAGAGGGAGGCTGCAACCAAATTATGCCACAAGTTGCATCTACATGGCACAGGTATGTATCTTAAAGCAGCAGGTCAGACCAGGAAGTGAAAGATGAGAGAGAATAAAGGCCTTGACAGCTTACAAAGGGAGTCTCTTGTTTCTTGAGAACTTGCAGAATTCTTTGCCACCTCTTTCTTTTGAGTTCTGGTAAAGTTTCAGAGAACAAACTCTGGTGTTGGAACATATTATCTTGGCATTGCCATGAGATTTTAAAATGTAAATGCCTTGAACCTCAAAATACTCCAAGACCATTTAAGACACGCATTATCTTGGTTAATTCTCCAATGAGAATATTGATAAATTGAGTCTCATTAACTCTCCATATTGTGTTTTGTCCAAGACAAGATTTGCTTCCCAGTGAGTATTGATGCTATTCAATCCTGGGACAACTTCACTTACTTCCCCTTAGCTTCTCAGTAAAGTGGGAGTTCTTTTAACTCCATGCAAGTGTACTTTATAGCTGAGGAATCTTCCAACAAGACATAGAACAAAATTCAAGAAGGACAAAGAAAGCACATCAGGATTATAAAGAGAAAGAAATGACTCTTATCAGAGGAAGAAGGTTTAGTTTCAAAAATTATGTATTAATTTGAAAGATGTCTATGAGAAAAAAAAGAAGGAAAAAAAGATGGGAAATACTGAAAGAGGCCAACTTATAAATTTTATAATAAATCAGGTATAACTGGTTAAATCACGTACATAGCAGGAAATCTGGGATTAGAATCTAAGCCTCCTCATTTTCAGTGTACTTATTAATTCATTCATCTAAAAATGTTGACAGACATAGTGTCTGCTAGATGCAGAAGAAATAGTGGTGAGCCAGGCAGACATGGCTCCTGCTTTTATGGAGTTGATTGTTTATTAAAGGACATGATAAATAAGGCAACAGTGAGTGGTACGGACCATGAAAGGCTCTGTAAGGCCCTGTAACAAAGGCGAGAGACTTAGTCTGGGGGAGCAGCACAGCTTCTCAGAGGAAGTGCTATTTAGTTTGGGATCACAGACATATTCAACGTTGCCACTAGCTCTAACCACACTGAACTGACAGAAAATTTTTCAACATTAAGTCACAAGAGTTTGAGAAGCTGCCAGGATATTACCTTCCCAATAAATTCACATGCCCTAAAAGGTGTGGAAGTATCACGGCCCTCCCAGGGTAGCATTCTCAGCTTCCTGCCAGATAGAAGCTCTTCAGCAACAAAACCTGTTTCACAGAGACACACTGCACAAACCTGTTCTGCTACTTCTAAGCTGACATCCCAGAGGAACGCATGGGAGCTGAGAGCTTCCTCCGGAAGGCTGGATTCCACGCACACTCTGTACACCCAGGAGGAAAGGCCACCAGGGTTTCCAGGAGGCATGTATGCCTCAGCCCAGAGCGATGCCAAAGGACACCATGTACTCAGAGAAGAGAGGGATGGATACATACCCTGAAGCACTGGATGTGAAAATAGAGATTGAGGGTCTCAATGATCATCGCAGCTCCTTTCCCCAGCGGAAGCCCACAGGACGAGCACAGCTTCTTCCCACTTATAGACCTAGGTCAAAACCATGTGTAACAATGAAACCGCCCATTTAGAATAGTTGGTGAAATACACAAACATGTAGCCTCATGCAAAAAAAAAAAAAAAAAAAAAAAAAAAGAAAAGAAAAGAAAAGAAAACACGGATTTAAAAAATGTTTATCTCGTGAGTGAAATGACAATTACTGATAATGAGCAGCAATGGAGCATTAGATATAATTGGCAAACAAGCGCCAGACTAAACACAATGGGCCTCCGTTGTGGCAGAGAATCTGGAGTGCATGTATACATGCATGCGTACGCGTGTGCTTTAGTTATTGGATACAAGAAGTGTGTGTTGTTTATTCAACCACAATGATCAAATGCCTTGAAATGATTCCATGTATCCATCACGTGTTTATATAAGCCCTAAAAGATCATCATCAAATTTAGCTTTACTAAGATTTCAATGTTGCTTTAAAATTTTCTATAATTGATTCATTGGCCCATGAGGGCGTCTCTTTTACCTATTAAGAAATCCTTTTTTTATTTTTTTATTTTTTATAAAAATAGAGAGGCAATTTTGATACAGGCCACAGGCCAATATGGGATCAGATCCCTGCTTTGTCCCTAGGTTCTGGGATCTGGTGTAAAGAACTCACTTTGGGTTTCTCTTTCACCTTCAAAATGAGAGGGCTTGACTAGATCAGTGGTCGGAAAACTGTGGCTCTTGAGCCACATGTGGCTCTTTGGCCCCTTGAATGTGGCTCTACCACAAAACACCATGAGCAGGTGCTCATGTACAGTGTGATTGAAACTTCGTGGCCCATGCCCAGAAGTTGGTTTTCGGCTCTCAAAAGAAATTTCAATCATTGTACTGTTGATATTTGGCTCTGTTGACTAATGAGTTTGCCGACCACTGCACTAGATGATCTCTATTGTTCCTTCCAGTGTAAACTCCGCTACTATAAACTGGACACTTGGCATCCTCTCGGCGCTGTAAGCCCCTATAGGGCATGGGCTGCCTGGACCCCATCTCTGTATCCCCTAGCCCAGCAGCCAGCACAGTGCCTGCCAGTGGATAAAAATCAAACCCAGCAGACCAATACCAGGCGAGGGACAAGCTGGCTGCCTTCTGGGGCGGCCTGCCCACAGCTAAGATCAGCTGGCAACAGTGCCTATCCTCTGGAAAGTGCTTGGAATTACACAGGAAGTTTGAAAATGTGCAATGCCATTCAGAAGCCAACAGGGTACAGAGGGACAGCAGAAACAGAAAGGGAGAAAACAAAAAAGAGGAAGAGTTGCCCTAAGCAAACCCTATTTATTAGGATTTCCCTCTACCCAGTAGTCAAATGAAATGTCTAAATCCAAGAAACCTTGGAGTACTCCTCAGTAATTGGTCTCCCCAGTGAATGGGAACTCGGCAGCTTTTAAGGATATCATGGAGCCCAATTAACGTCCCTCCTTAGAGAGTCTGAGTAGGGGAAGGAAGGATGCAGTTTTGCGGCTCGGCCCCGCCTGGTTCTCTGTAAGAGCCATCAGCCTAGAAGGACCTAGCCATCTTGGAGGGGAAGGCGCCGGCTGAGGAGCCCGGCAACTGTCTGGTGGATTTTATTATTAGATTGCAATTTCCACAGAATATAATTAAAGGCCCCTGGCCACAGCCGTGCCAATGTCATGCACTTGGCTTTCTCCCTCCGCCTGCCTGTGTGTGTGTGTGTGTGTGCGTGCGTGCGTGCGTGCGTGCGTGCGTGTGTGTGTGTGTGTGTGTGTTGAAAGAGATTTGATGGACAAACTTCTCAAAACCATTTGGCAAGCATTAATTTGGTTCAAATTATGCTTGGCAGGCTCTAGTCCAAACAAAGCCGCCTCTGAAAGGCTTGCTGACCTCTTGTACCGGTTTGGCGACTGGCCAGGAGGGGTGGGAGGACAGGGGGACAGGTGCCCCGCCTGGAAGTTCTCTCGAGGGCTTTTCCTGTAACGTGGTAAAGGAGCCAAACATTATGACAAGGAGAGAGAAGCCCAACCCTATAAGAGAAGACATTTTAGTAAGGAAATAAAAGACTTCCCTGATAACCAAAGAAAGACCACAGAGTGTCCTAGAGGTCATTATTTCTAAAGAACAAACACAGTGAATCCGTCTGGCAAAGAGGATACATGCAATGGCTGTATAGTTCAGAGCAGGCTGGCGCTCTTGAATGGAAAAGCCAGAATAGCGTTTCATCTTTGTTTTTGCCAGGTTCTTTGCTTAGTTAAAATTGCACGCTGAGTTAGGTATAAAAATCATAGATGGGGGGGAGGGGCAAGGTGAGTAGGGATTTAGGGAAAAGTTTGTGCAGAGAGCCCAGAAATAAAGGGCAGAACGTCAAGGAGGTATTTTCCAGTGGGGTAGCTCCCACCCCCCATCAATACATTCATTCTGAGGACATGTGACAAGGGGCAGTGCTCACAACAGTTAATAACGGCTATGTCGTAGGCATCTACAGAGCACAGTGGTCCCCAGCCAGAATGGTGTGGCTGGTTGCACAGCTCTGCCTATGACTAGCTGTCAGTTCTGGGCTCTTGCTTATAAAAGTTCATTGCATTTGTAAAGAAAGGGACAGAACACAGAAAAAATAACGAGGACAAGAGAAATGCCATCACAGGAGTGAACAGAGCACGAGTCCATCTGTCTTCTAACTGGTGTTGGAATAACTCCCGGAGCCCACTGCCCACCCGCACCTCCTCCTCAGGCAGAGCTTGTTTCCTCCAAAATGTCACCTTTTCAGGTAATACTCTAGAGCAGCAGTTCTCAACAGTTATGAAGTAGCAACGAAAATGATTTTATGGTTGGGGGTCACCACAACATGAGGAATTGTATTAAAGGGTTGAGGCATTAGAAAGGTTGAGAACCACTGCCCTACAGGATAAGTACCAGGGCCTAAAAAATGGTCGGAAATCACTGCAATAATCAATAACAATCATGATTACTTCTGTGTGATTTCAGTGTTTATTTATTCCGAGTGTCATCTGGGCACATAGAAACAAAATTGGGTAGACATAAGAGAAAAAGGGGGAACGGAGTAAACACCATTTTAAAAAATGTAACAGAAAAATAAGGTAACAAGTTGAACGTATAAAACAAGTCATCCTCATCCTCATCACCATCTTGTCATTGTCTACCCCCAGCTATACTACATAGTACTTATTATTCGTCAGGTATAAAACCTCGCAGGTAGGTAGTATTATTATTGCCATTTTATACATGAAGAACAGAAGCAGAGAAAGATTAATCTACTTGCTCAAAGCCCTACACAGGCACGTGGCAGAGTCAAAAGCTGAATCCAGGTGGCCTGGCTCCAGGTAGAGAGACTCGCTGAAGTATTATATAATGAATGTTGTGTTTAAAAAGCTGATTACAAAGAACCTCTGGTTCACATATGATCTTACATTGAACTGTGGTATAATTTTGAATTCCTCTACCATTTAACCCGTCAAGTACTTTGAATAAATTATTTAATTTCACTGAGCCTCTATTTCCTCCTCTGAAAAATGGTAATAATAACTCAATTGAAGTTATTGGGAGAGCTCAGTGAGTTGATTTATGAAAAAGAAGCGAAAAGCTAGGTAAAGCCTTCAACACAGAGCCTGTTATATCGAAATGCATAAAAAATATTAGAAACTATTATTATAAAAAATATAAATCTTACAAAATTAAAATATAGCCTAAGGTTGCTACCTAAAAGGGAGAGAATGATAATGAGAGAAAACATTTTTTTCCCTTAAAAGAATATTTGTCAGTAAATTTTGAGACAATTTAATTCATATAAAGAAATTGTTAACACAACATGCCTGCAAATTCTTCTCAATGTTTAGATTTGTGGGTTAAAGGCATAACTCGGCTTCTTTCAAATGGATAAACTCAGAGTGTATCATTCCTTGCCTGGGAGGCTGTCCTAAATTTCCATAAACGTTTGTTACCTTGTCAATGAGATCCAAGAGAGAGAAAGCATGAAAATGCTGCTAACACCTTGCTATCACACGCTTTTTCGTTTTCCCCTTTCTTAGTCAATACGTTAAAAAGAAAAAGGAATTCCACGTCTATCATTGGTTACTCACTTCCGCCTTTCACTCGGGGACTCAAGCTGATGGTTAATGCTGTTATCCAATGGGAGGGTTTTTGGCTTCACATCTTCTAAAGTGTTCATTGGCAGGTTTGGCACCTGCTGATTCTGGGATGGACCTGGGCCAATCAAGAACATAAACTTAGAGCTCAGTAACATCACCTTTGCTTAGTAAGCCACCTTTCTTTCTTTTTTTCTTTCTTTCTTTCTTTCTTTCTTTCTTTCTTTCTTTCTTTCTTTCTTTCTTTTAAAAATATATTTTATTAATCTTTTTACAGAGAGAAAGGGAGAGGGATAAAGAGTTAGAAACATCAATGAGAGAGAAACATCAATCAGCTGCCTCTTGCACACTACCTCCTGCACATTCCCTACCAAGGTACATGCCCTTGGCAGGAATTGAGTCTGCAGGTCAATGCTCTATCCACTGAGCCAAACCGGTTAGGGCTAAGCCACCTTTCTTTAAAGTGCTAACGCCTGCTGAGGTCTCAAGGTGAGTCCAAGAAGAGTCTGGCACTTGGTGGTGGGAGTTTCTTCAGGGTGCTATAGAGCATAAGCTAGAAGAGAAGCGTGTAGCCAATAGAAATCCTCTCTGTCCGGATGACAAGCGGGGCTGTCGTACAATAATTTAAACATCGGTGGGTCTCCTCCTTCCTTACCCTGAGCCAGCTGTGGGTTCACCCCACAGTGTGGGGTCCCAGCTCCTGTATCCAGCTGGTCATTTGGATGGGTTCCTTTTGACACAGAGTTCTCAGAATCAGCCAAGGCCCCTTGAATAAGTCTGTTAAAATAAGTAAGTATATTTCAGAACAGAGATAAAAGCAATTGAACTAAAATTATTGATCTTATCCTTTAGGGTATGGAAGTACCAATTTCAATAAAAAAAAAAACCCACAAAAACCCACAAATGAAGGCTAACTAAATGCGTATTTATTCTTTTTATTCTTTTTATTTTAAACTAGGTTTAAATGCTCTGAATTGTTACTCATTTTTATTATCTATCAATTTAACAAGCTTGAGAAACCATCATTTCTCATGGTTATCAACATAGCCTTTTTAATAGCATCTTTTTATAAAGAAAGGAGAGGTTGAAGAGATTTTAAAGGGTCCCTGGCAACAACAGAGACTGTTTGGAGAACTATAAAAAATTCACATAAAACTCTTATCAGTGGTGCTCAAAAATTCCTGATGGGTGGCTTTCATTTCATAAAACTGGAAAGTCCCTTCAAACAGTGTTAACTGGAAGCAGATGTGCTATTCCAAGGGCTCTCAGACTCTGGACATGGGCCCCGAGCCCCTATACCCTACACCTCACTCAGTCTTCTCACTGATGGGCATAGGAGGGTTCTCAGAGTAAATCCCACCAGCAAATCCCTACCAGAAGAGCCAATAGAAACCTTCTAAAGCATTCACTGGTGGGTTTGATACCTGCTGATTCCAACCCCAAATTGACCAGTCTCTGAAAATAACCCTTCCATAGCCGTTCCTCTGAGGATGGCGTGTGTATACGTGCAACCTGGTCCAGCATGCACACTCATTAATATCTACCTAGTATCTCAGAGCTGCAGAGGCAAACATCTGTCTCATAAAGAACTTGCTTATGGCAGAGCCTCCTGTGTTTCTGTGGGTCCCTTCTAGATTAGGTGTGGGGTGGAAGCAACAAACTTACCATTGCCCAAAGCTACAATCAGATTCTGCTTCCATGGAATAGACTAGAACCTATGAGTGTGTGTGTGTGTAAGGGTTACCCACACACAATCAATTTACTTAATTTTATCACACAGAGTAAACGTGGCTTCTCACAGCTCAGAGGATACGGACAGCAGAGTTCAGGTCCACAGTAAAGCCACAGTGGGTGGGACCCCAGGACATGTCTTCAGCCTCCATTCCTCCAGACACATCAACTATCTCAGGTGAGCAATGTTTAGGTTTAGGGCTTTGCATGGACCACATGCTCCTTCTCTGATCTATGCTGTCTCCTCTCATTTGAGAAAGGCTTCGCCTATTTAAAATCAGGCTATTTGTATTCAATTGCATAAGGACACTGACTTCAGCGTCATTAGAATGTGTTCAAGCAATATGTAATGTATTACTGGAATGATCGTTTCAAAGGCGAATATGATTTGCATCAGCAATGAGCACTCTTCCTGGGAGAGAGCAGGCGGAACCCGGGTTTTTCGCATTTAGACCGACAGCCTGAACCGTGGGGCAGGCATACCTGCCCTTGTCCTCCGGGGGACCGCTTTCTCTAGGCTCCAGCAACAAGCCATTGTTGCCCCCCGGGAATGGTGTCTTCTGTCTTGTCTCTTGCTCTTCTTCATGACAGTTTTCCAGATCCATCTTATTCTGACAGGGAAAACAAGGATAATCTTAAATAGAAACTAAACCCACTGGACAACACTCATCTCTGGCCATGGGATAGTTGAAGCTTCCTCTCCTCCCTCCAATCACATTGTCTGCACGTTAAGGAACAGTTGTTCACACTAATTGAATAGTCACTGAGCTATACGATTTAAAATAAACATGCAACCTGGATCTTTTTCAGAAGTTATCATAGAGTGGAATAGTTTAGAAAACCCACTGTTTCAACATCTAACAGTCACAAAACTGCTAATTTCAGGACACTTGGCTCTCTAATGCCCACCATTATTTTCTTTATTGCAGATTATAGACTATCCAGGGTCTGGTATGACTTCGGTCCACCACTGACCTCCATGACTTTGTTTGGGGGATATGGAGGTAGACCAGCTGTTCTGGGCTCTCTCCAGCCCTTGAAGATACATGTAAAGTCCATGTGGAATTTTAAGAGTGTGTTAGAAGCAACTCTGATGGAGGCTGGTGGAGAGCCTGCTGCTGGTACCAGTGCAAGGGGACGTGTGCTGTGGCAGAGAGGAATGCATGCCTATTGAATGAACGAATGATGGGCAGAAAGAAGTTTCCCAGCACATGGCCCGTGAATTAGGACCTAATCAGCCAGTGCAGAGAGACGTTGGTAGCCAGCCTGTGAGGCAGATCTGGCCTCAGCAATGACTGTACTGCTCCTCAGGCAATGGCTCTAGGATTTGGCCATGGAATGGCAATACCATGGTGTATGAGGGCCATGAGTAGCTGGCATGAACCTAGGGAAATAGCCATGCCTGGGTTTAAACTCATGGAAAACTTGGCTGTGTGGCTTTATACTTCTTTTGGGTTTACTTATTTCACAAACTGCTTTTAATCTATAGTCTCACCACTGCTCCACTGCCTTCAGTCACAGAAGAGGATGTGGACAGCTGGTCTGCAGAACTTGAAGAAATAGTAAATGGAACCACAGTGTCTTCAATTATTTTGCGCTCCTAAGAGGAAGAATGGGAATTAATGAAAGGGGGAGAAAATCAAGTATCATATTTGCCAAGAGAAAAATTTCATTAAGGAACTTTAGAAAAAAGACATCAGAATTATATGCAGACAAGCAGGGCATTAAAAAAAGGTCTTATCTTCTAAAAGCACATAAATCAGATAATACTCTCTATGGGCAATGATTTAGAAATTAGCATTTGATTTAATAGAAAAACAAAGTCTTCACAAATTAATTAGTTAGTGAGATTCAAGAAGCCTTATTAGAAATATTGTAGGGATTTGATTATGTGCAAAAATTGTTATTGAAGATAAAATTCACTATATTATTAATCATAAGCAAATTTTAGATAATATAGATAAAATGTAGCTCCCTTTAAATGATCTAATGTGGTCTGGTTTGTTCATCTAAAAAATACGAAACCTATAAAACCAAATATTCCTCCCCACCATTCCCTAGCACTACGTTCACTCTGCCTATGGAACTAAATCTCGTCAGTACCATAGAGTGAGTGCAGTGGTAAGACTCATTTGGCCTTGATATCAAAATTATCCTCATAAAATTAACTCACCACCAAACATGCTTGCTCAGACTAATAAAGAAATTGATATCAATGCCCTCTCTCTAAGATAAACCAAGAATCTGACTCTCTGACTAGAGATCAGATATAACTATATTGTCACCCTTGACCTTGACAGCACACCCGATCACAAACTGAATTTGGAGGAATTGTGGTCTTTTAGTGCCTACAGGGTATGACTTTCTTAAAGAGGTTGATGGGCTCTGCGATGGGTGGAGATAATCAGCCACAGCCACATACATGTACACACAAACCACAGACACAAAAGCATTGATAACCTTTGAGAAACTAGGACCGCGAGGCCCAATTCCTTCTGGGGAATTTCCTACCTCCTCATAGTATCTGCGCTCTTCCTCTTCCACCTCCTTTTGGGCCTTTTCCCACTCTTCTTTCAGCTTGTCCTGCTCTTTCTGGTATCTCTCCTGTCACAGAATTTCCAGAGACTGTTCTGAACCGACCGTTGCATGCATCATTGGGACATCCCCCCTCAAAGCCAACATGTAGAGAGAGCATCATCTTGTAACATTCTGAATCTAACCCGATCATGCAACACAAGGGGAAGAGCATTGTGTGGCACTCAAACATGTTAGGAACCTAAACCCCAGGGAGAACAGCACAGGGTGGGGGCAAAAGTAGGTTGACAGTTGTCCGTATGGAAAATTAATAATAATGCAAGCTTAAAACTATTTTGTAATTAATAAATAATAATGCAAATTTAAAACTGTTCCTTCTTCTCGCGACTGTAAATCTACTTTTGCCCCATTGTGTATTTTCTGCTGATGTTTTGTAGAACTGGATTTCAGATATACGAGTAGGCATTTGCTTACGAAAAGAGAAAAGATCGAAAAGATTGGAAGATTCTAAACTCTTCCTTCACTTGAGCTTTGTCTTAGGAGGTTAGCTAAACCACTAGTTTTGCCATTCCGCTAATAGAAATATGTTTCCTGCTTGGAGAGTTTAATAAAGGGTAAAAAAAGAAAAAAAGAAAACAACAACAACAAAAAACGAACCCTGCAGAAAGGTCCAAAGTGGATAGGATGGTAATTAGTTGGGTAGCCAAATTACTCTTTGCTTGAAGCCATTGGACCCAAATGCAATGTCCCTAGCTTGAAGTAACTTCTGAATTAAGAGTAGCTTTTAAACAGCCCACTAGAAGGCTTCAGGATCAGAACTGCCATTTCTTATTTCCAGAAATAATACAACACTAGTCACCACTGCTGGGGGGAAAGAATAACCTAGTCTGAATAAGAACAGCTTTGAAAATGTGACCAGAGTTCCTGACCGCTGACTGGAAGAAACGAATAAATGACGATGAAAATTAATGCCTAACATGAGAACTGACACCCCTGGATGCTTGGGAATGGCACCCCTGACGACGTGACGATGGAGACAAAGGAATCAGCCATGTGTATGACATAACAGTCAAATGCTTTAGGCTAATTATTGCCAAACCTCTCTCTCTGAGCTCAAACAAGCCTGGGCTCCTGTCCTCCTGGGGAGGCGCTGGGATCTCCTCCAGGTCTTACCTGTCGCTATCTTAGGAGCGGAGGGGCTGTATTGGGATTGCGAGAGCCTGGTGTTCATGTGAATGCTCTGGCCAAGCCATGGTTGGCCAGCCCTTGGCGGGCTTTTCTTTTCAGGTAAACATGTTACAAAACCTAACACTGTAAAACCTAGCATTGTAAAGTTTTAGACAGGAACTTCGGGGGCTTTTCAAATAGAGAAAACAGACCTCAAAACTGCACAAAAGCTGAAAGACAAGTGAAGCATTTGAGGTTCATTGGTTCTAGAAGCTCACATCATGCGCTCCCCTCCCCAGGAGGAAGCACTGATACTTGTAATGTGGGGCATGAAAGATGTATATCTTCCCTCCCCCTACCTCCCCACAAACACTTTCCCCGAAGCCCACAGCCCACCATGCACCACACTGGATAGCAATGCGGTGGGGCAGGAAGGAGACAGACGCCTGGGACCATGGTCCCCGTCCAGAGTGTAACAGACAGGGCACCACGTGGCGAGCGCACTCGCCTGCCTTCTGCACTCTGTGGAATCTCTGGCTCTGGGCTGTGCAGCTCTCAGCTGGAAAATGGGCCCCTATTTCCGAGAGAACAGCAGGAGGCTGGGGCTGGGCTACCTCTCTCTTCCAAAGGACCCAAAGGTCCCAATGTGACTTTGCTGAATCCAGTTCTTACTAACATTTTGATATTGAAGATTTATCTCTATGCAATGTTGAAAAGGATAAAATTTAACTACAGTTAGCTGTCTAAACGGATCCTGCTCCTGCCCGCTGGGAAGTAAGCCAAAGGGATCAGAGCAAAAATATTTTTTAAAGAAGTAAAATAAAGTTGCATTAAGTATTGCTTTCTACACAGCAGCAGAAAGTCATAAAAATTAATGAGATTTAAAATTTTTATTTAGATTTTTTTTGGGGGTAAAATCAGTACTATTGGGGAAAGAACATGAGTTTTCAAGTCATCCAGACTTGGAATGGAAACCAAGTTCAAGCCTTGTTAGTTGTGTGAACTCGTGGTATTCATTTAACTTCTTTGAGTCTTAGTTTCTTCAGTTGCAAGTGGGGGCTGATGAGATCTACTCTGAAGAGTTTTATGAGAACTAAATTAGATAAACGATGTCAGACACCAACCACAGCTCCTGGCACAGCTCAAGTACTCTGCAGAGGCACTGCCTCAGGTTACTAGCTTCCTTTCTGAAGCCCTGTTACCCCACAAACGTGGCATGAGAAGTGAGAGTTAGCAGCTTTTACTCGAAGATGGAGCAAATATTTCTACTTAAGAAACAAGAGCCAGGCTAAATTTTATTTCACATGGATGCTTTTGAAATGCTTTTAACAGCCCTAGCAGGTTTGGCTCAGTGGATAGAGCATTGGCCTGTGGACTGAAGGGCCCCGGCTCAATTCTGATCAAGGCATGTACCTCCATTGTAGGCCCCGGTTGGGGCACATGCAGGAGGCAATCAATGTGTCTCTCTCACATTGATGTTTCTCCCTCTCTGTCTCTCCCTCTCTGTTCCACTCTCTCTGAAAATCAATGGAAAAATATCCTCAGGTGAGGATTAACAACTACAAAAAGCTTTTGACAATTCATTTCCACTGCTACTGGGATTGGAATTTTATTGACAACAAAGGAGGAGAGGACTGCCTGAGTTGGTGTTAATCAATACGTGAAAGTTAAAAAAAAATTTTTTTTAAAGTGAAATGCTTTTTCCTTGTGTTCATCCCTATAACCTCTGGTATGAGGAATTAGACACAGGGCATTATGTCTGTAAAATGAATGAACAGACTCACTGGCTTCTGAGAAGAATTCAATTCCATGTTTTCCTGTGCTAAACATCTATTTAATATGACAGAAATTAAGAGAGCATCAGGGAAAAAAAAAAAAAAAAAAAAAAAGGGCAGCGAACCCAGTGGCCTTACCTGGAGCAGACGCTCCTGCTCTTGCTGCCATTTCTCCTGTCGCCTGCGCTCCTCTTCCGGGTCCCAGGCCCAGAACTTGAACTGCTTAGAGAACAAAAACATGATCAGAATTGAGCCACGTCCTCAAGGCCCGGCCAGCGCGAGGGCCACGAGTAGTCGGTGGGCTGGCACCCGATGGACACACAGAAGCAGAGCCTCCGTTTATCTAACGGTCCTCTGTGCCGGCAGTACCGCTCTTTAATCTTAGTCCCTCTCTGGCTCCCTTCCAAGAGGCCGACAGGCTTCTGTGAACCTTTCAGGAGCTAATGAAAACACGAAGTAATTAGCCCCTGGCACGGGCAGGCTTTTGCTTCATTTCTTTTAGAAGCGATTTCTTAAATGAATTCACGCGCGAGAGCGTAAGATGCTCGTTCTGCATATGGATCCTGGGCGCAGGCCAAGGGGCCCGCTGATCTCAGCAGAGCTGCGTTTTGTGGGGAGCGACTGTAGGACTCTGTCATTTCTTATGCTGTAGCTGCTGCCCACACCGGCCTCCTCTACCCGCTCACCACTGCCCACCAGCGGCACCTGAGACCAGGCCATGGGGAGCCTCTGCCTTGGAACCCACATAGCAAACAGTCCAACCCAAAGACTCTTTTTTTGTTTGTTTGTTTGTTTTTTGTCTTTTAAGAAAGTTTTTTGTGAGTTTGGGAACCAAGTCAGTGAACAGAAATAATGGGAGAAAAATGCATGAGTCAGAGCGGACACCCAGGCCACAGGGTATGAGACTGAGAGGGTCCAGGTGAGGGGATGGGCGGAAATCCTGGCTGGTCCTTGGGGAACCAGCAAAAGGAGGGCTGCAGTGTTGGACGTTGGCTCCCCCATATCGCCCAGAGTGGGTGCTGAGGCAAACCAGATTCCCCAGTGACTGTACTTCCTCCCTCCCCCCTGACGGGGTACTCTGGGGAGACACTTAAAACTGCTGGGGAACCTTGAAAGAAAAAGTGAGGTGAGGGTGGGAGCATTAGGGAGAAAGGGAAGAGTCTGGGGCACAGTCAAGGAAGGCAACGTGCAGAGAAGATTCTCAGGCTGCACCAAGGGGCTCTGTGCTAGTTAATGAGCCACAGAGGAGCTGAATTCTACAAACGGGTGGGAATTTCAAGGTGAGCAAAGGTGACAGGCTCAGCCCTGGAAACACCCCGTTTAGAGAAGAGTCAGATCCGCAGAGAGTGTTCAGATAAAACCAAGCAGATAAAACATGGCACTGGGTAGTGAGTGTCACATGTCTTGATACTTTAACTAGCAAACGCTTATTTTATTTCACTTAAATAAAACACGGAGAACTAAATGTGTGGTTACTATTACTCAAGGTACTGATTGCAACAAAGGGTATAACCAAGACAGCTTGGGTCTTGTAGAAAGAGTCCAGGCTGGGCCCTACTGCCAGCTTAACTATGTTGAATGATTGTTCTCATAAAAAATAAAAAAAAAAAGATTGGAAATGCTTATAGAAAGTGCATATTTTAATACTAGTTCCTACTGTCACATGCATTTTAATTGCTTCTCTTAGGTTTTACTTCCCTGACTCACTTACCCTTTTGTTTCTAGATCACAGCTCTGCATAATGATAACCCACATCTTCCCAATTCACCTGGCAGTGTATGCATGACTTCCACCTATTCTTTTACAATCGTTTGAAGCCCATTTTTTAATGAGGTCCTCTGCAAGCGAATCCAATTCTCTATAATGAACATCACACTAAATGCATGATCTCACTCCTCAGAATGAGTTACTCACAGGTGTAGTTGCAGGTGACTTCTCACTGCTGGGAGAATCCCCTGGACAGGAAGAAAGAAAAAGAAGATCACAGTGTGAGTAGCTTCGCACTGTATTTCTTGTTGATCCTCTCAGTGGAGTGTGGCTCCTATGTCAGCTTCAAACCAATTTTTTTGTAAGCCAAGAGCATTAGGAGATCAGAATAAAGCAGACCCCTCGAGTGGTTGGTACCCATCACCAAAAGCAGTCAGGAGCAGTGTAACAAGACTGATGCCATCAATTAGCACCCAGTACTAAGCGCTAGGAAGCAAAATCTATTCCTACTAGTGCTGGATTTTAATACACCTTGCATTCCGGCTTGATTGACAGATGGACAGTTCCCTCCCTGTCTGCCATGGAAACGTTTCATACAGAGAGAGGCCAGATGTCACCCAGGAAATAAAGAGAGTGACACAGTTAACAAGAGAACCATGTTCCCGGTAAACGCTTCTCATCTTTGCTTTTAAAAAAAGAAAAGGTCAATAAAGAGGTGAATATTTTTATTTCTTTAGATTTTCAAAATCAAAGTATAATCCTGTGAATCCCCCCCTCCCCAATTTTAGTACAACTGGTATTGATATCAAAGAACTAGCTCTTTGCTAACTGTGTGCCAGAAACAAGCATTCCCCCCCCCCCCCCCCCCCCGCCGGAGGTCAGAAATGAAGAAAAATACCAGACATTATTGGTTGCCCGCAACATGGATTTGTTTGCACAAAAGAAAATACAGCTAGCCAGTATGCATGTTACCTGACTGGGAGAAAAACTGGGAACGTCGCCAAGAGTTCTGAACTCTAAGCGGAAGGCTGGCAGTGCCAGGCGACTCTAGATCAAATGGCAGAATGAACAAACAGAAAATCATGAGAACGTGGGGGTGAGAGTTGTGTAGAATCTTCTCCCAAGTCCCAGGCCCAGGTGTGGCTATCCCAGAGCTGAGAGGGAAAGCATCTAGAGTAGGGGTGTCGAACTCAATCAGAGAAGGGGCCAAAATCTAAAATCCAGCCTAAATCGTGGGCCGAATGGTTTACTGAACAAAGATCTCAATAAAACTCCACACACACCCTGAAGACATGGACAAAAGTCAATGGAAATGAGGCAGCTCCTGCTATTCCCTGTCTTCCTCGGTGTCAAGTGACATTTGATGGGCTCCTACGTAAAGGTGATATTGTTAAAATGTTGAATCTCAAAATGATAACATGTCATGGTATGAAAGAACAAAATGCACAGTGTGCATTGCTTTTGGCGAACACTAGGAAAATATAAAGGACAGCCAAGATGAGTTCAGTTATGCTTGTATACACTTCATAAAGGTTGTGCAGGGAAGTCTGTGGCAGAAGTTATGTGTGTCACAAGAGCATGTAAATGTCTGTGTCCTGTGACAGCCCCATGCAGACACAACTCATCTGCATCTCGAAGCTAGCGCTGTGCCCATTTGTCATCATTCTCAATGCACCTATTGGATTTTTTGCACAAAAGACATACAGCTAGCCAGTATGCACTTTAACGTGCACATATGTTCCTGAAACACCAACTTGATGTATCTTTCTACTGTTGGGAGGGTTGAGAAAAGGAAGCTTGTCATCTTTAAATGTATCATATGAAGGGCTACAGAGCAATTAAAGACTATTTGTGCACGTGTGTATGTTTAAGAGAAATCTGTGGGACAACCTTAGGGCTTTATGGAAATGGGGGAGATAGACTGTCTGGGGAAGCCAGTACTAGGTATGGCTCCAGGATTCCCCGTCTTAAACCTATAGCTCCTTTGGACTTGAGGTGCGACCTCCGACTAGTCAGTTACAGGTGCACTGACTTTTTATATCCAGGCAAAGACCTGTCCTTTCCTTGTCTCTCCAGATAAAGACAAATCATAGCTTTTAAGATTACATTTATTAGAGGCCTCCATGAAAGATATGAGTTTATACATTTTAAACAAATATTACTGTTATTTCTATATCTGCACAATAACAAAGTGCTAGAAATAGGGCAGAATTTAAATTTGTCTAAATATGGCCAATTGCTGGCCTAATTATAAGACTATTTTTCATCAGTTCCCTTCTGCAGGAGCGAAAAATTGAAAATACATGTGTTGAAGACAGTATTGAACTTGTTTCCACATTAAGAAACTAGTGATCATCAGTGCATGCTCCAATAATTCCTTC
Organism: Pipistrellus hanaki; assembly: GCF_964339955.1. Classification (NCBI taxonomy): domain Eukaryota; kingdom Metazoa; phylum Chordata; class Mammalia; order Chiroptera; family Vespertilionidae; genus Pipistrellus; species Pipistrellus hanaki. The sequence continues at coordinate 186,909,327 of NC_140503.1, forward strand.
CCAAGTACTTCCTGCTAGGTAGAGAGAGCCCAACTTATCTCTCAGCCCTCAACAAAGGTTCATAGAAGCCAACTCAGATTCTACCCCAAACAGCTGAGCACCCTGTAAAAAAAATAAAAGTAAAAATAAATCCCCAGCCACAACATGCCTACACTATCCTCTCTCTCTCTGCCAGGACTCTCAATTTATAAAATAAACTGGGGAAAGTACAGTCAAAAAGAAAAGCAAGATACCGTACAGTTCTTGCCTCCGGAGCTTAGCTGTTTTCCTATTACAGAGAACTCACACCAGTAAAGCCCAGTGGTCTGTTCTGAAGAATAGTCCCTATGGATCATGGACTTCACATCACTAAGGCTCCTTTTGGGGAGACTGTAGGCACCTAGTTGTCTCACCAGGATAAAGGGATTCAAGTTGGGTGAATTCACAACCTACGCATGGCCAAAAGGTACTTGGGAGTTTGCAGTGGTCAGTGCCTTTTACAACTCCCATAGGCCCTAAACGCCTAACTTTTTAGAGGCCACCCCTCCACACATTATATCAAACATATGAAACATAGTAAAATATACCCCCAACATATACATGTATTAAATACACACACACACACACATACATACATACATACACACACACACACATCTATTCTTGCTATAACAGATTCTGGAGAGATTAAAGGTCTTGCTTATGAGTGATACATTTAACCTATGATGAGGAATGATTTCTTTTTTATTTTTTTTATTTTTTATTTTTATTTTTTTTTATTTTTTTAGATTTTTTTTCTTATTTATTTACATCTCTGTCTTTGAGTTGACTTTACATATTTATATAAAGTATAATAGTACTATTGCTCAAATACTTTACATTTATCAATGAGATTATAATATTATTTTAGGTAATTGATAGCTCACATTCATATTTCCTTTTGGATATTAAGTAAATTAAGAAGAATATAACATTGATAACACTTTACAGAACATAAACATTTCTTACATATAATTTTAAAGAAAAATTTGTATTTCTACTTTTGTTTCCTCTTTTTACATCTAAATTATAAATTTAGTTTATGGCCAATAGTAATACTTTTCTCTTTTTAATATGGAATAATTGCATGTAAGTTTCATTTGCTCATGAGTTACTCTGAAATTCAGATTGATTTTCCCATGTTCAGGTAATTGGTGAGGTAAATGCTACAACACAGAAAAGCTCTTTCTTGGTGCACACAGGCAATTATTATGAAGTAAGAAAGTCTGACTTTCTTCTAAGATTATTGTCAAGTGGCTATTTTATAAAGACTACATAATTAACAATCAATGGGGTTGATATAAAATTAAGATTATAAACTTTTTGTTAAAGTTATTGATTTCCCCCCCATTTTTGGAGACAATAAAATTATTTTAAGGCATCAAACACTTGTGTAGGCATTATCATGCCTATGACTGGCAAGATGGTCTTGACGGCTGGGGTCCGTGGCTGGGCCACAGAGAATGCAGCCCCAGAATTCTATTCTGAAATCAGTAATCCAGCCACTGGGCTCTGCAAACACTATGGCCAAAGGGACATCAACATAAAGGAGGTAATCCTCATTCACATGAAGTAATATTTTACTGCAGATGGGCCCAGAAGAACATGTAGGACTAAAATAAAGCATTTCCTTGTCTTTACCTTGAGAATTGAAATTTGGCAAATGTAACTGGTTGGTTTCAGGCATTTTGTCCAGAAATGGATACGTCAGGGTTGCTTCTGGTTCTGGAGACTTTGGCTTTCCCACCTGGATCAGGAGCAAGGGACACAGACATGGCAAGGATTGTCTATTAGTAAAGACACAGGAGAAATAGAACAAAAGAATCCATGGCAATCACATAAGTCAGTAAGCCCAAACATCTAACTTTTAAATGGAAAATTGGCCCCATTTTTCTATTCTCCTTTTGCTTTTCTACTTTAATGTTGAGGTCAATTTTCCAGAGTTATCAAATGAGAGCATATACAAATTTCATGATCACTATTTCCCAAACCCAGAAGATAGTATTCCATCTTTGGGATTATACATCACTCTGTCTCATTTTCTTATTGATCAATCTCACAGTCTCTCCCTGATGCTACATAATGCTAAATTTATAATGTGAGATGTGAGATGTTCCATATAAGACTAAAAAATACCCCCTTAATATGTTAAGTGCTAAATACTAATGTACTATTACCTTTTAATGGACATTATTGTCGGATACTACTCAACCCCACCATCAAATTCATGCAAAGCGTATTAAAGATAATATACTTTGCCTGTTGACATAGAAGCATTATTATAAATAGCCATTATCAAACAGCTCCATAGCAATGATGCCCTTAGGGGGTTTTGAGGCATGTTAAATTACTTCTCCTATATTATATAGTCTCCAATTTACAAATTTTTACGTTTGTTTTGTAAAAGTAGAATTTTCTTGTTATTGTCATTTAATTTCATCTCGTTTCTTCCCAATCTGATTGGCCTTTATTAGAAGCACCTTCTTTCTAGTTTGTTGTTTCTCATCAATGGATTGCTGAGAGACCAGATTACCAAACTAATGTCTAAAATAACCATCAGTAGATTCTGAGCAAAGATCTGAATGAGGAGCAGGGCTGGATCAATTCATGTCCTTCTAGCTGTGTACAGGACTTCCTCTGACTCACTCTGGCTGGAGGCTGGGTTCCCAACAGATTCATTTGATAGCCAATAAGCCAAGTGAGGTTATAGAGAGAGCACCATTTCATCATAAGCTGGTCTATATGATTTAGTCCTCAAGATGATTTAATGCCTAGAATTTCTTCTTGGTAGGATTCTATTTTTTCCCTTTAAATATATTTTTATTGATTTCAGAGAGAGGAAGGAAGAGGGATAGAGAGAGAGAAATATCAATGACGAGAGAGAATCATTGATTGGCTGCCTCCTATTGGGGATCAGGCCTGCAACCCGAGCATGTGCCCTGATGGGGAATTTAACCATGATCTCCTGATTCATAGGTCAATACTCAACCACTGAGCCATGTTGGCTGGGCACCTATTTTTCTCTTATAGATAATATACCCAACACTAATGGAATCCTGAAGAAAATACAGTTAATCACTTCATTCTACATTAGAGAAGTCAACTAGATAGCTAAATGAACTTCAGTATTAATTAAATATGCAATAAGTTGACAACCCTCACATCCTGACCTCATACAATCTCCTCCATCTTTAAGTCAGATGAAAACATGTTTCAGCTAATGTCCAGTTGTAAATGAAACAGTTCACAGTCAGCATAAATGCTCAAAATGATCACCATATAAAAAGATCAGTGTGTGTGCATGGGCACTTGGCAACACTCTCAAGTGAAGTAAAAATTGTTGCAGCCACGGTGATCACCTCTCTCCCTTTTCTAGAGTTAACTGTACAGGAGGGAAAAGGAGAAAGGGAAGAAATTCACATGGTATAAGAAAAACCAGTGTGTTCAAAAACCATTACACCATTGGTTAATCAACTAACAGAAATTCTTAACTGGAGTCCATAGAACAGAATTTAGGAGCTGTATATACTTGGTACCAATTGACAGAAAACTACAACACCCAAACAACAACAACAACAACGAAACACAACACACACCACACACACACACACACACACACACACACACACACACACGGAGTTAAGACCCTAAAAACAATTTTTCCACAGGTAGATGTGACACTTATGGTCCTAAGATGGCTCACAAGTGAGGTTCCCAGACAAGGTATGCAGAAGAACATTCTTTAGTTATGGTATTCATTCTGTTTGATTAAAAACAATTCTAGCTATGAAGTAGAGTTTTCCTTTCAGTTTAGTTTTAAATGAAACAAAAGGTCAATTTGGAAGAATGCTGAATAATGAAGTATAACATAGATAAGGCAAAACCTGCAAAGATAGGAAATCCTGCCTGCCCTCAGTATTTTTCCCAGTTTTGTTCCTCTTTCAAGACCTACAGACAATTCTTTAATTCTCTATGTATAAAAAGTGGGGAAAGCTAGAGTCTGAAATTTCCAGAACGCATCAAGGCCATAAGCATTTCTGAGACTCTACCAAGGACACAGCACTCTCAGCTCCCTAAGGCCAGGGGCCCTATATTGGTCACTGTTGAATAGCCACTGTCTAATACAGAGCCTGGATCATAGTAGGTACACAGTCAGTATTGGTTAACTAAATGATGGAAGAACCAGATGTATAAGTGGTAACATTTTTACTCTAAAGTCAAATCCAAATTTAGGGTTAAGTTTTAAAGTTGAAATATCAATATCACCACCGGTAAAATGTCCATAGGAAAAGTCAGTGGTTCTCTACTTTGGTGGCCCATTTGAATCATGGGGAGCTTTTAAAAAATACAGGTGAAATTCTAATTTATCTGAGCTGGAGTGTGCTTGGTGCATTTTTAAGTTCTAAAAGAAAGCCAAGGTTGAAAATAATTGGTATAAAAGATGAAAACTTTTAGACTCTGCTTGAAAAAAACAAAACAAAAACACATTACTATGAAGAGAACGAGACTCCAAACAAGGAAGAAAGTTAATTAAAAAAAAGATGCTAAAACCTATTATATCAGAATAATAAGTTTCCAGTTTCCTTGTTCAATTCTGGAGGCATCAGAAATATGCTGCTATAAAATAGCTAAATATGGGACAGATAATCTTTAGTGAGCTGAGAATAATCAAGCTCATAAGCAACAAACCAAAACCTAACTTCAAAGCTTTATAACTTTTGTGAATATCACATTAAAATACACATCTAATTATTCATAATTAAAATTGATTGTTGAAATGAAATTTAATAGATGTAGAAAGGATACATATATACCAACTATTACTAGAGAGAGGTAGGTTTCTGTGACTTTTTCTCACTCTTGCTCTATGTCTGTTTATTTATATTTCATTTTAAATAAATGTACATATATTACTTGAAATATTTATTACATACTTATATGTACATCACTATAAATATAATTTTTAAAATATATATTTTATTGATTTTTTACAGAGAGGAAGAGAGAGGGACAGAGAGTCAGAAACATCGATGAGAGAGAATCATCGATAGGCTGTCTCTTGCACGCCCCCCACCGGGGATGTGCCCGCAACCAAGGCACATGCCCTTGACCGGAATCGAACCTGGGACCTTTCAGTCCCCAGACTGATGCTCTACCACTGAGCCAAACTGGTTTCGGCTATAAATGTCAATTTAAAAAATATATACTATAGACATCCTAACCCTCAAGGTAACAGTATGAAGGGCCTTTGGTAAGTGTTTAGGCCATGAGGGCAGAACCCTCATGAGTGGGACTGTGCCCTTTATAAACGAGTCCCTAGAGCGCTCCCTCGCTCCCTTCTGTCAAAGGAGGACACATGAGAAGTTCATCTGTGAACCAGGAAGTGGGTTCTCGCAGGACACCAAATCTGCCTTGGTCTTGGACTTCCCAGCTGCCAAACTGTAAGAAATAAATGTCTGTTGTTTCTAAGTCATCCATCCATCTCACAGCAACCCAAGTGGGCTAATGTATCCATCTTTCTGTATGTACTTAAATTATTTACAATGAGCATTGAGTATATTTGCATTTAGAAAAATACAGATTAAAGACAGAAGAAAGATGAAAAGAGAAAATAAGTTCTTCATGATGAACAAGTGTCACAGTGGCAGCCCCCGGCCCTGCGAAGCCATGCTAATGTAAACGTAACTGCTTCAATCCACTCCGAAATTCACCTTTTGTGACAGCACCAACTCCACCTTCCCACTCATTTCGTTCTCCGGTTTCTTCTGGTCTCTCTCTTCTGGCACATCGTCCCTCAGCTTGGGGCTGGAGGAGAACTCCACTGAGGCCACGGTGGGGCCGGACCGAGTCACAGTCGTTGTAAAATGCTGTGGCTCTGAAAGGGAGTCACAGTCAGAAACGTAAAGGAGCTGCATTACCGTGTGACAAGGTGTATAACGGAGCCAAAGATGCCAGCATTCTTTAGGCTCTTTCATGCTATTATAAAAAACAAAACAAACAAACAAAAAAACAAGCAGCATAAAACACATCAAAGAATCCCACCTTAAAAAACGTAAGTTCTTAGTAAGAGCCAGAGTTTACATAGGAATAACACCGCACAAGACAAAACGTTGGCACGAAATATTCTGATAGGTGAGCTGGGTGGGCCAACATCTCCAGAGAGTTTCCATCCAAAAGAAACTATGAATGTCACGTGGCAGCCTGACTCTTCCTTTTGTATTCTAATGTGCCTTCTTATCATCACAGGCTCATAACGGGACGTGTTGAGATGGCATCGTATACACAATGCAATGAAAACAAAGTGCTCTTTGATATATAGGGAAGAAGAAGGCACACTCTAGGGCGGGTGGAAAAGTCACTCACTGAGGGGCCTATCAGAATGAGGGGATATGATCCAGTTTGGAATTTTTAGTCATGAGAATTTCATTTATCCTAACATGCCATTTAAAACTAATTTGGAATTGGAAGAGGGTGAAAGGCTTTTATGTTTACCAAAATAAGAAGTGTGTTGAAAATACTGAAAAGCATTCATTCAAGAAACATTCCCATCCGTGGCATTACTGTATTCTTTCAAACTATTATTTTAAACTATTCACCAGCTTTATTATTTCAGTGTCTATTTTTATGATATATATATCATAATCTGTCTTATCTATGGCTGTTACTGTGTTAAAAGATGACCCTCAGTTTTTATCATTATTTATTTGGGGCAATATCATCTTATTTATGAGGATAGAGATACACTTTCAAGAAAACAAAGCAAAGCAAGGTTTTTAGAGCCAAATGAATCATAGTCAGAATTTCCCTAAAACGCCTCCAGGTGGCAGCACAACCCCATGCCAGTTTTAGAGTCTACCTTTCAGTCGCTCCTTAAGGAGGAATTCTTGGCTCTATTTCTTGACTGTTAGATCCTAAGAGTTACCATGATTTACCTTAAAACTAGTCTGTTGGGAAACAAACCTGATGAGGCAAGTGCTGTATTCCCTTCTTTTAGGTTTTCACCATCTTTCTCGTCTGCTTGGCTGTTTGGTTCCATTTCCTCAGTGGTTGCCTGAAAAAAAAAAAAAAAGTTTTATCCCCCTTTGAATAAATAATCCCTTTGAAGGTTGTAAAAAGTTAGAGGATCTTCTTCTTTTTTTCAAATAATATTATTTGGGCAAACAAGGCGAGTTGCCTATATGCATGTATTCTTTCCTATTTCTTAGGCAGCTTTCTGGTGAAGGGCTGGCTTTGTGGAAGCAGACAAGCTAGGAAGGAGAAGAGAGGTACTGAGGCAGCGGCAGTTAGGGCACACCTACGCCCACTGCCACCTGCCCACCTCCTCAGATGGCCTCAGGTGCACATCCCCATTTTTTCTTCTTTTCACCACCAAATTTTCAAAATCGTAGTTACCACCACTTGCTCCCAAATGTCTCTAATGTTGGCTTAGGGTCCTATCACCAGTGGGGAAAAACTACTTTTATTAAGATTACAATTAACCTCTCAATAGCTTGTCTTCAGCATAGATGGTTCTTAGCATTGTGGAGTTTATTCTTAATGATCTCTTCTCAAGAACTCTATTATCTAAATTCTTATTTTCTCTCTCTCTCTCTCTCTCTCTCTCTCTCTCTCTCTCTCTCTCTCTCTCAACTTTTCTCTTACTGATTCTTGGTCCTTTTCTTTTCATAAAAATATGGGTCACTCCTGAAAACTTCAATTATTTTCCTCCACCTGTGCTGTGTCACCTCAAATGTATTAATTATTGCCATGGGTTCACTATTATATCTTTATCCATTTATGACTTGTACTTAAATCTTTAATCCCTTAGAGCCCATCAAAGCTTCAGTTCAGCTGACCTACCATCACTGTCATGGTAAATGCCATGCTAAATGTTAGCCTCAAACAAGCCTCTCTTCCAAATCGATGATTTCTGTTTATGGCATTAATTTTCCTCTTCACACAAATTAAGCTTTGAGGTGTTTCTTGACCGAGGCCTCAAGCGTGTCCATCATTTACAAGTCCTACCAAGGCTTTAACACAGTAGTTTTCATATCCATCGTTCCTTTATGTTTTTTCAGCTAGGGATCTCTCTGGTTTGGATCTTGCTGTCTAATTCACTTGGTACATCACTATGATGCTCATCTCTCTTAGTAGTACCTCAATTGTATCAATGTGATGCTTAATATTCCATAACATGAAAAGAATTTGGAACAACTTAAATGCCCAACAATTAAGGAAGAGTTGTTCAAAAAAGGAAACATCATCCTATATAATAAAAGGGTAATATGCAAATTGTCCCCTTGATTGGGAGTTCCACCAGAGTTCGACCAAGGGGCGGGGCTGGCCTGCAGCCTGGGGCCCCTCCCCCTGGCCTACCCAGCCAGATCTACTCCTATCAGGGCCGGCCGACCGGACCCCACCTGTGTACAAATTTGTGCACTGGGCCTCTACTGCAATCATAAAGGGATATTGAATAACTAATGATATGTGGAAATATTTGTAATGTAATGTTAAGTTTAAAAATGTACACTATATAGACATATGATGCCTACATAGTACTATAGAATGTATACTTAAAATGGTGAAGATAGTAAATTTTGTTATTTGTATTTCACCACAACAAAAAATTAGAAAGGAAACGTTAAAAAATAAAAATTATTTGCAAATTTTTTAAGTGTAAAAAATACACAACTTCAAGTAATATGCTTTTCAAGCATCTAAAAGATTTTATAACAGCATCTAGTGGCAAAAGGTGCATTTTCTTTTGGAGGATGAGGTAGTTTTACAATCTTCATAATTAGATGGGCAATTTCTGCTGATGGATAGCCACGCATCAATTTTAGAAGAACATAATATTAAATTAAAATGCACTTTTAAAACCCAGGGCAAGAAATAGCATTGCATTTCTATTCATTAATGAACTTTGTAACTTTCTAATATATCAACAAGCCTGAATTGAATCCTTTTAAGAGATTTAATGAGTGAAAATAGTTAAATAAATGGAACATTCTCTTATTATATTTGTTACATGTATATAGAAATGTGTGTGTATATTGTTATATTAATTATTGATATGACAATAGCATTTGATGATCAATCAGTCGAGCATTACAAAAGAATAAGCTGGGTTTATAAGTTAAAGTGCTCCCCCCACACATTTAGAAATTGTAATATAGGATAGTATTTTTTTTGTTTTATGACATTAATATATAAAACACTGACAGAAATACTGATTTTTAGGTTTCCCCCCACAAATGGCTTAGATTATAGAAAACTATCTGAGGTTGAGCAACAAATTTGCAGTTAAACATTGATGAATGATGCTCTTGAGAATACTGGTGTTTCCAATTACTAGAAATAAAATAACTACAAAAAATCAGGCCAAAGCGTCCCCAGCCCCAAGATGAAGCAAAAAATGGACATATTTTATTGAATATCAGATTCCATCATTTTTAAGTTGTATTTTCTAGGTACTACTAAGAAAAAACAAAACAAAACACAGTCTGTTAAGTATGACACACTATTGCTTGTAAGACATCCTAATTCTGTGATGCTCAAATGTGGAAAGCATGCTGCTTGGAATCAATGCCACAAAACTACTCAAGTCCTTTAGACATCATTTATAAAGGAGACAAAATTCTCAAGCATGACTTCACTGAGAATTATTTTATTAGTACAACACATTCCGGCAACATTTTACTTATGCGAGACTAATGGAGAACTCCCACTTTCAAGAATTCTCACATTTCTGAATGCATTTCTATGTGGCTTAACTCTCACAGACTGAGCTCCAAGATGACCCCATTTAATTTCCCTTAAATGATGTTTCAAGGTTACTATAGCCACGATCAATATTTCCTGCATTTACCATATGTCAGCATTGTTAAGTTACTTGACATGGATTATCTCACTCAATTGTCAGAACAGGCCTACTAGTATAAGGTAGGGACCAATATGATTCCCTTCATACAGGTGAGGAAAGTGAGGCCTAGGGGGCTGACTTACCCGGGATCCCACGGCTAGGAGGTAGGGGATGTGGGAACCCTGGCCTGTGCTGGTAACCGCAGTGCCCCTCCTCTAGGCTGAGAGTCACACCCACTTTCAAGCTGTCCCCAGGGATTTCAAGGTTTGGATCGGTAAGAAGCAATCCAGAACCTGAGGGTCCCAAGGTTACTGCTGAAATGATTCAAACTGCCTCTCCAGTTCCCTTTCCTTGTCATCCATTCTACCTCATTCTTCTCATTCTATGTCTCATCTATTTATTCTGCAAAAACTCTGGAATCTTTTAGGAGGCCACTGAGCTCCGTCTCTATGTCCTAGGGTAGCTTGAGACCAGACTGCTCCAGCCATCACTTCACCTTAGGGCTTTCCAATCAGACCAGGTTCTGGGTGGGTAGGGGGCACTGGCCCAGCACAGTATCTGACAGAGAGCAGATACATAATCTATGTGAGGTAAGCACATGTTATATGCATTATTTATGAAATGTGTACTCTCAAGCTTAATTTAAATGCATACTAGTCATCAAAATCAGGCTATTACTAGCAAAATATTCAAGATAGATGAAGAGAAAAAGCAAACCACAGTACAATTTGAATAACATGAGCCCATTTAAAAATATTTTATACTAGTCAAGCCAGCATGGCTCAGTGGTTGAGCGTTAACCTATGAACCAGGAGGTCATGGTTCAATTCCTGGTCAGCACAGTGGGCTCAATCCCCAGTGTGGGGTGGGCAGGAGGCAGCGAATCAGTGATTCTCTCTCATTATTGATGTTTCTATCTTTCCCTCTCCCTTCCTCTCTGAAGTTAATAAAAACATATTAAAAATATTTCATATGCACTGATAAAAAGAGGATACACATTAAAAAATCTTAGTACTAATTTCTGAGTGGCTAGAGTACTAGGTACTTTGTATTTTCTTTATAATTTTCTGTATTATGGCAATATCTATCGACTATTTGTAATCAAGGGAAATCCCCAAAGCCAGTTTAACGAACTTATGTCTGGACACTCTATCTCGGAGGCTTGTGACTTTTGTACTCATATCATTATTTCAAAGGAAATGAATTCAAAATCGGCAGTTTTCAGCAAGCCCACTGTGCTGGAAAATTCACTTTCTGACCCATACTTTCCTCCTAAAGAGAGGAAGGGCCTTTCCTTCCCGGGAATGAAAACAAGTAAATAAAACAGATCCCTGGACACCAATGAATGAGAGCACAGAGAAGTTACAGGGGCCTAAGCCAGGAGCTGGCTTCCCCTTGACTGAGAACATGATCCAAACTGGCTCGGGTGCCAGACGCAGCCCCGAGGCCACTGGTGGGAGGTGGCAGTTTCCTGGCTTGAGAGGGACAAGGTCGAGCCACAAAACCTACCAGCATCTCGCTGCTTATTTTAACAAGACTCTCACTGGTGGCCTGGCCCGGAGACTGACACTGAAGAAAGCACTGGAAATAAGAAACCGGAGACCAAGAACCGTTCTGAGACCTAGGGCATGGGCGGTCCCGTTTCCAGGACGGAGGGGCTATGAGAACTTGGGCTGATCATTTAACCTCTACGCTGGAAAGATGTGAAGTCCAAGGTCGTCTGCTGGACGACCATTCTGTGATTCTGAGTGGTTCCCTGGCTCCAGTCTTGGATAACTTATCTGGACATGAGCCTGGAAAATCAGCCTACTTACTAGTAGGTCTTGGCACCGTGACCCAGGTGCCATATATGCCATGCGTGTTTCCCCTCTCACTTTTACATCTCCAAATATAGGTCTATTTTCACTGGACGAAAGAGGATCTACATGAACAGTCAGCCTCTCCATTCCCTAAGCCTTTTCCTTTTGCCTTAAACAGTTCAAGCCAACAATGTGAGGCTCTGATCCAGGTAAGATGGGCTGGGTTTGATTTTTTTGTCCCTGACGTATACTTCAGGTCTGTAAACGCTCCTTACCTACAGATCTTTAATGACTCTTAAAGAGCCTTAAACCTAACACTCTGAAGGCTACTTCTAGAGAGAGAGAAACAGAATCTGAAGAAATGTCTGTTGACATTTGACATCTCAAAGGAATGTGCAGTTGGTCTCCGTTGGAAGGAAAACAGCACCTACTCAAATGCCTTCACGCTGTTCTCACTGCAACACGAAATGTTTCATGAAAGATCTGCTTGTCTGTTTTCCTGGACCAGAAGATGTTAGGAAAGTACTGGATTTTCAAGAGGAAGGCATGGGTCTTTGTCAGGGTGGAGAAAACATACCTAGCTATTTAGTTTGAGAAAAGCATAAGAAGTAGTCTATACATCTACTTGCCGAGTTCGGTCCTTGGTCAATGAGGGAGAGAATTGCTGAAAACCTGGTGGGAGGGAAGGCCTGGCCAGCAGGGGGCGCGCAGTATCATTTGGGATGAGTTGGATCAAGGGTCATGAGATGGAGTGACAAAGAGATCAATCGGTGAGTGTCCTGGGGGTGCAAATGGTAGAGGGAAGCCAGAATTGGGAAAAAACGAAGAAGAAGAAGAGAAGCAAAAGGAGCTGCAGGAAGAATCATGGGAGCAGGTGCAAGGGTGATTGTCTTCCGGGAAAAGCTGTTCACGTCCGCATGTGCGTCAGAATTACAACCGGAAGAACTGACAGGTGAAGCTGGAAGACTACAGGGAGTTCATTGCCTGTATGAAACTCACACCTGCTCAAGATGCTAATTTTGATGATCCTACTTTAACGTAAAACAACTTTACACCTATCACCTTTTCAGGCTTTTGAAAAATGTAATGTGACTTTCTCTCCTTTGTTGTATGACAATATTAAAAATAACTTAAGGCCACCTCTATGAGTTGCTTCAATGTCATGCTAAATGTTCCATATACAGATTCTCCCAATATTATTTTTATCTTTATTTTACATATAAACTGAGGCTCAGCCAGTTTAACTTGCTCAGGCAGCGTTTGATCTTTGACCTAGTGCATGGAGTATTTTAGGCATCTTAAGAAAGTGTCATTTTTTGTACCATTAAGAAAAGAAGAGATTAAAGCACAAATATAATGTACAGGGGATTAAGAACGCACTGGGATAGCTTTGAGGGAGATAGAAAACATCTTTCGGTAAGTTACTAAACAAGATAAATTTATTCTCATATCAGATAACATAGCAAATTCTCTTCCAATCCTGAATTCTAGGAGTCTATTTGTGCTATGGCATGGTTTCCTTACAGAAGCCAATATTTTAAAATGAGAGAAAAAAAAGTGTTAGGTTTCCACTGGGAACTAGCGCAGAGATGAGCAGGAGGAGATGGGAAACCTGTCCCTCTACTTGGAGTCACCCCCATGATCTCTCAGCCCCGTGACCCCTCCTATGGGCTCCTCATCACTGTCCATGCCTTTGTTCCTGCTATGCCAACATGTGGAATATGGGAATCCTGGTATATTCCCAGCATATGGAATGGCCTGCTGCCCTCCTCCATTTCAATACAAATCCTATACTTACGTCAAGAAATCCACATCCCACAAAATACCTTCCCGACAAACCCCAACCCGTAATGATCATACCTGTTCTTGGCAATCTTACACCCCTTCTACATTTTTGACCCTATTACCTGGCACTTAATTAGATATAGTTTTATATACTTTCCTAGTTGCTTTATGAAAAGTGCTTCCCCAGAAAGTTTACACGTTTCTTTTTCTATTTAAAAAAAAATGTGACACAAAGTAGGTCCTTAATTCATTGGTCCTCACCAGTGAACAGGCAACCATTGGCAAGGTCATTGCCATCACAACCTCATTACCTAGAGATGACTCAATGGAGGATGATCTGGAGTTGCTGGTATCAGTAGACATAGCAGAGTAACAATGATAATCATGATAGCAAGCCTAGCTTAATTTATGATCTATTTCCAAAGTAAGAGAGCTGTGGTCCCAAGAGTTTCCAATGAGAAAGGTGAGGTAGAAGGAAACTAAAGTGATGACATAGTGTTGTACAATGTGGTCCTGTTGGCACAAGAGGTTGACACGCCTGTCCTCCTGGAGTCCAGGGCCACCCTCCACTGCTGCTCTGGTCTGATTGAATGCCCCTGCCTATGGTGGCTGTGCCCTTTGACTAGTTCCAGCTCGCCCTGAAGGAACTGTGACATTTTAGTGGTGGGTGAGTCTACTCCTCTGTAAAAAGTGTGTCTGTTGGAAATGCAGACTTTGGAAGAAAGACACTATTTAAAGAGAAGAACACTATTCCTTTGATAGCCCCACAGAATAGGGCAAACGAGCTAGAAACAGCAAACCAGGTCCAAGCTGGTATCAAGCCCAAGCAGCCCCACATTTCAAGCCGGTCACTGCATTTTGCCATCACCAATCAAGCCTACCGTGCTGATGAGAATACACAGGCTGTAATGCAGTCAAGAAACGCTTTCCTTGGAATATGGAAAAGGAAGTATGAGGAGGAGCAGGTTGATGAGAGAAGTGATTCTTTTAGAATGGCTTCTGGAACGACATATTCTGGATGGCAAACTTTTGGTGTCAAGTTTTAGGTAAGCACGAAGAGTGTTTTAGTAACGAGCCAACATTTAATGTAGCACAGCTAACACCTTGGCTTCGAGTCTAATAGATCCACCCAGGTAGTTATCTACCCAGAGCATAAGGAGAGAGGCCGTCCCATAGTTAATTCAGGGGCCTAAAATATACTGGAGACAGGGACAATAAATGACCATTGGAACCACTATAGTTTATTAAACTAGAAATTATCCAAACTGGACAGCTTTCCAAGGAAGAGACACAGAGGAGAGACTTGCAGGTGTTCCTAGCAGTGTGGACTTGCCCCCGAGGCTGCCGGGATGAGGCCAGTTTCCAAGGGGAAGTTCACACGGCAACCGTTTTATTTGTGTTTACCTTGTTATAAACTGCATACACTTCTGAGATATCCTGATTTCCTTCAGATCACCTAACTTTTTCTTCTCTTAAAATAGGATGTGTTGGGGGGCTACGCAGTCAACGTGAAATCTCTCAACCCATCCCCTCTTTGTCCTTAGAGAGTTTAGCTGCACAACCACATTAAAATGGAAAATGCGTTGCGTTGAAAGAGAACAGGCAATTTTCTGTTTCTTTTGACCACAGAAAATAGGAAAATTAGTAATTACTGAGAAGGATCAAATAAACACACAAAACCCCCCTTTCTTCTGCTTTAGGAGCCATAGTCTCCATGCAGGATGGTTAAAGCTCTCCCCCAAAGAGTTAAAAGCTTAGAACAAGAGAGATTACATAGTTGCTTTAGGAAGTCTAGGCCTTATACCATCTGCTCTCTCCACTTATTCCTTTAATTTCTGTCAGGAATGAAACCTGTTCAGCCAGGGGGAGGCTTTCCAAACTCAAACAACAACATGGTCAGAGGCTGGAGCTGGTGAGGGGGAGAGAGGCCTGCCGGTCAGCGGAGCCCCCAGGAAGCGCTCTCGCAGGTAGTCTGCTGGGCCAGAGTGAGCCCCGTGCGTCTCTGTGATGTGACAAGTGTTGGGGGACATGTGTGACACCGACACGGTTGTTTTTCCAAGGCACAGTGAGAAAGAGCTGAGCTCGACAGTGCGTGCAAAGGGCCAGCAGCCTGAGAGACAGGGTCACCAAACAGCAATGGAAAAGGTTTCTGAAGGGGACTTAGAAAAGGCTCACCAGGAAGTGTGGCGAAAGAGAAATAAGGGCAGAACGACTATCCCAGAAAAGCAATTCCAACACTGTAAAGTCTAGTTAATTTTGGGAACTTCTCATTTAAATGTCAGAGCATAAGTCACCCGGGCTGGTATGGCTCAGTTGGGCATGGCCAGGGCACCTCCCTGGATTGTGGGTTTGATCCCCAGTAGGAGTTGTGCAGGAGGTAGCCGATCGATGTTCCTCTCTCTCTCTCCCTCCCCCTCTCTCTAAAATCAATGAAAACATTTTTAAAGAAATTTTAAGAGCATAAGCTAATGTTGACTCTTACTAGGGGAACTCAATGTTTCATCTCATGGCAATTTGTAAGAACTCTTCAGAGAGGGTAACATGCACATGAAAAGTCAAATGAAATTCCAGGTCGGGAGATTCAGCATTAGCCTGGATCATAAAACCTTGCTCCTGGAGACCAGCGAACCTGTTGCCATGGTGAGGAAATTATTCTGGTCGATTCCAATTGGAATCTCATAGCTCTGTGGGGAAGAATTACATCCTCTCAGCTATCTAAGAAAAGATATTTTATTTTTCAAAAGACAAATGCCAGAGATAAGAAAAAGAATACCCGGGCGGGGGTGGGGAAGGGTGGTGGGGAGGGGGGAGAGGAAGGAGGCTTAGCTAGCTGGGTCATCTCATCTACTCAGCCCTGGAGCTGGGAGACAAGTTTTCCTCATGACCAAACCTTTCTAGGCACTGGGGAAAAAATCGTGACAGTTTTCCCCATCCTTTGGAATTCCAACCCCAAGGCTATAAATTAAAACTGCAGACATCAGCCTCTGGTGAGAACAAATGGGGTTGAGCAGCGTCCAGCTTGCACCCCGAAAGCTGGCCTGCGTCTGGGCTGGTGGAAGTTTGGGTTTGATCAGCAGGAGCCTTCTGGTGTGGAATCTAAGAAGGCGGAATCTTCCTGATGGAATTTATACTCCAAAGGGGCAAACAGAATGTTCTCTTGAGTTTTCTTTGCTGCTGTTCTTGAGTTATCCTACATTTTTCAGCTTGGACATTCAATGGTGCTTCTAATTACTCCAAATTTAGTTTGATTATGAATGAGTTTTTGTTTGTTTATTTTAAAAATATATTTTTATTGATTTCAGAGAGGAAGGAAGAGGGAAAGAGAGAGAAACATCAATGATAAGAGAGAATCATCAATTGGCTTCCTTCTGCATGCCCCCCCTCCCCCATTGGGTATCGAGCCCACAGCCCGGGCATGTGTCCTTGACCAAATTATGCCTGGGACCTTTCAGTCCATAGGCTGATGCTCCATCCACTGAGCCAAACCAGTCAGGGTGAGTTTATTTATTTATTATTTTTTTTATTAATAAGAAAGCTGCCATTTTATGCATATTATCAAGGATGGAAAGCCAGGTTTTGAGAACAGAAGTTATTTTCAGATTATATTAATAAGTCTGATGGGGTCCTGAACAAACAGAAAGAAAAAAAAAAAAAGGTTTAAGAGAGATTGATTTATTTTTCTTTAACACCTGGCACCAAAAATGTGATGACAAGTTTTTCTATTCCTCTTTTATATTACACCATCTACTATACCCACTGGTTAGATTTGAACTGTGCTCCCCCCTCAACTCCAAATTCATATGTTGAAATCATGACCCTTACCTAGTCCCTCAGAATGTGATATTATTTGAAAATAGGGTTGTTGCAGGTATAATTAGTTACGAAGCGGTCCATAGGGTGGGCCCTAACCCAATATGTTGCATGTTCTTATAAAAAAGGGAAGATTCGGACAGTCACACTCCCAGGGAGAGCACCCTGAGAACATGAAGGCAGAGATCAGGGGATGCATCTACAAGCTCCGGAAAGTCAGAGACTGTTGCACCACGAGAAAGAAGCCAGCAGGAGGCATGGGGCAGATTTCCCCTCAAGGCCAAAGGAGGAACCAGCCCTGCCAACACCTTGATTTTGGACTTCTAGCCAGCAAGGCTCTGAGACAGTTCATTTCTGTTGTTTAAGCCAGTCAGTTCGTGGTACTTTGCTAGGGCAGCCCTAGCAAATAAATCCACGTAGAAAGAAATGGTCATTATCAAGCCCTACTTACTTTTTAAAGCAGATTCATTCACAATGGAATTATCCCAAAGAGGGGGAGGAAAAAAAAGTCTGGTTCTTACCGTCGGATCTTGGGGAACAGAACTTGGCTTCTGTATGCTGATCTCGATGCTGTTGCTGCCTTGCTTCAGCGCCACGGGGGACCCGTGCACTCTGGCCACACCTTCGAACATCTGGGATTTGGTTAATGAGGGCACGAGTGCGTCCGTGGGACACTCACTTTCCTTCTCCACCTCATCACCGTGAACTGTCTCTCCATTCATGCTGACTTTCCCATCGACCTATAAAGACCAGAATGAACAAAAACACGCTAGTCCCCAAAGAAAGAGTAACAACATAACACATTCAGGATCGCCTGACAATATTACCATTGATAACCATAGTTCACCAAAGAAGAACATCTCTTATGTGCTTCGGTTGGCTCTGGCAATTAGGACTCTTATAAATGTTACCTGAGAAGGGCTCTTTAAAAGGTTCTCCGCCTTCTCAGGCCACTTCACATTAAATTACATTTCACGTTCACCTAACTTAGGGTGTGCTTTTATTTTAAAGAAAATCAAAGAAACTTATGTATAAACTAAAGGCCCGAAGCTCGAAATTCGCGCTAGAGGCTCGGCCCTCACAGCCCCAGCTGCCTCAAGGCCCCGTCTATTGGTCATTCTGGAAGGTCTTTACGGAAGGTCGTTCTGCCATCTGGTCTAATTAGCATATTAGCTCTTTATTATATGTATGTATACATGCCGCATATTTGGGTTCCAGTAATTTGTCATTTAAGTTCTGTTATTCCATAATTTTGAGGTTTTTCTTTACTGGTGAGCATATAAATTAGGTAAAACCCACCTCAGATCAGGACTATTTTACAGGTTATCCTGGGGGTTAGGGGAAAACGGGTACTTTTTTGACACGATCATGGATGGCAGGGAACTAATGCTTGCTATAGTATAATAAATCTCTACTTCCAGTTAATTTTATAATCCTGTGTTTTTTGTTTGTTTGTTTGTTTGTTTGTTTTCAAGAAAAACAGCCATGCACATTAAAATATTTTTGTTTTGCACTGAGGTGTAGGGAAGGCAGTGAGAGCAGGAAAGGAGGGGCAGAGAGGGCGAATAGTTGGGCTTGGTGAGAGGCATCTAGAAGTCTCTGTCTTGAGGCCTGAGCCAGTATGGGAAATAATTGTGAGCAGAAGCTCTGTAGTTCAAGGGCCTCAGATTAAGTTCTGGCTTGACAACCTACCAGCCATGTAATCTTCAACCTCAACCCCTCAGCTGCAAAATTTATAATAATAGTATCTCCTGCTATTATGGTGATTTTATGGATTAATCTATGTCCAGAGTTTAGAACCACACCTGCCCATTTTAAGTATGGAAATCTTAGTTATTATTAGTAGTAGGCCTTCTAAAATCTTTCAGAAGGAACCGTGAAAGGCTGGTTAGTGGCTTGCATACTCTATTGTCTATACTCCGTAAGGAAGAACTTTAAATCACAACTAAGCACACACAATTATAACTGAAACCAGAGCTTTGCAAAACACTGTTTACCTTTATTGTGTGTGATATACTAGGCATTTTTAATTGTATTATATATATTATACTTAATTTATTTTCAATGTTGATTCCAAACCAATAAATTGGTTTCATGACATAGGAATAGGAGGCAACTTTCAGGCTAAAAAACACTGCCCAGCCAGCATGGCTCAGTGGCTGAGCATCGACCTATGAACCAGGTCTTTGATTTGATTCCCAGTCAGGGCACATGCCCAGGTTGCTGGCTCCATCCCCAGTGGGAGGTGTGCAGGAGGCAGCTGGCTGATATTTCTATCTCTCTCCCTCTCTCTCTAAAATCAATTTTAAAAAAAAGAAAAGAAAAACACTGACTTAAACTATTTCACTAAATATTCTTTTACTCTTAATTCTGTTTTACAGGGAAACTGAGCCTGTATTCCTGGCTCCCTTACCTCTGCCCTATTCTCCCTTCCCCCAATACACAAACACTCACTCACACACATGCTGCACCCCTTAGCTTCTGTCCTGGCATTATCTGGTAACAACTGTTTATTTCCATGTTACCCTTAACCACAAGTGGGTCCACCCACTCAGTGGTGGGGCTATGAATAAGGCTGAGAGCTGCTAAGGCCTAACAAGCATGTCAAACTCACATGCAGCCGTGAGTTTGACATGCTTGGGATGAGTCAAGGGCTCGTTGGTGGTGAAGAGTGAGCCCAGCTTTAAGGGGACTTCTGCTCAAGTGGCTCCATGCCCCTCACCATCAGAGCTCTTCCTGAGGCCTCTACTCAGTCTTGCCACAAAGGGAAGTAACTGGGTTTTTTCAGGCCTAATTCTTCTGTTGAAATGATTATATTGTATTATTTATATCAGTGAAGAGAAGTGCACATCTACATGACCTGATCATATGCCTGGGAAGTTAAACACTGCTCTCCCTGCTCTGGTTCTGAGTCAACTCAACATCAAACCTTTCTTCATGAAATATGGAGAAGTACATCATTGGGGTCCTCGGTAAGGACCGAGGTGAGTACATATCCGTGCACGCATGAGTCTGCATGATGAATAACTCATCTATCTTCTCAGGAAAAAAATTCATGTAATAAGGACCTGCTGAGTGCCAAATGTGTCCTCTCGGGCCCCTATGCCAGGCTCTCAGGATGAAGCTGTGAACAACAAAGTCACAGCCCCAGCCCCTCAAGGGACAAACATCTCAATTCAGCCCCGATCAAACAGACTCGGCATTTTCCTGTGTCGTCAAAGCCGAAGGCACCGATTTTAAAGATACATTCTTTAAAGAGCTATTTAAGCAAAACTCAGGAAGTGTGCTTTGGTCCCCTCTGAAATTCAATAGGCAGAGAGCAGGCAGCACTTTGCTCAATTAGTCTGGTTAAGCAAACTTTCTTCACAGTCATATGGCCGTGTCTGCTAGCGATGGATTCCACCGCTGTCTTCTATTACCAGCCCATGTGGCGTGCAGGGACAGCGAGAACTGACTTTCCTTTGTAGTCAACAGAGCTTAAGACAAAGGCGAGTGCCTCCTCACGAAGTGAGGGAAAACACTGGAATTTTTGAAAGTGAAAAGATGTTTGCTTGTCATACGTTCTTTGGTTCTGGAACATTATTTTACATATTTGTTGGTCAAAAACAAACAAACAAACACAAAACAAACCAACAGCCTAGTTTCTTTCCACTTAAAAATATTCCAAAAGCCTGTTTCATTCCAGGACTAAGAACATCCTCCTATTTCCATGTGTTCCCTGTATTTTTTTTTTTTTCCCCAACTGTTGCCATCTTTTTGGATGTAATGTCAATTACTCCCGAAAAGAGAGAGAACTGTACGCACTTCTGCTTAAACAAAGACAATTCCAATTTTGTTTTGGAGAGTTTGCAATACCTCCCGATAGAGATACCTAGGGTGTTACTAAATTAGGGTCTGTGAATGCTAATAGAGAGAGAGCACGTCACTAGATCAAGTTAGGAAATAGACTTTGCTCATGGAAACAACCCAACCATCAGCCTCCTTGGAGCCCATCAATAGTAACAGCAGGAAGTGGTTG
This sequence comes from Pipistrellus hanaki, assembly GCF_964339955.1. NCBI lineage: Eukaryota > Metazoa > Chordata > Mammalia > Chiroptera > Vespertilionidae > Pipistrellus > Pipistrellus hanaki. The sequence goes on from NC_140503.1 coordinate 186,930,598, forward strand.
GGAACTGTCTCTCCCTAGCCAGTCGCAAACCGAACCTCAGAGGCATGTAAACTTCCCGACTGTACGTGTGGGCACAGTCTGCTTTTGTTTGCATTTCCCTGAGGCAAGAGGCTCCTTTCCACCCACTCCCTGGAGTGCAGCCTGGGGGTCCTGGGACCCCCCCTACCTTAAAGGTCTTCAGAACCTCTTGAGAGTTCTTGGGCTGGCAGTAAGGCTTGGGTGTCAGCATAGGCACTGCTTTGGGAGCGACAGTTTTGCTTGGAGACCCGCTGCCTCCCGACATGCTGGCCTCCAGAAAGCTGGTACGCGCGATGGTGGTTTCCACAGTGGCAGTGAACTTGGGTGGAGGCAGTGACTGCTGCCGCAGGTATTTCATGAGGTTGGGGTCGTGCGGGAAGGGGGAGAAGTTTGGCTCCGTGGAATGGCTTCTTTCCAGGATTTTTGGCATCTCCAGGCGTTCCAGAACGGCCTCGCTGATGGTGAACCTCTCGATGTACTGCTGCAGGATGCCCTCGGCCTCTTCCTGGGAGCGCGCGTTCTTGTACGCCTCATGCAGCTCCCGCTCTCTCCGCTCTCTGAAACATGGGCATGGGGGAGAGAAGCAACACGGAGGTCAACCACAGGCACAGACACTGCAAGGAGCAGCAGAGACAGCATGGGGGCCTCTGTCATAAGCAACCATTTTTAGCAAAAAAACACATCTAGGCAATAGTGCACATTAAACAACAACAACAACAACAGCAAGACCCACTTCTCTTGAACAATTTCTCTGTAGGTCTTGATGCTTTTCCTCCGTTCACTGGTCCCTTCCTCTCCCGCCATCAATTTCTCCATTTTTTTCCTTTCTTCCTCTTTCTTGATTAAGTCCTGAGAAGCACTTCTTCTACGGCTCTTCCACCGAGCCAGGTCCTGTGGGGGTGGGTTTGGCGGAGAGAAAGCACATTTTTTCAGGCTTTTTCAATGCCATGTCTACTCCTCAGAGTTTAGTGGGCACTGACTATGGGCCCCGCACCCTGCTAGGGCGTTCCCACCCACTCCAGTGGCCGTCTGGTTGGAATAAGAATGCCCCAAGGAAAGATGCCTCCCAGAGCAGGGTGGCGCGTTTTATTTTAAACACAACGTGACATGTGCAATTATATTCCATGGCAGTTTCCAAACTTTAAAGCACTGTCTCACAGGGGATTGTAAAAAACCTCATTTCTTGCTTTTTATGACTTCTGCACTGTGAGTGGACTGGTTGGCAATACAATGGTAGGAATGAGCCACAGACCTGCACAATGCCCGCAGGGAAGAAAGAAGAGGCAGAAAAAAAATCAGCTTTGGGGTCTCACAGAAAGGACTACGATTCTGTATGTATTCATTCTTTTGATCCTTACAACAACCTCGCCACAAAAACCTACAGGCAATGACAGCCTAAGGGCGAAGAGTTACGATTCTGGAGTCCGATGGATGGGATGGCGGCTTGGGACACGATCCCAGCTCGCTCTCTCTCCCATGCTGCGGATTCACACCTCTCAGCCGCTCTGCACCTCAGTTTCCTCACCTCTAAACCAGGGCTGATTTTAACACCCACTCTTACAAGCTGATTGTGGGAGTTAAATGAGATATGCATAGAAGGCACATAGGAAGTGTTCCATACACTGTAGACACAGTTACCATTAATGGTAGAGTCAAGTTTGCAGCTGCTCTCTTGGAGTGCTCTGTGAGGATGAAATGAAATATCCCACTCTCCCTCTGCTCATCCCTATCTTTTTAAAGTTCTTCCCCGACAATCTCCAGGCCCCCATCATCAGACGCAGCAGCCTTCCGTCCCCAGCTCTCTCACTCGCTAGCTGTGCGACTTTGGGCAAGTTACTCAACTGTTCTGGGACTCACCTGTGGGATTGAGGGCGATGGTGACAGTGGCTGGCTCATCAAGTTACTAAGAGCATTAAAGAATTACTGCATGCACAGCCCTTCGCATAGTGCCTGTTCTGACAGGCTTTCAATGCCGGTAATTAGCGTTTTCATCATCATCATCATTATTCATGTCAAATATATAATCTCCAAAGGCCTGCCTCCTCGATTCCCCATCACGTGCCAGCTGCTTCCCGCCGGCCAGCTGCCCCCTCCTGTGTGGCCATCCCTCTCCTGAGGATAGTTGCGGATTGTGTGTCTGTCATTCACTCCTCACCCTTCACGTTGCTGTTTTAACCTTCCTTTCATGCCTATGTTCTCTGGGTCACTCTTTGAAATCCTCTAGATGCCCCCTTCCTCTGCATGCTTCCAAACCCAGGCCTACCTACCCCACCCCACCCCACCGGATTTTCTGCTTCCAAGGGCCCCTCACCCGCCACCCAGGCCGCCTCCCCGCCGCCCCGCCAGCACTCACATCTTGCCATTTGTCGTCCTCCTCCCGCAGCTGGCTGTTTATCAGCTGCAGCTGCTCCTGGCGGGCCCTGCTGTGCGGCTGCACTGCAGCCTCCTCCTCGCACCGCATGTCAAACATACTCGTGCTCCTGATGGTGGAGAGAGCAGAGACAAAAAGGGGCCGGCATCAGCGCCTTGAGCTCCGTGCGTGCAGGTCACTTCGCCGCCGCGAGGGGGCGCCACCGCGCTCGCTCAGAAGACTGTCCAATGCCCTCAGCCAGCAGCGTGCAAGCCAGCACCCCCCACCTCGTCTCCTTTTAATGCAAAAGCCAAAATGGGAGCATCTTTGTCTTCAGGGGTCAGTAGAATTATACAAGTAGGTGCCAAAGCATGTTGAAAGGAGAGCTAGCAAAGGTATACGAAGCTCTGGGTTCCTCTCATTTGGAAATATATAAGGAAAAAATAAAATAAAAGAGAGAATGGAAAGGTTTACTTTGGGGATAGTTTGTGGAGAAGGAGGGTGGGGGTCCACGAGGAGAAACTTCATTACAGTGCATGCTCTTTGTGTGAAGACCTGGCTTAACCGCTTTCTACATGAACTGAGGCATTCTCTCCATTAAAAAAAATTTTAAAAATCACACGGCCTTAAGTATGAGACACCCATCTTTTCATACTGCACTATTTTTTGCATCGTGGATGCACCCAGCCACTGCGCATTAGGGATGCATGTGTGTTTGATGTGGTTATTTCTATTTTCTATAAATCTGCAAGTTGATAGTGCATTTGATGGAATCTTGGAATCAAGAAAATAAGGTATTTTATATTGAGATCAAGGGATAAAATATATAAACCACTATATACTTTGTATCCTTAGATTCTCAGAATCATTTTTGTCAGGATACTTCTGCATTTACTCTTTCAAAAGAAAAATTATAGGGAAAACCATTAAACCCTCATATAGTCTATAGGCGCTTACGAAATGGTAGGCGAGACCCTGAGGTCTTTCCTGAAATGCTTCCATCGGGCTTTGTTCCAGCAGAAGCTTAAGCAGCAGGATAGAAACAGAAATAAACACCGAAGCAAAGTCCTCCCTTCTCTTCCTTTCTCTCTCAAAGGAACGAGGAGCGCTGGGACCATGTGGGTTTTAACAGTCCCCAAATCCAGAAATGGAGGCCCTTTGAAGGCCACTCTAAGAACAGGGGAGCGTGATAGTCCATTTTTGAAGCCAGAGTAACACAAAAAAAGAAGAAAAGCCATGCATTTGGACATCAGTGATGTCCAAAATAGTGTTCGCCAGGGCCAGGCAATGAGCAGGCATCATTGCTGGATGCCACCAGTTCCCCAGCGGACAGCTCTCAGAGAGGCAACGTGACCCCACGGCAGTGGCTGCCCAGCTGCAGTGCACGCCACCATGCAAAATGAATCTGCAAAATGGACTTCTCTAGATGTTGGACAATTTAAACATCTAGAGCTAAAGCTGAAGACTGTACTTGTAATCTGTCTTCCCCAAGAGTATTCTAATAACCTGTCCACAGAGCGCTTCTCTCTGAGCTCAGCGACGACAGACCACCTTGTGGAGCCGCCCTCACATATCAGTGGGTCGTGTGGATTGTGGGAGCCACACCTTCCAGATAAGCTGGAGTCCTCAGGAGGCAGGAGGGACTGCGAGTTTCCCCTTGCTTATTAATTTTTAGTAAAGATTTAAAAGGAATTTGCAGAGTTAGGTAGAAAAGTATAGCCCATATATTTTTTTGAAGTTCATGGACCAAAATTCACTTAGATAGGCTTTCAGAAAGAGACCGGAATTCATCCCAATCCTCCTCTCAGAGTTAAAAAATTAAAAAAAAAAAATCTTACCTTTAAATATATTTGATTTAGTCAGTTCGTCTTTTAAGGCAATTCAGTGTTTGTGAAGATCTTAGCAGGTAAAAATCTCTCTGAGCTGGGGCGCTCTTGTAACCTACTCAGTAGTTGGCAGATCATGGGAGGGAAAGTAGGTTCCTTCCTTTGACTTTGTCATTTATATAATTTCTAAAGGGCAGAAATTATATAAATGATTTATATAATTTAAACAAATTATATAAATTGGTTTAGGTCACAATGTGTGGCCATACAACCAGGTCGTCTTCTGGGAACCCAAGGAAAAAAAAAATGGCAGCCGTGTCCAAGATTGGGAATCGCCTCTCTTACATGATAGACAGAGGACAAGAGCAAGTCCTTCAGAGCTGACTTCTGTCTGGGTTTCTACCTCAGTCCTATCACGAAGTTAGAACTTGCCTCCGCCCAAATGTGGCCAAAAGCTGGCTAGTGAAATAAAAAGAGAAACTTTTGTTTGCCCTCTCCTATACCAGGAAGCAGTATTTTTCTCAGAGTTGTTTTGTTTTTTTAAAGAAATACCAGCAAACTGGCCAAAAAGGAAACAGCAAAACTATGAGCAATGTCTTTAGGACAAAAAAAAAAAAAAAAAAAAAGGAGCAAAGCAAGTTGAGAATTGAAGATACTAGCCAGAAAACAGGCTGAGTCACCATTCAGAAAATGCTCCCTCATTCAGAAGTCAGACTCTGCCTCCAAAATGCAGACGTGAGCATCTAAGGATGGGGTGAGGGACCCTGACGGAACCCAGGTTCCAGAGCATTAATGTGACCTGCACTAACCTTGTGCATCTTCCCACAATAAGTCATGCCCTTGGGCTGTGTTGACAAGGGACCCCGGCTGCATTGCCTGGGAGTCTCTGTTGGTGGTGGTTGGCATTTTGGGGGAGCCAGGATTCAATTCCCTCAAGAGGAGCCTGGACATGGTTTCCGGGCCAAGTCCAAGGTAAGGGAATTGAAAGCAAGATGGCCTGTGGCTCTCACAGCAGAGCGTGTTGGGGGAGGAGGAGGAAAAGGGCAAGAAGGTGAAACTAAACAGACAGAAACATTCCTGGCCTGCCAGGCGGCGGAAATTTCTGTTTGCCTGTGTGGTGGGTCTGCCCCTGACCTGGGTTTTCCTCGGGGCACATCTTTTTTTGATTGGGCTGCATTTTCAGAATGTGTCCGTTATGAATAAGTGGAGCCCGTGCCAATAATTGCCCTGACATTTTTTGAAAAGGGGAGATAGTGAGGGATGAAACGAGACATAGTATGATGCTCTTATTTAAAAAATAAAGTCCCCATATAAACTTTTCATTTTGTTCCTCACGTGGGCTCACGTGAATCGTGTCTACTCCGAGAAGGAAATTTGGTCTGCCTGATGTGCCTAGATAAGACGTCTGGAAAAGAAGCTCCTTTTACCCTTGTTATTCCATAAGGCTGCTCCCTGCCAATGTAGAGAGGGAGCGAAGGGAGTCCCCAGTGCGGCCCCTTTAAAAAAGTCGTTAACTTCCATGGGTGAGCTTTCCCCCTCAGGGGCAGGCAAATCCAAGAGCTCTTTCAGAGAGCTCTTTTCTTTCACCTTTAGGATTTCCCAGCAATCTAGCTCAGGCAAGTTGCAGGGTGTCTTTGCCCTGATGAAGAATACATCCATTCTATCAAAATGTTTTCCCCCCCTACCAAATCAAAGTCATGTTGTGCCCATCAATCTTATGTAATCCTCCTTTCAGTGACTGTTAAATATTGCCACTGCAGATTTTAAGATTAATAAACAGGGCTTCATTTTATAGACGACTAAACTCCAACCCAAGCTTGCACTGAGGTTTGGTTGTGAGACGTGAATGCTGTGTATGTCAGGCCACAAAGCAATGAGAGATCACACGTTGGCAAGTGACGTCAGAGGTGCTGGAGGCAGACTGCCTGGGGCCTACAGGACAAGCTAAGCTGACATCTTAAGCACAAAAAAATGGAAAAAGCACGACCGGAAAGCAGTAGATTTGGGCTAACGCTCATTGTCACTGGTGGAGATGACAGCTGTGTGTGTGCCACGCCACCCCTTGGGTTCCTCGCTATAGGCCTGGGAACGATGGCTCAGAGCAGGAAAAACGCCCCTCAGAGACTGATGGTGGAATTACGCATAAATCCTGTTTTTTTTAAAAACGCAAGTTACTGCAATCTGAGGAAGCTAGTGTTCTGCTAAGAAAACTTGTGCCTTGGATGTTCCTTTCAGAATTTTCTGTGTATGGGAAATCCATTTTTGGAAATGGACTCAATGTGGTCCCAAACGGGAGAATGTGGATTCTTCTAAAACGTGGAGGGAGGCATAATGGGCAGTGAGTCTCTGCGATCTCTGAGAGGAGGGGAAGCCCGAGTCCTGCTTTAAACCTTGAGTCCTTGCCACGGAACCTGACCGAAATCCCAGCAGTTTGGTGTCAAGCATCCCGCAATTTATATTATTGCAACCTGGGAGGAACTTGGGCTTCTGAATCCATAATTAGTGGTTTAGGGTTTATTTTCTTAGTTTAAGAAGATTTTGTGGCCGTGAGAATGACTGCTTCATTGTGAACGCCAAGCCCTAACATATCAAAAGTGAAATTCAAATGCAGAATTCTGCTTTGATAATTCCATGGTTCTGAAAGGGTACCAACATCCAAACGGTAACAAGCACAACTGTAACATGCCCCGTCTATGAAAAGCAAATGTTAAGTTTTAAGCAGCAGCTGCATATTAGAATCATGCTTGAGTTGCTTTTTCATTCATCTCTCCTGCGCAGAACATGTGTTCTGCATTCCAACTTCAAGTGCTTTTTGAGGCTTGCACGAGTCGGTTAGCGATTCAGTCCCCTGTTGCACCAGCTGCATTTCCATTAGTGGTTAAGTACTGAAGGCATGCAGTTTAGGCTAGTAATTAACGTATTCCTATGAAGACAAGACAACTTACTCTGCGTCATCAGACACAGGAGTTCTCGGACCGTATCTATAAGACCAAATACAAAATTAGAGGATTGAAAAGACAAGGTTAACGCTGTAACTGAGCTGAAAAAGAAAAGCTGCTGGTGAAATGTTAAGTGTGCCAAACGTCTTCCCCCCTTGATCATAATGGAAGAAAAGTGTCCTTATACAATTAACAATGTTCACTAACTTCCGAGAGGGAAAGGAGCATCCTGACAGTTCTAAAGAGTGCAAAATGTGCATTAAAACACAGAGGAGAAGTGAAAGGAACCCCACGCCACCCACACAAAAAACAAACCCGTTCAATATAAACACAACAGGCTTCGGGGCACCCCGCAATGTTTAGAGAAGGCAGCTTTTACAAACCCAAACCTGCACGAGGGTTGTTCACAAACAGTGAAGCTGTTCATGCCTTAGGTGTAGCCGTAGCGAGCTCTAATGGACACCCAACATAGAAGCATGGGCTGACTGGCCCCGGACCTGCTGTATTAATGCATTTGCACAAATGCCATCAAAGAGCCTTTCTGCAGTTTTGTGAAAGCAAACCAGGACTCCAGACCAGAGCCCCAGTCAGTGCCTTCTGCGTGCGTTTGACAAAAACCACAATTCCTAGAAAACGGGCGGCGTTAATCCAAACCAGACGTGGGTATTCCATCACTTGAAACACCAAAGTGTTTTTTTTTTTTTTTTTTTTTTTACAATCTTTGATAGTCTCCTGATTATTTTTGATCTACAAAGAGGTACCCTCTGCGACACAGGCACTTTACGTTTTAATGTGTCTGATAAAGCAAAGGAAGAGGTCAAGTTAGAAAACAAAATTAGAACTTCAGAAGGGCCTATTTGAAGCACGTTTTAAAGATGCAGCTCCCACCAGGCTGTCTCCTCTGCAAAGGGGGGTTTTAAGAGGAGGTTCTTCCTTATGCTCTGAAAGGCTGTTCCTCTCTGCATTCTGATGGTGGCTAAAGAGTTATTTAAGTAAATAAAAGCTTCCTGCTTTCAGTTTCCAGTAAATGCTATTGTGGGGTTTTCAGCAAAAATGACCAGATCCCATGCTTTAGTTTCATAACAGTTTACTACAGGGTAAAAAGTAATTTTTAAAGATCTCTTCCTATACTCTTAGAGAAAGCCCCCCAGAATACATGGTTATGCACACACAAACACCTTTTCTCTTATGCTTTTCATTCAATGACAATTCTTTGACAATTATGGTTTTCATTCAATGACAATTCTTTTCATTCATAGTGAAGGCAGCCACAGCAATGCAAAATCCAATGTATTTGTTGCCCTGGCCGAAAACAAGATGAGGAAAATGTTTGTGGATGTTTCTCTTCTGGTAGTAAGGTTCCTTTTCCATTTCTCTAGGGCAGGGGTCTTTAAACTACGGCCCGAGGGCCACATGCAGCCCCCAGGGGAGTCTGATCCTGCCTGCCAGGTTTTTTGGGCAGTGAGCGCAGCCAAGGTGTTACAGTAGGGATTAGTAGTTCATATAGTCCGGCCCTCCAGCTCTCTGAGGGACCGTGATCTGGCCCCCACTTTAAAAAGTTTGAGGACCCCTGCTCTAGGGGGTAGTTTCCAAAGGTGCTAAAATCTAACCCAATACGCTTAGTTTTCCAAAAACACCACGACATTGAAGCAAATGACTGGTGGATTTCTGCACATCGAGGGAATGAATAAGCAGCGTTAATTCTGAAGACTGGATAAATGTTACCCATGGAATTAATAGGCCTATTGGAATAGTCTTAGTCAAATATAATGTTTTCTCAATTACATATGAAGTAGAGCTGAGAACGTATTCCTAATAGATGGTTAATCTAGAAATAACCAGTAATAGATGGTTATGTATTTTTGGGTCTCTATTTGAATGTTTCTGTTCATGTTTGATTGAAGTTTAACATACATACGGAAAGTACACACACCTTACACATACCATACACCTCAATGATTTTTCACAAACCGAGCATACCTGCACACTAATGTTGAATGTCTTGTGAATGGGCCCATACAGTATGTACTCCTTTGAGTTTGGCTTCATTAGCATATTTTATTAGCGGTCCAGCTATGTGGTTGCTGTAGGATATACTTGAATTTAAATGGCTTCTACACAAAACACAAGATTTCATGATATCTCTGCCCACACATGCACATGTACACTACAATGTAAGATCCATAAGGGCAGGGGTTTTTCTTCTTGGGGTTCCCTGAGGAGTGACCAGACTAGGCCCCCAATAAGTGTTCATTAACTATTTACTGGCTGGTCTGGAAATTGAAAAGAATAGCACAATCTCTGAAGATAAACTTATTTTTCCCCCCTTTACTATCCACTGTGGATTTAAGGAATTTCCTCTCAGACTGATTTATCAGCTTTAGAGGATGTCGATTTAAGCAGAACTGCCTTTGCTATTAAGCAGAAGATAATTAGAGCTTGAGCTCCAAATGACTTTCCCAGGTGTCCTATGGGAAATGTAAATGTAAATGTAGGTTAAAAAATAATAATGAAGTGATTTTTCAAAATGCAAAGTAGGTGAGTCAATAGGCTATGAGGTACAAAATTGGCCCGATTAATCACAGTTCGTATAAGCATCCTAAAAAAAAAAAAAAAAAAAAGCTACTAATAAAGTTTCATTGTGAGGGTTGGGGTACTTAAAAAGATAGATGAAATATTCTATGCACCTATTGATTGCATTTATGTAACCTTCAAAATTAATAAAGCACTTCAGAATTAGTCATTGGTGGTTACATATTTTCATATTGTGAACTAACACACGCTTCATTTGAAGTGAGAGGGGAAAATGGGTTGCTGCTCATTTAGGATTATCCCTCAGCACCCAGCACAGTGTAGTTTACAGAAAATAATGACTCAATAAACGTGTTGTAACGAAAATGAATTCCCAAGGGAATCTGTCAGACTCGGGTGCATTGGTGCTGGAGTGGGACAGGGGCTTTCTGCTCGGAAAGAGCTGGGTTTGAATCTTGGATCTGTAATTACCCGCTGTGTAGACACGGGGCCTCCTCACTGCAGGATGCAGATGATAATTCTTACTTTCAGAGGGTTGTAAATGGGGTAAGTACCTAGAACGCAGGCAGCTGCCTCCCTCCCTCCCTTCCTTCCTTTCATTCTAACTTGCTTTACAGTAGCCCACGGATCCAGGGCCAGGCTATGTCAGGCCACCTACAAAGTGAGTGACTGGTGGACCAGTCTTAACCAGTCCTAACCATTCGACATCCAAGTGAGAGCCTCTCACTTACCTTTCCTCTACATCAGGCATGGAGCTAACATCCATTCAGCCTTCCTGTGAATTCTCAGAAGGTGAGCTAGAGGGAGCAGACACACCTTGCAAAGGCTACACACAGTACTCTCCAGCCATCAAGTAGAGCATGGGTATTACCCTGCTCCCTGAAGCCAGTGCTATAATAAGGTTATACTAGAGTATTATTATTGCAATTCAGAAGAATGAATAATAATAAAACAGATGAAATCCACAGGATAAAGATGGCTAGGATATTAATTTTAAAATTTTACGTAGGGTCCTCCCTGTTCCCCATTGCACCCTCTATCCCACTGTCACGAAGGTTTTATAGTGGAACTTACAATTATGCTAAACACCCCCACTGCTTTGCCCTGCACTGATCAGACGGTCCACAGACCTATCACTCTGGTTAAATAGCAACAGAAGCTTCAACCTATAGGACCTTAAACAAGATCATGAACCCAGGTTTATATTTCCCTATTCTTCGTTTTAAATCAAGTGACAACAAAGCCCAGAGGTGCCACATCTAGAAAACACTGTTTCCTAATGTTGACATTAATTCTCAGATTTTATAAGTGGCATGCATCCTCTTAGGGCTGGAAGACCCGCTTAGAATCAAAGGGAAATCAAGTACGAGGCGATCAGAAAGAGGTTCCGCCCCTTCACCCAAAGGTTCCTCTGTGAATTGGGAAGAGACAAAAGAGCTGCTCATGTAGGGTGCACACAGAGGAGCGTAAAAAAAAAGTTTAACAGAAAAACTCACAGCTGAACTATTCTTTCCACACCTGCTCACATGCAAAAAATATAAATAAATAAATAAATAAATAAATAAATAAATAGGAAAGCAAATTCTTAGCAGACTGGGCCAGTTTTTATCACTCCGTTTCTGTAAGCAGTAGCAAGTAAGTGGCATTGATGTACCAAAAGGCATTAATAAACATATTCAAAGCACATATCAAGCCTCAGAATGGAGAAACAAAGTCACAAGAAACAGGGCACAGGATAATCTTCTGACCTCTTATCTTTTGTGGGTGGGCCCTTCGCAGATTCCTCCACTTCCTGCTGCTTTGCAAATGGAACCGGAAGGAACTGGTTTGGCTTGGATCCACTGTGCCTAAGAGACATCCCAGTCCTCCTGGCCATCATGTCATCTTTTTGGGAATCGAACAGCTTTCTTTGTTTTTTCAGTCCACTGCCACTCCAGGCAGGAGCTGCCATCTTCTCTGAGCTCTCTTCTCTCCCCGAAGCCTCCCACTCAGAGGCCAGAGGACGCGAACTAGGGCAACATTCAGTCCAGCCAGTCAAAGTCCGCTTATTAGTAAAGATACGTTCAGTAGCATCACTCGCGCGGCGTTAACTCAAGACAGAAGGAGCCAGTGTCCACAGAGACAGCAGCACGCACAGCAGTGAGTATTAACACCGTGGGCCTCCACCATGCAACTGGTACTCACATGGGAAGGGGTTTCCCTTCCTGGTTTTCATCATTTCTGAGAAGGAAATCTGGGCAGTGCCCAACCACATGCAAAGGCTACCATCTCTACCCAGAGGGGGCACTGGAAGCGGGACTGTGACCCTGGGATGGGCGCATTCCTTTCAGCGACTCAACGCCACATCACATCAGTCACCAAGTGGCTCGAAGCTGCTTTTTGGGAACACAAAAGCCACACAGCGCAGAGGCAGCACACCCTGGAATGCAGGCAAGGCGCTCACAGTGGCTGGCTGCTTGCTTCGCATCTTTCAGCCTTTGGCGGCGTCTCAGAATCGCTTTGAGCAACGCCTTTCTCTTCTTTGCCATCCTGTGGCAGCTGTTTGGATGTAACTAAAGCCAAAGAGGACAGCTTTACTACGAGGGAAGAATTCTCACCAGAGGCCTCGACCCCACCTGTCATCCTTCACCTCCCAGGGAGGGAAGACACGAGGCTCCTCACCTTCCTCTGTCCTCGTTGGGCATGCGCCCACACTGCTGCCATGCTCCTCCTGGGACTCCAGCACGGGAGCCAGCTGCGAGACCCCTCTGCAATAGTCATCTAGGCCAGAGTTCACCATTCTGGTGACCATCAAGAGGCATGGGTGTCAAGAGAGAAGAGGAAAAAGTCATGAAGGGAGACAACGAAAGTCGCTGAGACGAAAGATGAAGAGAGTTCAGTTGATCTCACTCCAAAAGCCAGTTAGTAAAGATGACATAGGCAAATTGAGATAATGCCATGTGTACCCTGGCAAGGGTCTAAGAAAAGACTAAAAGTGTTGAGTGATGGCCCTTCAGTAGTCAAAGACTCAAAGATGAATTTCTCATTAATTCCTAACTTCCACTCTTCCTTCCTAGGTCACCATCAGTTTCCGAAAACCCAACTTTGTGTTTCTGGTGTACTCTGGTTATTTCATCCTAAAGCCTGTTCCCCTCCATGGTGTCACCCTCAGTATGGAACCAAAGAAAGCCCCCTGTCTGTCATGGATCATCTTCTACAAGCATGTCAAACTCAAAGGCTAACACGGGCCAAATAAACAAGGTTTAAGTTCACGTGGGCCCCCAAAAAACCAAAAGCTTCAATTTTCACAGAAACATAGGTTTATTTAGATAGAGACATGCTGAATACAGAGGGCTAAAATAAATGAGTAATGGTTAACATAAAAGAATAAAACATTTTAATAAAAATTAATATTTCTTGAACATTAACTTACCAGACACTGAATAACTGCACAAATTAGTAAATGTAATGCAAATAAACCTCTTACTTGTTCTATGAAAGAGAAATATTTCCTGTTGCACACACCAAACAAGTCAGCCCAAGACTAATGACGTGGCAATCGGCTGCTAAAATATTTGACAGAAATGGTGCGCTTGCGCGTAAGGCTGGTAAGGGAAATGAATGCAACACGATTAGAGCAATCAGTCATTAGCAAATGTTGTAGTTCGTTATTAATAATTATGTGTAACAGATATTGTAAAAATTAAGTGATGAAATTTTGATTAAAACGTTTCTTACATACTGTTATTTTGGCTGGGCTGCAAAAATACTCATTGTGGGCCACGAGTTTGACATGCTTGATCTACTATTTCCTTTGGATTTCAAGGGCCCAGGAGGATGTCTTGAGCATTTCCTCCTGCCATGCTGAGCTCCACTGTGCTCCTATCATGCAGGCAGAATGGGGGCTCCCAGAAGATCAAGAGTCCTATAAGTGTCCCCTACCTGCTGAATGGAAGAGAGACCAGCTCACAGAACTGAGTCCCCAAAAGAAGGTTTGGGAATTTAAAGCTGGAAGGCCTCTGGTGCAGATGAGAGCTGGGAACAAGCCTATAAGAGATTTTCCCAGGTGACCCCTCACAGATTTGGATGGTGATGCATCCAAAGAAATGCGTGACCCATAGGAACCCTCAAGAGAGAAGTCTTGTTTCACTCAAGACTTACCACATAGTGTTTTTGAGTAGAGGAGGGAGGAGACCTTTACTTTTTTGTGTGTGTGTCTACTTAGATGCCCACATTTTAAACTTATGATACTATTTTTTCCTCCCTCTTTGGGAGAGCAAAGAGGGAAGTTAGAGGTAAACCTGATTTTTATCAATGCATGTTTAGAAGAAACCCCAGGGACACCATTAAAACATTCCATCTAGTTCCTTTAGCATTTCCAACTAATAAAATAGTGCTTGACGCAGCTGAAGGAAAAGGGTCACGTGCCAAGATTATTGACATTCCCGGGCCATGATTCTGGTGACAACAGAATCAACACGAATGCCTGCCATTTGACTTCACACACATGCTCCCCCCCCCCCCCCCCCCACGGGGCGACACGCTAACGTTAGTTTTCTGCTAACCAGCAAAAAGCCTGTTGAAACTATGTCATCTCTGGAGGTTTCTTTCATGGGCTTCAGCAAATCCTCTAAAAGCAGCAGCGACTCCCATGCAGATCGCCTTGCACGTGTTTCATGAAAAATACCTGCGGCCATTTTGTGGGTTAGGCACTTGGCCCTCCTCTTGGCTGGGCGTGGCCGCTGAGGCTGGGGACCCAGAGCCCGTTTGACCCTGGCGGCTGTGATGGATGACTTCTTCCACCTCCTCCCTCGGCCCGGCCTTGCCAATGCTGAGCCGCTTCCACTTCTGCTGATCTATCTCTGTCACTGGTCCAAAGTGCACGAACTTTTGCCTGGGGCCGGAAGCTTTCTTATAGGCCCTTGCCTTGCGGCTGGCAAAGTCATCCCGGAGGGCAGTTTCGGCTTTGATTTCTGGTGGAGGCTCAGGGGCACAGATGGGCTCAACATCGTCATCCCTAATCAGAACCGGAAGTTAAGTTCTAAAGCTTTCTAATGCAAGTACAAGTCAATAAGAGGTTTTTGTTGTTGTTATTGTTTGTTTTTAAGTACTAGATCTATGAAAAATACTTCTCTGGCTAGAGCAGAATTGCAGTTTCCATTAGTCAACCAAATGAAGAAATGACCACTGTCTTGTTTAGGTAAACAGAGCTTTAAGTACCTATCACTTTCAAAACATCACTTCCAACATCATAATTGATGGCATAAGAAAATCTTAAGCATGATGAAGTATTCAAATTATTAAAAATTCAAGTTTAAATTTCTTATAGCAAACAAGCCTATCAACATAACCACTCGTATAAATTGGTTGAATTAAAGAGGAGATTTTCCATCCGTGGGGCTTGCAACTTTTTGTATTAATAAGTCTCAACTCATTCAGAATATACTCTGTGTTGTGAGAGGCACTCAGTATTTCCAGCCAGGAAAATAAAAATATGATAGAAGGATAAGCATTCTATTCCTTCGAAGTTCAATAACAGCACTGCCAGGGGAAAACTAAGAAAAACACAACACACCTCGTCTTGCCTGACACTTTCAGTCTCTCCCATGTCTCCAAGTCGGCTTCCGTTATATTGGAGACGCTGACAAAGCTCGGAGCCTCACGGTGAGGGGCCTGGCTGCCCTGAATTCTCCGCTGGGCCAGGTCGTCCTTGTAAATATCTGGCACTTTCCGGAGTCCCTCTTCTGCAGGTTCACTCTCCTGAGCCCGCATACCACGGGTCACTACTGACTTCAGCTCTTCTGTTTGTCCCTGGTTTCTGTCAGTGTGATCCAGGCCCCCACATCATGGGAAAAATGAAGTTCAAGGAAGGGGAGCAGACAAACAGATTGTCAAGCATGGAAATTCAGAGGCTGAACAAAATGTTGGAAGAACCTTTCCCTTTCTCAAAAACTACGGATTCAATTGGAGCCTTGATTACTTTTGCCTGCCTTGCCCTTTTGACACTGTAATGAGAAGGGAATTTTCCCATCAGATGACGATCTCTAGTTTAGTTTAGGAAGAGAAGCCAGAGCCCGCTGGAAGACTAAGGACGGTAATGAGATTTTGGTTTGTCAGTTGTAACGCCCAATTCCCACGCTATCCAAGTTACTATAATGAAGTCAAGTTTTCTGATGGGATCCCTGAGACCTCCTGGACTGCCTTTTACTGCACCAGTAAATGTTAGTCAGGAGCTCTGCATAATCCAAATTCTAGCATTAGTGTGGAGGTAGCTGGAATGTTGTTCACATTCTAAAACATCTCAACCACAAACCCACAACTGCCAGAAAGTGTGTTTTAGTCCATTCTGACCAGAAAGTTTCCATGTTCAAACTCAGTCACTGCTTCCTGATATAACTAGTTGGGTTTGGCTAACATAAACTTCAACAAATAGAGTATATCCTCTTTTCCTTGATCTATGATGTCAATGCCCATTTCTTTCAGGTGTTGATAACTGTTTACTTTTATCAATTCTAAAACTGAGAGTTTTCATTGTGCTCCTAGGAAGTGAACATTAGATGTCTGATGTTGACTATGTTGTGATTTAAACCAAAGTTGTGGCATCTATCTAATATAAACATCCTATCATATTAAGTCAGTTCTCAACTAAATATGCTTCTTGAGGCATAAATCTAAAAATTATACATACATAGGTCTACTTGCTTTTTCAAAATCGATCATCCTAGGTGGAAAACCAAGAGGTATTTTGTTACCTGGATGGTTTCATGTATTTGCAGAACCAAGGCAAATAGGAAGTAAATCTTCTGTTTACTTTTAGTTTGGAAAAGGGGATCAAGGAAGGGCATAGCAAAGAGCCACCAGGAGCCTTTTCTTTTCCATCTGTTCTTTGATGCTCTCTAGAGAGGTCACGGGCTATCCCTGACCCAGAACTGTGACCCTACACATAGAGTCAGATGACAACCGACAAATGAAGCTGGAAATATCAGGAATTAAAATTGCATGCAGGGGAAAGGAAAAAAGGGAGATACAAAAGCTACTCCTTTTCCTAACTCAAGTTGCTGATCCCCATCAATAAGCCTCGATGCTGGTCAGTTATCCAGAAGTTTTTGTTCCTCTTGCAACAATTGATCCAAAGGCCCTCCTAGAATGGTTTATTACAAGGCATGCCAATAAGAACCGCAAAGACTGAGCCTCCTGAAGCTATACTGTGTCCTACAAAAAATTGTGCCAGGTCTTCTGTGCTCTAATACCTGTTTCACATCCGGGAATCTTTCAGGTGTTTTGTGTCTGGTACTTCCTAAAACAAAACAAAACAAAACAAAACAAAAACAGACCAAAAAAACTACTAACTACTCCACTGAACTCAATGTCTCTGCCCAAAGAACTATATTTATTCTTAGGTCAATAGACTTAAAAAACCTATCAAGTGATAGGCAAAGGATGGCAGTTAAATACTGAAGATGCAAACTCTAACTGATTTTGATATAAGGAAAAAAATACAGACTGATCAACTCTGCACTATGAAATTTAGCAACCTAATACCCTAAATGAAATAATATCCCTCTTAGATAAAAATCACTAGCCAAATCCAATTTTTCTACAAATTTCTTTTTCCAAATTAAGAGGATGGGAGTAAAGTTGGAAGGCGAAAATTCATTTAAGATCAATTTAGGAAAAAATAACAACACAATTGTTATGAACAATAGAATTATATGTTTGAGAAGGTTTTTTTTAAAATGATAAATCTCTATCCTCAAATGTATAAGTGATCTTGCTCCAATATCTAAAAGGAGCTAATAAGAGAGAAGAGCTAAGCAATAGCTAAGCAATAACTATGTTTTCTGCCTCTTATGAATGGACTGGAGCAGTCTTGAGAGATGGCTTTTCCCCAATAGCAATGACACATGTTTATTTGTGTCAATAATGCCACTCTATGCACTAGCACCCTTATGGAGTAATGTGCCCAGAAAAGGCACATCAAAGCTAATTTGGTGAATTCAGCCCTATTTTGGACATGGCCTTTCCCCTCTCTGCCACTGCATTTGGTGAGACTGGATAGCTGGCGTTCTACTTCAGAATAGGCTACCATTACCAATTATTCATAATTGGGGCCGGAAAGAGAAGAATAGGAGGAGGGCTATGATACAAATCACTTTCATTTATGTTTTCTCTCCCTTAGACACACACACACACACACACACACACACACACACACACAGCACACCTTTTATGTTCTAGACTTTTCTTTTCTGAGATTCCCTTCGAGAGCTGTTTGCTGCTCTCTGGTTTCTCTGCCTCCTTTCTTCGGTAAGGCCCATAGAGGAGCTGGTTCAGCGGCACCGTTGGCTTGGTCTGGTTCATTCTGGCTCTTCTTGCAGCAAAGTCATCTTTCTCAAGGTCGGGCAGTCGACATGCAATGCCATCTTTTGACTCTAAGACTTTGCCATGTTGGTGGGTCAGGAAAGGGTTTTCTTCCTGAGGGATAATATCTCGAATCGCTTCTTCCTCATTGTTTAATTGCTTTTGACTGATAGAGTAAGATTAAATAGAACACCACATGTGATCAGACCAAAAAATTTTTTTGAATCCCCATCTCCACACAGGCAACTGTTCTGTTAGTGAAAGGTCTTCTCAAATATAGTTAGTTCAGATGACATCTGTTTACCATTTTAGTCCAGAGTTGCATCATAGTTAGTGCGGGTTTTAAAGCCTTGAATTTAGCCAGCCACTAGCAATACTAAAAACTCATTGCATTGACAGAACCCATCCACATTGGAAAGGCTGGATCCTAAATGGCTCTGAACGTGACAATGCCAATTCCTTCCATGAAGTTTGAAAGAGCAGGAGGCTTTTTGCTGTTGTTCATCTTTCTTTAGCACTAGACCCAATAGGTACTCCAATTGTTGGCTAACAGGGAAAAACCTCAGTCATCGAGACACTGATCTGGGGGAAAACTAATGAATGCAGCTATGTGATAGCACACTTAGAGTGTGTACCAGATTGCAAGGCTAAGGTAGAGGTCATCCTGCTGAGCTGAACTAACCTGAAACATCTGGAAATGTTTATGGCCATTCATAGGATGGACCCAAGGCAGAGAAGACTACTCTGTCATGTACTCCCCCCAGCAACCCTTTCTTCCAACTTCTACCCACACAATTCTCCACCACCCAGCTCTTTGTCAAACTCTAGATGTCAAGTAAGACATTTTGACACAATGGCTTAAACATGATTACGTTGGGCTGTCTTTTTAAAAAAGATCTTGAAGGCCCCAAACTTCAAATTCCTAAAGGAATGTAGTTTAATGGTAGACTATGAGGACTTTTCCACTTTATTTTGTTTTCTATCATTGTTGGTGGTGGGTGGGAGGGGAATACAATTGATGATGCCTCTCTGGTATTCATACAAACACATCTCCCCCTACTCATAAGGTCAACATTGCTTCTACAATAAGTATTAATGCTTGTTAAAACCCTAAAAATAACATTTATCTGATGGTCATAAAGATGATAAATAAATAAAATATTTTGACTTCTAGAGAAAGTTCACCTACTTTGTATCTGATTTCTGAGAGAGAATTAAGAATAAATTCTTCATCTTCAAAGGACAACTCATCTTAGAAATGGAGACAGGAGTAATTAGCCTGGTTAAGAGTAAAATGAGTAACCAAACACTGTGTTCTCTGGTCAACTGGGTGTCTCTCCCTGCCCCCCACCCCCACCCCTGCCCCTATCTGTTGCTCTGCCCACACACTGCTCCAGAGGAGGTCATCATCTTAAAACCACAGCAGGCCCTCACTCCCTCTGACTTGTGGAAATTAAATCATCATCAATCGTGCCCAGAAAACTCCTTCTCTCTGCTGATATCGTTCTCAATAAAATCTTAAAACATGTTCTTTGGAGGTGGTTGGCGGTACCTTGCTCCCTGAACAATTTTATTTCATAAAATATGAAACCCTGCCCTTTGAGTTTCACATCCGACTCACAGTATCACACCTGGACTGAGACCATGCTCCTTCCTGCCTCCTTTGCCAACGTGTCTGTCAAGTACCAACAGGTATTGGCTGACTGTGGCCATAAAGAATGGTCAGTGGGAAAATGACAGGCTATTGAATTAATCTCTTCAAAAAAGGCATTAGTTAGCCCTAACTGGTTTGGCTCAGTGGATAGAGTGTCGGCCTACAGACTTAAAGGTCCAGGGTACGATTCCAGTCAAGGGCATGTACCTTGGTTGCGGGCACATCCCCAGTAGGAGGTGTGCCGGAGGCAGCTGATCAATGTTTCTCTCTCATCGATGTTTCTAACTCTCTATCCCTCTCCCTTCCTGTCTGTAAAAAGTCAATAAAAAAAATATATATATTTTAAAAAGGCATTACTTAAAAAAGCACACTGATGAAGACCAAGGCGGCAGCTAACAGTTATTGAAGGCACACTACGTGTGAGAATTTTTTCCAAGTGATAACTCATCAAACCCTACTACTAGCTCTGCCATGTTAGTGTTAACAGCATCCCCATTTTATAGAGTGAAAACTCAGAGTGGGTTAAGAAATTTGCCCAAGGTCAAAGGGTCAGCGCTTAAGTTAAAATTCAAACCCAGGCAGGCAGCCTGGCTCCAGAGGTCCTCTTCTTAACCACTGAGCTGTCCATTAAACAAAGGAGCAGGGCAGAAACAGTATTGAAAGCAGAGAGCATCACACAAAAATGAAGGCATTGTCATTACTATGGGAAGAGAAGGAAGGGAAGTATTTTGGTTCCTAAGTAAAAGGATCCTGTGAGCCCTGCTTAGAACGGAGTTTTGATTTGCATTGCTGGTTACAAAGAGCAGCGCTCAGCCAGGATGAATGAAAGTAGAATGCTAACTAGTCACACGTTACAATGCTTGCCCAGCACTTTCCCGTGTGCCAGCCCTTCCACGCTCATTATCTCATCTCTGCTGGTCCAACTGCAATTCCAGTGTGGGAGCAGACCCCTGGCTTGAACCTCTCAAGGCCAAGAGTAACATTCTTTGTATTTTATGTTTCTGTCTCTCCCAACTGCAGGCAGAATGCTTTGGAACGAAACCCATGCATGTATGCAAATGGCCGTGCCAATGTGGGATGCCAATTGAAGCAGAGAGAATCGGGTGCCTTTTGCGTCACGTGAGCCCAGCCAGACTACAAATTCCCTGGGGTGTTTCTTTTTAGGCTGAACGCCCAGCGTGGCAGGGATCCCGCCAAGTGATCTCCCTTGAGATACGTGGACTTAAAAAAAAAGGGGGGAAGAACGGTTTCCGTATCATTACAGCCACTCCCTGCCCGCTTAAAAAACTGGTCACAATGACTGATTTTTCCACTAATGGCTTGAATTTGTAAATGCAGAGCTTCAGGGCAGATCAGAGAAAGAAAAAAATATTAACACAAATTCTGTGCTAGCACTGTTGGCCATATGCATCAGGTAGATGTGTAGGACAGTGTTCATTACAGCTCATTCCCCAGATGTTTAAATGGTTTTTTATGAGCTTTTCTTTTTCCCCTGAAGGACCTTGGGCAGTCTAGTGTGAGGTTTCAGTACAATCTACTTCCTTTTCCCATAATAACAACTCTCTGGACAGCTAATATCTTGCAGACATACTTACTTTCATGACAACAAAATGCAAGATGAGAATTCTGTTGCCCACTCTGCAGAGGACAATGTTGAGGTTTCTGCCTAGGCATCTGGACTTGGGAGATTAAGTCAAGTTAAGGGGCAGACCCAGGCTGTCTGGCTTGATATTCACGGGGAGGTTTGGCACTTGTGCTTTTTCTTTCTAAGCCATTCATAGATGAGTTGCTCTGGGAAGAAGCGGTTGCCCTGTGGGCACAGCTCACTGCTTCCCTTAGAAAGAACACCGGCCAGCGTGAAATGAGAAATGCCAAGCCCTGCCTCCAGCCGGGCAGTCCTGTTCCAGCTCCATCTAAAACGAGCGAGGCTGTCTTTGTAGCGGGGATTATGGGCTCTAAGCAGGTGAGGGCGGGAGAGAAAGTCCTTGTCTCCACGTTTCTAAGGCTTATACATTTCGAAGTGAATGAGATAATGCCTTAAACTGAGCAAGAGCTGGCATTTTCTTTCACTCCAGTTTACTTAGCAACACACAAGCGACCAGCTCAGATTGGCAGTCGGTTCGTTCTATTCAAAGAAACTGGGCTCTCCAGAAAAGCCTGTTAGGCCTCCCGGGAATGTCATGGGCAACACCAAAACCGCCCCTGTTTCACCCAGTGCCCAAACAGGGCAGCGACATCCAGAGCCACAGAAGTTCATGCGAGTCCCGTGTCTGCCCGGTCCCTGAGCCCCAGGGTCTGTCAGGCAAGTCAGGGCCCCGGGCATCTGGCACTCAGCTGCGTCTGCTCTTCCTCTGCAAACTTCTAAATGGCTATTGTTCCTCACAGGGTTCCCCCCTCCGTAATTAATTACTATGTGGTTACAAAGATCCACAGACCAGCAGAAAACACCGAGTGCCGAGAAACATATGAAAACAATTAGAAAAGAAGCACAATCACGTGACACCTGTAATTCAGCTCGAGACAAGTTTACTTCTCCAATGGGAAACACCGCGGCGGAGAACTCAAATCTCCGTAGTGTTTTAATTCAGGGGAAGCGAATCGTGGTTCTTATTTTATCCCCTTAAAAACAGAAATCTTGGCTTCTTCGGCCGAGTCTCATAGTTGGAGGGTAATTAAGCTAACGGAACCATCAACTAAAAGAGGAGGAAAAAGTGGCTTCTGTACCTTTTAGTTCAATGGCAACATGAACGAAGATTCAACTCCACACATTTGCTAAGAAGGCCCACCTTCAGTCCCTTAGTGCTAAGGTACCTAATATATTGTTTGAAAGGAAGCTTGGGACTCCTAGACTTCTAAAGTCATGTGAAAATGGAATACCAGGCGCCTTTAGTCCTGTCTACATGTTGTGTGAAAAAATAACACAAGGAGGTGTCTGAGAAAGAATGACATCAACAGGAAAGAGTCTGAAAGGTAAGGCCTTGTTCTTCATCTGCACTGCTCCTTCCCTTGCTTATGCCTCTACCCTCTCACCCACCTCTGCAAACTCAGACTTTCCCGCTGAGAGAAAAGCAGGATCTTGAATGTGGGTAAACTTAGTATGACTCTCAGTTCCGTTGTGGGCTTCCAAAGGCAAGTGACAGCGTCACAGACGTGTCAGGCTAGTGACAGGGTATATATGAAGCCTTTATGAGAGAGCTAGCAGCTGGAAGTCTGTCTAAGCAGTGAATTCTGGGTGTTTGGAGCAGCTGTGTCACACCACTACTGGGGACATTCTCCTGGAATATACATCATTTTCCTGGACCCAATTTTAAATCTTAAAGCTTAAAAAGCCAGCGTGTGATGACATTAATTGACCTGCAAATGCCCATTTAATAGAGCTAAGTTGGACATAGCATGCAAACAGTAATCCAGATATCAGGAAACATGGACAGGAGTAAAAATTAACCCATAAATATAATTTTCATCATGCAGAACTATGTTTGTAAATTAACCATGATTTTAGGTTTTTGCACAGATGCATGTTGTCATAAATATTTCAATGTTTTATTAGAACATAAAGCTCCCAGTTACTGAAGTGGCCCAGCACACTCAGGGAATTTCCAGCCTTTTCAAAAAATCTCCTTTCCCTGCATCACTGTGATTCCTGGGCATGCTGAGTTAGCTTACTGTAGCTACCTGTCCATGTGTCTCCCCCCGCACCCCCCACTCCCACCCCTTGCTCTTTTGAATACTCTAAACATGATACAAAAAATTCTCAAAAAAGTTAGAAATAGAACTACCACATGACCCAGCAATCCCAATTCTGGGTATTTATCCAAAAGAATTAAATCAGGATCCCAAAGAGATGTCTGCACTCCCAAGTTCATTGCAGCATTATGCACAATAGCCAAGATGTAGAAACAACCTAAGTTTCCATGAGGACAGATGAATGAATAAAGAAAATGTGGCATATACATACAGTGGAATATTACATAGCCTTTAAAAAGAAGGAAATTCTGCAGTATGTGACAACATGGATGAACCTCAAGGACACTATGCTAAGTGAATAAGCTAGCCACAGAAGAAAAATATTTGCGTGATTCCATTTATGAGAAATACCTAAGGGTTAAATACATAGAATCAAAGAGTGAAAGGATGGTGGCCAGGGCCTGGGGGGAGAGGGTAATGGGTAATTGCTAATCATTGGGCATAAAATTTTAGTTAAGCAGGAAGAATAAATTCTAGAGATCTGGTGTACAGAATCTTACCTAATATCATAATAGACAAACATGTAAATTGACCCTACCTCCACTAAGCCCACAGCCAATCAGGAGTGACTATGCAAATTAACATGGCAAAGATTGCAGGTTAATTTGCATATGCAGGCATGGAGCAGCCATGGGGGGCAGGACACCTGCTATGAAGGGGAGGGGGCTATAGGAGCGGTGCTCTGGCCGGGAGCAAGGACTTGCCGGCTCCTGGGCGACAGGGAGTGAAGCCAGGGGAAGGAAGGCCTATTCTTGCACGAATATCATGCAACTGGCTTCTAGTTGTATCTATAAGTAACAATATTGCATTGTACACTTAAAAGTTTTTTCAGAGGGGAGATCTCATGCTCAGTGTTCTTATCACAATAAAGTAAAATATTTTTAAAAAGGAAACAAATGGCAAAGGATATGAAATCATTTATGGAAGAAGAAATCTCAGTGGCCAATACACATAATATAATTGTCAACCATATTCGTAATCATGGAACAATCAATTTTTAAAGATGAGTTGTTGTTTTTTTAACCAAGAGAGTGGCAATTTTTTAAAAATGAGAAAAAATGAAGATGATGGTGTCTTTGGCTACATTTTAGCTTAAAGACTTCACAGATGCTGTAAAAAAGGAAGCTATGTGTCAAGGACATTAAGATTAAATTTTTTTAAAAAGTCCCTCCTCTCACCTATATCACATATATTTACTCTCAATGGGCCCTAGATTTGAAGACAGAAATAGGAATAATTTGAAACATGGTGCTTGGGGAAGGGATTCATTTTTCTATTCTCAGCAACTAGCCTTCTTTCTCATGCAAGAAGATGCTAAAATTATGTTGAAAAAAATATATATCTGACAAGTTCTCTGAGCCAACATTTGTTTTTAAGATTTTACATCATTACTCTTTATTATTCAGAAACCCAGAGAGCTGCTTTTCACACAAGAAAATTCTGTGTTAGAGTTTTCTAGAAGCACATACATGTTTAGGATAGATACACTTTGTGTGGAATGCCAGATGGGGGAAAAAGATACCCTTGATTTGTTATCAATACAAAGTTACTCTGGAATGAAATCCATAGACGTCAATGCTGGACCTTTCAATTAAGACTTACCACAGCAATGACCACATACGGAATTGTATAGAGAAATGAAAACTGTTCCATTAAATGTGTGGACGGCAGACGTGGTACTGTGGTCAGAGCCTCTGAATCTGGCCACCAGGTCAGTAGTAACCAGCTGGGAAGTCATTTACTATCACAGATCCTCAGTTTACTCTTCCTGAAAATGGGCATGTTACCTACCTCTTAGGATTAAATGGACTGGCAAGTAGCAAAGTATTTTCAATTGTCAAACTGTTATAAATTTCAATTTGTCAAATATACTTGGGTCTCACTATTATTTGTTAGGATATTTGTGGTTATTAAATGAGAAAAATTCACCAGCTTCTCAAAACACTGCCTAAAACTGTGTACCTTTGTGTACCTTTGACTGTGAAAATCTCCATCTCACATGTAATATCAAGCCATGAGGACTGTATACGGGTGCCTTTGTTACAATTAAGAGAGGTAATTACTCCATTCTTTGTTTCTGAATCAACATGCTTTAGAAAAGGAGTAAAAAAACAAACAAACAAAAAAACCAACCAAGTCTTTCTTACTGCTCCAAACTATTCCTTTGGGACAAAGGAATTGAATTTTTGTAAGCCTGCCACCCTTTCTAAGGAGAGTGTTCCCATTTCAAAGGAGCTATTTTCTAGTGATGTGCAAAGTAAGATAAGAGCCATTTAGGAGTGGTGTGAAAATTAACAGGCCACACACCATTGAAAAATACAATGTTATTGCCAGGTAAGTCCACCAGCCCACACATGACTGACTACAGTAGGACCAGGTCTCATCAAGCAGCAAGAAGCTCACTCTTCACCCCCACTTCAAAGAGCCAGCTACAGTAAGCAGAGACACGCTCAGGGCTCAGGGCAGGGACTATTCGCAATTTCCAGTTGCTCCTAGTAGGGCACAGTGATACCACTGAAAAGCGGAAGTGGAGCAACGGGATGGGAACTGAAACACACCAGACAGATTCCAACTCCCCCAGGCATGCACCAAGCCAGCCAGGCCAGCCAGGCCAGCCGGGCCAGCCCACGGCCTGCAGAGCTGACCTGGCGAACCGCTGTGCTGCTGGCAAGACCTTGATCCCAGCTTGCTCCAGCCTCCTGCGCTTTTGGATTTCAGCAGCATCTTTTCCTTCGGACTCCGGAGCTAGTGCCTCCTCAGCCCCCTCTGGAGGACGCAGCTCCTTATGGCGGCCAGCGGGTAATTCTAACCCGCCATCTGAAGGCTTCCCATCCGGGTCCATTGGGCCAGCTGGGTCCTCTTCCCAGGGAGACCCCACTTCACTTCCCTCTTCCTCTATGGTTTCGGGGTAGCTAGTGAGTTGGACAATATGGTTTACCAAACTAACAGCCTGGCCTGGGGAGCAGACCACATGTTGCCACCTACTCATTCTCATACCACTTCCCGCTTTAAAAAAAAGTCATCACATGCAGTATAGTCCTGGCAATGTGACAAAATTTACATGTAGTCATTAATGAACACAATGCACTGTGCTCTCAATATTGATTAAGAGCTATTTCAAAATTGATCTTGAGTGGCAAAAACCCTTGCTTCTGGAATGGAAAAATCTGTGCGTTGTTCAATAATGAAAACGTTTAATAGAATGCTGGCTCAGTGGAAAATCATAGATAATAAAGGTAGACTATCAGAAATAGACATGCAATGATCAGGGCGGTTTTGCCGAAAAGGGACTGTAAGTTTCTTTTGTTGGACTCTAAGGTTTTGATGGCAGGGACTCTAATTTACTATTGGGTTCCCAGTGCCTAAAAGGCAGTACCTTGTATGTAGTAGATGCTCAATAAATACTTGCCGAATAAATGAAAGAATGAAAACATAATCAGAGGTTAGGAAAAACACTGTTTCTTTAAAGAGCTGAGCAGTTCAATTTATCTTCCATTGAATAGGAGTTTCTATGTGTGATTCTGAAGCATGTTCCATGCATCCCTTACTACTTGAGCTTTATCTAGATAAGCATGCATCTTAATAAAAAATTCTTTTTGAATAAGGATAAGTCTTTCTGTACCTAATCTAACAGGAGTGGGAGTCAGGCGATCTTCACAGAAGGACATGGATGACAAATCTGTTCTCAAAGTTCTGTCTACAGGAGCAGTTTTTAAAAATCTGCTGCCAGAGAAGTATTTGTTGAACACCTACTGTGTGCCAGGCACTGTTCTAGGTATCTTCATGAAGCTTATATTCTACTAGTGGCCAGGTGCACGAAATTTGTGCATGGAGCGGGGGTTCCTTCAGCCCAGCCTGCACCCTCTCCAGTTGGGGACCCCTTGGAGGATGTCTGTCTATCTGTTTAGGCCCAGTCCCAGGCCTAAGCAGGCATTTGGACATTCTTCTTGCAATCTTGGACCGCTGGCTCCTAACCACTCACCTGCTTGCCTGCCTGATCACCCCTAACTGCCCTCCCCTGCTGGTCTGATCTTGCCCCCAACTGCTCTCCCCTGCAGGCCTGATCTCCCCCTAACTGCCCTCCCCCACTGGCCATTTTGATTTTAATTGGTCAGTTTCTAAGCCAGTCAGCATCTCTGGGCCTATCTCCGGGCTTGATCAGAGAGGCAGGGCTGATCAGCAACCCCTGGGGAGGCCTGGAGAGAAACAGCCAGGCTGCTGGAGAAAGCCCGGAGAGAAAGAGAGAGGCAACAGCTGATCAACAGCTGCCACAGAGGCTGCGGATAAGACCCTGCCTCTCTCTGCAGGCCTCTCTCTGGGCCTGTTCTACAGCCCCCTGGGCAGTCAATGCTGGGTCTCTGCACCCACACCGGCAGCAGCCACAGCAACTCATAGCACTGACTGCAGGACTGACTTCCCGTGTTCAGTCAAGCCTTCGGTCGGTTGGATGTTCCAGTCCCTAGGTTCTTATATATTAGGATTATCATGGTCTCTCTCCAAATGCAGATGTCCTGCCCACCTCCCTTTGTCGTCTCATCCACGTTCTGAAACAGTTATCTGAGCTTCCTGGTGTGCAGGGGCTGCAGCTCCCACACCCCTCGTGTTCCAGCCGGGCCTTACCTGAAGGGCCTCTCCCCACCCAGCAGGGAGGTGGCGGTGCTCCAGCTCTTCCGGTACTCCTCTCGCTCTGCCTTCTTCTTCCTCAGAGGCGCGGGGACGTAGGCCGTCTGGTTGCTTTTGTTCGGGAGGTACTGGTTAAAAGGCACTGCTGATTTCGGCTCACCGTGAGAAGTCCGCCTGGCAGACATGTCATCCTTCTTCACATCCGGCAGCTTCCGATGCGGCAGGTCAGATTCGGAGTCGCTTCCTCTCCCTGGGAAGAGAGGACGGGTGCTGAGGCACGTGCTGGGCTGGCAGGGATGTTCCCGATGGCAGGAAAGCATGCAGTATTAGGGACGTGGTTACATCTGCGGGTTCTGGGGATTTCTTCCTTCAATTATTCACTTAACAGATCTAAAGTGTCAGTCTAAATGAGTCTACCATGGGAAAAACTCTCATCTTTAATCGGGGGCGGGGGGGGGGGGGCGGGGAACCTTCAAATTAAAAAAAAATCAAGGTAAAGAAACAGATGCATAGATACAGAGAACAGACTGACGGCTGTTGGAGGGGAGGGGGGTTGAGGAGATAGTGAAAAAGGTGAAGGGATTAAGCAAAAACAAACACCACCACCCCCCAAAAAAAATCTCATTGAAACAGACAATAGTATAGTGATTACCAGGGGATGGGGGGGCAGGGGGAGGAGGTAGGAGATGGTAAAGGGAGAATAAGCAGAGATGGAAGGAGATGACTTCGGGTGGTAAACATACAATGCAATATACAGATGATGTATTACAGAAGTATATACTTGAAACCTACATAATTTTATTAATCAATGTCTTCCCAATAAATTCAATAAAAATTTTAAGAACAGAGGTAAGACTAACTGTATCTGAGAATTACAATTAGCAACCCATTTGTAATAGCACTCTATGTCTGCTCAGATTCTGCCTCTCAAAAGAAAAACCAAATTAAGTAGTGGAGTGTTTCCTGAGCACCTGTTCTCCCATGTCTTACACAGCGCTAGATATTATGGCAAGAATTATAAAGCATGCTGAAACCGGTTTGGCTCAGTGGATAGAGCGTTGGCCTGAGGATTGATAGGTCCCAGGTTTGATTCTGGTCAAGGGCATGTACCTCGGTTTCGGGCACATCTCCAGTAGGAGTTGTGCAGGAGGCAGCTGATCGATGTCTCTCTCTCATCAATGTTTCTAACTCTCTATCCCTCTACCTTCCTCTCAGTAAAAATATCAATAAAAAAATATAAAAATATTATAAAGCATTTTGTCTTTGAGGTACTTTTAACATGCCATTTAACAAGGAGATAATATTAGTTATAATTCAAGAGCACAGACATATAGAAACAATCAGAATTCAAAAAAGTGGCCGATTGGATTATAACCAAGGGTATGCCTTCCAGGAAATGGTTGGAATTATAATAAATACATATTCTTCTCTATCGAAGCCCTTCCTGATACCCATTGCTGGAGGGAATCTTTTTTTTTCCCCCTGTGAACATTTTGGCCTGATGATCTATTCTTTTCTTTTGCACATTTTACTTTCCATCTTGCATTTTTGCAAACAGAGCTTTATATCATCCACAGAACATATTTGCACACAGCGGGCATCCTCAATACTCTGATAAATGAATGAATTGGTTTGGTTTAAAGAGTGTTCTAGACAATGCAAAGGAATTTAATGTTGCCTACATCAGTCTTTCATAGCCCCGATAATTAATTATATTGTATCCTTATTTCCTGAGTCTCATATCACTGGATTTCTAAGATCCACATAGTGACATTGTTATTTAAACAAACATACTATCTATATAGATAAAAGCCTACCATATTTTCCGGCGTATAAGACGACCCCCTAATTTTACAGTTAAAACATAGGTTTAGGCCTATATTCGCTGTATAAGACAACCCCCCACTTCTGAGACAACACCAGTTCTTTTTTTAATAGACCGCCTCTCTGACTCTGGCCAATCTGAGCAGGCTTTTTACTAGAACACAGTGTACCTTCGGGTACAGAACATGTATAATTTGCATGCATAAAAAGCCTGCTCAGATTGGCCAGAGTCAGAGAGGCAGTCTATTAAAAAAAGAACTGGTGTTGCCTCGGAAGTGGGGGGTAGTCTTATACAGCGAATATAGGCCTAAACCTATGTTTAACTGTAAAATTAGGGGGTCGTCTTATATGCCGGAAAATACAGTAAGTAACCATTATGACCGAACGACCAGAATGACTGGTTGACCAGTTGCTATGATGTGCACTGACCACCAGAGGGCAGATGCTCAACGCAGGCGCTGCTCCCTGGTGGTCAGTGTGCTCCCACAGCCAACCTCCCATGGCTGGCCAACCCCTCGTGATTCCTCCCCAAGGCCTGCCAGCCCTGATCACCTCCATCGGATCCTCTCTCGGCCCTGATGCCGGTCAGGCTGAGGGACCCCACCTGTGCATGAATTTGTGCACTGGGCCTCTAGTGTATAGATAACCACATTTTAATGCTGGTTGAAAACTTAATCAACGAGAGCATTATGAGGCTATTCAATCCCAAATAGATTACCGGTTTGCACTTGTGACAACAGCCTTAAACTCATAGGTGAGAGTGGAAGCAACCTCGCAGAGTCGGGAGTGGAGAGGGTGGCAAGTCAGTTCCTCTTCACAGTGAGCTCTGCCCTCAGTGGCTCTGAGGCTCTGCACCTGTCACTTCACCCCTCTGAGCCTCAGTTTCCCAATGTGTAAAGTGAAGATAATAACACTACCTGCTTCCTAGGGCTGTCGGGAGGGGGTCACATACACATAGAATTACCGGCAGAGTGCTCGGCCCCCAGCAAGGGCTTAGGAAGTGCTGACTACTCCTACAGCTCTGACAGCTCTGGGTCTGCCAGTAATGAGCCCTGGGCTCCTAGGCTCGTCTCTAACACACTTGACTGTCTTTTTCTATAAAACAGGAATGAAATGATTTGCCCTGGAGACAAAATGATTTAATGGCTTTTAAAAGACTGTAAAAGTTAAAAGCACTGGCCATAAACAAGTGTTCATTGTAGCAGATAAAATATTCGGTGTATGAATGATTCATGCCACTTGCTCTCCATCTTCCTTCAGAAGGCTTTGACTGTTTCATTACTTGCTGGCTTTTAATCTGCAACTTAGCTCCCTTCCCACCCTAAGTTTTTTATCAAGTTCTGCATATCTGTCTCAGGGTCATAATAAAATGGTTAGAGCCCCGTGAATTGCTTTACAAACAAACACTTTGCCAAGCTCTGAGGTTCGTTTCCCCATTGACAAACGAGGAAACTGAGGCTCAGAGGAGCCAAGAGGGCCCTCTCTCTCTCTGGCTGGGTAGCGATAGACAGGGACTCCAATTTCTGTTTTCAAGACACCAGCCCAAAGTTCCTTCTTTGGGACACATTTCTCTTTGGAAATGTCCTCTGCTTAAAGCATCTGACTGGGGGAGCACTGCATCTTTGTTAACTAAATGAAAAAAAGACAAATGATTTTTTGATCATAATGGATTAGAATTGTCTCAATTCTAAAATTCTATAATCTATGAATCTCATGTGTGTATAATATCTAATTTATATATTATCTATAATATATTGAATAAATGTCTCAAAATAGGTTGTTTATGTGAATCGACAGATCGTTGACATTAACAGATCACCCTTTTTATTTATTAAAAAAATTAAAAAAAATTTTTTTTGCCCTAGCAGGTTTGGTTCAGTGGATAGAGTTTGGCCCATGGACTAAAGGGTCCCAGGTTCAATTCTGGTCAAGGGCACATACCTTGGTTGCAGGCTCGATCCCTGGTCCTAGTCGGGGTGCATACAGGAGGCAACCAATCGATGTGTCTCTCTCACAGTGCTGTTTCTCTTTGTGTGTCTCCCTCTTCCTTCCACTCTATAAGGAGGAATGCTAGTGAAGGTCAGGGAGGAATGAGCACTTAACTAGCAAGACAGAGTGACTGAACGGACTCTGGGGACCCACAGCATCTCTACCAGATATCTCTTGAGTCCAACCATAGGATCCTGGCACCTCTAATGGGTGTTGCCCTTGACTGTCCCTGCTGAATGGGTCAGTGGGCCTCAATAGTAATAAAACAAAAGCTCGCCATATTGGCCCAATATGGAATTGGATAATTTTATAGTTAGGTTTCCCCTAATGGATTATGAGTCCTCGGAAATAAATTTTCAAGACTTAAAAAAATACTTTTTCTAAATCTGAAAGCGTTTATTAGGACGAGCAATCTTCTTGATCAGCATCATTTTAAAAAATACCATAAACTCCAAGGAAATATAATAACTACTTGGACACGGGATTACACTAATTTTTTAAGGCACATAAAAACGGGTGCTTTGCTTTAAAAACCTCATTAGGTCTTGATTAGTTTACAAGAACATAAGCCCGAAGGTATCAGGCTGATTAATGAAATGTGTGTGTGAGATGCTCTTTCATGGATGATGTTTTGTGAAGCTCAATTTCATGTTAGTCTTTAGATGGAAAAAAAATTTATAAAAGGACTCCAGCTTATCAATCTTAATTGTTGCTTACTAAATTGTGCCTCTGCACAACTACAATATGAGCAACCATCATTTCAAATCCCTTCAAGATGTAGCTTGTTATAAACTCTGATCCCCTGGAAGCTGGTGATGGGACAAAGGATCTGCATTACCGGTTATAAAGAACCAAGACGAGGAAAATAATAATTTGTTAACACAATCACAATAATATGGATAAAATAGTTTGGTTAAGATAGGTTTTGTAAAAGTCCATCTACCCTCTACTTACTTGAAAGCTCAATTGGATCATACACTTGGGACTGAAACTTCTAAACCTGGGGGTGGTACTTTAAGAGGCCATATACAATTTCAGAAATGTTTTCAGGCACCTCACAAGGCACTGTGTGATTCTGTAGGAACCACACACTATGTGGCCCCGAGGCTAATCCATTTTCTGGGAAGTTTAAGGACTAAACAAAAGCTCAGACATTCTAGAATTGAAAAAAAAAATCTATTAGGCAAACAAAGAAGTGCGGGTAAATTAAGCTTAAGAGTATGTGATTTGGATTCACAGTTCCTGAAGCCTACTTTACACTACTTACTGACAGTAATGTTTGTCACTCACCCATGTTAGGAGGTTTACTTAACCTCTGGAAGGTACATCTGCAAATATGGATAAGAAGGAGTAGCAAATATGGATAAGTAGGACTAAGTGAGACACTTTGTGAGTATCTCATAATCTGTGCTGAGGACTAAATGAAACACGAATCATAAGGCTATTGACTCAACGTGGACACATTAAATACCCACCTATTTTAGTAACAGAATTTTATGGCTGAATCTTTTAGCTATAAAAGACAATTTTCATCTTGGAGAGTAGGCTTAAGTCTCTAGAAATATTAGCATCAAGAGATATTTTAAAAATACAAACAAAAAAAATTTCCACTAGCTTTAATATCTGTCTGCACGTCTATACATGCAGAACTAATCCTCTGTCCCTTCCAAAAAGCACCAAGGTGCAAAACACGAAGGCAAACAGCTTCTGGAAAGTGTGCACTGAATTGATACCAGGTTGCGTGACCATACATTTTTGCAAAGAACAATGATCATTCCTTACAGGTGATATACCATCCACAGGATTCAAACCAAACCCAGCCTCCGGAAAAGGCAGTCTGGGTTGTGCCCTGTCCTATAAGGGCTGCCTACATCGCTCTCATCAACGGTTGGGTATCATACCCCTCAAACAGGCCACCAAAACCGTGCCCATGAAAGTTCCCCAACCCCAGGCGTCAGAACTTTGTTCGGTGTGTGTAGCATGCTCCCAGTTTGCTGGAAGCCGGTTCGTTTTCACTTGCACCGTGTGGTGCTCACTCAAACATTTCCCTTCCCGGTGCCCGGAGGAAATAAACCTTTGGCACACTTTCTGAGCTAACGGTCTGCACAGCGTCTCGATTCCCGGAGACCCAGGGAGGGATGATGTCACACATTTTCCAACAGGAGATAGGCCCACTGACGCAATGCTCAAACGAACTGCTGGCAAAGCCCACCGAGATTCTAAGGCAGAAAAAAACAACCTTCGCAGACTCTCCCTCCACCAGGTCAGAGTTACAGGTTCCTCCTCCCCAGCACCGGTCCCTCTGTGGGCCACCAGGCAGACCTTGTGTGCGTCTCATCCTAAGCTGTGCGGTTGGGGAAGGCCCCCACCTACCATCGCTGCTCCCCCTGAGGACTACATCTGGCGACGGCGTCTGCCGGGAGCGGGAGCCGAAGGAGTCCAGGCTGTCGAAGGAGTCATCACGGCCGTGTCGAGGTGGGGACAGGGAGTCGCTGCGCTCGGAGTCCCAGCAGTCGATGTAACCGCTGTCTCGGATACTCCGCTTAGGACTCTCGATGTCATCAGTCTCCTGCCCAGAAATAAAACATGAAAAGAAAACGACAGGCGTTACAGCAACGGACCTCGAGCCTTCCGTCACAGGAAAACCAGTCTCCAGTGGCCTCCAGACGTTCCTGCCTCCAGCATCCCTAAGAACGGGTTATGACAACCGGTTAGCGAATGGATGATCATCTAACAAGCCCACATGTCATCCTTCCTCCCTTCCCGGCTGCGACTTTCCCGACCAGAAAAATCACACACCCGAAGAAAGAAAAATCCCCAGGAACTCCTACTCCACAATGTTAAAAAACACATACACAAAAAAAAAACACACAAAAGATCAAAGGAAAGGGAAATAAAACATCATCACGTTCGAATCCACAAGAATACCATGACAGACAAAGACAGAAAAAAAGGAAAGAAAACTAAAACCTGAACCTTGACCCGCCTTTCGGAATCCATAACCGCATGTCTGTTCTGGGCCCGAGCCCCGAGGTTAGCGGTGCAATTGCTCCTGGGTATGCGACCTGGCAGAGGCACGCAGCAGCGTTTGTTGTTGCTGCAGGATCGGATCCGTAAAATCCTGGAGCGGCGGGCTTCCCTCCCCTGCTACCTCGAAGGGAAATTCCTGCTCTGAAAGGGAGCTGTCTTTCTGAGGCAGAAAGTTAAAAAATAAAAAAATAAAAAAGCGCTGAAAATATGCAAAATGCTTTTCCTGATGCCTCAGAAGAATCCAGGCATGCTCTCACTCTCGGCCAGCTCCTGGCGCTGGGGGAGCGGAGAGCACTTGTGGCTGACCCACATGTTCAGAGCAGGGAGAACAATGGCTGTCTTTGACAGCCTGTGATTATAAATTCTTTTCAGCGCAAGCAGCACATACTAAAATACTGAGACTCCAGCAGGAGAAAGGTCAGTCGAAGCCATCCTCACCCGCCTACTATAATAAAAGCCTTGTTCCCGCCTGTGTCTTAGCATTAATTACAATAGTCCGGGCTGACGAAAACAAAAATAACTCTGGTCACTCAAAAGATAAACCCTGATTTAATTCCTCCCCTGATGGCCGCTTAACACCGGGCCTGTGGACGACATTATCTCATCTGCAGAGACTGGAATGTCACACTGTGGGTTTCCTGGGATGCTCAGGAAAGCCCCCTCCACATCCCTGAAGGGAAGGAAAAAAAATATTCTCCATATCTGAGATTTTGGGAACTGTCTATTCTGGCTCCTATGCCCACTGGAGTCAATGCCTTTGTAGGAAGTGGCTTTGCCGGCTGCTTCTGTCAATTATATCCAGACCCTCTGACACAATCCCCAGTGGGAGGCACTCAGCGGGGGTGGAGTGGCTGTAATTCGCAGACAGGGCACACACAGATTCTGTGCAGGAGAAGGCAACGGGAGGGAGGAGAAGGGCAGGGCTGAGAGGAGCTCCCTGCAGCCTCCACACTGAGAATCTGACCAGGGCCTCTGAAGAACAGGTTGTCTAAGCCAGCGTTTTTCAACCGCTGTTCCGCGGCACACTAGTGTGCCGCGAGATGTTGCCTGGTGTGCCGTAGGTGCAGACAAGACAAGAATTTTATAATTTTTCACTATTTTGTTTACTTAATATTTCATAATAAAGTACTTATAAAATACTTTCTTTGTGTTTATTTGATTCCTATTCAAGAGAATTACTTTATATATAGTCAATATAGGCACAGAGTTAAATTTTTTAACATTTTCTAATGGTGGTGTGCCTCGTGACTTTTTTCATGAAACAAGTGTGCCTTTGCCCAAAAAAGGTTGAAAAACACTGGTCTAAGCCCACAAACGCTCTGGAGGAAGGCAGACGGTCCAGCAGTGGCACTGAAGGTAGTTTCCTTGCGGGTCAAAAGTTAACCAGGACCTGAACAAAAGCCAGGGCTGGCCAAGGAAGAACTCATGACTAACTTCTTCAGTATAGATCTGACTTGGATATGGTTTGCATTTAATTTCTTAAGAAGGGCAAATAGTTATCTTGTTTTATTTATCCACTGAGAAGAAGAGCCAAGTGCTTAAAGATAAACATTGTTTTTATTCAATATTCACTATAGGTTTGGGGCTATGCTTGCTGTTTTTTATATGTTATATTATTTAATCCTCCCATCCTCCCACCCCAATGATGTGGTTAGTATTGTCCCCATTTTACAGAAGAGAAAAATAAGAATCAGAGAGAATAAGTAATGTGGGGTCACACAGCAAAGCAAAGCTGTGATCCCGACGCAAACCCCTGTCTTTACATCCCAAGGTAAACCTAACCCCATTTGATCAACTTTGGTGTAGTAACAGCTGCCACCATCTACATCATGGCCTCTTCCAATTACTAAACCCTACCTCCTTACTTTGTCGATGATGCTACTCTGGATAAAGTCCCTTCACTAAGTGCTATTTATGCCCAGGTCCCCAAACTATAAATATTGTAAGAGAGAGGAAGTTTGGGGCAGTTTGGCATAAGTTATCAGCATGTCTTGGAAGCTTGACTGACTGGATTTAAGTCAGATGTATGACCTTAGCCAAGTTATTCTACCGTGTCTACTCTCAGTTTTCTCATCTGTAAAATGGAACTAACCTATCCCACAGGATTGTTTGGATGGTTAAATGTTACTATATGCAAAGCATTCAGAAAACTGCCTGACCTATGCTAAGTGCTCAAAAGTGTTAGCTATGGTTATAATTACTAATATGTATTCATCTGTATATGTAAAGTAGCAATATATAAATTACATAAAACTTATAAATGTAATTATATGCACACTGAAACTCTTCTATCTCCTTCTTCATTTATATCCCATATTTAGATGCTTTGGTCTAATTTCCCAATAGGGAGGGCAGACACTCAGGGAGCTGCGCCACTCGTTACATCTAGAAATGACAAAATTTTATAAACTTCTTGGGGTAGCATCGCAAAACTGGATGTTCAAGAAAATAGTACCAAAAAGTCTCTCCAAAGCACTCACGTTTCCTCCACCCTTACTCTACAAACCAGAGAAGTGAAGAAAAAGTCAGCATGGCTCTTGGAAGTTCAGCTGCTTTCTCACGGCTAGTTGTGGGAAAGAAAAACAGGAAGACTGTCCTGTTCGTGACTATGAGAGAGCCAAGAGTAAAACCTTGGATCAGGTGAGAGCTGGAAGCTGGATGGCATGGCCAGTTTGAAAAGTGAAAACCATCCTTGGCCACACTGGTCCCGTGGAACATTGAGGTGCAGCAAGAAGCTGGTTCTTCAGCCAGACATATAGTTGTAGATATCACCTAGATCAGTGGTTGGCAAACTCATTAGTCAACGGAGCCAAATATCAACAGTACAAAGATTGAAATTTCTTTTGAGAGCCACATTTTTTAAACTTAAACTTCTTCTAACGCTGTTTCTTCAAACTAGACTAGCCCAGGCCGTGGTATTTTGTGGAAGAGCCATACTCAAGGTATTTTGTGGAAGAGCCATACATGTGGCTTGCGAGCAGCAGTTTGCCGACCACTGAGCTAGATGGATAATTGTATTTGATTCCATCATCACCTAGAGTTAAGCTTTGGGGAGGGAGTAGTAGATAGCAAAGGCTAGAATAACTTAAGTTCACCTTTCTTAGGGTCTAGTTATGCCCTCTATGTCTTTCACCTAGGAGCCCAGCAGCACTCCAGGGAAGGGAGATAAGATTCAAATCTGTCCATTGTGCTAATTGCTAGTTGTTCCAGTAAAAGTGTGTTAACGAATGGGGTGAGAACAACCAGTTTCCATGACAGTTTTGAATTATTTCACTCATCTGTTCTCTTCTTATTCCTTTCTGTCAGAGATAATGAGAACCAGCGAGTGTTTGGTAGATGACTGACTTATGGTATCTGAGAAACTCCAGATGCCTCTGTCTTACCACCCAACCTTTTCTTTTTCCTTTGTGATTTATAAGGTGGCTAACTCCTATTCTGGAGGTTTTCAGGTTCTAATTTTTCAGCATGATGACCCATCTCCGCCCATCACACTCTGGCTGGGGAGGCTATTCATTCCACAGATATTTGCTGAGTATCATCTGTGCCCAGACACTCTCCTAGTGCTGGGGACACAACATTCTGAAAACCTGATAAACACCCCATCTTCATGAGCCTTATGTTTTAATTGGAAGGTAAAAGATAAACAGAAAAAAAATGAATGAAAAGTTGGGAGTTGTCATTGAAAAATAAGGCAATTAAGGAAAGAGAAGTTGATGGTGGTGGTTTGCTGAGCGGAGGTCTGGGCTTCTCTACTGTGACCTCCATTATCCCCTTGTTCTGGTTAATACCCCTTGAAAAAGTAGTGGCTTAGGCCAGTCCTGGTGTCCCTTGCCCCTGGTCACATGGCTAGTTCAGAATAAAGACCCACA
The DNA here is from genome assembly GCF_964339955.1 of Pipistrellus hanaki. Lineage (NCBI taxonomy): Eukaryota > Metazoa > Chordata > Mammalia > Chiroptera > Vespertilionidae > Pipistrellus > Pipistrellus hanaki. The sequence goes on from NC_140503.1 coordinate 186,969,339, forward strand.
TTGGGTCAGAGTACACCCTTAGGAATTTTACAGCTGGGACTAGGGGGAAGAATTCCCTGCCTTTCTGGACTAGGAGCTAGAAGAGCATCTTGAAACAGCGGGTGAGGAGCCATGGTTGAAAATGATGAAGAAAAAAGATGGAAAGAGCCTGGGTCCCTGAAGATCACCAGACCATACCAGCCCTGGACTGCTCATATCCAGACCTCATTTATGTGACTTCAGAATAAAATTCTATTTTACTAAAGCCAAAGTTAGACTTTCCTGCATTTCCCAGTGGAAAACAATCCTAATTAAGAAAATGAGATAATCTATATTCCAGATAAACTAATATTTCCAGGTACTGGGTAGACCTGTGGAATTCAGGTCAGTTACTCTCTATGTAGACACTTAGGACTACCACAGCTGGCCATGTTAGTTATGTCATGCTTCGTCCAGTGATACTAACTACTCTCCCATATCCTGTGACATTATCTACATTCATTAAAAAAAGGCAACAACTGTTCACAATAACAGGCCATTTCAAGGCAAGTGAAATAACCAATTATCTCAATAGGAAGCATAGCTAAGCTGAAGAAACCAATAACTGCTCAGATTGTAGAGAAGCTGGACTAGGGGTAAGAAATGGCAAGAACAAGAAGAAACCAGATTCCAGGAGAATCTTCTAAGATCAATGGCAACCGAGGCAGAGCTTTTAAATATGTGGCTTAAAAGACATGACTCATATCATTATTCCATTCCAAATTTAATCTGTCTATATAAAAGCCTAAGCAACCATCACAACCGAAGGAAAGACCAAACAGGCTGCATGGGGCAACCAGGCCAGCAGGGGTTAGTGAGGGCAACCAAATGACCAAACAGCAGGCTGCATGGGGCAACCAGGCTGGCAGGCGGGGGGGGGGGGGGGGGGGGGCAGTTTGGGGCAATCAGGCTGGCAGGCAGAGGCAGTTAGAGGTCATCAGACTGACAGGGAACCAGTTAGGAGTGACCAGGTTGGCAGGGGGGGCATTGAGGGGTGATCAGGCAGGCAGGCAGGTGAGCAGTTAGGAGCCAGTGGTCTAGAATTGTAAGAGAAATGTCCAACTGCTGGATATACCCTAAGGGGTCCTGGATTGGAGAGGGTGCAGGCTGGGCCTCCCCCATTCACAAATTTCATGCACCAGGCCTCTAGTATATATATATTAGATTTCACAACTCCTGTCTGGGTCTGTACTGGATGTGCACTTTCTCTAACTGGAGAGTTAGATAAAAATAAATAAATAAAAAATTAAAATTAAAGAACAAATAAGAGCTAAGAAACACTAAGAAACAATGTATTGTGCTTAATGAAGTGGGTGTGTTTGTCTTATTTTGTAAAAGTAATTTAGCTTTAAAACGTTGTTTATATATATTACAACCAATATGAAGTATTGTCCATTTATAAATATGTGAGCCAGACTGGCTCCAGGCAAATGAGAAGAACTGTGAGGGCTATTAGCTTTAATTCAAGGAAAGAAGACCACATTAATAGAAAGTGTAGGCAATTTCTTGCTTTCAGTATTAAGAGAAAAAATTTTAAAGCACAGACTGTCCCTTAGTGAGGTCTCATTAGAGCAGTTAGTTTGCATGCTGGAGACAAAAGAAGAGCAAAGCCTCAGTTGACTTGTGCCACAATGTGGGCCTTTTCCAGAACCCGTGAATGCTGCTGATGACAAACGAGCCTCACCTATTCACCGAGGCTGGCTGGGTGGGGCTTCTCCCGGGTAACACCATATCCTAGCACTTTGAGCGAGTTCAGCGATACTGCTGAACCTTAAAAAGGAACCCACAGGCAGACACACATAAAACGTCCCACTATCCCCTTGACAAATTCTTACCGTAGGTCTTTCCCATAATCAAAGAAAGCCTTAAATGTTGTCAACAGTGTTTTCCGAATGTCCAGCTCATTCAACTACAATGGCCATGCAAGGCACATCTTAGAAGAGACTGTGTCTAATTATCCAGAGCCTGTCCAGGGAGAATGCCCAGGCAAGAACTTGGCTGATGTTAACCTCACCCACACCAAGAGCCTGACGGGCAAGCAAAATGACCTTTAGGACAAAAGTGCAGAACAAGTCTTCATGTTTGTATAATGCTGTATTTGTTTAATTCAGCCATTATTCCCCCTAGGAAACAAGCACTGAGCTCTTTGGCCCACAAAGTCAGATATTGACCAATTGAATCTGCTCTTTCGGGGTTAAAGCTGGTTGAGCTCAGATCTCCCATTCTCCAACTGGTATAAAAGTTCAGGTGAGTGTGGAATGCACGAGGGAAAGATGTCGTTGGTCAGGACATCACTGGTATGGTAAGTGGCCGTTTCCGTGAGTGCATGATATTGTTGGCCTGTTCCATTCCACTGCCCAGAACTGTAAGGATCTTAAAAAAAGGCACATGGGTTGTTTTCTGCAGAGGGCCACCAGAGAAGGCACATGGACATCCTTTAAATTGTCAGCTGAGCCCGAGGCACTGGCAGAGTCCATGTCCCGGTTACATGCCCCCAAGAGGGCTGGGGGTGTTATTCAGTTTCTGACTTACCTTTGTCCAGGTGTCAGCAGGGGTGGGTCTAGATATGTAAACCCAGTAATGCTAGGGCCTAGTTAAGAATGCAAATAAGCTCCTTTGACTCTATAAAATAAACCTGCTGCATGGTTCATGGTTCGGGTCGCTTGCTGCCTCTCCATCAGAGAGGATGGTGCCCACCTAGCGCCCAGCTTGATGAATCTATTCCTGCCTCTTGGTTTCTTTCTTTCTTTAATTTCTTAATCCCCAGCTCCTCCACTCAGGAACCTGACTGTTTCCTTCTCCGTGCTGGAGATGAACACGGAAAACAGAGGAACAGCCCCCCGCAGCTTTCCCACCTCGTCTGAACCTCTCGGGATAAGGAAGAAAAGCCGTTACCTTTCGCATCTGAGCCAGCAAGCCTTCGAACTCCTTCAAGTTCAGCGTTGTCCCGCTATAGGATGCACAGCTATTTGCTGCCTTTCCCAGCCAGTAAATGGTCACTAACACCTGCGAGACAAAACCAGGCACAAGAGCGGGAGAGTTTTCTCTCAAGAATTACTTTCAAATGAAGGAGTCAATAAAGCTCCACTAACAGGAAACCCACTGATTTATGAAAACTCCATCCATGAGGTAACCATTAAATGTAAATCATTTCAATAAGAACCTAATGCTGTATTGGTCAACACAAACATGCTTCAGTAGTTAAAATGAGACTCCAGTTTTAGAAAGAGTTCATTGATAAGACAGCAAGAAGGAAAAATAATAATACATCCTCTACAATTATTTTTGTATAATGAAATACTTAAATATGCAAAATTAGGAAGCAAAATTTTTCAGAAACGCTTGGCATTTGTACCTAGACAAGTAATGACTAGGTTGTCAGTTCCTTGTGAGAGAGGTGCTTTCAAAGGCCTACCCCTTCTAATTGTGGGCACAGAGGTTCTGCTACGATCAATGGAAAAAAATCCCAAAGCAGTGATGAAGGTGAATTAGTGGTTTCCAGCAAAAGATCAACACAACATGTCTAACTAAAGTCAGAAGAAAACAATGTAAGAATATTATGCGCAGTCTTGGGTTACAGGTGGACTCCCATTAATCTGAAAAGAGAAATATTTAGCCTGGACAAGGTTATTGTCAATTAAGCTATCTTAGTGGTCATAGAGATTCAACATGCTTAAAAATCTTTAAGAATGTCTGTGAGTATTTAATGGTCTGAAGCTACAGCCCTAAGTCACTTTGTTCTGTTTTTCCAAAGAAACTGTCCATAAACGTAAATGCTCTTTACACCAACGGCCCCATAAAATCCAGCAGGGTTTGGCTGAAGATGAATCCTTAACACGGAATTATTGGGATCTGAAGCTTATGGAAAAGCTAAGGCCATTATTTCATTTTCCCATTCGAATTTATTGCCTCATCCAGGCTGGGAAGTACTTATTGTCCCTCTCTACTGGCTAGGCCAGAAAATGCTTTGGATAATGTTATGGGTACATGGGTCCAGATGACAACAAGCCCCAAATAGAGTAACGTGCCATCAATGCTTAGCTATGATTTGGTTTTCTACCTCTGAAAAAATTTTACTTCAGGAAACCTTCAAAACATCCTGAAAGTTTTCTTTTTCTTTTTAAAAATTGATTACTTATAAATGAATTACCAGAGAACAGACAGTTCCAAATGTCAGGACATTAACTAGGAACATAAGCTAATGTGAGCTACGAGTAGAAGGCTATCCTGAAAGGTGTAATAGGAGAATAGAAAACAGAACTGTCTTGTGTTTGAGACGATATGTTCTCTGATTTGTTTAAAACTGTGTGATGGAAAGTGGCATGGAGCCCTAGTTTTATAGAAGATAAGAATAAGATTGTCAATCAAATATCATAGCACCCTGGAAACTAAAAAAAGAAGGTGTCACAGCTTAGTTTTCTATTTTATATGCAGAAGGTCATTTCTTACATTCCTCAATTTAATCTTAAAATAAGGGGAGGATATGGAGGGATTAAGTAAAAGAAGAGAAAAAAAGATAAAGAACTCATGAACATGACAACAGTGTGGTGATTGCGGGGGTTAGGAAAGCAGGTGGGGGTGGAAGAGAGTATAAAAAATAAATGGTGATGTGAAGAAATAAAATAAAATAAAATAAAATAAAATAAAATAAAATAAAATAATGAAAAATAAAACAAAAAGAGAGAGAGAGAGAAGTGATATGCTTGCCTTTTGAAAATAAGATCTAACTCCAAAAAACTTGATTTTGGGAAATATTAATAAAAACTCAAAAGATTAGTAGGAGAAAAAAGTATAGACCCATGTCAGTCAACACTATTCACATTGTGCTGATCTCTCCCTGAAACAATTTGCCCAACTGCTTAATTTAATAATCCCAAACATGCCAGCCAGCAGCAAGGAACTAACATCACTGCTGAGACACTGTCTTGTGTTTAAGAAACTGAATCACAACCAGAGCACAGGCTTTCATTTGTTCATTTCTGGATTTATCAGTTCTTTAATTAAAAAGACCCCCCCCACCACCCCAAACTACCATCTTTATTTCTATTATAGTCATTAATTATTCTATCAGAGACATGTATACTCTTTTTCTAGGAGTCTTTATGGAACAGAATAGGAGAGACACTGGGTGTATGAACTAAATTTTACACTTGAAATCAAAGTTCAGAAAGAGTAAGGTGGGAAAGTGAAGTTAAAACACTTACATTTTTCAGCTTCCTACTATAATCAAGGCTCCTAATGAAGGAAAAGGAAAAGAAAATATGATCAGAACAGTAGTTTCTTCACTGTGATTTTTCTTTACAAACATACTTCTAAAATATACCGTACTTGAATTAACTAATATAATAAAATCAAGAAATATACTATTTTTAAGATCTAAAATTATTATTTCAGGTACTAAGTAGAATTATTTTGAAAATGGAAGGTGGGCTTGAAGTTTCATAGTACACTATGAAAACATTAAGACTCTTTAACATTTGGAAAATAAAGAATTCCACTTAAACCCAAGACTGTTTATATTTGTACTAGAGACACGATGCACTTAATTCATGCAAGAGTAGGCCTTCCTTCCCTTGGCTGTCAGCTCCAGCTTCCCTCTGGCAAACTGGGACCTGGGCTTCCCTCACAGCCCAGCCTTCCATGGAAGGACAGAAGGACGTCCAGAAGGACATCCAGTCTAATTAGCATATCACACTTTTATTGTTATAGATCCTCCAAGTTTAACTGTTGAAGTAAAATTTTGCCTTGATTATACACCACTGTCAAATGGATATCTGACTGCACTTTCAAATTTTTTTTTCATACAAGTACTTTTAACAAAGATCTAAAATCTTAATTAATAGACCTGAAAAGACATGTACAAGAGGCAATAAGATCCAAATATTTGTCCTTTTCACTTACGGAAATAAATTAGAGATGAGAATTAGCCACAAGCAAGAAAATATGTATATTATGTTTAACTATACACACGTACATTCTTAAATATACATAAATATTTATTCTCAAACTATAAACAAATAAGCTAGTTTGTGGAACTTTCTAAATATTCATACAGTGAAATATAAAAATTTCTCTAAAATTTTCCCAAAGTTTTTTTTAGCATGTCAACAAATAAATACCAGGAAAAACAAATACTGCTTTTCCCCACAAGTGGGGGGACAGGAGGGAGAAGGTAATACTATTGTATAAGCCAGTCAAGAGCTCCTTCAAGTTTTTAGACTCCAACCACTTCATTGCTGCATATTCTGATCCACAGTACATGTCAATGACTAGGTGCACAATTCTAAGTCCATTGAAGTTTGAGGAACTAGAAAACGAAGTAGTACTTACTAAGATAAACCCATCAATAGGGACCTAGATTAAAAGAAGCATTGGTCCAATTTGGGTTCAATTAAGAGAATGTTTCCCTGTTCCCTCTTTTTAACAGAAAAAGAAATGTTATGTCAGATATTTGCTAGGATTTTTTAATAGTGTAACAAGAGAAACAGATGGGGAAAAAAATCTATAAAGGATTTTTTTGTATGAAGAACAAGTTAAGAACAGGGAACACACAACTTTTTCTGCATTGACAATGGAAGTTCCTTAATGAAAACTGTGACCCAGTTCTAAAAAAATCATGCTTGGAACATAGTAGGAGCTCACAGAATATCTGTTCTATGCCTCCCACACGGCAAATAGTAATGTGAAAATGCTTCCAAATTCTGCAGGTATGCGGAAACCGGTTTGGCTCAATGGATAGAGCATCAATACTCAGGAGCAGTGGAAAGCCTTTCCTCATTTCCATCTAGTCACTCCGATCCCCTGGAATGATTCTTGCTGCCTGCCCTTTGGACTGTGCTTTCATTCCCCATCTAGGTTGTCTGGCATCCATTATAGGTAGATTACACATTCAGTAATCATTTGCAGGTTTTTCCTTTTTAGTCTACTCGAGTTACCTCTCAAAAAAAACCCAAAAAAACAAAAAAACAAAACCTAAAAAAATTACCTACCACGAAAACTCAAGAGTGTTTTTTTTTTTTTTTTTTAGAAAAAAAACAAAAAACAAAAAACAATTTCAGAAAAGCCTCAAAATGTCCTCCGTGGGATCTACCCCTATGACTTATCGCTTATGGCATTAATTGGTGTCAGTGGGGTGGTTCTCCTTCGTTGCTAATGTTCAGCTCAACTCTCAGAGGAAAAAGTAGAGAAATACAGCAGTTCCACTGGAATCCCCGAGAGCTATAAAGCCTGTGTCTGGTGCAAATGTCTCACGCACAGTGCCAAATTAACCAGCGCCATGTATGGAAAAGTCATAAGCAGGAAGCCCCGCTCCTCACTAAAACTAGAAATGGTTTTCTAAGTACTGTCAATGAATTTATGGCATAATCTTCATATAAAATTATTTCTGTTCTAAATTCAGTGAAATAAAACATTTTCTCTGTAAGTAGTCCAAGTTCAGGACCCTACCGGGCTTGCGGACTGCCCCTCCCACCACACTCAGCCTTGCTCAGTACCCTTTTACCACACTGGCTACTTTTCTTTGTTGTTAATCTTCCCTTGAAGATATTTTTTTCCATTGATTTTTAGAGAGAGTGGAAGGGAGGGGGAGAGACACAGAGAGAGAAACATCGATGTGAGAGAGGCACATTGATTGGTTGCCTCCCACATGTGCCCTGTCCGGGCCAGGGATCCCCCAGATCAGTGATTGGCAAACTCATTAGTCAACAGAGCCAACTATCAATAGTACAATGATTGAAATTTCTTTTGAGAGACACATTTTTTTTAAACTTAAACTGTATAGGTAGTACATTGTTATTAACTTAATTAAGGTACTCCTAAGCTGGCCTTTGCTAAAAACTCAAGGGGCCAAAGAGCTGCATGTGGTTCTTGAAACACAGTTTGCTGACCACTGCCCCAGATCAAGCGTGCAACCCAGGAATGTGCCCTTGACCAGAATCAAACTCGTGAACTGCCACTCTATCTACTGAGCCAAAATGACTAGGGCTGGCTACTTCGCTTTTTAAGCATCAAGTTGATTTCCTCTTCCCCAGCCTTTCCTCTACTCTCCATGCCTTACAGACCTTTGCTTGGCTGGTTCTTGCTTCCCATTCATGTCTCAGCCCACAGGTGACATGCTGTCTCTTCAGAGAGGCTATTCTTGACTATATCTGGACTTATTACTATCTTTCTTCTTCTTTTCTCCCCTCCCTGTAGTTTTATTGCACTACAATTGACATATAACACTGTATATGTTTAAGGTTTACAACATAGTGATTTGATATATCCATTTGTGTAATAGTCACTCTCCTTTACATTATCTATTTTTTCCTCAGCACTTATTGCTTCTTGTAATTATCTTTTTTATTTACTTAGTTATTTCTCATTTGTTGATACTGGGAATAAATTCCATGTGAACAGGAGGTATTCATCATTCCGGTTCTCTTGTGACTGGAAAGTATCTGACACAGAATAGCTGCTCAGTAAAGACTGGTTAGATGAATGAGTGAAAACCGATAGTGTCATAGGAGAGGATGATGGAAAAGTATTGCCTAAAGAGAGTATGAATGCTCAAGTGACAAAACAAATTAAAAAGGGGAGAAAATAGGTAGAAGAAATATAAAAGGGAAGATAGACTGAAAGACCAGATAAAGAAGCGAAGGGAAGCACAGGGAAGGGAAGAGGAGGAAAAGAAGCAGAGGGAAAGATAAAGAAAAAGACAGAGAAAAGAAGGGGAAGATGCGACAGTAACTGAGAAGGGACTATGTGTGTGTAAAATTGGTCTAAGTGACTTTCCCTCTTTAGGTTGCTTTCTGTGCCTTTTGACCAAAGTCTCTTTTTTTCAGAAGTTGGTTAACTGTCTTCTCAGATCTGTACTGAGAAAAAATTAGCTAGAATTGTACCTGAGAAAACATCTGTCCAATTTCATTTTATAGATGAAAAGGTAGCCCAACCGGTACGGCTCAGTGGTTGAACATCGACCCATGAACCTGGGGGAACATGGTTCAATCACTGGTCAGGTCAGGTCACATGACTGGGTTGTGGGCTTGATCCCCACTAGGAGGCGTGCAAGAGGCAGCTAATCAATGATTCTCTCTTATCATTGATGTTGCCATCTCTTCCTCCCTCTCTCTTCCTTTCTCTGAAATCAATAAAAACTTTTTTTTTTTTTTTTTTTTTTTTTTTTAAGGAAAACCCTATTGAAACAAGGGCACTTGCCTAGGATTACAGAACTAGAGAGAAGCAGATGGAGGACTAAACACCCAATTTTCTGACGCGCCCTCCCTCTCCTTTTTCCCCCCCTGGTAACAAGAAAGGTCTAAGAGTTCTGAATTTCCAAAACCAATCTCAGAATTCTCCTGGTTTAGTAACATTGATTTAAAGTAGCTCTAATAAATGAATAAATATGTCAAAGAGAACTTTCCCCCAAGCAATATGTGTGTGACTAATTATTATGATGTTGCACAGTTAATATTGTTTTTGGTCACTTGCCACCAGGTGAAAATATAAAATGTGAGATGAGGCAGAACCTGAAACAATTTCCTAAAGTGAACAGTGATTTATAGAGGCTAGGTACAATAACAAATGGAGCATATTATGACTGAGATGAGGTTTATGGTGGTTTCCACATTCAAATATCATAATTTTTATTCTGTTATTTTTGTCCTTAACCAACATTTTCCTATGAGAAATATTAAAGAATGACACATTAACAACAGAGAAGTAATTTTTATGTAATCAATCATGGCTGAATCCCCCTTATTTCCCATCGCAAATAATAAAATCCAATATAATTTCCTAACTGGATTTCATTCAGTAGTTTCCATTTTCCCCCATCATTGAAAAAAAAAATCAATACTGTCAAATGGTGTAAAATTAACAGCTCTGAATTTTGGCTTTTCTCCCCTTTTCTGTTCTTCTATGATAAAATAACCCATAAGTGCAGCCAATCCACAGATTCTTCCCATGTAATTAAGGTTATTAATAAAGTATATCCATGCCATATATTCTTTGACTAAAGTGAAAAATGTTTTATGTGAAATTTGTAGAGTCATAAGGACTTTTTTTTTCATTATGCTGGTCACAATCTATTTCTTTACAGAGAAACACATTGCCTTTTCTTTTACTTTGACATTCTTTCCCAAGAATTCTTTGGCCCAAACATTGCTCATTGAGTAGATACAGTCAACAACAGCTAAATGGCCAATGATCCATCTTCAAAGAATTTGATCATTGACACATACGAGAAAAACAGTTACAAATGTAAAAGAAGAAGAGATTTCTCCATGATCTATTGTGCTCTTTGCATAATAAACAGAGTTGAGATCTGTTTACCAAGTTTGCAGTCTTCCAAGAGCCTATTCAAATGCCCAAATGGAGCCAATAAAAGCTTTTTTTTGTTGAATACACAAAGATTCTATGCATAATTCTCTCTTGCCTTCCCCTCCTTTAAGTTTCACCTAATATTTTTTCTCCTTCTCTTTAACATTCTAATTCTGTAGGAGTGATACTTGCATTTTAAAAAATTCTATTTAATCAGAATGAAAGCTTATACATAGAGGGAAAGGTCAATGTGTCTTGATTTGAAAGCCTGATTTTTATCTTTACGTTTTTATTTTATGAGGCATGCCCAATTCTCTGCCTCTTAAAGCTTAAAACATCATCACAAAACTACAAATCAAACCATGAACGGGTTTCCCTTAAACATAAATCGTGCATTACTTACTTGACTGCTACCCTGTTGGATGTATCCTGAAGGTCACTAGGGTCAAAAAGTTGAGATTCTTTAAGGCCGAGCTCTTTACAACCTCTCAAGAATAAGATGATATTGTCCTGGGAGGAAGAAAAGAAATTCAAGTCTGTATTATTTTATTTTATCTTTATGAACCAGCCCCTTCTCTTTAATAGTCCAAATTACTGGAAGGTCGGCAGTCATGAAGGCAGCAAGAGTCAGGTCTAAATCCTGGCTTGCTGGATTAAAAAAAGTCATACTTTGTTAGGATATACTGGAGTAAGCAGATATGTCAAACTTTTAAACCCACAGTCATGTCAAATTCATTTTTTCCCTTTACCTTAACACAATTTTATAAAACTGCAAGTAAAATATCATTGAAAAGCAGAACCTAGCATCTTTTGGAGGAACCTTACCCAAAACCAGATATTCCCTATTGTAAAGTTTTGTCCATATCTTATTGCCTAGAATCTGGTTCAAAATTTATATTAAAAATTGGTTTTAGTGCCAGAGTGTCATCTTCAATGAGTGTTGTCTTTTAATTGATCTTCTAAAATACATTCTTTATCAGTTGGTTTTCACTGCTAATACCTTTTTGTGAACATAAATGGAATTAAATGGGAAAAATCTAAACTTAACTGGGTAGATGGAAGGAGCAAGGAAAGCCTTTGAAAATAATGCAAAAGACCTTCCTAGAGAAAATGGCCTCTCACAGGTACAAATATATTTTGAACTGGCGGAGTAGCAGGTACCATTGACAATTAAGGAGGGTTCTGGTCATCATCTGTTGGAAGTCATTAAAAATGAACAAATGGCTTTGGAAGGGATTGCAGTTGTGGGCCATCCCTTTGGAAGTCCGGGGTGTTAGCAGTAGGTTCAGCAGGTTCTGTTTTCACCTGAGAGACTTCCGGCGAGCTAGCTGGTCTTGTGAGTGAGTGAAAGTTTTAGGAGAGGAATGATAAAGGTTGGGTCCATAAGCCAGATCATGTGAATCCATCTGAACACTATAAGAAAGATGCTACAAAAATCTGAAATGATGGTGGTAGTTACTGAATCATGTATTCACCCAAGTGCAGTTCAACAAAGCGAACAGAAAGCAGAGGTCTTTCCAACTATCCAATGTGTAGGCAGGATTCTAAGATGACCCCCAAGAATCCCACCCTCTAGTGTACATATCCTGTATGGTCCCCTCCCCTTGAATGCCAGTGGAACCATAAATGTCAGGAGCTATCCATCACTCTGTGGCTATGTTACTCACCAGTTGGCTTTGAGTTAACCAAAAGAAAGATCATCTGATTGGGTCTAACCTACTCAGGGGAGCTTTTAGAGGCAGGTAAAGTCAGGTGGCCATGTGTCTTAAAGCTGTAAGGAGATGCATTCTGTCAACAACCACATGAGCTTGGAGAGGCTTGGATGAAGCTAAACTAGGACCTCAGCTTCCACCAGTACCATGATCTCAGCCCTGTGAGATCCTAAGCAGAGAACCCATCATGCCATGTCCATACTTCTGACTGCAGAACCTAAGATGATAATTGGGTGTTGATTTCAATGGGCGCTAAATTTGTAGTAATTTTCTATGAAGCAATAAAGAAGATTAATATACCCAGGCTCAAAACAACAAGGGCAATAACAATAAACAGCTAATATTTATTTAGCCCTTTTTATATGCTAAGCATTTTCCCAAGAGCTTTCATCCTCATTTACAGATGAGCAGTTGGAGGCACAGAACTATTAACTTGTCTAAGTTCATACCGCCAACAAAGGATGGAGATGCAAAACAATATGGCATACATGAGGAACTCAAGCATAAAATCTGAGGTCAGCACCAAAGGAAGATGATGCTACAGAGTTGAGGGCTGCTCAAAGAGGGCCTTGAAACCATGGAAGGCAGGCTGTGAAAGTCACAGAGGGGCTGGGATCTGAGAAATGAATGCCTGGATCTGCAGCAGAAGAAGATGGTTGGAGAGGTAAATGGGGTGAGGGAAGGACTTAAAAAGAACAAGATAGGAGACAGAGAAACCAATGAGGAGAGACCACAGTCTCACTTTCCGCCATGGCCCTTCTCAGAATGTGTTCTTTCCGGTGTCCCTGGATTTTTTTCAGCAGGCAAGATGGGCCATCAGTCCCAAGACCTGTGTCATCCAGAAGGCCTCTTATAGACTAACAATGAGCTGGTCATATACTGAAGTCATCTATACCTGACCAGTCTCTCCTTCAATTACCTTGCACATTTTTAAATGATCAAATTTCTCCTTGGAGTTTTTCTATGTTTCCTCCCATGTCCAAAGATTTATTTATGTTCAGGTAAGTTTTTTTTTGTTTTGTTTTGTTTTTTTTGTTTTTTTTTAGGGCATTCAACTGGTTGGATACCTATTTCTAGGGCATAGTTCTGGTTGGTCTGTAAGCTGTGAGGGCTTCCAGCATAGAGCAAAGCAAAGGGTGTGTCCTGGTACTCTCTAGGAATCATTTGCAAGCACAATAAGAGCACCAGACCTGTAACTACCATGTGGTTCCATAGGAAGCACACGAGTGGGGCATCTCTTGTTCTCAAGAAAGGTGAGGAGGCACGTTTTCGCATGCATACCCAGATGCCCAAATGCATGTCTGAGCACCACACTGTATTCAGCGCACAGACTGCAAACACAAAAGCACTGTGTTCCCAGCCAGGCTGACCAATTTGGGCTGGGAGATTTAAATAACTGCAGGTCTCCTTCCAACTTCTTGCTGCAACCTAATGATGCTGGACGGGAGCCAGACCCCAGTCAGGAGAAAAGCCAGAAGGAAGAACCCTCCAGCCAAGAGCTAACAGGGGCCGCCACCGGAGCAGGCAGGAAGCACTGTGCCTTTAATTATATAAAATGCAACTCGCAAATTCCCAGCTGCCCTGCTCTTCACACGGCAATTTTTCCACATTTACAATTCCAAGCAAAACGCACATATTAGTGTTTTAGTTTCAGAAGCCAAGCAGTACAACAGCAGCTCATTTCCAAGGGAGAAATGGAAGACACTGATTTATGACAGTGACCACTGTTTCCAACTCTTACTAATGTAATGTTATTACAAACCTATTATGATTTTGTAGAGCTTCAAAAGAAGTTCTTTAAGAGTTTAAAAAAAGTCAATGTCATGAAAAGTAAAGTTGGATATTAAAGACACATGATGACTGAACATGATCTATGAGCTTTGACTGGATCTTTGATCCAAAATGAAAAAGTAATTGAGGCTATAAAAGTCCAATTTAGATATGGCCTATGTGTTATATGATGTTTTGAATGAATGTTAATTTTCTTAGACATGATGGTGATGAGATTGTGGTTATATGAGAGAATGCCTCAACTGATTGATTGATTGACTGATTGATTTTAGAGAAAGAAGAAGAGGGAGAGAAGAGAGACATTGATTTGTTGTTCTACCTATTTATGCACTCATTGGTTGCTTCTTATATATACGTGACTTGACTATAGATCTAACCTGTAACCTTGGCATATCGGGATGAAGCTCCGACCAATTAGGCTAACCAGCCAAGGAGAATGCCTTTATTTTTAAGCAAGTATAGGAATTATTAGGGATGAGTTATCATAATGTCTGTAACATAATTTCAAATGGTTTATGGCAAAAAATGTATTTGTGTGCATGTATATATATATATATATATATATATATATATATATATATATATATATATGAGAGAGAGAGAGAGAGAGAGAGAGAATGAATGTGGGCCCGACATGGAAAAGGAGATATAGCAAATATAGCAAAAGATCAACAATTAGTGAATCTACATCAGAGATTGGGAAACATTTTCTGCAAAGGGCCAGATAGTAAGCATGGCTTTGTGGGCCTGTGGTGGTCTCTGGCTGAGACTCACCTCTGTTTTGTAGCCAGACAATTTACAAATAAACGGGAGGGCTCGTACTCCCACACACTTTATTGGGCCCAGAGTGGAGCCCACCGGCCCTGTTGTAGGTAAATGGTTATGCAGGCACACACCATGCTGTTCTTTGGACTTCTCTGTACATTTGAAATTTTTCAAAAAAAAATTTTTTGGAAAAAGTTTTTTACATTTGTAGAAATGTATTCAACTACATAGAATTACAACTTCACTAGCAAAGCCAGTTTCATAAAATCCAAGGGAAAAACTCAGTCACCTCCGAGACAACGATTGCCAAGTCACTGAGGTAAATGTTTAAGTACTGCTGATGGAAAGTGACCATTTCTGGCTAACCGGGAAACACTATAACACGAGTCTCCACCCAACACAGATGTGTAACCTACAGTTCCGAACAGAGTCCATTTTGTGCTAGGCTCATATGAATATATGGATTTATACTGCTGTTTGTGTAACTAGCATGCATTAATTCCTCCTTCTCCTTGGCCCTGTGGTTTCCCATTTCATTAACCTGTGGGCCCGCAGTGTGTATGAAAATATTCCCCAGGGCCCGGGATTGAGCTCTGGGCTTTCCACCCTCCACAGGACCTCTTCCCTGAATAAGTCCTTGTACATCTCACCCCAAAGACAAGATGCGGGAAGGCCCAGGAGGATCTTTATCTCCAGAATGTAGCAGTGTCCTTAGCATATATCTCCAGAATGTAGCAGTGTCCTTAGCATATAGTGGGAACTTATTAAATATTTAAAATCAAGTAAGTACTAAGTTCTAAGTACTCAAAAGAATGAAAAAAACAAAACAAACAAAAAAACAAAACAAACCAACAACAAAACAACCGATTCCTAATAGGTAAAAGAATAAGGACTTATAAAAAAAAGTCTCTTATCTTCAAGATTAATTTTCATGATCCACTAAATAGCTGGAATAGTTCAAGATACATAGAAACAGAGGTGTAACTTTAGACAATGGAAGCAAGAGAGCAACAAATGTATCAAGGAACACAACATAACAACTTTGTTTCAGAAGGACTTTAGGTAGAGTCCCACCCAGCCTTATTCTTTAATAGCTAAGTGACCTTGGGTATCACTCCTAACCATTCTGAGCCTTAAATTTCTATTCTGGGAGGTGGGGGATGCCATAAACCTATCAGGGACATCAGAATTACAGAAAATACGTAGTAGGAACACAGCCTAGTGTCTGGTACTTTCTGGGACACTCATATAGAAGTTATTATTATGACACTAAAGGCCCAATGCACGAAATTCGTGCAGGTGGAGAGGGGTCCTTCAGCCTGACCTGTGCCCTCTCACAATTCAGAACCCCTCATGCCTAACCACCTGTCTGCTCGCTCCTCACTGCTTGGCTCACCGCTCCTTTAGTGCTGCCTCGGAGGCAGGAGAGGCTCCCGCCACCGCTGCTGTGCTTGCCAGCCTTGAGCCTGGCTTCTGGCTGAGTGGCGCTCCCACTGTGGGAGCTCACTGACCACCAGGGGGCAGCCCCTGCATTGAGCGTCTGTCCCCTTGTGGTCAGTGCGTGTCATAGCAACCGGTTGTTCTACGTAACTGTCGCTGGGCTTTTATATATATACCGTGTTTCCCTGAAAATAAGACATCCTCCGAAAATAAGACCTAGCACATGGAAAGATAAGACATCCCCTGAAAATAAGACCTAGCGCAACTTTGGGAGAAAAAAATCAATATAAGACACTGTCTTATTTTCTTGGAAACAGGGTAGATTCTTGTCAACTCAGGTCATGGAAGGCAAGATGAAGAACAGTTTATCCACTCATGAAAAACAGTATGTATTTATAGCCCTTGTCAAGGAGATGGCAAAAAGGAAACAAAACAAAACAAAACAAAACACATGTAGTTGGTGTTTTTGTTTAGTAACTATTATTAACTGTCAATTTGGTACATTTACACAGGCAGCTTCAAATGTAGGCACAGGCTATGTACCAGAAGTCCACTTGTAAGGTAACTGCTTGTAAGTCGTCATTTGTAATTATCCTAGAGAAATAATCTTACATAATGGTTCCCAGTTTAGACCAGAAAAGCCTACTTAGTCCAAACTGTCCCTGAAGGGGAGTGATAATTACATTATGGAACCTAACCGCTGAGCAGAACAACATTTCAAATTGCATTCAGAAATGCCAACCACATGCCCCTCTTGGCTGTAGCTGTAGTTGGATGGAGGGTTCCAGAGGCCAGAGAAAAGGCTTCCCTGCCCAAGGCAGTGCCATGGGAGGAAAGGACAAGAGGGAGGGGAGTCAGCAATTCATTCCAGTGCAGCCGTCCACATTCCTGCCTCATCCAGGCCATCTCCCCCTTGTCTTCAGAAGGCAAGCAAGGACCTGCGTGCTCCTTTCCCTTTCTGCAGCTGTCACTTCCAACCCGAAAGGGTGTCTCTCTTTCCTTCATCACTGCGGAGTAACAACCAGGTTCCGGTTCTAAGAAGGCACTGGTACTTAGTGTTTCTCTAGAGAAACCACACAGGCAGCGGGAAACCCCCTTCTCTGCCTGTTCTCTTTGGCTTTATTTCCTTTAACACCAGTAGGGAAAGGCCAACAAGATGGTGGAAGTGGAGTTCACAGAAAATGAAGGAAATGCTCATTTGAGATTCAAATGAATCCAAATGTCTATGCCGCTAGGTATGTTAATGCAATGTGGCCCTCATCAGTTTGGCTCAGTGGATAGAGCATAGGTCTGTGGACCATAGGATCCAGGGTCAGTTCCAGTCAAGGGCATGTACTTGGCTGCAGGATCCTCCCTGGCCCGGGCCCTGGTTGGGGCTTGTGTAGGAAGCAACCAATTGATGTGTTTCTCTCACATCGATACTTATGTCTGTCTTTCCCTCTCTCTTCCACTCTCTCTAAAAATCAATGAAAAAATATCCTCGGGTGAGGATTAGAAAATAATAAAATAAAATAATAAAATGTAAGATGTATAGAGTATCCATATAATTTCTATAAATGAAAAGAATAGGTGGAAATGTCAAAATGAAAACTGGAATTAATTACATCTAATGATTTTATTACTTTCATTCATTTTCTATAATAAATGTTTACTTTGGCCCTGACTGGTTTGTCTTAATGGATAGAGCGTCGGCCTGCGGACTCAAAACTCCCAGGTTCGATTCTCGTCAAGGGCATATACCTTGGTTGCAGGCACATCCCCAGTAGGGAGTGTGCAGGAGGCAGCTGATCGATGTTTCTCCCTCATTGATGTTTCTAACTCTCTATCCCTCCCCCTTCCTCTCTGTAATATATATATATATATATATATATATATATATATATATATATATATATATATTAACTTTAAAAATCTTATTAAGAATTTTGATCTTTCAGAAAGATTTGCACGTATATCTCAGAGGACCCAGTTTTTTTAAGAAAATCAGAAACCAGTCCCAATGTTACCTTTATGTTTGGACTAATGTTACCTTTCTGTGAAAGCTTTTTGAAACATGTGTTTTTGTTTGGTTTTCTGCATGTGAAGTAAACAAACTCCCTTTGTCAGAAATGCAATTATGAAATTCAGAACCGAAGGGATATATTACCAAAATATCTCCAGGAATTCCCCCCACAATTAATAGAATTCAGGGATTTCCTGTACCTGCCGTGTGCTCACGGTTGCTCTCCCGGCCTGCATGGGCTCCAGCCGAGCTTGGCCGACACCCAGCCACAGTCAGCACTCACCAGACTTCCAAGGCATTCGTGTTTGCCGGGAGCTCTTAATGAGGATACCAGGCCTTCTGCTGAGAGGCAGGGGCAGGGCGGCTGGTTCTGTGGGGGGGAACTCTGGGGAGGTTTAACCCAGAGGGTGGCAGCGGGGCGGCTGCTTGAAGAAGAAAAACTTTTATTG
The DNA here is from genome assembly GCF_964339955.1 of Pipistrellus hanaki. Taxonomy (NCBI): domain Eukaryota; kingdom Metazoa; phylum Chordata; class Mammalia; order Chiroptera; family Vespertilionidae; genus Pipistrellus; species Pipistrellus hanaki. The sequence goes on from NC_140503.1 coordinate 186,987,815, forward strand.
GTGTGAAGTGAGCAGAAGCATAGTGGTGGCAGCAAGAGAAAGCAAGGTTGGGGAAGTGAGGAAAACAATGAGAGGTCAGCTTCGGGAGGGCCGTGAGAGCCCTGCCGAGGAGGATGTGGACTGTTCTCTGGGCGGTGGGTAACCAAGACCGGTTGATGAGCACAAGAGCAGCCCTGGGATCTGACTGTTATTTTCGGAGAACACGCCGGGTGTTAGCAAGAGAGATCCAACAGGCAGAGAGGGTCTGTTCAAGAGATTATTACGGGAGCCCAGGGAGAGATGTGGAAGCCTGAATCTAGACAGGAGCAATCGGAGCATGCTGAGTGGATTTGGGAGTAAAGGATGAGGAGGTGGAGGGGGCTTGGGCTGATGGGAGGGATCTTAGCCATGGAGACCCATCTGCGGGAATGGAGGGAGGTTTTTGGGAAACAGTAATAATAAGCTTGGAACATTCCGTATTCAAAGAGCTATGGCTAATTGGGAGCTTATATGTATGTCTGGGGCTCAGAAGGGAGGCCCCAACAGAGTAAGCAAGTTTGGAATTTACCAGAATGCACCCGCAGCAGACACTAGAGAGAGCAGGATATTGCCAGGAGAGTCCAGACAGAACAAAAGAGACTGAAGCAGACCATGCAGAAGACCGACATCGAAGGATGGTTAGAGGATGGGGAGCCCCTGGTGCCTGAAGCAAAGACGTGCTGGAGAGGAAGCAGGCAAGCCTTCCAGGGAAGCCAAGTGAGAGCACTGTGCAGGGAGCACCGTGTGTCCAGCACCAAACAATGCAGGTCTCAGCTCTCCTACTGACTGGCTGAATAGCCTGGTCTTGGCCTCAGATTTCTCTTCTGAAAGTCTAAGTCCTTGGAATGGCCTGCAAGGCCCTACACGATGTGCTTCCCACTACCTCTCTGACCCCCTCTCCACCATTCCCCCTCTCCCTGCAGCCACACACAACTCCTGTGGGGCCCCAATCAAGCCAGGTAGATACCTGCCAGGGCCTCTGCACTGTTTTTGTTTTTGTTTTTCCCCCCCCCTACATAATAATTCAAACAATCTCTGAAACAAGTAAACATTCAATAAATATGCATAGAGCCGTAGCTGGTTTGGCTCAGTGGATAGAGTGTCGGCCTGCAGACTAGAGGGTCCTGGGTTCAATTCCAGTCAAGGGTACATGCCAGGGTTACAGGCTTGATACCCAATAGTGGGTGTGCAGGATTCTCATTAATGTTTCTCTCTCTCTCTCCCTTTCCCTTCCTCTCTGAAATAAATAAAAATGTATTAAAAATAAATAAATATGCATAGAATAAATGAATGAATGATTTTAAAAAATGGGAGCTTGGCTGGCATGGCTCAGTGGTTAAGTGTTGACCTGTGAACCAGGAGATCAGGGTTCAATTCCCAGTCAGAGCACATGCCCGGGTTGCAGGCTTAATCTCTAGTGGGAGCTATGCAGGAGGCAGCCAACCAATAATTCTCTCTCATCATTGATGTTTCTCTCTCTCCCCCTCTCTGAAATCAATGAAAATATATTTTAAAAAATACATTTCAAAAATGGGAATACTCATAATGTCATAAGGCTGTTCTGTGGAATTAAGTATGAAAACATAAGGAAAGTGCTTAGAATAGAACAGTGACACAATAACTGTTCTCCACTGTGATGTTTCTGTCTGTTAGGAATGGACATCCATGAATGAGCTTTCTGATTAGAAAGGTATTACTGACTTTTGGGAGAATGTCAGTGGGATGACAGGGTAAGAACCAGATTGCAGGAAACTAAAGTCAGTGTAGAATAAAAATGATGGAGAAAACACGCAGAGGCACTTTCGGGATGTTTAGCAGGAAAGATTCTGAGGTAAAGAGTGGCAGGTCAAAGGAAGGTTGGGTGACTGTTTCCTTCAGGAAAGCTGCGGGTTCGGCTCCCTGCTTGTCCCAGGGCTCCCGTGCCCCTCTGTCACCTCACAAACAAACAATCCTCATCTCATCTGAGGTTTGAGCCATCAGCACTCCCCATAATAACCTTCTGTCTTATTCATTTCTGTCACAATCGCGGAGCACTCTGGCACCGGCGTCACCACTTACGGTAGTCGACATTCTAAGTGACTTTAAGTTCTCTGTGGGCAACCTGTTCAACACCTGGCTCCACAGTCCTTTGACTTCCACCGTACCAATGGTTTTTACTTACACACTCCGTGTCAGGACCATAGCCATCAGCCAGACCTGCCCTGTGGAACTTGAACTCCAACATCCTACTCTTTGGCCTCAGCCCCTCTCCCTCCAGGGCTCTCATCACTTCATCCCCTGCTCTTTCATTCCAGACTTTGCCCTCTTCCTTCAGACCATGTCTCTCTCCCCTCGTTGCCTAATTCCCTTCATGATCCAGGCCAGGCCAGTGTGACTAGTCAAGTACTTGCCGGCATCTCCAACATTCCCACTTCGCTGTGTTTCTGTTAGGGAGCAAGGATTAGGAAAGGAAATAGCCCTGATGGAATAATCAGCCTTGGAAATGAGCCTGGCAGCTTATCCAACCAATCAGGTATGACCTGTCCTCATATTTCTACCTGGAAGGAAGCACTCTTGGCCCCTCACTGTTCCTCCTCAAGTCTGCTTTGGGAGAAGGAACGGGAGAGCAGGGGAGAGAGATGGAACATGCTCAGCTCAGCCACTATGGGCTTCCTCTCTGTGGAAGACAGCCTGGCTGGAGGACACATGTGTCCTGTCTCTGCCGTGTGGAAAGAGGCCTCTCCCTGTGGGGAAGGCCTGTGGTTGACCAGCTGTGCTAGGAATGGGTGGATAAATTTGTTTAATTTAGGAGTGCGGATTAGCAAACCCACTTGGCTACAGCTCTAAACCTCGTGCTGTCCCATTTGTTTCATGAGAAGTAACGCTGATATTTTGATCTCTGACTCCTGTGTTTATGTCTCAGCTAAGAAGGGAAGAGAGGAGAATTATTGACTGATAACCCCAAATCCCCAGTGCTCTGCTCCTGGTGCTACTGGAAATGATGGTGCTGTTATGGGGTCTGGAGCTGCTGCCAATTTATGAGCTGCCACCTCCGTGGGCCCCTTGGATCCACTCGGTAATCCTTCTGGGCATCCCTCTCCTGGTCCTCACCCGGGGATTTACAAGCCCCCTTTCCCTTCTTCAATCTCTCCACCATGCCTTCACGTCTTCCCCTCCAACAGACAGATGTCATCAGCCCCCAAACGCTAAATCCTTTCCCTTCACCCATCCCAAGTTCTGTATCTAATAATTTTTTTTTCAAGATTTAAAGTTGGATAATTTAAGGCCTTTGAAAACAATCTGTTAACATTTTGTCAGCAATGGGAGCAAAAGGTGACTGTGTGTTAGAGTGAAGATCAAACAGCCAGCAGTTGCGCTCTATTAACTTGGGTTGAACATTTTCAAAAATTTTCAGAGGTATTTATTGCATACTTATTGTATGAAAGGAAATGTGCTAAGTGCTTTGGTCAGGAAGGGGTCATGGTGAGAGTGGGACTCTTATTTGCACGTGAGAGAAGCCCAGATGGAAATAGGTCTCTATTAGATTTCAGAGCTCAGTACCTCCCAGCCTCAGGGAGGGTGGGGATTCCATGGCCCTTTCAAACAACTGGGAACCAGGGCCTCGTGTATTTGGAACCCACAACTGTGTACACTCTTGTCTGCTTGCTCTGCCTTTAGCTTACTTGCCCTCACTGCACACAGGTTTTTCTCCACATGGATCCCTGCTTCCCACAGTTCATACCCACAATCGTCACCTCTGACAGGACTAATTCTCTTTTCCGCTTTCAGTTCAAAAAATATCCCAGGGAAAGGAAAGACCCTCCCTGGCCTGCCTAGGGTCAGGCTCCCTTCCACAGTGACTAACGGGATGGGGTGAAAGAAATCATGAATCATTTTTTAGCCAATGGTGAGGGAGGATTAGGGTCAGGGAGCAGTTTCCAAAAGACTAAGAACTTGATTTCCTAGGAAGGGGGCCCAGGGCAGGCAGAACCAGCACCACTGGCTGCCTTCACAAAAATGGACCCGATGTGGATTTTTCTCTGAAAGTTCTTTGAGAGGAGAATACAGGATTATTACCACCATTGTTGGCATTCTAAGCACAGCTGGTGAAATTTAGTTTTCCTTTAAGGATGTTCTTCTGAGAGAATCTGTGCACTGAGCTGTAATGCTGCCTCAATTTCCCGAAGGGAACAGGCCTGAGGCCAAGGAGGACCCACTGCAGAATGAAGCAGGCACAAGTGACTTAACAAACGTGATTGGAAGAACTTTCTCAAGCACAGCCCCTCCCCAATACAGCAATTGGAACTCTTTCCCCCTCAGGACAGTTAGGGAAGTAGAGTGTCCAATCCTAAAGGCTCCAGCACCTGGATTTAACCTCTTTCTAGATTCCAGACTCGTGACCATCCTTGTAGCAGCTGCCTCTCTTCTCAAAGACTTGACATTGAAGCCCACAGGAGAGTCAGCACCACAATGCTATCTCAGAAGAACTGGGATTGGAGCCTATTGGAAAAGCTGTCTAGATTCCAAAGCCTATATCCCTCCAAAAAAAATCACTGAACTCATCTCCAAATTACTAACACTGAAACTCAACATAAGCATTATTATGTTATATTGCCAGGTTTGTTTTCCAGCATAATTCACTAATTGCATTTTGGGAATTGAATGAAAAATAGCTTTCAGTTATGTTAGAACAAAATGGCTTGAACCATCTATCATCCCTCATTGCACAATACTCGGATATTTGACATATGAAATATGACTTCAGCATGTCTCACAGAAGTGGTAGTCACACTATGGGCCAGGATGAGATAAATGCAGAATTGGAAATTAGTATTCAGAAACTTTTATAACCATCTGGCATTCTAACCACATCCAAATGTGTGACCCATGGACACATCTCATTGAACAGGGCATAGACCATTGTAGGATGCTGTCCAAACTGCATGTTGTTGGAACTGTGTAGTTAATGGCAATGGGATCGCATACCAGTCCAAATTCAATTAGAAATTAAACAAACAATAACAACAGAGAGGGAACCCAAACCACAATTTTATATCCAGTAGAATGGCAATTTAAATTGTGATGATTAAAAAAAAAATTCTGAAAATGGATAGTAGCAACGATTGCAACAACATTGTTAATATACTTAATGCCACTGAATCATACATCTAAATATGGCTAAAACAGTAAATTTTATGTCATGTATATTTTATCACAACCATAAAACTTGTTCTTCATTACAATAGCTTCATAATCCTAGACCTGTCCTAGAGTATGTCCTAGGGCAGTGTTTCCCAAAGTGTGGTACGCGTAGGGGTACTTCCCAGGGGTACGGGAAGAGTTTGGTGGGGGTACGCGTTGCACCAGAGTTTGGTGGGGATATGCACTGCACCCTGCTTAGCTGTGCCTAATTCTACGTTCTCATGAGCACGAGGGGTACTCAGCGTTACGAAAATTATAGAAGGGGTACACATATGTCAAAAGTTTGGGAAACACTGGCCTAGAGCGATTTTGGATCAAATAAAATTTGGAAAATACCCCCCAACACACACACTTGGAGTTCATAATGCTTAGGCTAACAGTTCTGAGAAATGCCTTACTAAGAAACTCTTTTAATTTTAATTCAGCATTTCTAACACATATTGGACTTCAGGCCCTTTTTACATCACACATCTTCTAATACCTCACAAAACAGCTTAAGAAAGGCGGGGCCAGATGAACTACTAAAACACGGCTTGTCATTTCACATCACACACAAATAAGAGTGAGACAGTTGTCACACGTAGGTTGTGGCCCATCATCTAACACTGTCAACCTCTGGCGAGACCCTCCAATCAGTTTCCATGCTGGTGACGCCAACCCCCAACACAAGCGAGGCCAATAGGAGGCAAACAGCCAGGATCTGGTTCCTCTCTGTATCCTTTAGGCTTCACCAGAAGCATGCATGTCACACGTGGCTTTACAGGGCTGCAAACTAAGAGAACGACCTACTAGTTAGAGGTGACCCCAGGCACAAAGCCCTTCACAGTCCAGGTCAGACATGTGGATGACATTAGAAAAAGAAACAGGCTTCTCGGGGGCAAATAAGTGTGCCACTCAGGAGCCATATTGATAGATCTGAACACCATTACCCCTGTCACAGGGAGAGGTCACAGCCTCTCTCACCGAGAAGGAGAAAAAGCCAGAAAGGAAGGAAATGCCACAAAGGCGAAAACCAAAAGCAACCTTTGCCCTCATCCACATATACCAGGGCCTGAAGTGATTTCCGTTTTTAAAACTGTGGGCTGGAGGAAAGGTCACTGAAGATGTTTGCTGATATTAAAACGCATGTGAAAAGGAAGAAGTGGTATGCAGAGGAGGAATCGGAGCAAAAACGGGATAATCTGGTAAAAACATCACCGCCACTCCTCTCATGCTTTCAAGTTTATCAGGTTCTTAACCCAAGTTAGGGCTGCCTTTACTATTTCAATTTTTTTTTTTTTTTTTTTTTTAATGTAACTCAAAAAAGGTGTGGAGAAAAGACCATCTTCAAATAACTCTAGAAATCTCTACTTCGTAGTCCTGCATAAGTGGAAACCACATTTCATCTTCAAGGAAAGTTTTGTGTGTGTGTGTTTTTTTAAGTATATTCAAAATAATAAATTTTCTATGGTTATTGGCTTCCTCTTTCCACGTTAGTTTTTGGCCTAATTTATACAATAAATCTAATGGGCAAGTTATCTCGCAAATAACACCTAGCACATTCTTGGCATCTGAAAAGTGTTAACACGTTGCATATGCTGTTCTCGTTCCCCAAACAAGATATCTGAGGGGAAAAGTCACCAGAGAAGGGGGTGAGCACAGGAAGGGATGGGCCCCTGGTATGGCTGCAAAGGACCCTGTCGTGTGCACTGGGAGTTTTGAAGGGGCAATCATGGGGGTGGAACCAATGGATGAAAACTACTGAGACCCCGTAAGGTGTTTGGGCTTTGCAATTTCTACCACATTTAATTCTAGCAACGTAGCTTTAAGTATGCGTATCTTAACAGATGTGGAGAAAAATGATGTTTAAACCAAGTTCCGTCAAATTGTTATTTAACCACGGTGGCAGTAACATCCATTCTCAGCTCTGCACTATGGCTGGGGTCTACAACTGAACTTCCCCTTTCTACCATGAGTTCTCCTGCAGAAACTGGTATTCCTGCGTGTACATCCTATTTTAGGATTAGCTAGTATACCACACCTTCAGCAAGTTTTTCATCACTCGCTTGCAATAGTTCAAGTAATATTGTTATTATTTGGTCTTTTAAGGTTTACTCTTACACTGTCTGGTGCTGAGTCCTTTTCAGTGGTGACTTTTTAATTACCTTTTTTTAGTCTAGTCCATGGTAATCGGTTTCTTCAGGGTTTCCACTGCTTCTGGGGTCAATTTTGATAATTTATATTTTGCTAAGAAATCATCTTTTTTAATGCTTTTCAAGTCAGGTTTATTTACACAAATCTCAAAATGATTTAAACTTATTTTGTAGTTTTTATTTTACCAGTTCGTCTCTCTCCCCCCCCCCCCCCGCCCCCTTTGTTTTATATTCTTTTTGCAATCTTGTTTTTTTACTTACTTGGGCTTAGAAGGGGGTTATTTTATTGGTCTTTCCAAAGAATGAGCTTTTAGATTTATGTATCCATTTTCCCCATCCCTTTAATTTCAGCTTTTATCTTTATTAACTCTCTCTTACTAACTTTTCAGGTTTATTTTGTTCTTCTTTATTTCCTAAACTGAGTAATAAGTTGCCCTAATTTTTCTTTATTCTTTAATAAAGTATAAAAAAATTCTTCTGAGTACAACTTTTATTGTGCTTAGAAATTTTAGTAACAAAATGTTCTTTTTTTCTATTTCTTTCCCAGTAACTTTAATTTCCTCTCTGGTTTCCCTTTAAAAAGTATTTGTTTTAATTGACTTTTAGAGAGAGAGAGAGGAAGAGAGATGGAGAGATAGAATCATCATCAACTGGCTGCCTCCTGCATGAGCCCAACTGGGATTCAAGCCTGCAATTCAGGCATGTGCCCTGACCAGGAATCCAACCAGTGACCTCTTGGTTCCTGAGCCCATGTTCAATAGCTGAGCCACACCAGCTGAGCTGGTTTCCCTTTTTTATTTCAGGGTTATCAATGAGTATGTTTCATAATTTGCAAGTGGATAAGGTTTTTACAATAGTCTTCTTGCTTTTTTCCTTTCTATTCTCATTGCATACTAGGTGTAGTGATTAGTAATGTGGATTTTGTAACCAAAGAAAACATGATAATTTCAAGACAGACACAAAAGTGCTTTATTCAAAGTAATGTCCATCGCTAGCCACACATTTCCCCCATCTTTCAGATAATTTGTGGATACCAGCCCAATAGAACTTTTCTTGTTTTGATGCAAACCATTCAGAGACACAATTTTCTACTTCTTCATATGTTTTGAAGTGCTGCTCAGAAAGTGCATGTGCCATTGATTGGAACAAGTGGTAATCTGAAGGAGCAAGGCCTGGTGAATATGGTGGGTGGGTTAATACTTCCCAACAAGATCTTTTAACATGTCTTTAGCTCAGTGATTCCCAAAGTGGTCTATATTGACCCCCAGGGGTCTATGACAACCTGCAAGGGGTCTACGTCAGCGGAAAAAAAATTGGGGGGTCCATGAAATGAAAATGGGGGTCCACGATAGTGGATCTCAACATACACTGATAGTACCTATTTACTTACATCATATTATCTTATAATATAAAAACATATAAATTATTTATAAAAGTACCTATGAAGTAAAAAATTTATTATATATGTTTATAAAATTGTGTAAGTTGTAGGATAAAAACCTGCACATAATGATATACCAGTATCATCTTGTTACAAGCATACGCGCAGTAAACATTCTTGCCAATTTTTGTCTCAAAGCTTCACGAACTTGCACCAACTTGTTCAATTCGTCACTCTATAAATATGAATGTGAGAAAAATACGTTCATTCGTTTCCTGAATCTTGAATAGGAAAGTGCTAAGAAAATATTTAAAAAAATATAAACTGGTAGTTTATCATACAAATTATAGTGAATCAGTGTTATTTTGTTTGAGAATGCCAGAGAAAAGTAGGTACATTATTTTTTATTAAATTTTAACACTAAACTTCACTACAGTTAGAAATTTACAAAAAAATCAATATCAGGTAAGTAGGGGGTCTACCCAAAACCGAAAAACATGGCAAGGGGTCTACGGCACAAACAAGTTTGGGAACCTCTGCTTTAGCTGGTTTTGAAGTGTGTGATGGTGCGTTATCATGAAGCAAAATTACTTTTCAGTGTCTTCTGGCCCATGCTGGTCATTTTACGATCAAAGTGTGGTTCAAATTGATTATTTGTTGTTGGTAGCGATCAGTAAAAAAGGTTTCACCTGGTTTTAGAAGTTCATAATACACAACACCTTCCTGATCCCACCAAACTCAGAATATTGTCTTCTTTCCTTAGAGATTTGACCTTGCAGTCAATGCTGATGGTTGACCTGGATCAAATAAATTCACTTTTCATTTCCAGCCACAATTCGATGCAAAAAAAGATTTTCTTTTGTGCCACTGAAGCAACATTTTACTGATGACTTTTCGGTTTTCTATTTGTCTTTTGTTCAGTTGATGTGGCACCCGTTTTCCTTCCTATAAAGCCTTTCCTATTGCTTGTAAATGACTGGAAATTGTTTTGCTGAGCAACGTTTAATCTTCCTGCAAGTTGTTTTTGAGTTTGACATGTATCTTCATCCAATAATGCTTCTAATTGTTGGTCTTCAAACTTTTTTGGTTGGCCTGGACGTTCTTTGTCTTTCACATAGAAATCATCCCTTTTAAATCATTTGAACCAGCATTCACAAGTATCTTGAGGTAGAATATGTTCACCATAAGCATCCTGAAATACATGATAACTTTCAGCAGCACTTTTCTTCAAAATAATGAATTAAAACTTCCCGCAAATGCTTTTATGGCACACAATTCGAAATTTTTAAGTGTAATAATACCTATGATGTTAACACCTTCAGCAAATTTGACATATGAAGTTTAAAAGCTTGCTGTCAAGACAACAAAATAGCATACATATCAAATCGCATATATATCAACATATGTGTAACTCCATCTATTGAAAAATATTTGCATTAACTGGCACACCTGGTAATTAGAGCGTGCCTGCTGAATCTGCTTCTTCTCTCTGAACTTCTGAAAGCTTTGTTTGTGGTCAAGTGCATGATTTGGGGGGAGAGGGGATGGCATTCAATGTTTCATGAACATTTACCTGTCTATTTTTATCCACAGACTATGATCTTTGAAAATGGACATGAAATGCATTCACGTAACTATTTTTCTACAGGACATCTAGTACGATATGGTGAGAACAAGCATGAGATTGGGAATTTAAAAATCTTATCTTCTCTCTTCACAGGCCTGGGTTTTAGTGACCTGATCTATAAAGTGCAAGTCACGCTCACCTGCCTCCCAGTGTTACTCAGGAGAAAATGAATAGAGCCTGGAGTGCTCTCCCTTGCCATGCAGTGCCTTCCTGAAGGTTCCAGGCAGCTGTGGAGATACTGCACCGGCCTTAAGGAGCAGCCCTCTGCAGTCTGGCAGGCAACAGAAGAAATGCCTTCAGATGCAGACTGCAGCCTTGTCGGGCTTCTTGGACCACACAGCGTGGAGATACGGGCATGGCGCTGCACAGACCAAATGTCCTTTGAAGCAGCCTAGTGTTTTAATCCCCATAAACCACTGGTGTGAGTGTGTGGTGGCGGGGGGAGAAGGAGATCTTAAAGCAATTTTGCTGTGATATCGCACTGGAGAGAATATTTTTGAAACCGAAGACTGATTGAGAAGGACATCAAAAGAGTCTGATTTGTTTGATGTTTGGACCTACATACTTGATGCGGATAAGTGCTGGATTGAGGGTGACCGTCTGTACACCAGATGGACTGTGCGACTGTCGAGACATCTGCCTCAGAGCCGTTGGAAAAGCAGATTAGGGCAAAACCACCCTAACACAAATGATCCCCCACCCCGTGTTGCAGGGTACAGCATTTTACTGTTAGTTAAAATAACTCAGCAACTTATACTCAGCGTTCACGGCCTCTCCTGCCTATGTCAGTATCACTGTGCAAGGATCAGAAGTGGTGATGTAAACATGTCTGGTCAGGTCCTGTGACCCGACAAATCTTTTAGGACAGGCAACAGGACATGGTGAACAGCCTGGCACTGAGTGATATAACACAGCAGCTGGCCTGTATGCTGACATAACCATTTACGAGTAAGAGTTGAAATTTCTATAAGCAGCTTTTAATCTGACCATCTTGACAAGCAGAAAAAAAATAAAGACAAGCCCATTTTTTCCAGAAATTCTTTTAAGGCTTTTTCCCACTAAAAAAGTCCAACAACAAGCAACAAAAGAACAAAAACACAACTATTTATTTTTCTTTTAACTTTTTTTTTAATAATATATTTTATTGATTTTTTACAGAGAGGAAGGAAGAGGGATAGAGAGTTAGAAACATCGATGAGGGAGGAACATCGACCAGCTGCCTCCTGCACACCCCCTACTGGGGATGTGCCTGCAACCAAGGTACACGCCCTTGACGGGAATCGAACCTGGGACCTTTCAGTCCGCAGGCCGATGCTCTATCCACTGAGCCAAACCAGTTTTAGCCTTTTGTTAACTTTTATTCACAAGAAATACAAGTGGCCAATAAATATGTGGAGGAAATTTTAACCCGAAAATTTTTTTTTCCCCAAATTCAAATTCGAACAATAGCATACCAAGCGTCGAACCATCAGATGAAAACAAACAGTAATATCCAGTGATGGGAAGGCATGAAGAAGTTGGCAGTCTCCATCAGCTAGTGAGAGTGTGAACAGGTTCTGTAGTACATTTCAGAGGGTGATTTACAAAAAAGAGACGAAAGCCTTAGGATTTTGCATTTCTCAGATGCAGCCATTCATGAACTCATCTGAGAAATAAGTATTTTATGTATCTGTTCTAAACACATAAACGTGGATCATTACAAAGATTTTTGTAAAAGAATGTCCACTGCAATATTGTTTAACGCGATAAATGGGAAACAACATACATACTCAACAACAGGGGACTGCTCAAATTAAATTGTGGTATATACTTATGTTGAAAAGTATTGTGGTATGTACTCCGATTGGTATATACTTATGTTAGGCATTAAAATGACTTCAAGAAACTAGATCCAGAGACGGGAAAGCATGCGAATGACTGATGAATCTCAGCGGGAAGGGGAGGAGGGTTACGTATGGAAAGAGATTAACCAAAGAATTTACATGCATATATGCATAATGGTAGGCCTCGGTGAGGGTAGATGTCCGAAGGAGGGGGTCAATAGGGGACAAAAGGGGACATCAATGATACTTTCAACATTAAAGATAATTTAAAAAAAAAAGAGTCCTATGTAGTTTAATCCTGAAGTCCAAATTATGCAGATATTTTAAAAGATGACTATAGCCGAAACCAGTTTGGCTCAGTGGTAGAGCATCGGTCTGTGACTGAAAGGTCCCGGGTTCGATTCCGGTCAAGGGCATGTACCTTGGTTGCGGGCACATCCCGGTAGGGGGTGTGCAAGAGGCAGCTGGTTGATGTTTCTCTCTCATCGACATTTCTAGGTCTCTATCTCTCTCCCTTCCTCTCTGTAAAAAAATCAATAAAATATATTTTAAAAAAAAGATGACTATAAAAATTACTTGTAGTTGAGCTATTCAGAATAAGCATTAGGATGGATAGTTTTTAAGTGATTTTTCTATGTAGGTATAATTTTCTTCCCTTTCTAAAATTTTGTTGAATATTTTAAATAGGTGGTTTATTCACATGGTTAAAGAAACACACAAAAGGCTATTCTGTGAAGTTTCCCTCCTACTTCTGTCTACCAGTCCAGTCACCCGGATTCCCAAGGCAACTAATAGTTCCAGTGTCTTGTGTATTCTTCCAGAAGTACCTCATGTGTATACAAATCTGTATACATATATTCTACATCCTCTCCCACCTTTTTAAAAACCCACAGTAGGTTCACCTTGCATTTAAAAATTAGTATTATTCATAAATAGTATCATCATTCCTTTTTTTAAAAATGACTACATGATATTCCATAGGATGATTGGACCAAAATTAGGGTAAACATAGAATTCAGTGCCCAAATCAAAACCCTTTGAAAGGAAAGGGGATGCTATTAGTAATTATAGTGGGACACCAGGACCACTTCAGACAATCCTGGACTTACAGTCGTCCTAACCATAAATGACACCTTATTGTCAAGACTGGTTTGGCTCAATGGATAGAGCGTCGGCTTGGGGACTGAAGGGTCCCGGGTTCGGTTCCGGTCAAGGGCATGTACCTTGGTTGCGGGCATATCCCCAGTGGGGGGTGTGCAAGAGGCAGCTGATCGATGACTCTCTCTCATCGATGTTTCTGACTCTCTATCTCTCTCCCTTCCTCTCTACAAAATCAATAAAAATATATTTTTTTAAAAATGACACCTTATTAACCAGTCCCCTGTGATAGAACTTATTATTTCTAATAATTTGCTAGAGCAAAAACTGCTGCAATGAAAATCTTTATGTGTGTGTCATTTCACAAAAATGGGAGTGCATCAGTAGGATAGAATACTTGGAAGTGAAATTGCTTAGTCAGAGGATATCTGCATTGTTTTCATTTGATAGATATTTCCAGATTGTTGTCCAAAAAAGGTTGCATTCTCTTTATTTTTCTGAAGTAAGCAAGTATTGCTTTCACAAGATGACACAATGTTACTTTTTAAATTAAAAACAATGTAAAAAACGTAGCTTAAGAATGTTTAAAGCGATCTTAATCATAAACACATCGAGAAGCACAAGGCTGGAAATCATTAAAGCTGAGCATATTTAGGCTGTATAGAAATTTCTAAAACAAACACCGACGCCACAAGAAACATGGCAAGTGAGTAGACTGTGCAGCCAGAGGGTGAAGTAAAAAGCTTTCCGTAAATATAGGGCTTATTAATGTCACTGTGCACCCCACACCCTCCTTTGATGTCACATCTTACACAGTCTTCGTTTTGTCCAACTGGGCAAGTTAGTTTTCATTTGAAGTCAGTAAGTGACAACAAATGGCTGGCAGAAGCCTGCCTTTTTTTCTTCTCAGAGAATGAACAGTTCCAAAAAGGTGGTTTTACTACTTAGGGTAGCTATTGTGGTACCAATAGTATCCGTTACAGCCACCAGACCTGAAGCCCAGGCCCAGGCAGTAGGGAATCCCTTGTGAGGGCCCACTGGCCGGCACTGTCTGCGAACACGGCCATCCCAACACTGCATGAAGCGGATACCCACTCCCTCCAAGACAGACTGCTCATGGATTCTTTCTCCTATAAAATGAAACTCACACTTGCCAAAATATGTTTTAATATTCTCATATAGTCAGGCCTTAACCTTAAACATCTTCCTACTGCTCACAAGACATTCCTAATATGAGCTTTATATTTATCATATAAATTCGTATGCCAAGAAGTTACAAGACCAAGGACAGAGTATTTTCAAATGTTATGAGGGAGGATTGCTATGAGTTCCTCTGCAGGAATTTCATATCCACATGATGAAATGGTATTTGAAAATTATTTCCAAAAGACTACATGTCAAAATGAATGCAAGTTTTCACGTCGTGAGGCTGTAATGAGTATGTGAAACTATCGCATAATGCTCGCACATAATAAATCCTTCCTGAATGATCGAAGTTGGGGTGAGACAGATACCTACCGTAATAAAAGCACACCTGATGACGCCAATACAGAGCTAACAGGCAAAACTGCACTTTCTCAGTTTCAATGCCTTTAAAAATCAGTGTCTTCACACCTAAAGTAGTAATAACAGCTATTAGCCCTGACATAATGACATTAGTCATCTATTGCTGGACATTTAGGCTGTTCCCTCAAAATGTGCTGTAATAAGTAATGCATGTGTATGTCTTCACACAAGGGGGAATGCATCTGTAGGATAAAAAACTTAGAAGTGAAATTGTGCTAAGTATTTCAAAAACATTCTTTTTATTCTCCCAACAGCCCCTACAAGGTGGGTTCAGACAAGGAAATTAAATCTAAGGCTCAGAGTGATGAAATGATTTCTCCACCATCATTTAGCAAGCAAGTGGTAGAGCTGGGTTCAAAACAAGTCCCAAATGCCCTGCCCATTCTCATAGACATCTTCCCAGAAAGCTCCAAACAAATCTATATATATAAAAACCTAAGCAACCAAATGATTGAAGGACCAGTTGACCAGTTGCTATGATGTGCACTGACCACCAGGAGGAAGATGGTCAATGCAGGAGCTGTCCCCTGGTGGTCAGTGTGCTCCAACAGCCAATTTTTCATGGGCGGCCAACCTCTCTCGGTCCCTCCTCCCAGCCAGCCGGCCAAGGCCAACCTTCCACAGTTCCTCCCTCTTGCTGGCCAACCTCCCATGGTCCCTTCCCCCCCCCATAACCCCCAGGCCAGCCACACCCCCATCCCCCGATTGGCCCCAATTGCCAGCCAGGTTGAGGGACTCCACCTGTGCACAAATTTGTGCACTGGTCCTCTAGTAGCTTAATAAAAAACTCAAGTTGAAGTCTTGACACTTAAATTCAACCAGTTAAAACAAGAGTAAGTGATATTTGCAGTGATATGTGGCTTGTACTAATCTCCCAGGGATGTGTCTGGAGCCTGTGACATAAAGATAGACCCTCACAGACACTAGTAAAATCCAGGAGGATCTTCCCACACACCCTCTATACATTTTGCTGTTTTGAAATTTTAACTCAATGACCCCTGCCAGATCCTACCTGACACTGTACTTAAGATCTGTACTTAAAAAATAAAGCTGGTTTAATACAACGCTTGGAAATTCCTGAATACTTGGTTTGCTTTATAAAAGGGAGTCTGTTTGGATAATTTGACACAAATTCTCTCACCGATGGCATATGGGAGATTTATCTTCTTAATTATATTATAGATGGGAGTTTATAGCAAAGGTCCAGGACTCAAATTTTTAAAAATAGTTCTTACAGCTAATGACCTAATAGCTACTAGCCTAGCCTTATAACCAAGTATCCTGCCTCAGGCACTCATAACATTTTATACATGAAAAGTGTATATTACATTTTTGAGGAAGACTTGACAATATGTCTCAAAAACTATAAAAATGTGGGTTTTCTTTGATCCAGCAATTTTACTATGGGAATTTGTTCTTTTAAAATGGCCAGGGGAAAAAATAAGAAGATTTATGTACAGTATTGTTTATCACAAGTTTATTTTTAATAACTTAAGAAATAGAGATAACCCAGATGCCCACAAAAGGAGTACATGTAATTTATTGTATGCCCATGTGGGACAAACATTATTCAGCCACCAAAATGGTGTTTTCAAAGAATACTTAACCACATAGGAAAATCCTCATAATCAAGGACAAGGGAAAATGGGAGGTAGAAAACTGATGTGGAGTTAACCTCAACCATGCCATTTACATACACACATACATACAGAAAGAAAAGAAAAAGAAAAAAACAACAACTAGAAGACTGTAACATGGAATTCTAAATGGATGGTTATGCATGATTTTATTTCCCCCTACTGAGTGGCCAGATTATTATGATCTCTGAACACATAATACTCTGGCCACTCAGTGTATATCCTATATAATAAAAGGCTAATATGCAAATTATTCCCTCAACCAGGAGTTTGACCAGCAGGCAGGCCGGCCAACCACCATGTCCCCTCCCCCTGGCCAGGCTGACCGGACCCCACTCATGCATGAATTCATGCACCAGGTCTCTAATATGTATGTGTGTGGACACATACACACCCTGACTGGCCAGATTATTATGAGTAAAAAGAGGGGATGTGATAGTGAAAGTCAAAGCCATCCTTTTGGTAGGAGAAACCGATTGTCATGCATTTGTTTGGAGAAGATTTTGAAAGTACCACAATGGCTAAAGTTCCTTTATCTATATAACCTCTGATGTAGAATTTGTTCCGTTACTATAGACAACCTTATCTCGGTCTGAGGGAATAAGAACTTTTAAACTAAGAATTTCCATGATATCACTGATGGCAAACGCCCCTGTAAAATGCCTGCCTCCTGCTGTGTGAAACTTCTTGTCTGCCTCTCCCTTCAATTTTCTCACTCCTGATGCCTCATAACTGGAAAGTCAACCACAGATTCACTAATTAGATCCTTCTCTACTTCTAAGCCCAAATCCTGTCTGTCAAAAGATGGAGATCAAAATATAAAATCCTTGTGGCCACATTTTGGTTATATCTTCACTAACTCTAATTCCAGTTTGATCTTGCATTTTTCCTTTCTGTGTTTTCTCTTCTTTGCTTATCAAAGAATCTGTTTCACGTCATTTTTCTTAACCACGATTTCTTCAAAAATTTGCTACTTAAAGCCTTGCTTTCTTTTGCCATAATTCCATATCACTCACCTCCACTCTTAATTTTCCTCTAGGAATTAAGATACCTCTCTCTCTCTCTCTCTCTCTCTCTCTCTCTCTCTCTCTCTCTCTATCTCTTTCAACTAAAAAACTAGGATTGTAGAAAGTTCTGGAATATTCAGTCCAGGGCATTGAGATGGACTATAAAACCAACTCCAATGGTAATCTACTTAAATATTTCAAATATTTGTTTATTTGTGATTCTAAACCTCAAAACTGTTATATATCTCTATATCATTTATAATAATTTAAGTGGGGCAGTTGCAAGATCATTTTCTTGCACCTGTGAAGATGTTAATTATGTTGCATTTACAGATGGAGCTGTGATTGGAGAAATTCAATGAATTGAATCCAGTTCAGCAATTGAACTTTCTCTCTAGTCAGAGCTCCTAGTCACACCGTCCACTTGCTCCTTATACATCTTGATTCATTGATAGAATAAGAACTGTCCCTTACACCTTTCATTCATGCTTAGGAGAAATCATTATAGATTAAAATAGTATCAGTCTCAGTTCTACTTCTAGTTCACTATAAAGGCAGGTATAAAGCACCCCTATAGAAATTCAGGTTCCTGTAAATACCTATTTGGGTTAGGTAGGAGTGAATTTCTGAGCTGATACCTTTTAGACATCCTTGACATCAAGCCATACAATAGCCATCTAATTCACCTTCCTGTAAGGCCTGCTCCATTTTGGAGACCCACTGCGAATCTTGTCATTATCTGTACTGGTAACTTGGAAAACCCAGTACCATATTCCATGGCCAAACTCACTGTCCACCCAGCTCTCTCTCACCCTCAAAATACACTAGTTCTTGGACCTCATAACAAACATCTGACTTCTTAATCACTGGAGCGTGTTGGCTCCATAACAATTCATGGTTTCCAAACAGCTGAGCCCTCACTGAGACCATAGTCCTTTTTCCATTCCCCTCAGCAACTAATCCAACCTCCCATGTCTGTCTCTGTGTTCTCTGCAACACTCCTCCCACATATTTTCAGATATCTTTGCCTGCTGCCTCACTGAGAAAGTTGAGATCTTTGAGAATGACACTGTCAACACTCCATTACTTATTTATGTACCCCATGTCTGCAGACATAATTCTCTCCTTCCTTGCCAAGGTCATCCATTCCTATATCCCAGGATTTCACTCTACCTATTTTACCCTTTCTCTTATTCTCTTTTCTTTCCTTCCTTCCTTCCTTCCTTCCTTCCTTCCTTCCTTCCTTCCTTCCTTCCTTCCCTCCTCCTCCTCCTCCTCCTCCTCCTCCTCCTCCTCCTCCTCCTCCTCCTCCTCCTCCTCCTCCTCCTCCTCCTCCTCCTCCTTCTTCTTCTTCTTCTTCTTCTTCTTCTTCTTCTTCTTCTTCTTCTTCCCATTCTTCTTGTCCTATAAACAAGATAAAAAATGTTCCCACCCTATAGAAAAATCCTCCAAGAACCATGCTTCCCTCAGGTTGATACCCATTTGCTCCCTGAGTTGTTCCCACACACAGTCTTTATTTTCCTCCTCCTATTTGATCCTCTTCACAGCTTGACTTTAATTTTCACCATCTGGTACAGATGTTCTTATCAGCAATCCTCCCCTACTTAGCCATCTATGTGAGACTTTTCACTTCTTCCAATGGGCTAACTCTCTACATTCATTTGATGCAGTCCATTACTTTTTCTTCCTTGAGACTTCTGCTTCCATTGATGCTATAATGTTCCTCTTCCCAATATATATTTGCCTTCTTTTCCCAATCTTCCTCCTGAGTTCCTCTTTCTCCATAATTTTTGAATGATTGTTTCC
Organism: Pipistrellus hanaki; assembly: GCF_964339955.1. Lineage (NCBI taxonomy): Eukaryota > Metazoa > Chordata > Mammalia > Chiroptera > Vespertilionidae > Pipistrellus > Pipistrellus hanaki. Next base: position 187,007,091 of record NC_140503.1, read on the forward strand.
CCAAATCACACCTCACAGCTGATTATTTACTCCTACAGGGGAAGCTGGCATGGAGGGATCTCCTTAGGGCTATCTGGGTAAATCTTGCTCAATTGGGGCTAAAACAGTAGCAAGCACACTTGCCAGACCAAAGTCACGGTCTTTGACCTAGTTCTTATCAGTAAGAAAATGAGCATTTTGACCTTTATCTGTCTAACTCCTGCATCTCTCAAGTGGGCCAATAAATAACAGGGCATTGCGAGTCATGAGAAACAACATCAATCATGTAACAATGCCCATGATGGTTTGGGCTCGGACATTTAGACAGCCAATTCTTCTCTACCTTCCCTGGTGGATAATTCCTTTTCATGTTCAATGTTAAGAAGCTTAAAATTGTTTTTTAATTACTCAGAACCTTTCTCTATTACATTCAGTGTGTATTTTCATTACACCCATATCTGGAAGGGCAGCAGGATGGAAAACTGGAACTACAAAAGACAAATAGACAAAAAGAGAAGAAAAATGTAGTGAGAACGCCTTTGAGCAAAGACAGGCGGGGTAACCTGAGAAGAGAAGTAAATAAATGTTTCAAAGATCTAGAATGTGGGGAAATGCTTTTCAATTGTTTATCCTTGCAATCAATTTCAAAGTCAGGCACCTTCTTTCAACAATTCGTTACTATTCATGGGAAATGCCAGCACCCAGACTTGTAACCTGGATCCATTTTCTGACCGAGGAGATAATTTACATTTGGTTATGTCTTACAACATCCATAGACATTTCATCAACATTTTGGCCCCATTTCGCAGCATATTTTCCTTACTCAGTCTTTCTGAAGGAAAGCCAGAAGAAATAATCCATTTTAGAGTATTTTTCTAGCACTGGTGTTTGAAGAAATGTAGATCCAAAAATAAAGTAGAACATTATGTTACCACAGTTTTGAATCCACAAAACTCAGTGTTCGGATGGGTCAAATTCCATGACACCCCATTCCAAGGGACTGTGAAATTCTTCTTGTCCTATCATTCTGGTGTCTCAAACAATATGGAACCATAGTAGGCCCAAGGTTGGGCTCCAATAACCTTTAAAAAAATTATTCTAAAATCTCATGATTTACTGTAAAGTGATAGGAAAGCTTGCTTTGTGCTGAGTCTGTAATTTCACTATCATTTTTAGTCATAAGATCTGGACCCTTTTGACCATTGTCCTCAAAGGCCATGTTACTGCCTATGTAAAGCAGATTTCAGATCTGAAAACCTGAAACACATGGCCTATGAAGTGAAACAAATTTGAAACCATTGCTGTTGCTACTTAATTATGAAGTTTTAACAAGGGCTAAGTCTACACAGGGGTAGAAATATTTCCGAAGACGGACACAGAAAGACCCGGGTTCTCTCCTGCCTTTCCCACTTACCAGAATTACTGGACAAACCACATAACTTCTCCACAGTCCCAGGTTCCTGTAAAGTGCAATAAAACACACCTACCAGGTTTTCCTAAAGAATAAATAATTCAGTTTAGCACTTAACTTAGTACCCAACACTAAGTAGACAGTTAAAAGTGTGGGATCTGGCATTTCATTCTGGCTTATAACCATAACTTATAACTGCTTGTTGAGCTTGTAATGATTATTAGTGAATAAACGCTTCATTTATTCCCTTAGAACACGTAAAAAGCACATCACATTTATAAAGGGAACACTAACACAGAGCACCCAAAACCTGCCAGGCACTGTTCTGAGGGCTTTAAATATATTAACTCAAAATTTTGAAAACACCTCCATCTTAATATTATCCTATTTACAGCACAAAATATGAGGAAACCAGAGCACAGAGAGGTTTAGTAACTTCCCCATGCACACACAGCATGTGGCTGAACCAGATTCCAAACCCAGGCAGGCCCCACCTTTACACTTAGCATTCTCTCTTCTGCCTCCCTGCATACCCATCAGGCTTGTACTGTGGCATGATGGACCGTTTGGCAGAGACTTTGGTAGCTGCCTGAACTTGGTGAAAGAAAGAACAGGTTTAAAAGCAGAGAAGTCTGAGTAGGTGGACGGTTGTGCAGCTATTCTAGTGGACCCTTTGGCGGGGCACTTATGAGAGCATTACTGGTTGGAGCCAAAAGGCAGGAGCCACTGACAATGGTTGGGTCCTCACCAGGGAGCTGTCCAGCCTGAGCTGAAAGGCTTGTGATGAGAAGCAGATGGACTTCTGATGCCCTGCAGCCCGTGCTGGGATGACTCTGAGTGGTACAGAACACTTCTTAGAATGTGTCAACATGGTGTCCCCGGTGATTCTCCTCATTGGTCCTAATTCCACCCCATGACACTGCCCACTTCATGCGCAGGCTGTTTTCCACCCAACTGTCATTCAATATTTTGCCATTTCGCCATGCCTTCCCTCAGTCTTCTCTTCCCCACACACAAAGCCTCACAATCGCTTCCATCCGAATGGCATGCCCTTAGTGCAGGGGTCTTCAAACTACGGCCCGCGGGCCACATGCGGCCTGCAGAGGAGTCTGATCCGGCCCGCCAGGTTTTTTGGGCAGTGAGCGCAGCCGAGGTGTTACAGTAGGGATTAGTAGTTCATATAGTCCGGCCCTCCAGCTCTCTGAGGGACCGTGATCTGGCCCCCACTTTAAAAAGTTTGAGGACCCCTGCCTTAGTGTCCTCTCCATCATGGATTCCTGCTTGAGCGGTTAGGAGTTCAAGGATGGTGTGAGATAGATACTGGTTTGAACCCTGGCTCTGTCTTACAAAATTCACAGGTAAGGAAGTTGGATGCTCCACACATTTCCCTACCTGTGACACAGGAGTAAGAATGTCTATATAATAAGCTACAGGATTAAGTAAGGAATTCCTGAGAACTCATATATCCCCAGATGATGGTTGCTTGTAGTTCTTGTCGTCCTCACCTTGGATGCCGTCAGAGCATGGGACAAAAGTGGCAATGGGACATCTACTCTAGTGCAGAGCCAGCACGGCACAGGTGGAGCGGGAAAGACACGCTGATTCCTTTTCTTTTATTTAAATACTAGAGGCCCGGTGCATGAAATTTTTTTATTGGTTTCAGAGAGGAAGGGAGAGGGAGAGAGAAATAGAAACATCAATGATGATGGGGAATCAAGCCTACAACCTGGGTATGTGCCCTGACTGGGAATCGAATCTTGACCTCCTGATTCATAGGTTAACCAGCAACAACTGAGCCACACTTTCCAGGTGAAACACTAATTCTTAAGCTCCTGTCACACACATCATAGCGCCCCCCCCCCCCCGGAGTGCCTGCTTCTCCCTTTCTCGACAGCACTTCTCTGAGCTTGAAGGATCTGTTTACCACTCCAAGCATACTAGTGGTAACAAACATATGAGCTTGCAAACATCGTGGAATTCTTTTTAGTGAAAGGCATAAAAGCTAAGTGATTTTTTTACTAGGAGGCAAGTGAAATTCTGAAAACCATGACTCTGTTTGGAACAATTAAACCAGACACCGGACAAGAACTAGCTTGGGGGGGGAAATTACAAAATGACTATGTTCCTTCTGGGAGCTAAGTCACTTCTAACCTTCTTTCCTAAGACTCCAATCCATGGTGAAGAGCAATCACACAACAATGCAGAAACTGAGGGAATCTTGGCTCAGCTGGCTGATCTCACTTACAGCAGAATGATGACAGCTCAAAAACAAGACCACTGTCTACTCAGGGGTCTTCAAACTACGGCCCGCGGGCCACATGCGGCCCGCAGAGGAGTCTGATCCGGCCCGCCAGGTTTTTTGGGCAGTGAGCGCAGCCAAGGTGTTACAGTAGGAATTAGTAGTTCATATAGTCCGGCCCTCCAGCTCTCTGAGGGACCGTGATCTGGCCCCCACTTTAAAAAATTTGAGGACCCCTGCATGCTGTAGGCACCAGCAACTCAGCCCTCACTGGCACATCACTTTCACCACTTACTCAAGATCTAATTTGTGGACATTCTTTATTCATATACCGTGTTTCCCAGAAAATAAGACATCCTCCGAAAATAAGACCTACTTACAGGTTTTATTTTGAGTGAAATATAAGGCATCCCTCGAAAATAAGGACCCCCCCGCCCCTAGGCTAAACATGAGAGATTTGGTCCACTGATTCTGAAAGAAATGGAGTCACAAGAAATTCACCAGGAAATTCAGGAATTGGATTGTTATGATGATGTTCCAGAAGATGATGACATGATTGTCATTGAATAAATGAGTAAATTCTTGATACTGTAGGATTCAGTTTGTCTGGTTTGTGTTGACAACTACCGTATTACCGTACCATATACAGGTAATAAATTTCTTTTATTTTCATTTAACAATAAATGTGTACTGTATTCTTCTTCATGGAAAAATAAGACATCCCCTGAAAATAAGGCCTACCGCATCTTTGGGAGCAAAAATTAATATAAGACACTGTCTTATTTTCGGGGAAACAGGGCAGTATTCTCACATCTGCATGTGTTTTTTTAAACAATCACTAGGGTTACTTTTATTTATTAAATCATTTGCCAAATGATTTTACTTATCATAATCTCACTGTAGTTAGCCTTGTATATTTCCAAAAAATTGAGTCCCCATGAAAGTAATGAAGATTCACTAACAGTAAGAACATGCGGGGGTGGGGGGAAGTAAGAGATCAACGGAAGGACTTGTGTGCATATAAGCATAACCAATGGGAGGAGGGTGAGGGCAGGTGCTGGGGGGGATGAGAGGCTGCGGGAAGGTCAATTGGGGGGTGCAGGGAAAGAAAACATATGTATTACTATTTGTAATACGTTAAACAATAATAATAATAAAATAACATACCAAATAAAGTGAATCACACTTTGCTAAGAATTTCCTAAGGGGAGTTCTAAGGGTGTTTTGAGCTTGGTGAGCTCCATGCCGTGCACACTGTTACCAGCGAAGACACTGAGATTTGATCCAAGGTCTATATGGCCCATAGTTCATGCTACAAACCTTCAACCACCTTCCAACTTCAGACGAACCTTCCCAATTTAAACACTGTTTGAAGTTTACAAGACAATCCTTTTCAGTGTTTCTTTTGGAGAGGAAAAAAGATCTGCCCTCATGAAAACTGGTGCCTTAGTTGTTTTTAATAGGAACAACTGACCACTTAAGTAATTTAGATTCCCTAAAATAGGGGTGTCGAACTCAATCAGAGAAGGGGCCAAAATCTAAAATCCAGCCTAAATCGCGGGCCGAATGGTTTACTGAACAGTCATAAACTGACAATGTCATAAACTGACAGCGGAGTGCAGTGATGACAGCGCGGTGCGGGCCACATTGCAAGGCCTGGAGGGCTGGATTTGGCCCGCGGGCCTTGTGTTTGACACATGTGCCCTAAAAACTCAATGCCTAAGAGTGAAAACTGACATAGGTTGGGCTGTGCTGACTCCACATTTCAGGAGGAAAGTATTTTAATTTGTTTGAGGACAAAGCAAGGACTATCCTTCTCTTTGGATCCTCCACCCCTATTCCCGCAGAATCTAGCTCAGACCCGTAACTGTATTATGTACTCAATATTTTCTGAATAAGTGTCCTGAATTGCAGAAATGCAGGCTTGTTCCCCCGCTATAATAACCTTGATCTCTAAGTCTTATGTAGGAACCAGGAGTGCTTGCTACAGAAAGTTGGAAATAGTCTCGATCTGAGTTCTAGTCCCAGTTCTGTCCGAAGAGCAAATGGGCAAGAGACGCCTCTGGAGTCAGCCACCTGCGTTTGCACCCCAGCTCTACCACCTGGGGAAGCTCCCTCAGCTCTCTGTGCTCCTGTCCTCATCTGTAAAATGGGAATAAGAATGTGGTCTATACCTTAGAGGCTTGTCATGAGAAGTAACTGAAATAATATGCAAAGTATAAGCAGAGCTGTTGACCTGTCATGAGCACTAGGGTTGAAGGGCCTGGGCAAGTCACTTAGCACTCTGCCCTGTCATTTCATCCTGTGAAAAGCGAAGAATCTGAACCCAATTTATTCCTGATCTGGAGGGTATGGGCAGGAGGCCCCTGATAGAAAAATTTCCAATTGTTTGTACATGAATGAGGAAGTAGGCACAAAGTAACCGTCTTTTGTTTTCATCCCTCCCTCACAGATATCCTAGGACTTTAGTCATAAAACCTGATGAGACTTGGCTGGTCTGAGGAAAGCTGTTAAGCATTAAACCTGTCTTGGAGATGGGTGGTTTGTAGGGAAGGAAGTTGCAGGGCTGCTGTGCGAGCCATTTCTGCGCGATGTCTGTGCACTTTTGCAGGATGGGAGAGAGGGAGGCTCAGTTCTCCAAAGCTAACCTGCTTGGCAAGCCACCGGCTTCTTGTGTTTCCCCGAGTTTCTCAGTAAATTACACTGATTAAGGACAATGGAGAGAAGCAATTCGCTCTCTTTTTTATATCAATCACTATGAGCAATTGAATTCTGCCCTTTTGTATAGGAAAAATAGTGAAAATCCATCTGCGAATATCTGGGCTGGTTACTTGAATTTGGGAGGAATTCCCTTCACTTTGCAAGCTATGTGTGGGCTATGATTACCTATGACATAGGTGGAGTATGAAATCAGGATGCTGAGCACTTGCTGTGGGCCCACACAACACTGGCCATTTTCTGTACATCATCTTTTATCCAAACAAGCACCCTTTGAATGGATTACCACTACATTGCACAGGTCAAGGACACTGAGTGGTGGTGAGCTCCATGCCATGCACACTGTTACCAGTGATGGCACTGAGATTTGATCCAAGGTCTATATGGCCCATAGTTCATGCTACAAACCTCCAACCACCTTCCAGCTTACGATGAACCTTTCCAATTTAAACACACTGCTTGAAATTTATAAGACAATCCTTTTAAGTGTTTCTTTTGGAGAGGAAAAAAGATCTGCCCTCATGAAAATTGTCGCCCTTCCATTGAATCTGTCTAAGAATGTGATAATTAAGAAATTAAACCCTTTCATAATACTCTGGTAGAGTAATATTGCTGCCCACGTCATTGTGGACATCTTTTCTATCAAATGTCTGTCAGTTCTGGTAAAGGAGAAAGCAAGAAAACCCCCAATGGCCCAGAGAGAGGGACATTTTCTCCCTGGTTCAGGAATTCAGATGTCTATCTAATAAGAAGGTAATTCTTGTCAATTGCTTAGCCCTACAGAAGAGAGCAACACTTATTTCCAGGTTACACTCCCACTGTGTTTCCACACCGATAATCATGGTTATAGCGGAAATGGAGTAGTCTAGATAATGGAGTTGTCCAGAGTAATCATCTTAAGTTTCACTAGAAAATTTGATTTCTGATTGCAAATATTATTTAGTCTCATGGACCCATAGTAATTTTCATGATAGGTGGAAAAAATACTTCCATTTCATGTCAGCATTCCACCAAAACTACTACCCTCCTACCATACGCATTGCCATTCCCCCCTTCCCTTTCCCTTTTGAATAGAAGCGTTACTAATGGACATTCTCTGCGACTCTGAATGCAACTGGGGACAAAGTGAAGCTGCTGAAATACCAACTCAGAAAGCCTGACTCACTCTCGCCACTGAAAGGGAGAAAACGTCCCCAATATCCCAATTATTCAACCTGTGGGAAGATTCAAAAACTTTTAAGGGGAGCAGAATTTTTGGAAAGCTCTGATCAAAAAGCGAGGAAGTGTTTCATTAACCACTGAGCAAAGTGGAGGGGAGGCGTTGGGGCCTCTTCAGAAGAAGAAACGAGACTGAGCTCCGTTCCTCTGCAGCCCAGGCCCAGCCCTGCGCCGGCGGCACCTGCCGAAGACCCCCCTGGCTCCTTTCCAGCGCTGCTCCGAGCCTCTCAACAGAAGCAAGCGCAAAGCAAAACCCCAAACCCACAAGCAATAAGGACACTACCCGTAAAAAAGGATGAGCTATGCAGAAAATGTCTTCTAATCAAAATTCTTTCCAGACAGAAGGCTTTTTAGCGGCCTTTGGGGAAATTTCTGAGGATTCTGAAATACCTTTCTGAGCAAATGTGTATTGATGTGCATGCTCTTGTGACATCCTTGTATTTCTTCACCCTATAATTAGGAGGCAGAAAGAATAGAACTGCTGGGTATTTTTTCCCATCCCGCTACGCCTTTAGTCTCTTGTTGATCCAGTTCCTAGTAGGAATTTAGTCCATGTCAGTGACATTTTTTAAGAATATCCATTTCTTTCTCTTTTTTTTTTCATGATGCTTGTTCCCTATATTAAAACTCAAAGACTATGAATTTCCAATTAAGAGAGATTTAGAGAACTTTCTGGTCTAATTTGTTATATAGCATCAAGCACAACTTCCCCTTGAAATCCATAGGCAAGACCTGAAAGCACCGCATTTATTTACAGCTTTCTGCTCGAAACCACACATGCAAGTGCAGTGGCTGTACATTCTAATGAGCTTATCTGCATTCTGCCCAAGACTTGCCATGCCGGGAGAACTTTAAAATGCTTCATCATCATTCACAGGCAATCCCTGACTCCCCAAGATTTACAAAGCAATCAGCGGCAAAGCTAATTGGAATCTAGATTTTTCTAACACCTACAGAAAAATCCATGCAGTTCTGAGAGAGAAAACACAGCCAAGGATGCAAGACTAAATTGAAGTGTGGCATTTCTAAACCAGTGAGCGATTGGAAAGAAGAACAATTTACAAAGGATTTAAATACGTGTTAGGACAGGATTGTTTTTTTTTGTTTTTGTTTTTTTTGTGTGTTTTTTTTTTTCCTTTCACATTCAGGCTGGCTGGATCAAACAACACAAGGTCAGGGAGAGCCTGGCAATGACTACAGAGCCAACTCAGCGCTTGGGTCTTTGGAGGACCCTGAAGTATCCTGGGGTGGAGAGGAGTTGGGATGGTTTTGTTCACAGCCCGGGAGAGAGAAAAGAGAGGGGAGTCCATGCGGATGAAGCTTGGGGAAAAGCAACTAGAATGGAGGGGAGGGAGGACCAAGGATTTTGTTCTTGTCTGTCTGCCTCAGAAGCCTGGACTTTTATCATCAACAGGGGGTTGCCCCCGATCATGCCCTGATAAGTATAGACGGTACATTAAGTATAGACGGTAAATTCTAGTCAGACCTGTGTGATCTTGAGAGCTTCGTACAGGGATTTGAAGTCTTTCAATGCTGTATGGAAGGGCAGGAGAGTCCCATGACCCCCACTGTGCAGCAGGAGTTTTTACAAAGGCCAGGAGGACGAGCAAGGAAGGAAGGACTGTGCCACAGAGAGGAGTTGGGTAGAATTCATAGGACTTTGGAATGACTGGATGTAGGGGCAAGTGTTGGGGATGACGTTAAGCACAAAGGCTGAAAAAGATGGTGTTGTCATTAAGGGAAGTAAGCTATTAAGGGAAATAAGGGATGCTGAGGTAGGGACTGGCTGTGAGATCAGTTATGTTATCAACAGAATGAAATGTCAGGAACACAGGAGACAAAGCCATGGAGAGAGGTTGGGACTGCCAATAGGTACTTGGGAGTCCTTGGCACATGGACCTGGGCTCCTCTGCATGTAGACAGTGGTTGAAAAGAGGGGAGAAAACAGGGTTGTCGAGGGGAAGGAGGTAAGAGAGGGTTGCAAAAAAAAGCAAGAACAGACCTAAGGAAATGCCTCACTGGGTGGGAGCAGGGGACATATCTATATATATAAAAGCCTAAGTGACCATTATGACCAGCTGACTGATTGGTAGCTATGGTGCACACTGATTACCAGGTAGCAGACACTAGACACAGGAGCACTGGTGGTCAGTGAACTCCCACAGACAATCTCCAGCAGCCAGCCAACCACCTGTGTTTCCTCCCCCAAGCCAGTCCTGATTGGCCCTGATTGCTGGCCAGGTCAAGGGTGCCACCCATTCATGAATTTGTACACCGGGCCTCTAGTAAAAGAAATAAGGGAGAACCAGAAGTTGCAGTGTTGCAACATCAAAGAGGAAAGGACATTTCAAGAAGGGATGGATCTATGGTATGAATCTTGTGGAAGGTAGCTAACTGGTGACCTCTAGTGACTCAAAGAGCAGGCAAATGGAGGTGAATGTTAGTAAATGATTAAGACATGGGAAAATGCCAGGGAAATGGATGATGTAAATATATTCTATTTTTGCAACAAGTCTGTCCCTGCAGAAGAGGATGGAGAATCTGGAAGCTGGAGCATGCAGCCTGGTTCAGGGAAAGGGAAGTTAAGACTAAGAAGGGGCTGGAAAAGTTTGTAGACTAAAGGGAAGGGGCTGGGGTGATGTGAGGGATGGGAAATGTGAGAGGGATGGGCTACAACAGTGGCGTGGCTCAGGAAGATTTTTGAAGGAGAACAGATGCAGGTTACAAGGAACATCTGAGAGAGGAAAGAAATTGCTGGTGTTTCTTTAAGATGACTTCAAGCTGGATTTACGACATATTTTTGTTATGTTTTAGTGGCAATAATAGCAGGTATTTTATTTAAAAATCAACTGTTCTTAGAGGATAGTACTCAAAAGATAAATAAAAATCCCTGTCTTCCAGCACATACCGTCATAACCCTTCCCTTGCCCTGCAAAACTAGCCTGCCAAACTAGATCAAAATTTCCTTCATCTGGAAAGATGATGCTTTTTGGGGTAATAAAAAAAAAAGTTAATAGCCAAAACCGGTTTGGCTCAGTGGATAGAGCGTCAGCCTGCGGACTGAAGGGTCCCAGGTTCGATTCTGGTCAAGGGCATGTACCTTAGTTGCGGGCATATCCCCAATAGAGGGTGTGCAGGAGGCAGCTGATCGATGACTCTCTCTCTCATCGATGTTTCTAACTCTCTATCCCTCTCCCTTCCTCTCTGTAAAAAAATCAATAAAATATATATATTTTAAAAACTAACAAAAAAATTTTTGTGTTTGACAAATTTAAATCTCTGACTTAGTAAATCAAATGTTTACCATAATTTTAGATGGTAAAGACATGTTTGTTGAAATGTTTGTTAAAATTCAAAAAGCCACTGGTTAGGCTTATAAGTATGCCTAATGGACACAGACACCAGGGGGGTGAGGGCATTAGTAGAAGGGGGGTGGGGAACTGTGGGGGGTAAGGACACATATGTAATGCCTTAATCAATAAAGAAAAAAAATTAAAAGCCAGTAATTTTAATTTAAAAAGTGCTGCTTTCATTGAGATTATATACAGGAAGCCTTCTCTTTACAGCACGTGTAACATTAATTCAATCATTAATGAGCTAGAATTATGCCACACACTAAAGGGACTGATAGAAAATGGTCCCTCAATTCCATAGAATGTCATGTCTCCAGGAGAAACACAAACACAAACAACACAAAATGTAGTTGATGCTATCATGAAGAATTGTGAAAGTGTATGGGAGCCCACCTGGAAGAGAGGTGAGGGGGTCCCCAAGGATGGCACCTCCGAGGATGCCTCTTCTCTGAAGGAGGATGGCGGATGCTGGGTAATGGCACTGGACAGTGGGGAGTGGGAATGCAGGGCCGGGAAGTGGAGCTGGGAAAAGATGGTGGAGAAGAGCATAAATTGTATCCTGCTCTGGAACGGAACCAATAAAAGACTTTGAACTGGAAAGGAGCATCATCAGAAATCACTCCCCAATTCTTTTTAACCGATACCCTCCTCAGTGCATCCCCCTCCTTTCTTTGGAGACTTCCCACAAGATTTAAGGCAAGACAATTCTGTTACATTCCTGCCTTTACAACCCATGAGCAAGGGTTTTGAAGTTCTTTTATTTATTTTGATGCTGCTATTCATTTTTTTGTTTTGTTTTGTTTGTTTTTTTATGACTCTTTAAAGGAGAGTAAGATGGTCTGAGAGTTGTCATCAGAAGTGTCAGAGTGCCCTAAAAGCACATGCAGCAGATGGGTGGCTTTCTTTGGTCAATATGCATCTAACAGCTACACTATAGCCTTAAATACACAAGTGAAGAGTCCTCGAAAAACTCAAACCACCAGGCTGGCACATCATCAGGCTAAGAATCTGCAACCCTTCAAACCTATCTGATGGACATCAGTTTTTAGGGAAGGTCGGGTTCAGCATGGGGAGCATTGGAAAGGGGTACGTGCCCCATTCGGCTCCCCAGTATTCCTGTTCAGCTCACCATTGGCGCCGCCACAAGAGCCTCACACTGGTTGACTCACCTTCACTAGAGTGTAGTTAAGAACCTCTCCCAGGGGTTTCAATTTGCCACTCCATCTTCTTCCAATGTGGCTGAGCTAAGGATCGCTTCCAAGCATGCAGTGCCTGGAGAGAATTCCACTAAACCAAGCTGGCTTCATTATTTGAAATTCCCAGTGGTATTCTGGCACCCTGGTAACTAAACGTGTATTGGTTCTGCCCAGCAGATCACACCTTATTAAGGATTCCGACCACCATTTTGCGTACACATACAAACAGAGAAGCTATAAATTGTATAATATATATATATATTTTTTAATGCCTTTGTTTGACTTAGGGCTATTTATTAAAAGACTAGTCATCAGTTTAAACGTTCTTAGCTATCTTTTAAAAAGAGACGTGGGTTTTCCAATCATCCCTCCCAGACTCTTGTAAATTCTAACCATGTGAGAGGGTGGATTTTTTTTAATGTGTTAAAGTAAACTAAATAGTACATGGGATTCACAGGTACACCCCTTTTTATAAGGCTTGGAACATAATTTTACATTTATCTTTTCTTTTATAATATTGGTAGTTATGACGAGGCAAGGCCTAGTCCTTATGAATGTGGGCAACTCCTCCGTCCTCAGGTTGGTGCAATGGAAAAAGTGAGAATCACTGTATTTCAGCCCACGTGGTGAAACAGTTGGCAACATCAAAGCACAGGGAAGTTCTGTGTTTACTATGTGTCCAGACTGTCAAGCAATCACTAATCAGAGATATGTGCCAACGACGGTCATTAATGAAAATTAAATAGAATTCCCCATGGGGGATGGCTGCCTTTCTAGGAGATAGGTTATACAAGAGCCCTATGAACCTAGTTGGGTGATCAAAACAAATCTTTTGCCTTTATTCAAGGGAGATTTCCTGGAAAAAGTGGCTCCCAAGGCGAATTTTGCAGAATGTGTGAGTGATGTGATTTTATCTCTTAGAAACCTGATCCCTTGGTTTCAAGGAAACTCCCGAAATTGCTTGACTCAGAGGGTAATTCCCCAGTCTGTTCCCACCAGGGTTCTATGCAGGAGGGAAACCACATGGCAAAGGGGAAATGCTCAGGCTTAGAAAGTTAGAGTTCAAAGTCATCTGATTCTAATCCAATCTCAGCTGATACTTAAGATATGGGACTCTACTTAATTTGTCTGAGTTTAGGTTTCCTTAAATGTAAATGGGGATTGATAATGTAACCTACCTCCTAGGCAGATTACAAACACACACTCTCTCTCTCTATCGAGAGAGAGAGAGAGAGAGAGAGAGAGAGAGAGAGAGAGTGTGTGTGTGTGTGTGTGTGTGTGTGTATGCATATGTATGTATATGTATATGTATATGTATATGTATATGTATATGTATATGTATATGTATATGTGTATGTGTATGTGTATGTGTATGTGTATGTGTATGTGTATGTGTATGTATATGTGTATATGGAAATGCCTGGGCAGATCATGGACACTGAAAAAGTGGTCATCAATATTAACGACTACTGAGAGCAGGGCTAACCATAAAAAATGGAACCAAGAATTTTGATGCTGGCTGTTATCTCTGTATCTTAGGATATTTTCCCAATAGTTATATGATTAACTTCTAACCTTTTTCATATTTTTGCTCAGATATTACCTTCGCAAAGAGGCCTACACTGACCATTCACTCACTATATTTAACAAAATAACCTACAGTGTTCCTCCCAGCATTTTTTAAATTTTCTATAATTTTCTTATTTATTAGTTGTTGTTTTTCTTTATTTTTTAAATTATGTTTTTATTTATCTCTTTTTAGAGAGGAAGGGAGAAGTATAAAAAGATAAAAACATCAATGAAAGAAACATCAATCAGCTGCTTCCTGCATGACCCCCACTGGGGATTGAGCTGAGTCCACAATCCGGGCATGTGCCCTGACTGGAAGTAAAATTGAGACCTTCAGATTTCTAGTCCAACACTCAACCATTGAGCCACACCAGCCAGGCTGTTGTTGTTATTATTATGACCATTATCTGTTTTCCCATTAGAACATAAACCCATCAAGGGGGTTTTATTAGTTTTGCCTACTGATGCAATTCCAGCACTTGGTGGATTCTTGATATTTGTTAAGTGAATGAAAGAACTTTGCTTAGGTTTGTTTTGAATTTGAACATTGGGTCAAACAGGAACAATGGTTTCTCACAGTACTAACTTGTCAGGTTAGAGCAGTGTTTCCCAAACTTCTCTCATGATGAGAATCACCTGGTGGAGTTGTTAAAACACAGATTCCTGAATCCCAACTAAGAAGTGCTAAACTAGAATTTTTGAGAACATATAGGTAAAATTGCATACCTAACTTAGTGCTCTGTATATAACATCTGTCTTAGAGCACTAGTTAAGTATACAATTTTACCTATATGTTCCCAAAAATTCTAGTTTAGCACTTCTTAGTTGGGATTCAGGAATCTGTGTTTTAACAACTCCACCAGGTGATTCTCATCATGAGAGAAGTTTGGGAAACACTGGGTTAGAGTCAGGGCAAGTCTGAGGCACAGCTAGATGGGCACCCAGGCCCCAGGCGAGTCATTAAACGGGCTCCCTCACAGGCAAGCTTGGCGGCGTGAGTGAGAGGAAGCTTGCACGAGATGGGCTTAAGTATTCACAACACGCTCCCTCGCCCGGAATCCTTCACACATTATGCTCATCAAGCTGCACGAGGGAACGATGTCTGAGCTTTCCGTGGAACAGTAGGAAACTCTTGCTAAATCAACATCCCCATCAGTGTGATGTCGATCAAGTCCACAATGTTCAATAGGAACCTGCTTTGTAAGAATTTGTGAACAGTTTCCACATCCGCTAACTATTCATGCCTTGTTCAAGCAGATTTGTCAACAGCTAACCAAAATATCAATCAAATAGCAATGACTGGAATTTTAATCAACTACAGCCGTTCTCCAATAGAATGGAGATGCTTCCACAGCAAAAAAGATGCTACAAAGTTGATGATGCTCTTTCATCCTGACTGCAACAGGGTCGGTGGATGCTAAAGATTTAGCATGGACTTCATAAATTCCACAAGAGCAGAGACCATGTTAATATTTTATTCCCTGCACAGTGCCTGGCATCTAATAGGCATATAATAAATATGTCTTTAATGAATTAATGAATGAATGAATGAATGACCTTTGTTAAATCACATATTTTAAAGACCCTTCACTAAACCAAACTGACACCATTCAAGGACTAGAGATTAAAGACAAAGATTTTGCTCAATAGGATGAACAATATTTGGCAGCAATATATATGAAAAAAAGATCTGGGATATTTTGCTTTTCTCAATCTGACAGGAGATGAGGGCCATTGTGCAATGAATTTGCTAAATAAGCTGATACCATCTGAGCTCAAATTAACAATGAAGAGAAGCAATGTGTCCAGAGGATAAGAAATAATGGTTCCCTTGTATTTTTAACCAGTCAGGCCACACTTGGAAAAGAGTTGTCCAGATCTGGGTACATGTTTGAAGAAAAATTCCAGTAGCCCAGGAAATAAGTATCAGAGGTAACAGTGGAAGGAATTGAGTGGCGAGAAAACATGTCTGGGATAGTCAACTAGAGCAAGAAGGGAAAATGGACAGTGCTGGGTCACCTCCCTGTCACTTTAGCTGCTGACCAGGACACCCTCCTGACATTCCAGAGGGCCCTATCAACCTCAGCACACCCACCAAGCTGACCATCACAGATGCATGAGGAATGAACACTTATTTTATCCCCTGAGGTTTTGTGATGGTTTATTTCATAGCTTGATTGCAACAATAGATAGCTAACACCGAGAGGAATTGTAGAAAGTTTATCGTATAAAAGAGGAAGCAACATAGCTTTATTTCCTTCAAAGATGAGAATAGAAGAGTTGATTTAGATCCTTAGTGGCTCTCAAGAAGAAAACTTGGGCTCTTAGGAAATTAGGTCTTTATAAAGTTTGAAGCCACCCATTCAATGGACAGGCTTGACTGAATTTGAGCTTGGAAACCAGCAAAGCCGACCACTCAATCACAGTTTGACCAGGCCCAGGCTGCTAAAACTAGCCTAACCTGGCTTAGCACTGGAGAGCTTGAGAACTCACCTGGGTCAGAGATGTTATCTGCTTTGTTTTTTTTTCATGTTTCCACATTCAGGTAATAGCATAGGATCTAGCACACAGTAGACATTCAATAATTACTGTTAAACTAAAAATGAATGGAAGGTGGCACGGCTGGACCCCAGTCCCTGAATCCAGGGGGCAAATTGTTGAAACTCGGTCTAAAAGCCACATAAGTCTAACTAAATATTTAGAAAATATTTAGAAAAGCTATTTCCCAAGCTCCTGAGAAAAGGAACGGAAATAATAAAGAACAGGCTCAGTGTCTAGGGGACGTCGAATAGAGTAAATTGAGTATTTTGTGGCACCAAACTCTAGAATATTCACATGGCAGTATGCCACTATAATTTTACCTATAGACATCGAAATTAAGTTTTCATGAGTTTGAAATATTCTTCTTTTCTTTTTTCTTTTCTTTTTTTTTAAATCATTAAAGATGTAACAGCCATTCTTTGCTTACAGGCCATGAAGAAAAGATAATGTGTTGTTTTTGGCCTCCAGGGCATAGTTTGCTCACCATGGCCATTTATGAATGAGCACATCTACTGCTCACTGTGAGCAAAGCAGGCTGCCCCAGAAGACTCCAGTAGTGACCATTTTGATTGAATAAGAGCAACTTTTAATTTCATGATATAACTGCATAAAGCAGATCTGCTCTGACCAGTTTGGCTCAGAGGATAGAGCGTTGGCCTGTAGACTGAAAGGTCCCAGATTCGATTCCGGGCAAGAACAGGTACCTTGGTTGCGGGCACATCCCCAGGAGGAGGTGTTCAGGAGGCACCTGATGGGTGTTTCTCTCTCATTGATGTTTCTAACTCTCTATCCCTCTCTCTTCTACTCTGTAAAAAATCAATAAAATATATTTTAAAGAAAAGAAAAGCAGACCTTATGAGGATCACTTTGTCCCAAGCAACTCCTTTAGGACATTTCAAGGATCAAGCACTGTTTTGCATGGTTTCTAATAAGCTTGGCAATTCAGGTAAATATAAATATCCATGTTTATAAAAATTCAGCTGAACTCATGAACTCTGCAGACAGTACGGAGGAATGAAAGACATAAATTCCTATATTACTCCCCACCATCCCACCATTTCCCCTCCCTCATACACACACAACACAGGTCATCACTATCCTTAGGTAATTATACAACTGAACTGACAATGTCTTTAGAATTGTACTTCTCACCTTTGTATCATGGAGGCAGAATGATAGAACACTCTTAAGTTTTTTGAATCAGAGCATTAGCCTCCTATCTAGAGACTCAAAAAATGTACATATAGATATTAAAAATAGCCTTAAAATATTCCTCAAAAGAAATTAATATAACTGTGTTCCATGGAAAAGAAAAATCTTTATAATTAATCATGTTTTTCTTTTTGCTGTGGCTGCCAGGAAACTCAGAATCAAGTTTGTGCTGTAATTATAAAAATTAAGTAAGATATTTACGCTTTGGTTATATTGATATTTTCCATGGTCAACACTATTATTCCCCTCTTCTCCCCAATGATATGTTGTTTTCCTCAGGAGCAGAATAAACCATGTTGGCAATACATTCCTATCAAGATAAGCCAAATGAAGCATTCTTTCAAATGTCCTCTTTTTCAAGAGTGTCTTCCACTTTCCCATATGTTTCTGTTCTCCATCTGGTTATTAGTTTTTTGTTGCCATGGCATTTAATATTTACGCAAACAATAAAAAGCAAAGTAACAATTTTTGCCCACTTCCTGTCCACTCTCAGTTAGGACTTCAGGCTGAGTGGTGAGTGATTGATTCCAACTTGATGCACCCAGAGGTGGTGAGATGGGATGGCCTTGGGCCGTTTACTCCATGTCACTTAGAAAGTAGAAGACTCTTTCCCTTTTCTTTTCTTTTTTACTGCCTGGGAGAGTAAAATGAGGTAAAGATATCAAATTATTTGTCCTTATTTCAGTCAGCAGGCATTTACTGAGCACCTACTATATGTTGGACATACAATAAAAATTAACCGATTAGATTCTATATGAAATGTTGTTCTTACCGTCCTATGAGTAGGCAATAAATTTTATTTTTTATTTTTTTTAGGCAATAGATTTTAAACAGCAGAATGAAGAATAAAGGACAATCGTAATTAGAACTGCATTGAGGATGTAGAGGTGAAGCCTATTGTAATTTGGATACGTGGCGAAGTTTTATTAATTCAGATAGCATTATTTAGAATCTAAGACAAATTAGTCAGTAGCCAGGTTAAAGTGCAATATCTCACTAAATCAAAAGACTCTGTTTTTAAATAAATAATGTGTTGGTTACGAAGTGATTTGTACCTGACTCTTCAAGGAAATCTGGCCTCTAGATTATGTGCGTTAAAAATGTATATGCTCAAAAGCCTCTATTTTATGTGCTTAAAAAAGTATAAAACAAAAGTATCCTTTTATTTTGTTTTGTTGTTAACCCTTACCTGAGAACATTGTTTCCATTGACTTTTAGAGAGAGTGGAAGGGAGGGAGGGAGGGAGGAAGAGAGAGAGAGAGAGAGAGAGAGAGAGAGAGAGAGAGAGAGAGAGAGAGAGAGAGAGAGAGAGGTGAAAGAGACACATTGATTGATTGCCTCTTGCATAAGCCTTGACCAGGGCTGAGAATCGAACCTGAAACCCAAGTATGTAGCCTTGACATTAACTGGGAATTGAACCTACAACCCTTCTGTGTGCAGGCCAACACTCTAACTACAGAGCATACTGGCCAGAGCCAAAAGGATCCTTCTTTTAAAACCTAGCATAACTTAGTTTTTCACTAATCACAAAGGTGCCTATTAGAGTAGTGAGGAATCCGCTCTGGCCATGGAATGTGATGATTAAGAGTCAGGCTTGAGATTGAAGCCCATTGTCACACACTTGCTGGGTTACTTTGGCCAACTGTTTAATTTCCCTGTGCTTAGTTCCTCCATTTATAAAATGAAGGTATTATTATATCCTTCCTAGTTTAGTTATAGGAAGAAAAAGAGAAAAAATAAAGTGCTTGAGAATATTGAATAATACAGTGACTAAGGGCAAGGATGTGGCATTAGACTCCTGGATTCAGATTCTAGCTCAATCCATCATTCACCTTGAGCACCCACCTAACATCCCTTTGTCTCAGTTTCCTCATCTATAAAAGGAGGGTGTTAGTTGCTTCTACCTTGTTGGGTTACTGTGGGCAGTAAATAATACATGTAAAGTGTTTAGGATACAATGAGCACTAATGTTAACTTATTAGCATAATGTCTGGCATATGGTAGGTACCATATAAGTAGTAGTTAATGTTAACAGAATGGGACAAAGGGGCCATAAGCCTTCCCAGGTAGAAAGGTCTTAGGACTCATTCTGCCCTATCTTTCATTTGACAGATGGGAAAACTAAGGACTAAAGCAACAGTAAGTGTCTTGTCCAAAGTCCCTCAGCTCAAGGACAGAGCCTGAACAGCAACTCTTTGGAGCTCTAGTCCTGTTCTTGGCCTGAAACCACACTGCATACTGAGTCTTCCTGCCTCAGGTGATGAGATTGTAATGGAAACCAGTTTTTTTCATCTCTGTTCTCCAAAGGTAAAAAAAAAACTGGTCGGGAATCTGGGGGTAGAACAAAGTGAGAGCAGCCACTGGCAGAGAGACAAGATGAAATGCGCTTCCTCAATATAGGATGTATCTGGAAGGCATCAGGATTTGGTTTTGGTGAGACAAACCAAGGACTTATAGGTGAAAAATGTAACTATGAGAAATAAGAATGGCTTTGGGGAATTGTAGACTGATCAGTTACACTTCTGGATAGGGCCTGTGGATGGAATCATTAATCATATAAATAAAAATAACCAGATTATTTAAATAAGAGAAAATTTACAAAGAGACTCATTTAGTAAGGCCTTTAGTGGCAGAAGGTGAAGAAGTCCTTTTGGATGAGCTTCTCATTGAAATGTATTTTCAAAACGGAATTGAGTGATGGTGTGATCATTGCTATAAATACTTTAAAGGAAGAGACTATTCAGGGCATTTATCTCAACACTGTTATTTACAATGAGGAAGAGAAACAGAAAGAGCAAATGGCTTGTTCAAGGTGACTTGGTTCGTTTAGAGCGTCATGGATAGGTTTCTGGCTTACAGCAGAAGCCTTCAACAAAGAGTAGAGGTAAACAGAAGTATAATGAATGAACATCACTGCAGAAATTGCCATTCGCTGAGAGCTTATCAGATGCCAGACAACACACTAAGTTGAATCATATACTCTATTCCTCTCACATCAGTGAGGTAGATACTAGTATTATACCATTTTACAGATGATGAAATAGAAGTTTCAGGAAGGATGGAGTGACATTACCACTTCATCAGCACCATTCTCATTGCCACCATTCTCATTGCCAGGCACCAGGTAGACACAGTAGTTGCTTTACCTGCGTTAGCTTATCTAGTTCTTACAATAACATTCTTATGAGGTCAGTACTATAGTTAGCCTTCATTTTACAGATGAGAAAGCTAAAGTACAAGGTTAAGTAACTGGCCCAAGGTCACTTAGGTGGGAAGTGGCTAAGCCAGAAGATGAACCTGCGTCTCAGTCCTTAACATCTACAAGAATAATAGGAGGTAAAAGGTGCAAAGAAAAATTCCACTTACAAATCTTTGATTCTTCCAGTAGAAAAGACCCAAGCTGATAGGGAAATATAAATATAGTGAAGATCTTTTTATATATTTTATTTTTAGTTTTTAAATTGATGTTAGAGAGAGAAGAAAGGAGGTTGAGGGGAGAGAGAGAGAGAGAGAGAGAGAGAGAGAGAGAGAGAGAGAGAGAGAGAGAGAGATATCAATTGGTTGCCTCCCATACACACCCTGAGCCCACAACCTAGGTAGATGCCCTGACCTGGAATTGAACCTGCAACCTTTCAGTGTATGGGACAACTGAGCTACAGGGGCCAGGGCTGTAGTGAAGACCTTAAGGAGTTCCTAACAAATGAGAGGAGGAGAAACCCTTGGCATTTCTGTGCTGACATGAAACAGTCGAACTACAGAAAGAATGGGGCTGACCCAGGAGAGCAATTTTTGCTCCAACTGTACTAAAGCTCACTACTACTTTAGTGCCCTAATCTGTCACAGGGAAAGCAATACCTTCATTGCCTGGAATGCTGTGTTAAGTGGAACAGTAAATCAGGCAAGAAAAGAGTCTGCTGCAAGTGTCTAAAAGACTTAGGAGGTTTTAAAACACACACACACACACACACACACACACACACACACACAAAGCCACTAAATAAGGAGGGTTAAAGTAAAAATGAAGAAAGTTGGGAAATAAAAACAATGAAAACATTGATTTTATTTTATAGGCAAACAAGTATAACAGAACAACATAAAAATGCCTCCTAGGGATTTTTATTTTTATTTAGAAAAACAGAGAGGGGTGAGGTCTTCTTTCTACTCTACAGAGAAGACAGTTTCCTATGCACTGATAATCTATCAACAAACGTGTGCTTGGAAATCTACTGATAAAGTCTGAGAAATCTTGGTGAATGGCAGGCAAGAATCATTTCTTATTTTTTTTCGTAAAGCACTCAGTTCAGGGTAATACTTCATGTCGACAAATTTAACCAACGTAACAGTTGAGCCATCTGAACTATGGCCAAAGAGATCAATCAAAGAACTTGTATGCATATAAAGCATAACCAATGGACACGGAAATAGGGAGGTGACAGTCTGGGCTGGGGGGCAGGGCAGCCTGGGAGAGGACAATGGGGGGGGGGTGCAAAGGGGACATACTTTCAACAATAAATAATTTTAAAAATAAATAGAACATACTGATTTGCCATCTGAAGAAATTGAAATGCCAAATAAGTATGAAATGAAGTGGATATTCCTGACTCAATGCATTAGTTTGTCTTCAAACTGCTTACGTATATAAGCTCTGTGTTTACTTAACTTTTTGTGATGTCAAACCCGTGACTTTTAAAATGAATATTTCCTGTTCAACCATAAGAGACTACCACTCATTGATTAATCAACCATAAGAATCTATCGCCATTTCATAAAACACAGTGCTGCCCCAACACCCCACAACTCAAAGAGCACCAGTTTCTTTTCAGGAATATAAATGAGTGAAGTCAGAGCTATGAGTCAAGGTCGGCGTAGAGTTTAGAGCCAGATGACATGGGACCTGCCCAATCACTCCTGCTACAACTTTCTCAGCAAAGCTCTTTGTTTTCCACTCCTGTCCCTCACTTTCCACAGTAACTTTCCCCTCACCCTGACAAACAGGAAAAAAAAAAAAAACAACAACACTCCAGTTCTCTCTTACATAATATGTTTGTATTACTTTTTTTGAGTGTGGGAGATCCAGAACTCAAAGAGCCTGATGCTTTTTATCAATTCCACCGAACGTCAAGGGCAGGAAATAAAAATATTTTTCTCTTCCGACTCAAATACAATACCCCTTTGTGAAGTGGCTAAGAAGCTAGAAATAGCAAATCCGGGAAAAATTTCAGGTGACAGATAGGCATCGAAATATTTCATTTTGCTAAAAATATCTCTACGTTGGTTTTCACATTCCAGCTCGCCTCACACGGCAGTTCTGGATGATGAACAAAATCTGGCTCACCTTATATTAGCAGAAACTCTAAGGTTATATGAGGGGGGTAAAATAACCTGTCCTGTGACTCTAATAAAAGTCCCCATACGCAGTTCAGCGCAGCTGTTTGCAAGATGCAAACAAGAAAGACAGAAGAGGGAAAAGAGACCCATTCAAATCAGTGTGTACTGGTTACCTGGCAACTAGAGTTTGATCAAGGACCCAAGGGGTAACTTAGGCACGTTGGAGAGTCCCACAAGGCTAACTCAACCCGTGACAGCAAAGGTTGCATAGTGCTGATCAGCAGCCCCAGCACTCAGACCAATCTCCTGTAGAAAGCATAGCCATCCCAATGGCAGTTGGGCTGATCTAGGATCCAGTGATGAACCTAGTGGCAATAGGAGATGTGTGTGGTCCAGGGGAGGCTCCAGTGCTCCAGGCCCAAAGCAGTGGAGACACATGAGAAAAGATAAAAAGAGAAGAGAGGACTGGCCTTGGGGAACAGGGTGAACGCAATGGAATAACTAGGAAAGCACTTGGCACCCAGCAGCACCCGGGCTCTTCTCTCCTCTGTGGGCTTCTCCCTGCCACCCCAGTCTCCCGGTCCCAACTGCTCCCCTCAACAGGAGCACCCAGTTTCATTCAAGTCCTGCCAAGGAAAACTTTGCAAGGTTAAGAACACAAAAGGCTTCAGATATCTTGCTCCAAAGGTTCCTTTTTGTAAGTTTCAGTACACACACACACACACACACACACACACGAAGAAAATTCACTTTTAGTCAAAGGGTTCAAGAATGTTGACAGACTTTAAAGGAGTCACCATGTTCTTAAACTCTTTCAACAGCTCTATTTGTTCTCAAAGTGGTCAGAGATTGATTTAATAGCAGTTTATCTTTCAGCTGGCCCATTTCAAGCCCAAGCATAACACAGGAAGCATCCAGCATAATCATGGGTTTGAGCTGAGAAGGCTGGATGGGCACTGGTGGGGAGTCAGAGACATAGGACCTAGAGTTCACTCTGTTATTTGCTGTAGGATAGCATGCCCATAGGTAAAAAGGTTGAATTCCAGATAAAAATGTAGAAGTAAACATTTGGAGAGGGAATATTTTCACAGCAGTCCTGTTAACATGTCCCCATCCTTTAAAAAAAAAAAAAAAAAAGGGGGGGGGTACAATTGGGATCTGCAAAATCATAGGGCAAGTGACCATTCACTTAAGACACAGCAACAGCTTTCCACCAAGTGATAAAAACCTATCACAAAATAAACACATCCCACGTGCTTCCTATAAACACATGACACAGAAACGCCTTTGTTTTTTCATCAGAAACCTGGCCAAGATGTGAGGACCCCAGCGAGGAGCACTGCTCTGGGGCTCAGAGGCCTGCGGGGAACTGATTCCTGGACAGAAAAATGAAGGTGGTGACATCCCTTCATTTGTTGTCCAATGAACCATGCTCACAATGCAGACAGATGACCACAGGGAAACATCCAGTCCACTGGAGAGTATGCTAGCCATGATGCCTCTGCTCAGAGAAAAAGCTTTCATTGGGGACAGAATGAACCAGAAGTATACTTTTCATAGACGGAAAGCCTGGCCTGCTGTCATGCTTGAATATATTTCATGAAAAATGCAACTTTCTTAAATACAAGTTCTTTTAGGGACAAAACACCATCTAATCAGTAGCTGAAATATGTCCCTAGTACCACACTCAAACCTATTTCATATATTTCAGTTTTTATATTTAAACCTATAAACATAAGTTAAAATATTTCTATTAAAATACATACAAATATACCACATGTATATTTGTAGTGAACACTTTAGCCAAGTCAGACATCCTGTGTCTTAAAGACAACAGTTGCCTTAGGGACAATGCTGAATCCTCCAATAAAATCAACAGCTGCATTTCTTTGACACAGTTTCATCACAAATCACAAGTTTCTCTTCACAAATCACACATTTTATCTTCTGTTGAACCACCATATTAGTTGTCAAAACACATGTCAATGTTACATTACTTCTTGAAAAATCAACTGATCCCTTCACCATTGTATTTGGTAGTCAGTTTTGCCAGCATAAAAAGGCCTTTGTTGAAAAGCATTTTTAAAAAGATGAATTATTTAGCAATAATGTGAGGAATATTGAACCTATATTATCTTTTAGTGCTTATTTTCAAGAAGTTGGAGTTAATCCACATAAGCACACTGCAGTAAGTTCTCTCCCACTGCAGCGATTAAGATAGTCCTCTGACTTAAGACACCTAGGTCAGATTTGTTCACAGCATAATAGAATGCAAGCTACTGTGATGGGATGGATTTCCAGATACAACTGTGGCAATCGACGTACAATATGAATATTTGTTTTTATGAAAATGGAAGAAGAGAGAAACAGGGAAAATAGGATATCTTTATACATACACATAGCCAAGAATGCCCTAAGCATGTTCATAGTCCTAAAAGCAAAATGTAGCAGCAGCAGCAGCCTAGCTAAACATCAATACACTGGGAACATCTAAGGCTAGTTAGTTATTCTGGGAGTGAAGGAAAATGGAAACAGAAATGAGGAAGATGAAATGCGAGTCCATCAAAAAAAAAGACTCCAAGCAGATTCAGGGCTTGGGTGAAAATCCCAGGATGCTAATCAGAGGAGAGGAAACTCGAAACTCCAGCAAAGAGCAGCCAAGCAGAAGCCAGCAAACCCAGACCAATCCCTGGCCGCTGCTCAGACAACAATATGGCTGAGGTCAGGTTTTCCTAAGTCACTCCCGGGATCAGCTCTAGGAAGGGCAAGGAAACCTTGGTGAGTTTTCAAATTGTAACCTTTGTGGTATTTACAGGGACCTGGCCAACAACAGTCAGGGGGCTGTTTACCAGAGTCATTCTCCAGCACCACCCACAGGAGTCCCTGCCAAAGCTGACATGGGAATTAAACAGGAGGACCCGAGCGCAGCCATGTAAAACATGCCCCAGTCATTCCGTAAGCTCCGTCTCTTCACAGATGGCTGCCGTGGAAGAAATGACTGCTTACAGAAAACAGAGCCCCAGGAACCAATCCAACCGCTTGGAGAAGAGCAGGATAAAAATGTATTAATTACCCCATCCCGCAATTCACACTGGTGACTTCACAGGGTCGTGGCTAGAAGATGTCTCAGGACAGAACTGCTCCTCAGAGACAGATCTGGCACAGGCGAGGAATGGTGGAAAGGGCGTGGACAGGTCACTGCTGAGGTCCTCCAAAGACAAAAAGGATTCACCGAATTAAAATGCCAGCATGTTGTGCAGACCAGCACAATGGATGAAGATCAGTAGCTCACACATATCCTTTTATTTTCAAGAGATGTGAGGTCTGGGCTCTGGAAAGGACCAAACAGAAGCCCACCTGCATGGCAGTACCAGGAGCTGAGGGGAGAGGAGGACCTTAAAAAAAAAATCCAGCCTTCTTCAACCTACAGTCTCAGCGTTAGGCTTGGGAACTCTTAGTATCTAATGGTTCTTATGTCATATCATGATAACAACTAGAGGCCCAGTGCTTACCTTTTAATGCACTGGAGGGAGGTCCCTCAGCCTGGCCTGCCCTCTCTCACAGTCCGGGAGCCCTCAGGGGTGGGAAGCGACCCAGTGCTCAGGGGAAGGCGATGCCCCCATCAAACCTCTGCTGCCACTGCCAGCAGCGCAAGCCTCAGCCGGCCCTGGTTACCTGAGCCTTGGCGGCCCTGGGCAGCTAGGCAGCTGCCATCTGAGGCTTGCCTGCACCTAGGGCCAGCCCTGGGTGGCCGGGGGACTGAGGGTTGGTCTGGCCACACTGCACCCCTGCCACCACCCTGGTGGGGCTGAAAGAACTGGGGAATTCCAATGGGGCTGAGGGAACTGGGCACAGCCATCTTATGGCTATGGACGCCTCCATATTTGTGATGGCATGATGGTCAGTTTGCATATTCCCTCTTTATTACCTAGGATTGCTTTGGTTCTCTCATTCTCTTACTCCTTACCCATGCTCCTTTGTGTTTCAGAGGTTTATTATACTCATTCCTGCTTTGAATATCCCTCCAGTTTCATGGGTCAATCCAGTGCCCATGTCTGCATATCTCTCACTGCCTGTATATTGCCGTAGAGTTGTGTGCCATTCCACATACTCTCCCTACTTCCTCACTCCTCATTCACTGGGGGGAGCTCAGTTGGAAAGCATCATACTTTTAAGTCTACTCAACATATCTTTGTCATAGAGAAAAGGGAACACAGCAGCTGTGTTCATGAGCCAGTGAGTTCATAGTGCTCAATAGTCCAGAGTATAGCGTCCATTAAAACTATGATCATGACTGTTTGTTTTAACATTAAATACCCAATGTTTAGTTTAGTGCCTGGCATGGAGTAGGACTCAATAACCATTTTTTTTTTGAGAGATTGAAAATAATCTCCTCCCCCTCCCCCCCCAAGTTCCATCTTATTCTTTTACTCTCAAATTACTTTCTCCACTGAACAACAGAAGGTTTGTGAATCATCGGAATCATTAAAGCTGAAAGATAGGGTCAAATCTTTAAAAATTCCCAAATTCATCCCAATAACCAATCCTCCCCAACCCCCTCATCTACTATCTTTCTTCTCTTCCTCCTCCTCTTCCTCTTCCTCACCTCTTGAACCATATTCCTGGGAAAATTCCAGGCTCTTTACCTATGATAACGCATTTACTCTCCATGAAAACCATATAAGGTAGTTACTATATCATTCCCACTTTTCAGATGAGGAAATACAATAGAAGCCTCAAATGATTGGGAAACTCTCCAGAGAACACCCAGCCTAAGAAGTTGCAAATCCAGGATTTGAACCCAGGGCATCTGGCTCCACAATGCCAGCCCCTAACCCCCACAGTACACTTCCTCCTGCAGGATAACTCTTAAGATGATTAACTGGGGACTATGAGGAACAGTACCCTGCCGAAATATTTTACTGAGTGCTTATCATACAGCAGATGCCACGAACACTGCTCTTATGTACTTAACATTCCTGTTGCTTTCCTAGTTGCTATTGCTGTATCTACCAAACAGTAAGCATGCTGGATCTGTTAGAAAGGAAATTCGGTAAAAATGGGATCTCTTCCTTACCTAATTTATCTTTTAAATTTCCTTATAGAAATCAGTCACCACTCCTCTCAGCATTCCATGGGACTCTAGCAAGAAAGAGGCGGTGGGAATATGCAGCAGCCTGGACTGGCATAGGGAGACCCCAGTGGAACCAGGGAAATGGATAAATTGGTGATTGGAAGTCCCTCTCTGCTCTATTATCAGATGGAGAAGGTGCACTGGTGACTTCTCTGTGCCCCTCTTAACAGTCACGAAGGCCACCCATAGGGAGAGTGGTTAGTTCTCACCCCTTCTTCCCAAACATGTGAGGCTCCTGAGCTCCGGTCACCATTCACCATTCACCCTCCCTACCCCTTACACTAAAGTCAGGAGAGCACTGTTTTACATACCCCCAGGCAGATTTCCTGAGTGAAAAGCAGGCGGCTGAAGGGTGCTGCCTCTGATTTGACCTTCACTTTGCACAGAACCCACCGGTGCAGAACAATCCCCTTCTCCGGGGACAACCTACAGGGAGGTTTCAGGCGCCTGGGACACGGTTGGTGCAGCACCACGGAGGAAATAGCCATCGCTCGGTGAGGGAATAAAAGTGAGGAGCTGGCTGAAGAAAGGTGATAAAAATAGATTTTCCGACGCTGAGAAGATGAATCATTTTGCCGTGGGGATTTGCGAGGCTCTGTTTCAGCTTGGTGTTCAGCCTCATAAATTTGACGAAGGAAAATTTCCTTCCCCTCGGTAACCAGCGTGGAGAAGCCTACAGCGTTTGGACGGGTCTGACAGGGTTTTATTACAGAGTTGCCCAGAAATCACCTCCAACCCTTCCCCAGCC
Source organism: Pipistrellus hanaki (assembly GCF_964339955.1). NCBI lineage: Eukaryota > Metazoa > Chordata > Mammalia > Chiroptera > Vespertilionidae > Pipistrellus > Pipistrellus hanaki. The sequence goes on from NC_140503.1 coordinate 187,035,737, forward strand.
TGCAGTCAATACTGACTTTGAAGGACAAGGTTAAGCAGGCTACGCGGGGAGGTGCAGCCCTTGAACCCAGATGCCTGGCCTCCTCATTCCCTCCCCAATTTTCCTCCTCAATTCTTTGCCTCCTCATTTTAAGAAATTAGGATTTTTTTTTTTTTTAAAGAAAGCACAGGAGGCAGTGGAAACAAAAGCAGACCAAGGGTGGCTCAGGTGAAGCAGTACCTGCGATGCATGCAGTCACGTTTCCCATGATGCACGAACTGCTGAGGAGCAGAGGACTATGGGAATCATTCTCACCATTCTTGAAAATCCTCTTTCTTTTGACTAAGCCAATGAGTCTGTGTGGCTCCCATGACAGCCCCCCCCCCACCCCACCCCACCCCAAAATAACACAATGCTTTCCTTCAAGAATAATAATTAAAAAAAAAAAAGAATAATAAAAGCAGCAGGTAGTAGGAATATCAGGGAACAAGGTGAAAGCAATAGGAAAATAATTTCAAGATTCTGTTAGCCATTCCATGAGGGTATAAAAAAATAACTTCGTTTTAATCAAGTGTTAAAATCTAAATAGCTTCCTTCCTTCCCGAATGGACACCTCTACACGTGTGTTTTTCGTGACGGATTGGACTTACCCCCGCAGGTCCTCAGAGTCCACACTCCACTCCTGCGCGCCCACGCAGCAGCCGGGTGGGCCATCTCCCCGGGAGCTCCCAGAGGCAGCCCCAGCACAGCAGCTGGGACCTTCCCTTTGCAAAGCAGTCCTCAGCGCAGCAGCCGAAGCCGCTGCTCTGCCCAGGAGCGGCTGCTGCAGCCAGAGTGCTAAAGTGCTGATGCAGTGGAAGGAGAGGAACTGGAAGAGAGTGTGATTGCCACACCTATTGGGGAGGGAGGCGGGGAGTTCTGCTCCCTCCAGGAAGGGGAAAGAATCCCCACGAGGGAGAGGCCACGGAAAGCAATTCTGCAGGAGAGGTTTGTGCCAGCTGCTGGCAGGTGGTAGGCACCCCATAGCACTGTTAAACCTGGGTTGGGAACAGCCCCCCCTGCCCCCCCCCCCCAAGTAGGACCTGAGGGACAAAGAGTTCAAGAACCGCCTCTGGAACAAAAAGTTGCTGGCTGACCCCAGGCCACTGCCCTCTGGGCTCGTTTCCTTGTTTGTAAAAAAATGATGGTGTCTCAAAAATGGATCTCTAAATCGATTCTAGTTCTGAAATTCTAAAGCCATATTTTTTTTGGAGTATAATTTTTTTATTAAAATACTATATGTGTACATACCTTACCATTGCCCCCCCCCCATTCCCATACATGCCCTTCCTCTCCAGAGTTTTACGTCCATTAGTTATACTTATATGCATGCATACAAGTCCTTCGGTTGATCTCTTATCTCCCCCATATCTCCCTACCCTCCCCGCTGTAATTTCACAGTCTGTCTAAAGCCATCTTAATAATCATGAACAAATAAATAATAAGAGCAGCTACAATTGGTTGAAAACATACTATGTACTGTCCACCCTATCGGACATTTTACATATAGTATCTCCTTTAATCCGCCCTACCGAGATGAGGTTTATCTATCCTGCTTTATAGGTGAGGATACTGATGGAGTACTTCCATGAATCCCCATGAAAAGAGAGGATCATCATGTCAAATCCAGGGTTTTGAATTAAAGTGGAGGCATTTCCTCTCTGTGCCTGAAATTGAGATGACATCTGAGAATGGAATCTCTGCGCGGTGGGGTGATTAATGTGTTTACAATCCTCTGCCAGTTTAATCCTGAGGTTCCAGTATTTATGGTTATGACCGTTCATGCTACTGCAAAACCCATTTCCCACCTGTTGTTTTTTTTATTAAACCTCCCGAAAGGACATGAAATATTTCTTTGTGCAGATTCTAAAAACGGGGATCCTGAAGTATGTGTGCAGAAACCTCGTGGCCGGATTTACCGTTTGGAATTCCCAAAAGGCCATAAAACACAGTGTTTACAACCAATTCATCATTTATAGAAGCTCATTGGATTGATATGCCTAAGGACTCACTGGCATCCTGCCATTTATTGATAGCAATACATCAGCTGGTAGGCTGACATTTAATATTTATTAATAACCTCTGTTTTCTTCGCCTAGTTTATCGTTCCCTTGCATTCTGGCTCTATTTTGTCTTTATCTTTAACCATTATATGTTTAAGTAATTTTTAAAAATTTCAGAATAGTTTTTAGATTTGCAGAACATTGCAGATAGTGCAGGGAGTTCTGGTGTAGCTCCACCCTGCCTTTTCCATCACTGTGGTACGTTTATCACAGTGAACGAACAAGCACTGGTATGCCACTGTGAACTAAACTCCGTATTTCATTGGGATTTCATTCATTTTTCCCTCATGCACTTTTTCTGTTCCAAGATCCCTTCCAGGATACGGCATTTATACGGGCTTCCCTTGTTCCTCAGATTTTCCTTGGTTTTGATGACCTCAGTGGTTTTGGGGAGCACTGCTTAGGTATTTTGTATCACAATTTGGATTTTTCTGATTATTTTCCTCCTGTTTAGACTAGCATTCTGGGTTTTGGGGAAGAAGACCACTAAGGTGGAGTACTACTCTCATAACATAATGTCCATGATCCTTTAAAGCATGCAAGTGCACGCGCGTACATACACACACACACACACACACACACACACACACACACGTGGAAATTACTTAAGTCAAATCAAAACTGTAATCTGAATAAATTAAATTTTATAAAAGATAAATTAAGCACCAAACAATTTATTCAGAAATACAGTATTTTATGTTGCGGAGGAGAAGGAGCGAGTTAAACGAATGCTTGCACCTATTGAGCTGAGGAGAGACCTAAGATTCTAGCAGGAAGGCAGCTAATTACTGGAGAGCAAGAGAGGTGTTTAGCAAATGCTTTTGCAATGCTTGCCAAGATAAATATCCTGGAGCAACCATCTCGGATTATGGCACGTTTTCAGGGAAGTGCTGCTTCATGCTGGTCTTACTGTGCTGGCTTTGCCCGTTCATAAAATGCTTTCTGGGGGGAGGGGGAGGGGGTGAGGGCGGGGGGGATTGTTCCCGTTGCCAAACAAGAGAATCCTTACAACCCTGGGCTTGGCGTACCTGCTGAAAATCAGTTCCACAGAAATGTCTTCATTAGGTAACCGTGAAAAAGGAAGACGTAAGACTTCGAGTGAAATATGTATTTCCTGCTATTATATATTTTTTCCTCACAGTTCCTAATGGAAGGGCTGCTCCCAAGGGGAAGAAGCGAGGAGCTGATGTAATGTCACAAAGGCTGTTCAATGAAAGATAAGGGAGAACAAGTCATTTCTTTCTTCAAAGAATGCCCCCCCTTCCCTGAGACAGGAAGAAACAAAAGCTAGAGCTAGAAGAAAAAGAAAAAAAAAGCTTTACAGCACTGCTATATATAACCTCCCACCTCTGCAGAGACGCAAAATAATTATGGAAACAAGCTTGGAAAAATAATTTGTGGTCCATGAAGAGGATATTAGACTTCAGCGAACGGGTCTAGGCATTCATAACACATGTGAGTAAGAGTTTAAGTGCTTGGCCGGCTTACCCACGGAATTGTGTCTCCCCCGCCCCTGCTCTCTGCAAGGAACCCCCAGTGACTCAGAAATGTGACGGTCTTGAAGAAAGGGTCTTTAAAGAGGTCATTTTGTTAAACGGGGCCATTAGAGAGGGCCCTAATCCAATAAGATTGGTGTCCTTATAAGAAGAGGAGATTACCTCACAGACACACACACAGAGGGCAGGCGCAGGAGGAGACGGCCATCTGCAAGCCAAGGAGAGAGGCCTCAGAGGAAACCAACCTTGCCCACACCCTGGTCTCAGACTTCTAGCCTCCAGAATGGGAAGAAAATACATTTCTGTTGCTTAAACCACCCAATCATTAATACTATCACATGGCAGCCCTACAGACTAATGCACTTACCTAGTACTGACAGGAGGAAGTATCAGGAATATAAAGAAAGGCTGGAGGATATGAGATTAGTTGGACATTATATCTCAATGAATTGTCATTTTATAAAGATCTTTCCAAGTCATTATCTGGCATGATTTTCATATTGAAGTGGAATGGCCAGTGACTCCTCCTGTGGTCTCAGGCTCCTTTGTCACCCCACCATTGCCATCGCCCACCACCCCATCTCTGCCAATGTAGCTGAAACACTCCAAAGATAACATCTTTAAATTGGGGGGCGGGGAGAGCTTCAAAGCTTGTGGTTATAGAAAAAGAAATAAGTTGTCCTTATTTTTACTTAAGAATAGGATTTAACTTCAAAATAATCCATGCATTAGCTTACTCCAATTTTTATAACATTTTCCCTGAGTACCAAACCAACATTTCCATTGTCTGCCAGACATCTGTACATGAATATCTCCTAAATATATCCAAAAGAGAATTCATCTTTTTCTCTTGGAATCCATTTCTCATCCCCTGGTCCCATGATTCCTATTAATGGCATCACTCTCATCCAAGTTGTTCGAGTCTAAAATGTAGGTGTCATCTTCCCAAGATGATCCTATTTCATTAATTTTATAATGCGCATTTTTTCCTACCCCTAAAATCAAAATGCATCTTTCCATTGCTGGTGTCATAACTTAATTGATAGCTTTATTTTTCATTAGTTATACTTTAACAAATGGTCTTATAATTGATGGCATACTATATTCAGTGAAAAAGATAGAGTCATAAATCCTGTCTCCTCATCTCTGTTTCCACTGCTTGTACCAAGGTTTAAGTGTTCATCATCTCTTATTTGGACTATCTGCCTGCTAATTGAGTTTTGCTGGTCCCTTCCCACAATCTGCTTTCCATATGGCCACCAGAGTTATCTAAAACACAAGATTGCTTTGTTTTCAGTGGCTCTTAGTGCAGACAAAATGAGTCCAAATGCCCCCAGATGGCATTTCTGGTCTCAACCTACAATTCCTGCTCCATTTTCCACATCACTGATTTTTCTCAGGGACTCTGGGGCTCCCGCTGCAGCCATATGCAAATAATAGCCACTCCCAGACAGGACCCAGGTTCTGGTGGCTCAGAGCCTGTCCAATTCCATCCCTCGAGGCTAGAATATCCTTCCCCCAGCTCCAATGGTCTTCACCACTTCTGCCAAGGTTCTAATCTCATAGAAATCTCTTCCTTGCATTTATATTTCATTAACATCTCACAGCCTGACATTATCAGACCTTATTTGTACATTTATCTCCTAGAAAGTGATCCCAGAAAGGCAGGAATTGTGTCTGGAGTCATAAGTAGATTGTCACTTGGAAAGCAAAAGAGGAAAGACGGTCCCTTTTTGGTGCATACCATGTGCAGAAGACAATGGGAAACAGATAACAGAGGTGGTCCAAGGAAAAGTGTGCTATCTTTAAAGTCCTCTAATATAAGGGACATATTTTCAGAAAAATAAGAAATCTATGCCCCAACTTCTCCATAGATTACCATACCCATTTTGTTCACTGTGGTAGGCAGCTTCTGCATAGCTCTCAGTGATCCCTTCCTCCTGTTCAGGTCTGTGTGTAATCTCTACCCCTTAAGTGTGGGCTGGGCCTCATGACTTGCTTTTACTTAATAGAATATGGCAGAAGTGATGAAATCAGCTTATAAAAGAATGCAACTTCCAACATGTTTGTTCTCTCTCTCTCCCTCTCTCCCTCTCTCTCTCTCTCTCTCTCTCTCTCTCTCTCTCTCTCTCTCTCTCTCTCTCTCTCTCTCTCTGGTTCTGGCTTGCTCACTCCGATGAAGCAAGCTGAACACTGTGAGCAAAAGATGCATTCTGATTCCAGGGATAGAAAAAAAGTGAGCAAGCCCATGTGGTAAAGACCTGACGTGACTTTGGCCAACATCCTGCAAGGAACTGAATCTTGCCACCACCCACTTGAGTGAACTCAAAATCAGATCCTTTCCAAATCAAGTCTTGAAATGACACTGGTAAGTGCTTTGATTTTCAGCCTTGTGAGAGACTCTGAGACAGCTAAGTGTTGAGATAATAAGTGTTGTATTAAGCCATTCCGTTTTGGGGTAATTTGTTATCAGCAGGCTGCTAATATACATAGGATGTATAGGAAGGACAAAAATCCCTAATTGAGTCATCCCAAGTACTCAAAATGCTGTACCAGGTGAATAATTTACTGGTCTGACACAAGCATCTCAGTGAATACACTTAAGCCAGACTGCTACAGTGGGCATCAGATGCCCCTTCACCCTGCCCAACTCGCAGGAGAATGGCTCTCTCCAACTGACATGCTTTTACCTTTGTATTCATTATGTGGCTAGTTATAATGGCCATAATGGTTTCAGTCCTAAATGAACTACAATCCTGGTTCCTAAGAGGGATATATATATACATAAGCAAATCCCAATCCTGCCCCTTATTCTTGGAAAGCTATGTCCTGAGATACAGTAAAGGCACAGCAAAAACTACATCACAGGGCAACTGTAAAGATTAGGAAGGAAAATCTAGTCTGGCACCTGGCACATAGTAGGAATTTAATATATCACGGTCATCATTATGGTAACTTAGTGGTGGCAACACCTCTGCCTCCCTCCTGGCCTCAAACAATAACTTTAACCCGAAGAGAAATGGAGGCAGAGAACAGAACTTCGGACCAGCTTCTTCTGAGAGAGCCTGTGAGATAAACTGTTGAAGGAAAGGTAAATGCTCTAGAACTTTTAAAGGAAGTGGTAGAATATTAACCTAAAACATAAGACAGTGATAAGGATGTGCTCCAATCTCCAGTTAGGATTTGCTTCACACTCAGCAGGTAGACTCCCCAAACACGGGGATGCAAATGTACTGCGTCGTCTCTCCCTAGAAGGATAAAGTTTGCATAAAGGCTTTTCACTCCCGCTACTCAGTTTTCAACAGCTTCCTATGTTTACCTTGTATCCAAACAATCTATTTTATCTTTTCATAATGTGGAAATTTATGCCTTTTCATCATTTCCCCTCCTCTGAGCTCCCTCAAACAAGGAGGCATCAGCTGTCCTGGGATCGGTCTCATAAAATAAAGCAGATGGCTTTCGAAAGCTTCCTTGACTCTGCAGAGTTTATAACAACTTACATTTTTTAAATCCATTTCAGGAAGCCCGTCTCTAAAACAATTTGAAATCTTATCTTTTGATTAAAGAGCAATACATCCCTTTTTCTAAAGAAGTTTCTGAGTGGGTTAGAGTAACTATGTAGTAGGATATTCCACTAGATACATTCCTGCTCTATCCTGCTGAACCTCAGCTAAAGTCACATTCCCAGCATCCATCAGGAGTCAGGAGGCCTTCACAGAGCTTTCATAGACATTTGGAAGGTAGTGGCCAAAAGCAAGGAAAAAAGTGATAGACTAAAACACGAGTCTGTTTCCCCTTCTTTCTCCCACGCGTTCCATTGTCAACTGGGAGCACTTGTAACACAACCAAAGACAAGGGTGGCTGGGGCTTCGGAGCCATCTCAGCTTTTACGACATCTGTGATCTTGGGCAAATAATTCCTGTTTACGGACCCACATGTCCTCATCTATAGAGTGAATACTCGTAAGTTGCCATTCTAGTTGTAAAATTCTCTTTTCCTCAGATCGCTGTTACGCTCATGGATTCACATGCAAGATCAAGCAAAAATTAATGGTAGCCCTAGGAAGGTTTGGCCTCATGGCAGAATCCCCAAATATCATTTATTTCCAAGTAGACTTTACACGTGTGTGCCCACAAACACACACGTACACACAATGGCTGTTACAATTAAAACCTGGGCAAAAGAAAGCTTAATTTCAAAACTCCTATTATAAGGAAGGATTTCAGACATTTGTGTCTCTTGCACAAAGTCTAACGTTTCTGGAATGAAACAGAATGTAGCATGATCTCTGATGACCATTAAATAGGGTTTCAAGATGTGGCTGATGGTGCAATACTAACGAACTGGCAGACTAAAGGGCAGCGTTTTTTCAAGCCTTTGGTATGCCAAACCCTAAATTTGAGGTCTTTCTCTCTGGCAATAGCGAAGAGTATCACTAACACCTAAAGAAGAATGTGAGCATCTGCAGGCAGTCACCACACGGCTTCGTATGTCAGCAGTCGTTACAGAAGAAACACAGACCCGGATCCAGGGTCTTTGCATTCTTGCCAGGAAATGATTTTCAACTACTTTGTTTTAACACCTTCACCCCTGAATTCTTTGTAACCGCAGCTCAACTCAGGGGCTAAAATACACCTATTCATGCCTTTGTAACATCTGCACGTGTTTATAATTTGGGATTTCTATGTGAAAACACACTTTTTCTATTTATCTTCAAGTCTGGCAGCTGGGGCATCTTAACGGCTTCTTCTCAACACAGGCATGGGTTCTGGGCATGGAAAACCCTCCGGTAATGCTTCTTAGATGGCCATGGCCCCTGCTACTGAGGACTCTTGATCAATAGATGGCCAGTGGCCTGTTGAACCCCTGACAAAGTAGAAACCAACCTGGGAGTCTGCATAGGCTCGTACAACTCTCTTTGCACTTCCCTGACTGTCATAAACACAGGAGGAGAAAATGTCATGTGAAGAGTACACTCCCATAAAGTGCCATATCTATCCAAACCCAAGATGGTCTCTGCTACCTTCTATACTGTTTATTTAAGGTCTCCTCACACACACACCCCTGCCAATCACAAAAATAAGAGCATTAATATCTTTTACCACCTTTTAAAATATGCATTGATTGATTTTAGAGAGAGAAAGAAAAAGAAATAGGAAAAAAAAACATCGATTTGTTGTTCTACTTATTTATGCATTCATTGGTGGTTTCTCGTGTGAACCTGTCCAGGGGTTGAACCTGCAACCTTGGTGTACTGGGACAACTCTCTAACCAATGGAGCTACCCATCCAGGGCTTAGAGAATGAATGTCTTTTAATTCCCAACTTTTTATATTATAAACTTTCAAGCCTACCAAAAAGTTGCAAGATAAGTACCAGGACAATTGTATACCTTTTATTCAAACTCAACATTTTACTACATTCCCCTCCTGTCACCCTCCCTTCCTTTCTCTCATTTTTCCTCTCTCTCTGTCCATGTGTATGTGTATATAAAATTATACAGTATATGCACAGACTTCTTTTTGCTGAACAATTTGAAGATTAGTTGGACATACTGTGACACTTTACCTCTAAATTCTCCAGCTTGTATTCCTCCCAACATCAAGAGTATTCCTATGAATACACAACTATTTTTAACAAGATAGTTATCACATGAAGGAAACTCAACACTGAGTGAATACTATTATTTAATATTCAAACCACATTCAAATTTCCCCCAACTGTCCCAATAATGTCTATTATAGTTGTTCTTTCTCAGTCAAGGATCACACATGGCACTTGGTTGTCATAGCTCCTTATCTCCTTAGTCATCATTCATTTGACACAGTTTTCCAGATTTGGGGGAAGAGGGAGGAATCTTTGAAGACACTGATAAAGTTCAAGAGCGCAGGCCAGCTGTTTTATGATATGCCCCTCAATTTAGATCTGTCTGGTTGTTTCTGAGAATTGCATTTAGGTGAAATATTTTCATAGATATTACATCAAGGTGATGCTGTGACCTCTTAGCACACTTCGCATCATTTGTACCCGTTAAGGGTACTGACAAGTTTGAACAAGGCAAATTTACTGCTTAAAGCTATGATGTCTTTACATAAACACTAAACCATACACACATTTATTGCCAACTGTTAATAGCAGTTGCTCAAAAATCTTATTCAACACACCATCTTCTCTCTCTCTCTCTCTCTCTCTCTCTCTCTCTCTCTCTCTGAGATATTAAATCACTTTCTCCTAAACTCAGAAAGGCTATCTCCATTCTATAATAAAAGATCATTCTATCTCCATTCTATAATAAAAGATCATATGGACCTTAAAGACTTGACTAAGAAGGTGGTTTTGCATTGGGTCTTGATAAATAAGATTTTGTCAAGAAGAGCAGGTGGACAGTATTATGTTCATGAGAACTATCACCATGCATGAGAGTGAATAATGTCTGAGGAACTGTGAGTTGACTATAATAAACCAGGTAAAAAAATGAGATAGGATTTCCCTAGGCTTTGTCTAATAGCCAAGGAAATGTGACCAGCAAGCAGATTGGAGAAAGCTGCCAAAATCTCTGATAGATGAACAAGGGCAACTGCATGTCTATGGAGTCTTTGCTGATATAGGGAAATAGGGGGACAGGAGTGGTCATTTAAGTTTAATTTGAATATGTTAAGTTTGAGATGCTGGTAGATCATTCAGATGGTGCTATCCTATAAGCAGAAAAAGACGTCTAGAGTACAAAGAAAACTTAGTGAGGACTAATGATTTGGGTCAATGCTATGATGAGTTGAAGTCATGAACACAGAACATGAGTGTAGAAAAGAAAAGACAACAGGTTTGAAGAGAGAACCCTAGAAGAACTTTAACAGAATGGGATATGGGAGGAGAAGGGTGGTAAGTCTGTTTCTTGCTAGAACCCCAACTAGTACATTGATTTTTTTTGGAAATGTTGAGCTGAAGGTAATTGGAGGAGAGGAAGAAGTTTGACCAGAATTGTAGACTCAGGATATTAGTAAGTAACTATACTTAGGTTAGGATTCTTTAGACTCATTATGTGTGTTTTTGTTAACAACAATGATACCATTGTAATTAACCCAGTTATGAATAACTGGAAAGGAGCAAAGGGAAGGCCAAACATTATGAGCATGCAAACATTATGCAGCTTTGCCAGGAAGCCATAATTTAACACTCCCCAGGAAGCCACTGGTCTATTCCACACAGATCGCTGGGGAAAGGGACTGGACAATAGACACAAGCCCAGTAAAGTCTGGGTGACATAGGGAAGGTACTGTCCCATCAGTCACACCTGGGAACACGTCTTTGGCCAGGGTAAGAGTGGCCTCTGCAAGTGTGGAAGATTTGGGATACTTAATCTCTTAAACAAAGGAGTTCATTCTCTTGCGCTCTTGCCCACTTTTGCTCTTGCTTACTCACGCTTGATTTCTGGCTTGTGGGGCTCACACTCGTGTACTTGCCTACACAGCCCACAGCCATGTGGACCTCACATACCATAGACTAATGGATTGCAACGAGCCTAATGCTAAACAGGACCCAATTCCACCATGGAAAGGCAACTCTGGATGTTGATGTTACATCTAACTCTGCTGAATTCCCAGCTACACCTCTTCCAGGACTAGACTGAGGTAAATGGGACTCTGGAAATCCAAGGATGTAATTCCACAAAAAAATAAAGAAAAATAAAACTTTCTTCTACCACACCACATTCTCCAGTAGGAGACTCCAGAAATGCTTATTCCAGCGGTAGTCCAAGATCCCCACCCCCATTAACAATGGAGAAAGACCAAGCATTTTTCCAATAAATTAACCCAACTCCTATACTGCTTACCTGGAGATACTATCAGATCGTATCAGTTAGGGACTCGGTCCCACAAGAATACCCCCACTTTAAATGCTAATTACAAGTCCAGGTGGTCATCTGTGCTTCTGAACAACTGACTATAACTCAGAGTTCGTGTGAACCACTCCTTGGATTTGATTCATTTGCCAAAGTGACTCACAATGAAACATTTACTTGTTTTCTAGTTTATTATAAAGGATACTATAAAAGACATAGATTTGTTTTTTAAATGAGGATACAGGTGAACAACCAGATTTTTTTTAAAAAAAGTATACAGAGCAATATACGCGGGAAGACCATGGAGCTTCCATGTTCTCTGGGAACATCACTCTCCCCAGGTCTCTCCATGGCTCAACAACCTGGAAGTTCTCTGACCCCATCCCTTTGGGTTTTTATGGAGACCTTATTGTATAAGTGCAATTGACTAAATGATTGGCTATTGGTGATTGAATTCAATCTCTATCACTTCTCCCCTTCTGGCAGGTTGGGGGTGTGGTGGGACTGAAAGTTTCAATCCTCTAATCCAAGCATGTCAAACTCAAAGGCTAAGACGGGCCAAATAAACAAGGTTTAAGTTCATTTGGGCTGCGAAAAAATAAAAGCTTCAATTTTCATAGAAATGTAGGTTTATTTTGATAGAGACATGCTGAATACAAAGGGCTGTAATAAATAAGTAGTAATTAACATAAAATAATAGAAAATTTTAATAAAATTTAATATTTTTTCTTGATCATTAATTTACCAGACCTGAATAACCGCACAAATTAGTAAACATAATGCAATCAAACCTATTTTTCTTGTTCTCCAAAAGCAAAATATTTCCTGATGTGCACATTAAACAAGTCAGTACAATCAGCTGCTAAAATATTTGATAGAAACGGTTCGCCTGCACATAGGGTGTGTAAGGAAAATGAATGCCACACGATTATAGTAATCAGTCATTAGAGAATCTTGTGGTTCGTTATTAATAATTATGTATAACAGGATATTGTAAAAATTAAGTTACAAAATTTTTATTAAAACATTTCTTACATACTGTTACATTGGCTGGGCCGCAAAAATATTAGTTGCGGGCCGCCAGTTTGACATGCTTGATCTAATCCTCTTTAGTTTCCCTGGCAACCAGCCCCCAACATTGGGGGAAGGTGGGCTTTCCAAGTCACCACTGAACATAAACTTAGGTGTGGTCAAATGGGGCTTGCTATGAATAAAAAGACACACCTTCAATCTTTATGAAACTGAAGCTATTTCAGGAGCCAATGACAAAAAAAAAAAAGAAAAAGAAAAGAAAAGAAAGAAAGAAAGAAAAACAACTAATATTATCAGAAGGTGCTCCCATTGCTCTTATTGCTTAGGAAATCCAAGGGTTTTAAGAGCTCTGTGCCAGAAGTAGATAAAGATAAACTATATATTTCTTATTATAAATTATGACATCACAATAACAAATGGGTAAGGAAAGTATAAGTGATAAAAGATGAAAGTGAGCGGGGAAGTGTTAGTTGGAAAAGGGCAAGGAAAAGGAAAAATGATGGAAAGAACAAAGTGGAAAGGAATTCAAATGAAGAAAAGGAGAAATAAAAGTCAAGGGTATAAATGAAGGAAAGCAACCGAGGTCCCCTTTTAATCTTTAATCAAATTGCATGCCTGCTCCCAAGTAGAGGCAATTTGCAAAAACAACATTTGATCTACAATAAAAAATGATATAAATGTCAATGCCCATGTCCCACACCCTCAGTTTTACTAAAATTATTTATGATTCATAATTAAATTAAGGGTTCAATTCAAAACCCTTTTTTCTTTAGCTTCTGGTCTCAGAGTGGCTTACTTCTATTCACATAGATTTTACCAGGGCCCTTTTCTTGACTTTCTCCTGCCAGTTTTTTGTTTTTTTTTAAATATGTTTTATTGATTTTTTTTACAGAGAAGAAGGGAGAGGGACAGACAGCCAGAAACATCGATGAGAAAGAAACATCGATCAGCTGCCTTCCTGCACACCTCATACTGGAGATGTGCCTACAACCAAGGTACATGCCCTTGACCAGAATCAAACCTAAGACCCTTCAGTATGAAGGCTGATGCTCTATCCACTGAGCTAAATGGGCTTCAGACCTCCTGCCAGTTTTGATCCTATAACATTAAATCCCAGAGCTCCAAGGTCAGGAGATGCCACAGGCCTGAGGCCAAACATAAATTTGTCAGTATCATTAAGACTATGGCCTTAATGTTTGGAAGAGATGGAGTTAATAAAAAAAAGTTAAAATTACATATTATATATTAAATATGCAATATACAATAGCCATATACAGATTGATCATTTGTAAAATTTTCAAATCCATTCCTTCTAAATCTATTTACCTATCTTATTAATTTACTTGGTTACATGATTTTGATGAACAAAATTGGAAGGATTTTTAATGACTAATCATTAACTTACTACCAACCAGTATAGGAAATAATATGCATTCACAGAAATAGTAATTCTTATAATTTAAAAAAATCCATTCCATTCCACTTTCTAAAACCATGTCCTTATTACCATGACCCTCACAATTCTCAAACACAATTTTTAAAAACATATATTTTTAATTAGTCATTCTGATGTGGCTTTAAAACTTTAAACAACAGTCAGTAAGGCCTATGCAAAAGCCTTCCTAAATTCTTAACATTTTTCTAATTGTTTTCTGCAAAACCACATACATAGGAGGCAGTCACAATGGAAATAGTGAGTCATTTACCAGGGCACATACGTTCTCTGCTTTTTGGGCACATGTGTGTGTTTGAGCGTGTACCTGTGCCAAGTTCCTTCCACAACTAAGACGTGTTTGTCTTCTTCATCTTCCATCTTTATCCCTTTTTTAAAAAAACAAAAGGCAACACCAATTAAATAATTGGAATGAGTTGCCAAGAATTATGAAGCATGTCTATGCAGGGAGAAAAAAATCCTGCTTCTGACCATGTGAGAACACATGAGCTTTAGATGGAGGTTCAGCAGGACAAGGGCTCTCCTTACACAGTTCTCCAGGTGATATTAGGTCATCTTAGTGTTCACTAAGATGGAAGATTTAGTGTCCACTACCTGGAAGACTTGATCCACAAATGTGGTATTCAAGCATAACTAGGATTTTTAAGATTGAAAAACAGCAATTTGTCATAAAAGTGCTGCTTGTTAATCATGAAATCCCCTTTCTCTCTACCTCTTCTCCCCTCCATTCCAGGGGAATGCAGTGAAAAACTGAAATGAGAAACCATAATTGCAATCACATTCCTGCCCTGGGGTCAACCTAATTATTCACCTCTCAACCCCAAACAAATTTACCTCTTTAAAAATAAAGGTCCTTATCACTCACAGGGAAAATACAAACAAAGATGAAGATGACATTTAGGCATCACTGCAATCTTTCATTCTTAAGTGACCTCTTAGTTTAATGGCTTCAATGCATTCTCATTCAAGTGGAATGTATATTGCAGGAGAGAACTGTAATAAATGGCACTGTCATGACCCTTAGGTTAGAGCAAAGCAATATTGGAAAATAAATCTCAATTCTGGATACTCACCAATCCTGCAATGGGGGTAGGCAATCTATTGATCTTTTTAACAAGTCCTGGCTTTATGGCATTCAGCAACCTGTCATGAAAAAAGCAGAATGTCAAATGAGACATAAAGCAAGATGGATCACACACATCACCTTTATCCAGGGCTACCGCTAAATTGCTGAATAGGAAAAAGCAAGAATCCAAAGCATGTGGTAAATCTCAATAATCTATGAGCCTTAATACATACAAGTGAAGAGCTTTGCCAACATCAAGTCTGTCAGTGGCAGGTGAAGTTTTGGAACTTGGAAATGTTGGGAGAGATGAGAGGATGGAGGCTGGTAGTAGCTTCAAGAGAAAAGACAAGCATGAGAGCTGGATGGAGGTTGGGAGGGAATAGTCTCAGACTAGAGCCAGGTACTACATAGACAAGACTCTCCCAATGCTCCTGATTAAGGCAGGGCTCTCTCCAGGAAAGCGCTAAGTTCAGAGACCAATGTCTATCTTCCCAAATAATTTGCCAAGACTAATTCTACCTCCAGATATGCTTGCTCTTTGAGGAGGTCACTTGTTAATTGTGGCTGAGTTACCCTTAAGAAAGGGAAGAATACATTTAGCAAGAGGTTAACCAATCATATGCTGAAGATTTTGAACAAGGCTGACCACAGTTCCCTAGGTACAAAAATATGTGAGCAAAACATTTTCAGGGTAAAGGTTGAAATCACGTAAAAATGGTAATACAACATGGGGAATACAAGAGAAAAATAACTACAACTACTTGTCTTCAGAGAATATCAATTCAGAGTGAAAACAAAAGAAAGAAAGAAGGGCAACTTGTAAAACTAAAATAGGGTTGGCATCAGGGTGATGTGGTGGAATGTAGCATTTGGCAAACCAGGTTATTTATAAAGGGATACTGAAGGTAAGGGGTTATAGAATGGAAGCATTTACTCCCACATTCAAGCATTGAGGAGAGGTAATCAGGCAACTTATCTCAGGATACGGTGCAAAAAGAAACTTAGGGCAGGAATTTATTATAATTCAGGGGTCAGCAAGCTCTAACCCATGGGCCAAATCTGGCCTAATGCCTGATTTTGTAAAAAGGTTTTACTGGAAAACAGCCATGCCCATTCACTTATGTGTTGTCCACTGATGCTTTTGTGCAGAGCTGAGTAGTTATAAGAGAGAACATATGGTCCACAAAGTATACAATTTTTACTATTTGGCCCTTTACAGAAAAAGTTTGCCAACCACTATTATACAGGCATACCTCGGAGATATTGCAGGTTCAGTTCCAGACTACTGCAATAAAGTGAGTGTTTGCAATAAAGTGAGTCAAAATCTTTTAGCTGGTGGAGGGTCTTGCCTTCAATTTGTCAAAAAAGAAAAAAAAAATCAACATCTGTGAAGCACAATAAAATGAAGTGCAATAAAAGGAGGTATGCCTATAATTCATGCAATCCAAGATCCTAGTCAATTATGAAGAACCTATACTTTTTTTTTTAATATATTTTATTGATTTTGTACAGAGAGGAAGGGAGAGAGATAGAGTTTGAAACATCGATGAGAGAGAGTCATCGATCAGTTGCCTCTTGCACACCTCCTACTGGGGATATGCCCGCAACCAAGGTACATGCCCTTGACCGGAATCAAACCCGGGTCCCTTCAGTCCCCAAGCCGACGCTCTATCCATTGAGCTAAACCGGTTTCGGCATGAAGAGCCTATACTTGATAGATTTCTACAAATCAGTAACAAAAGATACTTTGAAATATTTTAATGATTAGTCTGGAACGCAACCTATATTTGACACCACTATGCATTAATATTTTAAGAAATATGCCTACAGTAATTATGACAAATAGGATATTCTGTTTTTTCACCAAGGATTTTGCCTGTTCTTAGTAACTTTCACTGCAATTCCAATGCGCCACCACCAGTAGGCAGCACCCGAGTGGACTTGTGCTTTCTTTGCCCACCGAGAGCCAAGATGGAGCTTTTTGTATGAACTCACTTCGTTTTAACCATGAATTTAATCTTTTGAAAATTATTTCTTTATAACTTATTTTGAAATTATTATAACGTATTTATAACATAAGTTACAAGGCAACTTGTTCACTCTTCTCATTTTATAGTTTAGCAAATGGAGGTCTGATGGTGATGAATGAGTAATTTCCCAGCAGTGATTAGAGTGCAGCCAGGCCTGGCGCCCAAGCTTCCTGATCAGCACCCGCTCTAACACAAGGTCAACATCCACATATTGTGGTTTAAATAAACACATGGACATATGTCTCCAAAGCAGGTTTCAAATGTACATCATCATAAACATACATGACTTTTCTCACTAGTTTTTAACATTGCCGTTTTAAACTGGATTTTTAAATGGTATTTGTGCACAGTACTGGTAATTTAAAAGGAATTAAAAGGATATTTTGGTAAAATGTTGAGTCCCAAAGGCCCCAGAAGGTAACCTTAAAGAATTTTCCAAAGAAAGTATATAAAGACACATGTAATTTTTTTTCAAAGGCAGATGTGTAGCATGTAACATGCACTGTTCTACACCTTGTGTTTCTCCTTAACGATATGTCTTGAAGGCTAAACAGTTTGCCTTGGAGATTTGACTTATCAGTATCCGTGGACCTATGTCCTTTCTAACAGCTGTGGACTACAGACCGATGGAGTTGGCTGCAGGGTGAGAGCATTGGCTCTGGAGTCCAACGGACCAAATCCCAAATGCTGCTGGTCATCCATTAGGGCTGTTGCTTCAGAAAAGCCCATGGACTTCAGTTTCCTCAACTGCAACATACAATATAATGGTGTTTGAGTATCACTGAGACTTAAATGTGACAAAATATGTGAGAAGCTAGCATAGAGCCTGGTGCATTAAAGTTCTCTATAAATGTTTCCCCACATTTGTGTGCATTTATACTAATTCAATCCACAGCATTTGACATGAACCACTCTCTCTAATATTTTCGAATTTTCTAAGGAAATAAAATACATTGCCACCAGATACTCCCAAGCTTTTGGCTAATTAACCAAAGTAGAAAGAATAACAAACAGCCTACCAAAAAAAAATCATAAGTTAAAAATTGCCTTTTAAAGAGGCACTCTTGTCACCTATGTCTAAGACTTGTGTTAAAAAGTTTAGTATGATGGCTCCACCAAGTCTTCTTTTATACATATTTTTATTTTAAGCAATATGAAATGCTTCATTGTATCCACTCTTTGTAGAATTATATTTATATGGCATAAATCTTTCCTGTGACATGAAGTTGTAAAAAGCAAAAACAAAAACCCAATTTTAATGCTAGACTTTAATTAAAAGAGCAGCAAAAATCTATGCTCACTGTCAAAATTTTTAACCACAAATGAAAAAATAAACAGCCAAAGTGCTCTTAAATATTTGAAATACTTTCAAGATCAAGGCACATGATTTTTTCCCCCCACATAAATATTGTCCCAGTTTCATACACAGTTGACAGTACACAACGATAAAAGATAACATTGAATTCACATTGCAGAAATGCCAAGCACCTGCTTATCTTATATTTTGCATTAAACTGGAGGCATTTTTTTGGTATATAATAGGAGTCAAATGAGAAGTTCAACAACACAGCTGTGAGGAAGAGTCAAGGCTGCTCACCTGCAATTTTATTAAAAACTACTCTTTAAAAAAACACACCACTCTTGCCTCCCTGTGCAAATTAAAATATAAATATTTTCAATAAATACTTATTGATGACAGGCTTTAAAGCAATGATAATGATGGTATTTTCTAGTCATGAACTTACTGAGATGCACTGTCTCCTGCCCTTTCCATGTATTCATTCTACCATTTTTGTAGAAGAGAAGGCTAAGCCCCAGACAGATGTGAAGACTTCCCTGGAGACATGCATAGTTTGTTTGTAGCATACTGAGATAGTCTTAATATCCCAGGCCAGTCATTTTAATCTGTAACTTGGGGCTTTAGAAAGTCCAGCTTTAGTATGTAATTAAAACACACATACACCAAAAACTGTCTAAATACAAAGGGATAATATCAACACTAGATGGGAATGAAAGGAAAATGGAAGAGGGTGTCTCCTGGGGGGGTGGTGAAGTGTAAGACACCTCAAATCCAAATGATCTATATCATCATGAGATATTTAAGAGAATACAAGATGGTCACATTCACTCCCCACTAAGCAGAACCCCACACCAATTTCCCACCTGTGGTCTATGCTTCCCCAAAACCAATGGCTTGAGGGCCTGAAAGCGTAGTTTACTCTCTCCGTCTATTAATCTTTGTACTCATCTCAAGACATTTCTGGGAGACTGGTATAATTCTATACAACAAAAAAGTAAACATTTTTACTAATACCCTTCTTGGACTTTAAATAAACCCACAACTACAAACAAAAATAAAGATAATAAAAATATCAATGTGAGAGCTAGTTGGGATGAACTATTTTCTGATATTCACCCAGCAGTTACTGATCAAGTGCCTGCTGAATGCTGCACACAATTCTAGGCCCAGAAGGGCAGCAGCGAACAAGACAAAGGTCCTACTCTTTGGAACATATCACCTTGGCAAACAGGTAGAGCCATGGGAGAAACAGAAAATAAACAAGTAGATAAATGAAAAGAAATTTTCAGATAGCATAAGCACTGGGAAGATGAGCATAGTAACAGGTGACACAGCTGGAAGTTTCATTGGGTGGTCAGAAGGCTGCTCTGGAAGGTAAGATTTGAGGGGGAAATGGAATGATACAAAGGAATTAGCCGAGGAAAGATTAAAGACAAGAGTTCCAGGTGGAATGAACAGTTAGTATAATAGAAAGGCCAAAAGGCAGGAGTGTTGGTATATCCAAGGGCCAATGTAGCCAAGCAAAGGGAGTGGAAGGAGGAGACATATGATGAGAGCCAATGTGAAAGCAACATCCAGGCCCCGGTAAGGTGTCTAATTATTTCCTAAATATAATCTACTCAGAAGGACATCTGACGATTTTAAAGACAGAGATTGAAATATTCTGATTTATAATTTAAAATCTCCACTATATGCAAATAGGAAAAACATAAATTTACAACTATATTTAATAGAAAAGTTTTGCTTATTAAAAATCATGGTTATCAGAAAGCATATATAAATAAAGCATCACAAATAACCTATAATACTCAGCTTAGTGAAGAGAAAGGTGCAGTGGATTTGGAGTAAGTGGTCAAGGTTGAAAAAGTAAATCCAACATGTGCTAACCATGAGTTACTGTGCTGGAAAGTGGCTTGATCAGAGCCACAGCTTTCCCTTTTAAAAAATGGAGATTTGAAAAAAACAAAAAAAACAAACAAACAAAAAAAAACACCTTGGGATCTCATACCCTATGAGACAGCATGGAGAGTGTTATGCTAAGCGAAATAAGCTAGTCAGAGAAAGACAAGTATCACATGATCTCACTCATATATGGAATCTCATGAACAAAATGAACTTATGCACAAAATAAATCCAGAGACATAGAAACATCAAATAGACTGTAGAATCTCAGAGGGAAGGCAGGGTGAGTGGGTGGAAAGACATTAACCAAAGAACTTGTATGCATACATGCTTAACCCATAGAGACACAACGTATGATGATGGGGGTTGGGGATGTGAGAGAAGTGTGGTGGGTGCAGGCTAGAAGGGGTCAATGGGGGAGAAAAAGGGCATCTGTAATACTTTCAACAATAAAGATAAATTTATAAATGAATAAATTTATATATTAATTAATCAATTAATCACTTAACATAAAATAAAAAATTCCACCCAGGATTGTGGTGAGAAGCAAATGGACAATGTGTTGCTGGCATTTAGTAAATGGAAACTTCCATATCCACACTCATTTAATATATTACGCATGCCCCTTTTTGCTAGGTAAATGCAAGTTATTTTAGTTTCAACTTTTCCACTGGCCAGCTGCCAAACACTAAAATAAGTCTTACTAATTTTCTTTTTCTGGTCACCTTTGGATAAAAATCTCACATAAATGAATCAAGTCAGTAAACTGTATAGCTTGCCTAATATACATCTGGTGAGAAACACCTAGAGACAGGGAAAAAATATATGATCTTGGATAATCTCTGATTATGAAAAAGTTAATGGCATTGAAGGTAAGTAAAAATACATGTGTTTCTTATATGGTACAAATTAAATGGTGTCTACTAAACTCTTCTATTCTAAATCTAAAACATACTGTGACCTATTTCCAGAAAGGCTATCCCATATGTTCCTTCATGTACTCAACAAATATTTATTGAGCTTGCATAATGTTTTGGCCCGAAGTCGGGAAGGAGGGATCCAAGAGAAGACAGGGCAGACCCCAGGCTCTCCCTCAGGAGAATCGCTCACTAATGGGCTTAAAACCCACAGGGAGACCAGGACTGGGCACACGTGGCTCATTGTCATACCACCTAATGCACAGCCATCTTTAGTTTTTGAAAAGGTGAATTAAAGACCTGCTCTGAACACATTCTACGAATACAGTTCTTTAAAGATTAATGAACAGATTCCTAAAGAAACAATTGTTGAGACACACACACACACAAAAAAGATGCTTATGTTCTAATTAGAACACAGGTTGCACTTGATTACTCTTTGTAACACAGTGTGGTAACCCCTCAATCATCTTTAATGGCTATAAAATACCAACCAAAGAAATTGGTTTCTACTTCCAATTAAAAAAAAAAATCTCAAATGCCTACTTTGGGACAGAATGGTTCTGTTTCAAATGAACTATTCCAGCAGCCAATATAATCGCCTCCCAAGGGCACAGCTCTGAAAATAGGTCTACAAAGGATGCGTTAGGAGAGCATCCAGACATTAGGCAATAAGAAGCTTATTTGTTATTGGACTGTCATATAAACATTTAAGGTAAAATTGTTTAAAGGATTGTGAAATTCCACTTTTTCTACAAGGCATTCAATTCAGAAATTAAGTCTAATAATTATTCTAGAGTTTAGGGGACAGCAGAGACGCTATCCAGACCTTGAACACAGGGTTGGGGAATTCACGCTTAATCTCATGGGAAATCACTTTATTCTTTGCAACAAAATATTACATCACCATTTCATTTAGCTTGGTTTATACAGCTGCAATAGGCAACTATGATCACAAAATTACCTATTTTGTGTCCCTTTTAATTTGGCTCAATTGTATTTTGCTCTGTGGTTTCCTTGATCACTTTTTAGGTTTGACTAGGTGTCCTAGACGAAGTTATATATGCTTTCATTTAATCTAACATGACAACTATTTTTTAACCTAAGCATGAGATCAATTTAACCTTGACCATAAACCTGTTTCAGATGTCATTTTTAAAGTTTTCTTTTTAGGGTTGCCTTGGCAAAAGCAGGAACGTTAATAAACCTTCTGAGGTCAAGGAAAATTGACTAAAATAAGGGGAAAAGTGAAACTGAACCAAAAGGGGAGTTTCATATGAACAAAATAGTGATGGAATGCAAATTGCCATCATTAATATCTACCAAATGTTTGAGGGGTGCTATGCATTGTCCAGAACCTGTGAGTTTTAAGTTTAGTTAAGCTATTTGCCTTGAATATATCTAAAGAAGAGACAGGGAGAGATTCAGAAAGCCTTCATAGGCTTGAAATTCAGAGAAATTGAGCTTAACTGTGAATTCCAGGGCTCAGCAGTGCTGTGATTATTCAATGCAGCTCCTGTGGCAGAGACTGCTCACCAAACTTGTCTCCTTCTTCTCCTGGGCACACAGCTAGACTACATTTCCCAGCCTGCTTTGCAATTTTTCTGTAACAATACTACTGAGTTCTGGCCAATGGCATGTGGGCAGAGTGATATAGATCACACCTAGGCCTGCCCCTAAAATTTCTCCCAGGCAATTCTCCATTCTCCCTCTCCTTTTCCACTGGCACCAAAGAAAACCTTAGAAGCCATGTGTCAAGGGTGGAGTCCCTATTAACAGGGGTCCCTGAATATCTGGCTGGAGCAGTGTCACCCCCACCCTTCCCTGCTGCCAAAGTTGGGCTACATTTCCACTGTGTTAAACCACTGCGAGTAAGAAGAGGCATAGCACCCATCATTACCTCAATTACTATAGTTCTCCAGATCAGGAGGTCCTTTTCCTGAAAAGCCCTGCCCCCAAATACAAAATTAAACACCTGGGCACAGCCTCCCCCTGGATCTAACACTAATGAAATAATCTATAAGTACGAAGGAAACCTATGGAAATTATCTGATCTCTTGGAGCCTTTTTTGCTTCATTTCTAACCTGTCTCGCAGGCCAATCTTTGCAAGACCATTCTTATTGTCTGGAAATTATGGATTTTTTGGATTAGAAGAAGCCTAAAACAATAAAATGATTCAGATAAGGAAACTATCACCAGGCACATGTCTGAGGTTTCTATATTCAAGAAGAGGGCTTTCCCATGATGCTTTAACTCTTGACATTTCCATAGCTAACCTCCAGCCACCAGTCTGTCATCTTAATTGACCTACCCACCTAACCCTTGAAAACCTACCTTGGCTTTGGTTACATTGCTTCTTCCTCCAATGACTTCCACAGGACTCTCCCCAGTGCCTTCACCTGCTAACCAAGTCCCTTTGACCCCAAACTGCCTTTTCCATTGTGCCTCCCGCTCAAGGTCCTCCCCACTTTTATAAGCTACAACTTTCAGATGACAAATGCTCAACGAGCTGTGAAAACTGGCAATGCGTGAACAGAATTTAGTATAACCAAATAAAACACAGACTAAAGTTACTCTGACACAGGCAATGATACGGGTAATCATCATCGTGCTATGTGGTAATTATGGAAAAATGGTTGTAATTAGTATTTCTCTTGCACAGCTAAAAGAAATTGCTGAATTTACTGTCAGGAGGGTGGACAGATAATTTGGGAAATGACGTGGCTCTGAAAGCTTCTGTATCCAGGCTGGAGAGGGGTAAGCAGCCAGCCTCTCACTCTCCATTCTCCTTGAGCAGGAAGTGCTCATAGCCAAGCGTTCCAGAATTGGGACCCATAAAATTCAAGGAGTATTAAGAGCTTCCTAACAGAGAAAGACCTGGGTTCAAATCCAACTCTGCAACTCACTAGGCAAGTTATTTAAGTATTCAACATCCATGAGCCTCAGTGTCCTCCTCTGTAAAGCGGGAACAATAATACCTACAAGTCATGGCATGAACTGTGAGACATGCATGCAATACATGTGGCACAAGTCTGGTGGATAATACACACTTCATAAACGGCAGCCATTATTATCGTCTCTTCCCCTCCAAGGTTTCAACCCCAGCCCTGCCCACAGGTGGAAATCCAATGTGTCAACTGTTGGCTCAGATCTCCCAAGCATCCAGTCTGTGGCTCACTCTAGGTTGGGAGTTGGGAGAGACGAAAAGACAGAAACGAGGGAATGAGAGGACATTGGTCCTATTGAAGGGCAGGCCCACATAAATGTAGTCTATAACTGGGGAGGAGGAGGAAGGATGGAAAGAAGGAAGGAAAAAAGGAAGGAAAGAAGGAAGGGAGGGAGGGAGGGAGGGAGGGAGGGAGGGAGGGAGGGAGGGAGGGAGGGAGGAAGGAAGGAAGGAAGGAAGGAAGGAAGGAAGGAAGGAAGGAAGGAAGGAAGGAAGGAAAGGAGGGCAACAAAGCAAAGGAAGAAAGAAGCTCTAAAGACAATCTCAGCTACACTGCAGCTGTGTGCCCACACTGCCTCTGGTCCTGCTTCCCTGCCAACGTCTAGCTTTCCTTTGCCTCTTGCCAAGTCTCTTATCTCTCTACCTAACTTGCCATCCTGAAGGTGATAGGGAAAGGCTAAGAGGCCCTTTGCTATCCTAGAAAGGGAGGTTAGCACCTAATGTGGCTAGTTCCAACTCTGGATTGATTTCCTATTCACTCACATATTGTTATCAAACACCCCACACCAGGTGTGGAGTTAAGCCTATACCCCCTCAGGGGACTGGGATCTACAGAGGGACAGACACAATCTCAGATGTAGAATGGATTACCCAAGACTTTGTGAAGAGTACCAATTCTTCACAAATAACTTCCAAGTTCTAAATGAGTGACCAGAAAAAAGAACTTTGAAAACATAGGATACATGCAGTAAAGTTATAAAGGATGGGCATAGCAAGACAAGTGTAAGAAGCATTTCTGCTTCTCATTGGCATGGCACTTAATTCAAATGTTTATGTTTGGTGCACAGCAGAAAGTAATCAGAAGCCTCCACTGCCAACAGATGTCATTTCCTCAAAAGTAAAGCTAATCCCATTGCTCTTCTGCATAGAGGCCATGCTAGCTGCCTGTTGTTGGCTGGATGCTATAGAAACTTTTTAACATGGTATCCAAGGTCTTTCTCAAACTGATCATTTTCAAACTGATACTCATCTTTTATCTCCAGTCCCCATTCCATCCTATGCTCTGGCCACAATTCCTTCCTTGAGCATGCAAAGTCCCTTCATATTGATGATACTCTCATATGCTTCCTGCTCCCTCTCTCTCACTTGTCTTTCCCACAAGCTTCTCTCCAAACCTTGGTGGCCTGGCAAACTCCTACTCATCCTTCAAAACCCAGCTTAAATATTATCTTCTTTCTGAACCATTTCCCAGGTAGGGCACGTATCTCCCACCTCTATGTCCCAACACCCTTTGCTTCCCTGTTTATCATATATCACCAAAACTGTCCAAATTCCCCACCAGGCGAAGGGTTAGTCCTCTCTGTGAGCCCAGTTCTACTGTAAGGGCCAGTCATTGGTGGGGCCTAAACTTACGATTGCTGAGTAAACTGATAATGAAACAAATAAATGCAAAGTATTCGGAAGCCGAAAACGCCAGTTTTGAAATTGCAATGGACTTCAGGTTCACTGGAAATTTTGCAACTGTTGTTGTGAATCACAACTGAACCATTTTCTCAGCACCAAGACTGACGGTGGAATCAGGCAATCACACCATGTAAGGATCATCTGACAGGTTTCCAGTTCATCCCCACCAATGACTGTCATTTCCTTAAGTTCCCGCTGGTCTGTGAATGGGAAGGGGCGGGGACTTAAGGAGTCACTGTGTTCTTCTCTGAAGGACAGATGTGAGCTTGCTGGCCCCGAAGGAGGCAGTGAAATCTCTGGGTTCTTCCCTTTGATGTGCTGTAGGACACAGAAAAAGAAAGGGGCGGGGGAGGGGGGGGCATACACCATCTTACTTTACTGGGTAAACTAAGTACAGCCTTATTCCGAGGCATGGACAATGTGTTCTCGAGGCCAGAGGCTCCAACAGGGAACAGATGAGACTAAAAGCAAAGCCTTTTCATCTGTTGTAGAAAAGGGGCTTTTACTAAAGGAGAAGGGCAGTACTTAAGCAATAAAGTCTCGTTTCTCCATTCTGTGGCCTTCCTTTATCTAATGTTATGCTTCCTGATTTTAATGAGTGTGCCTTTGATTTTTAGTTTTATTTTGTTATTTCCTTTACATCTGGCAGCTCAGTACAGTGTGATACTAGCACATCAAGAAATGCAGGAATGACACTTGCAATGAGTCTTCTAAAGGGCATATTAAACATCTTGAAGCAAAATTTCAAATATCATTAACGTGTGTGTCTTAACAACTTGAGATATAATTTACATAGAGTTCACCACTAAAACTAGAATCTGATTTTTTTTTTTTTGTACATTCACAGGATTAAGCAACCATCACTATGAAGTAATTTTAGTTTTCTTTTCCCCTGAAAGGACCTCCATTCTTCAATCAATAGCTTTAACTTCCCATCCCATGCATCCACAACTTCTAGCTGTTAACAACCCAAATCAACTTTCTGCCCCTACAGATCTTCCTATTCTGGACATTTCATATAAATGGAATCATATATTATGTAGTCTTTTGCAACTGGTTTCTTTCACTTAGCATAATGGTTTGGGATCATCCACGTTGCTGAATATGTGGCAGTTAATTCCTTTTTGTGGCCAGATAATATTCCATTGTATGAACATAACACATTTTATTTATCCACTCATCAGTTGACGGCCATTTGCATTGTTTCTGTCATTTGACTCTTATGAATAATGCGATCATGAACATTTGGAAACAAGTTTTTGTTTGGACAAACGTTTTCACTTCTCTTGGATATGTAACTAGAAGTATAATTGCTGGGTCGTACAGTAACTTAATGTTTCACCTTTTGAGGAACTGCCAGATTGTTTACCAAAGTGATTATACCAACTTGCATTCTCACCAGCCATGTATAAAGGTCCCAATTTATCCGCATCCATTCCACATTTACTGCCTTCCTTTTTAAATTACAGCCGTTTCAGTGAGTGTGAGGTTTTGGTTTACATTTACCCTAAAGACTAATAAAATTGAGCATCTTCTCATGTTTTTATTGGTCATTTAAAAATATATTTTTTTATTGATTTCAGAGAAGAAGGGAGGGGAGGGAGAGAAACATCAATGATGAGAGAGGGTCATTGATTGGCTGTCTCCTGCGTGCCCTCTACTAAGGATTGAGCCCACAACTCAGGCATGTACCCTGACGGGGAATCAAACCATGATCTCCTGGTCCAAAGCACAATGCTTAACCACTGAGCCACAGCAACAGGACTTATTGGCCATTTTTATGTCTTCTTTAGAGAAAGAACAATTCAGATATATTTTCCACCTGTTAAGTGGATTGTTTCTGCTTTTAATATTGAGTTATAATTGTTCTTTACATAAGCTCTTTTTCAAACATATGATTTGCAAATAGCATAATTTCTACCCTTCTGTGTGCTGGGAGATGATATAATTTATAGGACAAAAGCATTTAATTTTGACATAGTCCTATTTACTTATTTTTCTTTTGTTGTTTTCACTTCTGCTGTTATATTCAGGAAACCATTGTCTAATCCAAGGTCACCAAAATATACTCCTGTGTTCTAATATTGTACAATTTTAGTTCTTACTTTTAGGTCTACGCTCCATTTTGAGTTAAATATTATATTGTCTGAATATACACTGATTGATTATAAACATGTTATAAATATGTTAATAATTTCAAAATTTTAAAATTTGGAGTAATCTTCTTTCTTCCATTCTCTCCCAATTTACTATATTCCTGCCATGTGCAAGCACCATTAGGCATGGAAAAATTTATGAGTCACTGTCACTATGTCAAGGAATTTATAATCTAATAGAAAGTTAAAGCAGACAACCTCATGAGCAGTGCCATGTGTGAGACAAATTACTTGTTCCAGACAAAGCCAAAATACTTTCAAATCAGAAACCAGAGGGAGCCCTTGAAATTAAGGTTGTCACCTCCGCCCCAGGATATACGGTTGTCACTGCCATGGGCACTGTGAGGAGGAAGGAAGCACTGAATTCAGGCTGCAGGTGGAGGGGACCTTAGTGGAAGAAACGGTATCCAATGCATGAGTTTCGGGTTTAGAAAGATGGAAATGGACAGAGAAGTGAGCACCCAAATGGCTGGGATGAAATGCAGTCAAAGGCACGAAAGAGGGACAAAACAAAGAGAATCACAGGGAAAATATTCATTCTCTGTGGCCAATGCAAAGGGGTGGTTCAGATAAGCCAAACAAACACAGTGCCCAGGCAGTGAGGACGCCAGGCTTCAGGCAAAGGAACTTCAGTCATGTCCTATCTGGTGGGAAGGTGCATTGGCAACGATGAAGCCGTGTGTGGAAATGCCAGCCTCATGGCAGAGTCTACAGTTGCCTAAACCCAGGCAGGCACAGAGCTAATCACTTAGCCATAAAGTCTCAGCATTTTTTTTAAAAAAAATTTTGTTTTTTTTTTTCAGAGAGGAAAGGAAAAGGATAGAGAGTTAGAAGCATCGATGGGAGAGAAACATTGATCAGCTGCTCCTGCACACCCCCTATTTGTGACGTGCCCACAACCAAATCGAATCGAACCAGAATCGAACCTGGGACCCTTCAGTCCGCAGGCCAACGCTCTGTCACTGAGCCAAACCAGCCAGGGCAAGTCTCAAACTTTTTATTTGACTTTTCATTCACTCATTCTTCTTCCCCTTACGATAAAGAGGGAAGTCTATTTCTGCACAGTTAACTGGAAAAAGAAATCATTTATAAACCAGGTCCTTGATGGGATATTGAGGAAAAGGCCCTCCCCTATGGGAAACGAAAGGAAACACTTAGAATGGAACGGTTGGGCAGGAATTCTGCACACTTCATTGTGGGAACAGCCCACCCAGTCTGACAGCCGAGCGGACACAATTAAAAAAGGAATTACTAAGGAAATACAATTAGAAAAGCTACCAAACCCTCTCAATTGTAAGCAAGTCCAAATCCTGCCTGTCAGTCCACAGGCAGGCAATGGGCTGCGCCAGTCTATCCTCTACCACCCAAGCAGCCCATATTTAAACCTGTTATATATATATTTTTTAAGTCAATCGGTCATTCTAATAAATGTGTAATAAATTTGCTCAGAAGGAAAGAAATTAGGCCTGAGATTTAAATGAGCAGAAGTTTAATATTTATTAAGGTACAGATTAATGGGGGAAGGAAATCACCTATTTTGAAGGAAATGGTTTTACTGCACATTCTGAGGGAAGTGGTTTCTGAATGATAATTATTCTGACATAAATTTCCAACACATTTTTTTGGAAGCATGAAAACATAGTCTGTAATTGTCCTACTTGGTCTAGACCAGGTGAAATTCTGTGTTCAGAGAAAAGAAGTTGAAACAAAAAATATACCTTTAAGTAGATAAAATATTTGCAAAGATGGATGAACTCAAGAATGTTTCCAATGCACAATGCTCAAACGCACACAAGAGTCTTGTGTAGTCTCTTGTAATCGATGCTAAAGCGCAGTTTGAATGGGAACAGTAACCCCACACACACTGTGCTAAGAGTCCTTCTTTTCAATAGGAACCAAGGGCTGTTTATTCTGTGTGGGTTAAAAAGAAAGGCAACACTGGGAGCGCATTCTACTCATCCAGAATCCCACCAATTCGCCTTCCATGTTCTTCGTCTGTTTTCATCTTTCCTAACAGACGGCTGTCGGGGAGAGTCAGTTCTTGCCTAAGTTCCTACCTAAGCCAGGCCAATCTTCCAACAAAAAGCAGCTTTTCACTGGCGATCTCTTAAAAAAAAAAAAGAGTGGGTTGGAATGTCCTCGCTTGAACTTAAAAGCTTAATGAGTCTTGGTGCCAAAGAGCTGGAGGTAGGCCAAGTCAGGGAGGCCAATTGTGATTTGGCAGAAAGACAAGGGAGAACCCTACATAGAAGGCCTATCAAGTTCATAGCAGCCTGCAGAGGCCAAAATCAGGAAGGGCAGAAGCACCCAAGTCTGCTGAGATTTGAGGCAGCATCTGGGTTAGAGAGAGAGCTCCTAACCAGGAGCTCTAGACACACTGGGATCTACCACCTTGGGTTTCCATCTGAGCAACTGCAAAGGGGAAGGGGAAGGGGCAGGGTGTGTGGGTGAGAAAATCTATTCCAAACAAAGTTTACCTCCCAGGGTCGCCAACAGCTGAGGTAGCCAAGGACAGCCCCAGATTTCATTTGTTTTGTTCCAGAATCCCAGCTGGGTAATACCCCTTTCATGTGCAAAAGAGTCTCATAGGAATGACAGACTGCAAGCCATTGGGTCAAGCTAATTTCACTTCTTTTTTAATAGTTAAGAAAAATATTTCATGTATCATTTATGTTAGATACTAGTAAGCCCTCTTAATGACAGCGGGTTGTTAAGCATGAGCCAGACCTAAAACTATTAGGTTGAATCATGAACAGTTGACTCGCAGTTTCCCACGATGGCTACTGAGGTCTCCAGTTCTCCCTCTGCCAGAGAGGCCCTTTTCTGAGGCCTTGCAGACATTATGAAATAAAGGGGACAGCTGGGTGAGCTGTTGGTATCCCAAACTCACTTTGCCTAAACTGAAATCATGACCTCTCCCAACAAACAGAAGACCCATTTCAGCTTGCATCAAGAACCCCGTCCTGTTGTCACTAACTATTAAAACTATGATGTAAGTCTTTAGTCTTTTCTTTTTCATTCATGTATACCCTATCCTACCAAGTCCTGTTGCGTTCTTCAAAAGTCTTCTCATTGCCATTGCTCTGGAGAACGTGGTCGGTATCCAACCAATCCTCTGTATGACGCCATGTCTCCATACAAAGCTGTGCCGCCAACTCCCAGCCCAACCCAGAGACTTGCACATATCTGTGGCACACCAAATCTCATGCTGAAATCAGGACAAGAATCCAAGACAAACCCTCCTTCTGAGAATAAGCAGCTCATTCATCAGCGATGATGTAAACAAGTGTTTGCCAACAGATGTCTTATCTTCCGAAAATCATTTCAGCAGCATAGGAACTGAGACAAAAATCCACTAAAGCATTCTTTATTGGTCACTTATTTGCAGACTCACATACTCAGACTTGGCACTCCGTGAAAATGTGTCTGCAGAACAAACCCCTAAGTTCACCTCGGTGACTCCAGAGAGGGCACTGTCACAGGGCATCTTACATATAAAGAAAGCAGTCACTTCCAGCCCTCAATCTCCGAGTCTTTAAGGATGGGCCCATCCTTATGTAAAGTGTGTGCGTGTGTGTGTGTGTGTGTGTGTGTGTGTGTGTGTGTGTAGGGGGGGGGGGCAGAGACAAAGGATAGTATTGAGAATGACAGCTAAGATTGGGAGAAAGTTAAGGCCGCTGATGATTAGGTAGCCTAGGGAGAACTGGTGCTACTGGTATTGACTGATTCAATAAGTGTCTGTAACAGATGTATTATGTGCTACACCAGTGCCCAGTGAGGGAAATTCAAAGAGAAATAGAGGGGGCCTTCAGGGAGCTTTCGATCTGGTACAGGAAGCAGATGTGGGACAAAGAGGTGAAGTGAAATGCTAGCAGGAGAGGTGCTCAGAAGCCAGGGAAGAATCCACTAACAGCTTGGAGGGTCTGGAATAGCTCCTCAAAGAAAGAAACCACAGCAGACTGGAGGGAGCAGGAGGAAATGACATCACCACAGAGGTCAAGGTTACTGTTTTCAAAACAACCACTGTAGGCCTCCAGCCCTGCCAGCCAACGCTCATTACATACAGATGACCAAGCTTGTAAGGGACCCAAACTTTCTTGCCCAGTGTTAGATCACAGGCTAGGCAAGAGAAGCGAGGAAGTAAAATCCCAATTCGGCCATCCTGTGGTTTGCTGGCAGCCCTAGGGAGAGAGCTGACGGGCACACAGTGACACAGAGTTCCATTGACTATGTCATGTTCATCACTGATTCGGGGCCTATTATTTCCAACAATAATGATGAGAGCAGCGAGGGACCCAGGGTGCCAACCAAGAGCCAGACACTGCTGGGCACTTTCTAGTTCTTTCTCACTGGAATCTGCCAGGGACCTGAGGAAGCAGTACATCCCCCATTTCATAGACCAAGAGGGGAAAGTTAACATTTAAGTGTCCTGTTCCAAGCACTAAACAGAGAGTTTTATACTCATTACCAATTCATTTAATCCTCACAACAGCCCTATGAATTGGGTACCATTCTATCTGTTTTTGTAGATGAGGAAACTGGTGCTCAGGGAGATTAGGTAACTTGTCCAAGGACACACAGGAGGCAAACTCAAGATCTGGACTGTCTACTAGGTAGAACCATACGAAATCATTTTCTGATGATACAACATTTCATAGGATTCAACCTAAGGATCCCCAAATCTATTTCGTTAAAGGAGTTCACGGGCTTTTGTCATATATAAAGCAATGGTGGCAAAATGATAATAACTGTATTTAGTGGCAGGATATATGGGTAATCCTTACATTATTTTTGAAACATTTTTTATAAGTTTAAAAATTTAAAAATAAAACGTCAGGGCTGGGAGTGGGGGGCATTATAAAGACATTCCTGAGAAAACCTAAAAAGTTATTTATCTAAATAGGATTTTTGCACTGCCCAAACTCACAATTATTTAACTTTATAAGATTAGACAATTTATATCTAAAATTAGTTCCATAGTGCTTATAGGCTGACAAACTTTTTCTCTAAAGGACAAGATAGTAAACATTTTAGGCTCTATGATCGACATACAAAAACTCTTGTCTTTGTTTTGTTTACAACCCTTTAAAAATGTAAAAGCCATTCTTTGCAAGGAGGAAGGCCAGTGCGAAAACAGGTCAAGGGTCATGATTTGCCGACACCTGATCCGGATGGAATTCCATAGCGTTCTATCTGAACAATAAAGCCAGAGGCAGGAAACCAAGTCAGAAACGTCCCTTTCTGGCGTCCTTTCAAAGCAGGGAAGTCGCTACTCAGTATGGCCAGAGCTTCCGTAGGGAATGGTTCTGTGCCACCTTTCTTTTGAACCCTGAAGCCCTCAAGGACATAATCTGTATTTCATTAACATTTCTAACAGCAGGACCATGGTCAGCTTGGTCACACTTTGACCCCAGACCTGCGGAGCTCAGTGGAGGGCTCACATCATTTGAGCATTAACCTCCCATGCTTCAACTGCACACACTTGGCAGAAACAACAGAGGCAGAGAGAGATGCATTGCATTTGCATTTCACAGGCAAAGTAAAAGAGCTCCCGGGATGATCTGAAGGCGATTCCCATCTTCTGTGCTGCCTGCAGGTGCCAGTCTTTCCCTCTCCTGTCACTGCAGTTCTTAGCTCAGGTCCGCCACTCTCATTTGTCTCCATCTAGCTTTAATGGTTCCACTTAAAAAGACTGAAATCTGCGTCCTCCACTAACCACAGCCTCCTGTACTCTCGTGACCTCACTCTTACTGGACTTGCCTTCTTAAAGAAGTACAGCCAGGCCCTCCACGCTCACACTGCTCCAAGACCACCACCAATGAGACCCGATGCTTATCTTCCATACCGCCCTTCTCCCCACGCTCTAGGTTTCCTAGCACCAAATTCCACACCCCCAACCTCTTGTTTCTCTCTCATTAAAATCTCAGCACTAGATAAAGGACAGTGGGGAACAGCAAAGCTAGGAAATCACCCTTCAGCATTCAAGTCTTTCTTTTTTTTTAATTTCTTTATTGATTAAGGTATCACATATTTATCCTCACCCCCTTCCCCCATTCCCATCCCAAACCCCTCCCCACACATGTCCTTACCCCCTGTTGTCTGTGACCACTCGTTAGGCTTATATGCATGCATACAAGTCCTTTGGTTGATCTCTCCCTCTTACCCCCACCCTCCCCTACCTTCCCTAGGAGGTTTAACAGTCTGATCGATGGTTCCCTGTCTCCAGGTCTGTTTTTTGTTCATCAGTTTATGTTGTTCATTATTTCCCCTAGATGAGTGAGATCATGTGATACTAGAAATACACTTATAAGACAAGTCTTTCTGATCTGTATAACTTGAGCCAAGTTATGTAATCCTCTGTGCCTCAGCTACTTCCCTCTGTGAAATGGGTATGATAGTAGTCCTCATAGGCCACAGGTACGTTAAGAACCAGGCTGCTGAGAAGAAAACCAGGTCCTAGCCCTTAGTTCGATGAGAACTCTGAATTTTCTCCAGGCAATTAAAAAACTGGGGACATTTTTAGTGAACAAAGCACACGGTGTCCCTCTAACCAACATTTAGAGCCGATCCAACTTGGACAAAGAGCTAAAAGTTTGTTGAACAAAAGGAAGAATTCACCGATGCCATTCACGTACTTTTTGGCTGGGGTCCTATATTTTTTAATGTCCTTATATGAGTGGTGGTTATGAGTTAGACCTCCTTAATCACCAGCATCCACGAAACTCTCTGGTCTTAGGGAGTGGTACAGCCTTAAGCATTCTTTTTATTATTATTATTATTATTATTATTATTATTATTGAGTTTATGCAGTTGAATCGGTTAACAAATTATAGGTGTCAGGTGTACTCTACTTTGCCTGCCTGGACTCATTGTCTGGGACCCTCACTTTCCTGAGAGCCTCCAAACTGAGTTCCCTGCCTTGTGGCCTCTGCCATCCACCAAGCCCACACCTGGAACGGCGCAAGTCCCCCTTCTTGTCTCTGGAGACAAGTCCCAGAAAATGCACCTTCTCATCTCAGTCTGTAGCACCCCAATATGCTCAAATCAAACACAGCCGTGCCCCCACCCCTGACCAAAAAGGAGAGGGGAAATCTTCCATGTTTCCCAACCTTCGGTGCCTGCAGCTCCTGGTCATGTTTTGTTTCTCATTGCTCTGTGGGCCCTGCACTTACAAATTTGTTTTTATATGGTTTCACTGGCTGCTGACACAGCTTTCCCTCTAAGGCTCTGGCTGGGATCATGCTACTGGCCTTTCTTGCCTGAGGCTACCAATTCAGTTCATTCCACCTTAGCAAACTTTGTGCCAGAGATGCCCGTTGAACATGGCCCTGGTCCTCAGACTCCTTCAACTCCTCCACGTTTAGAGAGCTTGGACAATAACTCACTTATCTTGGGTTTCATCCTGCCCACGCAGACAGTAACATTTGTCCACATCCTGCGTTGGCCAGTTCCCTCAGTTTCAGCCCCAGGCGGTCGGCAGTCCAAGCCCTTTATTTTTTTAAAGAGGCCCTGCTATAATCTGTGCCTCTGTGTTGTCTAACCATACTATTTCCTAACCATGGCCTGGACTTAAACCCTATCTCTCCACCCCTATATAGCCCTAATAGCCATGAATATGTTTGCAAATGGCCAATGGGTAGTGGTATTACACACATTGACAAATCCATCCCCTAACTCAATGTCTTCAGCTAGGTAAGAAATGAATCTTGTGTGTGCCAATGTTTTCATTAAACACACACACACACACACACACACACACACACACACACACACACTAGAGGTCTAGTGCACAAAATTTGTGCATGGAGGGGGGATGTCCCTCAACCCAGCATGCACCCTCTCCAATCTGGGACCCCTTGAGGGCAGTCGGACATCCCTCTCACAATCCAGGACTGCTGGCTCCCAACCCCTCGCCTGCCTGCCTGCCTGATTGCCCCTAACCACTTCTACCTGCCAGCCTGATCACCCCCTAACCACTCCCCTGCCAGCCTAATCGACACCTAACTGCCCTCCCCTGCAGGCCTGGGTCCCCCCCAACTGTCATCCCCTGCAGGCCTGATCATCTACAATTGCCTTCCCTTGTAGACCATCTTGTGGCAGCCATCTTGTATACACATGGGGGAGGCCATCTTTGACCACATGGGGGCGGCCATCTTGTGTGTTGGAGTAATGGTCAATTTTCGTATTACCTCTTTTTTATATAGGATGTATATATGTGTTTTTATTGATTTCAGAGAGAAGAAGGGAGAGAGAGAGAGAGAGAGAGAGAGAGAGAGAGAGAGAGAGAGAGAGAGAGAGAGAGAAACATCAAGGATGAGAGAGAATCACCAATCAACAGCCTCCTGCATGCCCCCTACTGGGGATCAGGCATGTGCCCAGACCAGGAATTGATCCATGACCTCTGATTCATGGATTTACACTCAACCACTGAGCCACACCAGCTGAGCTGTGTGCCAATGTCTTTAGATCCAGATCCTTGCTTTCAAATGAGCCTCCTCAATCCCAAATCAGGCAGGTGATATTAGCCCCTGACAGATACACTCTTGGAGATGGAGTGGAGAGGTGGATGCCTACAAGAATCTTTGGAACAAATGTTAAGTAAAAAAAAAAAAAAAAAAAAAAAAAAAAAAACTGGTACCAAAGACCCACTTCAACAGGTTAAGAGAACACTATGGAATAAATTAGATCAGGTTCTGGGTAATCTATTAACACTAAGAGAGGGCTAAGCCCAGAATCATTGGAGAAGCTGGTGCTAGAATACAAGGGAAGTGCTGAGAGTCTGTCTGGGCTGTCTCTGGTGCGATGCTAACCCACTCTGGACCACCTATGAGATGAGCTCTGATAACGAAGGGAAATGATCTATAGGGTGTAAGTATGAGAAGATAGCACAGGAAGGAAGGCATGGGAACAGCTAGCTGGGGGTGTAAATTTCTCTTTGAAGAAAGCAGGGCAGTGGGGAGCAGGAATAAAAAGATGCTGACATGAAATGTGTTGAAAGGCGATGCACAATAACCAACATTTTTATACAAATGTAATTTGGGGCGGCATCTGATCCACACGATACCATTGAAGTATATGGAATACAAAGAAAGTATATGGAATAGGCAATAGGTGTAAAGTTTTGATTACCATTTTTAGAGAGGGAAAGAGACTAGAGGAGGTTAATTCATTTAATGGGTGAAGTAAGGAACTGAGTGTCTAGTTCTCAGGCTCTGAAACCCATGCTCTTTCAGCTACATCGGTGGGTGGGCCCCAAACAATATTCTGAAGTTGCCAATATTAAGAGTGGATTCTATGTGATTCCATTACACAAAGTTCAAGATGAGATAAAGCAGATGCTATGATGATAGAAATCAGAACAGTGCTTTTCTGTAGGAGGTTGGGATGGATGGGAAAAGGACATGAGGGAACTTCCTTTTCTCTATCATGATCCGATGTAGGTTATATGCATGTACACTGTTTTCAAAACTTATCAGAATGGAAACTTGGGAGCTGTGTGTTGCATGTCTATACATCTCACCTCAATAAAACAAAAACCAGTACCGAAATGACAGAAGCTATTAAATAAATTCAAAACATTTGAAATCTTGATGTGAAGTGTGTCTATTCACCTAGGACCATTAAGGTTCTAGCTCTCCTTGTCCAGAACTACTTCAGAGGAAGTGCTTGATTCCTTCATCACACAGCACCCTGTGACAAAGCCCGGGCTGAGAACATAGACATTAGCACTGCAGTCATGGTTCATATTTTAATTTTGCCAGCAGCGCACATTAAACATATTCCAACCAGTTCAGGGAGCAGGCCCAGCGAGGAACACCACCTGGCGTGCTTGAAGCTGCTGTGAGTAAACAGAAGTGCTGTTTGCACTGGGCACAGGCTGCTTTTGTTTGAGGGGTTGGGGGTGGGGTGGGGAACAAAGAGAGAAAAGTTGATACTTTTTTTTTTTTTAATTGATTATGGTCTCACATAATTGTCCTTATTCCCCCATTCCCATCCCAAACCCCTCCACAATTTGGTCCACATCCATCCAATTACCTGGGCCCAGATTCTCACCTGGTGAAAGTGGGTTGGAACTGGGTACCAGCTACCATAAAGTCCTTCCTTATCTCGTCTGAAATTGCCACAGAGCCCACCGCTCTACTGAACACCGACTCCCTCACTTGTTTACCGCTTAGCCCAGTGATTTTTTTTTAAATTTCAGATTCATACTGATTACATTCCAAACAAAACACTGGAAGTTCTACCTACACACTAAATAGCATTAATAATTTTTCTTGAATAAAAACCAACCGGATGCAGACTATACTTACTCGCACAGAAGGATTCCGTTTTCTAACCCTGTCCGGAAATCTTTGTCACCAAAGCTCCTGCCGGTTACTTGCTGGAAAAGAAAAAGAAAAAGAAAGCATCAAGTTTTTTTCTTTCTTAATCAGGAAGCACAGTGATTAAACATGTGTATACTTAAGAGCCTTGAAACAACTGGTGGCATGCTAAGAATGGGGAAAATCTGTTAGGTCTGAATTTCCTTTCCATGTGTAGTTTTGCTTAGATCAGCTAATCTTAAATTTAGACCATTTCTTTGAAGGTTTTTTTTTTTTTTTCTTTCTATTCATTACTTTTGAAAATATCTGTTGTTCCTGATAAGAGTGTTACTCTTCTGCTCTGGCCATGTTAAGTCAAGGCCACAGCCTCCTTCATCCTTAGGATCCAACCCATATACTTTCAAAAAAGCCTACGAGAAAGTACCACCTAAGGATGAAATATCAATTTGTTAAAATGTTAAAGAGGCAAGAGAGGAAGACACAGACCCCTAACCTTGACAGACTAACATTTAGACAGAAAGATTAACGCTCATATTCATAATGACATGGAGTAAAAAAGGAAAATAAAGGCGGGAAAAGAATGAACTGTGACAGCACAGGACTGAGGGCCAATCTTGATGCCCCTGGCTCTCAGCTGCCCTTTGCCTAGGCACTGGGGCATTTCTTTGTTCATTCAACATTTTTTTATCATCTACAACATGCCATGTAAATATGCGTACTATAAACTGTAAAGCAACCTCTAAAATAGCAAAATCAAAAGTTATAGTCAATAAGCCAAGAAAAGAGATCAAAAGAAATCATAAAAATACTCTACCAATAAAAAAGGCAAAAAGGAAAAAAAGAAAAAGGAATACAAAACAGATGTAATAAATAAAAAGCAAATGGCAATATTGTAGACTTAAACCTAACTATATCAATAAGTGCATTAAATATAAATGGCCCAAACATCCCCACTTAAATGACAGAGATTATCAGATTGGATAAAAAAAGCAAGATTCAACTATATGATGCTTATAAAAAATGAGCTTTAAATATAAAGATAGAAATGGGTTAAATAGAAGAATAGAATACGATATACCATGCTAACTAATCAAAAGAGAGCTGGAGTAGTTACAGTAATATCAGACAAAGGAACTTCTAGAACAAAGAATAATTCAGGAACAGAGATATTCATTTCATAATTACAAGGGGGAAGACACAACAATCCTAAACATCTTTATACCTAATTTAAAAAAAAAAAAAAAAAAAAAAAAAAAAAAAAAAAAAAAAAAAAACTCCATAATACATAAGCCAAAATAGATGAACCTGCAAGGAGAAATAGACAAATTCACAAGTAGTCAGATATTTAATATCTCTCTTTGAAAACTGATAGAACAAGCAGACAGAAAAGCGATAAGGATAAAGAAGAATTGAACAACACTATTAATCAAGTAAACTTAATTGATATTTTTAGGATACTCCAATCCACAAAGCAGAATATATATTTTTCTTCTTATGTTCACAATGAAAATTTATTGAAATAGATCAGTTTCTGGATTAAAAAACCAAACTCCATAAACTTATAAGAATTCAATTCATAAAAAAGTATGTTATCTGACTGACCACAAAGAAATTAAATCAGAAATTAACAAAAGAAATATTTCTGGAAAAATCCACAAGTAATTTTAAACTAAGTAACACAATTTTAAACAACCTTTTGATTAAAGAAGGAATCAACAGAAATTAGAATGCATTCTATAGTGAATGAATATGGCAATATAAAAAAGTATGGAAAGATGCTAAGGTAGAATTTGGGAAAAATGTATAACACAAAATATCTAAATCAGAAAAGAACATTTCACATCAATGAATTCTGCTTCCAAACTAAGCAAATGAAACCCAAATTAGGTAGAAAAAAATACTTTATACCAGAATTGAAATCAAATAGAAAACCAAAAAGCAGTAGAGAAAAATCAATGATATAAACAGCTGTTTCTTTGAAAGCAATAAAATGCTAAACCTTCAGCCAGGTTGATAAATCTTCAACTAATAAAATTGATAATCTCTGGTTTTTAGCCCAAAACAGAAAAACACAACTTATCAGGAATGACAGAGATGACATCATTTTATATTTTACAGACATGAAAAGAATAATAAATAAATAGTATAAGTAAATTTGTGACAATAAATTCACCAACTTGGATGAATGCGAAAAATTCCTTGTACAAACAGTCAAAGTTCATTCAGCAAAGAAACAGATAACCTTTCCTCACCGCCACACCCCTCAAAAATGCCAGGCCCAGAAGACCTGCTTTGTAAGTTATATCAAGTATTTAAGGAAGAAATAATGCAATCCTACACAAACTCTTCCATACAATTGAAGAGGAAAGAATACAGTTCATTCTATTTGGCCAACATTACCCTGCTTCCAAAACCAAAGACATTACCAGACACAGAGAGGTAGAGGTAGAGGTAGAGGTAGAGGTAGAGGTAGAGGTGGAGGTGGAGGTGGAGGTGGAGGTGGAGGTGGAGGTGGAGAGGAGAGAGAGAGAGAGAGAGAGAGAGAGAGAGAGAGAGAGAGAGAGAGAGAGAGAGAGAGAGAGAGAAGAAGAAGAAGAAGAAGAAGAAGAAGAAGAAGAAGAAGAAGAAGAAGAAGAAGAAGAAGAAGAAGAAGGAGGAGGAGAGAGAGAGAAGGAGAGGGAGAGAGAGAAGTATTTAATATCTTTAAATATTTCCCTATTTTCCTAAAACTTTCTATAATTAATACATATTACTTTTAATCATCAGAAAAATGAGGAAGAATTTTTTTTTTAAAGAGCAGTTTAAGAAAACTAAATGGTCCCAACTCTTTTTTGTAAACCAGAGTTCCGTTTTATTATAAATATCATTACCACTCCCACAATTCACAAGCCAATATAAAAGTCCAGAAAAAGAAGGAAGGAAATTCCTTTGTTAGTATCCTCTTACTCTTATTTGAGGGGAAGTGAGAAAAATGAATAAAAAGTAGTTCTTTACTGTTTGCAAATATCTAGCCTTTTTCCCCCCCAAAGTAAATTAATAAAGATTCCCTTTTAAAAGCTAAGATTTTAATCACTTTAGCTTTTGCTTTCCTGAACCTATGAGTACCATTTATATCCTCAAAGTACACTAATATTTTCTATAGAACTAAACTCTATTCACCAAAAAGTGATTAGGAGGCTTTCAAAACATTTTTTCCCCAGGTCTTCCTTTACATTTTTGTTAAAAGTATGTTCTAGTGCAAATGGTGCTAACATTGAGAACTGAAGATAGTTTAGCTACCTTTGTTACAGAATTTCTGGCTAGATTAATCAGGGCCTTTCTCCATTTATTGAGCAAGGATGATGAATGGGGGCCTAGAGACAGAAACTCAAAAGAGACATGACCACCATATACAAAAATCTCAAAGACTGGGGAAGGAAGCACATATCTAAACTTTCACCATTAATAAAAGATAACACAACTATTAAGATTATAAGAAAATATTGGTGGACACAGACCACCTAAAAGGCCCATGTACTATTTAAAATTGTCTTGCATATGATGCATAGTCACTAAAAAATTTCAAGTAGAGTTGATTTGATAATCCAATGTCAGTATGCTAATCAAAATGCTCCAACTTGTAGTTTGATTAAATTCAATCTCTTAGACTCCCAATTCTGGAGACAGAAATAGGCACCATGCATTTGGAAGAAGGTTCTTATTTCTACCTCTGTTTCCCTCCTTCGTTCCTTCCCTCCCCCCTTTCATGTGTCCGTCCATTAGGTCCCAGCATAGCCTTCACATTGCTCTCCACTGACCAAATGCCATCGACTCTTCCAAGCCCAGGTCACTGAGTACAAAGCCACCTGGACCTTTGTTAGGAAAGTCAACAGCTATTCTGAATAGACTCCAGAAATTCAACCAGGAGGTTGCCGCTAAAAAGTCTGGTTCTTAAACCAGCAGCAGCATCTTCACCTAAAATTAATATTTAAAAACACTATCATTTTTTCCACCCCTTCCAAGACCAACTTAATCAGAACCAGCATTTTAAAAAGATGTCCATGTGATTCATATGCAGAGTAATTTTGACTAAATTTACTAAACTAAGCCAGCCTCTAAAACAGTAAAATCAAAAGTTATCGTTACAAATCAGAAAGGGAGGACCTTCCATTTGGAATTGAGATTTTGGATCACGTGTCTCAACAACTCCTGTCAGCATCATCTTTATGATGTGTTTACAATATCAAACTCCGAAGACTGCTAATTTAATTCCAAAGACTGCTAATTACTGTTCCTTTCATGACAGTATAATCCGTTGCTATTAAAAAAAAAAAAAATAGCTGCCCAGAATCAACTACCATCTCCCAAGTGCATGTGCAGAGGAAGCGTAAAGTGACTGCCCAGACCCTTCACTAATCTCACCTGGATCCTGACTGACTGAGGACTCCCAGGAACCTTTCAGACAAGACACCAGCCAAGCCATACTGTTAGGATCACTGTCCAAGGACACAGAGCAGGATGGGAAAGATTAGTAGGACTATAAAAGAGACAGAGATAGGATGGATGGGGTCATGGGTCATGGGGTCATGGGGTCATGAGGTAGATGGAGAGAGAGCCCAGGTTCAGGAGCATTCAGGGTCTAGCAGGGAAGAGCAGCATGAAACATCAGGAGCACTTTGTCATTCCCCTGAATTCTGCTCTCCACACCTTGCTGGATCCTCACCCATCTGATCAATTAATACTTGCAACTCCATTCTTGCAATTGTTCAGCTTAGTCATGCTTGATCCTGATCTTCCA
Source organism: Pipistrellus hanaki (assembly GCF_964339955.1). Lineage (NCBI taxonomy): Eukaryota > Metazoa > Chordata > Mammalia > Chiroptera > Vespertilionidae > Pipistrellus > Pipistrellus hanaki. The sequence goes on from NC_140503.1 coordinate 187,078,739, forward strand.
CACCCACGCATACCCACCAAAATCCTGTTGATTCTCCCTTCAGAATTTAGTGAGAACCCATCACTTCTCCCTGCCTCCACTCTACCACCTTACTGCGCCATCTTATACCTAGCTGAGACTTTCTTAATAATAGCCTCACTGCTTTCACCTTCACCTCCCTTCTATCTGTTCTCAACAGGGTAGCTAGGTAATCCTGTAAAGTTAAATCTTGCCACTGCTGTACTCAAAACTCCCAATGCCTTCCATCTCACGCACAGCAAAAGCCAAAGCTCCTGCAGTTCCCTGAAGGCATTCAACATAAAAACAAACAAGCATACATGGCCTATGTTTCTCAGTGGTTAGAGCATCGGCTAAATCGGTCCTACATACTGAAGGGTCACAGATTTGATTCCCAGTTAAGGGCACATACCTGGATTGTAGATTTGATCCTGGTAGGGGGTATGCATGGGTGGCAACCAATCAATGTGTCTCTCTGTGTTTCTCATCTTATCTGTCTCTCTCTCTCTCTCTCTCTCTCTCTCTCTCTCTCTCTCTCTCTCTCTCTCCTTCCCTCCATCCCTCCCTCTCTCTCTCCCTCTCCCTTTCTCCCTCTCTTCCTCTTTCCCTCTCTATCTCTCCCTATGCTTCTACCTCTACCTCTATGTCTATCTCTATCTCTCTGTCCCGCCCTCCCTTCCTTCCAACAACTCTAAGAATCAATGGAAAAAATATTCTCAGGTAAGAACAAAAAACAAAACCAACAACAACAAAAAATACAAGCAAAAAACAAACAACAACAAAACACCTACAAACTAGCTGTAGCACATGGGCAAAACTATGAGATAACCCCATGATTTTACATGGGGCATATGAATCTACACATCTCCCCATTCAAGGGGATCGATCCTCAGAAGCACTTATGTTGGCAATTATGTCACCAACTATACCCTGTGTGCCTTTCAGGAAAGCCCAGTATCAGATTCTGCCCCTGCTTTATGGCTTAGGGTTAATTCACTTCCATTACTAACCTAAATACTTGTTGGAGGGACATGTGTCAAATCAAAACATTCAATGAATGAATGATTTATCAAAACTTTGATGGTTTTAAAGGAAAAGAAAAGATTTCATGTACTTTAGCAATTAAACCCAAAGCAGAAGCAAGAGGACATCATGATGTGTTATCACACTATTTTATGCAACTAATTACTGAGGAAGCTCATCTATATTTTGATTTCCTTCCCAGAGAACTAAACAGTAATTATGTTTCTGAGTTTGTCCATATTAATGGCACCACTCTAAATGACTCAAATAATTGAAATGTAAGGAGTACAAAAAAAAGTCTAATAAAGAAAACCACACAACTTATGGAAGCATTTTTATGATGTGTTTATCATGTAACACATTACATAGCATGATGCTATACTTCACTAATTACTGCGTTACCATTGTTATTATGTAATTGCCATGAACAGGAAAAGACTGCCAAGAATCACTCTCTCAGCCTGATTATTACCATTTAAACAAACTGTATTTCATAAATGTTTTCATTAAGCTTCAGTGTTGTTTTGTTAAGCAATCTGGTGGCTATACTACAGACAATTAATAAACTGAAGGACGAAGATTGTAACTTAATTTTCGAAAGCCTTATATGATCTTAAGAGGAGATTCTATTGGCTGACAAAATACTGGTCCCTAGATTCAAGCAATTGAAAAAATAACACACAACATATCAGTAGATTTTTTTTTTTACTTAACTTTTGAAAGGAATAGATATTTTCTCTCAATTGTTGTACAAAACAAGTACACTTTTCAGAAGGCTGTGATTTCCTCCTATAAACACTAAATGGGCATCACACCTCTTTAAGTCTCTGGAGAAGATTTGTGGCTCATGATGCCCATTTATCTTCTGATCATATTTGACTTATCTGACAAGAACATTTCTGCATATTTTATACCTGAATTGTAAAATAAACCAGAATAGAATTGCTCTTATTTTTCACATTTAATAAGAATAAATTAACTGCTATTTCTGTCTCCTTCTGGGGTTGCTAGAAAAGTCAAATCAAGATTCTGTTGAAACTCTTTGTAAACATGAGCAAGAATTAGCAATCAACCTATCAGTCATCTACTGAATACCTATTTCATGCCAGGCATTATAATAGGTGTAAGACTAAAATAAAATAAAAAAAGATCTGGAGCCTGCCCAGTAAGAATCCACAATCCAGGGGGAAAGATAAAACATTACAATGTAGTAGGTGTTGATAGGGAAACATGGAAAGAGATCCACAGGAACATGGAGGAAGCAATGCATACAAATTGCATGGCTGAAGCAATAGTTGATTGATAAGTAGTTTGCGTTCATTTATCAACTACCATATGCCCTCACTGTTCTAAATGCTTGTCACATATTAATTTATTTAATCCTCAAAACAACTCAATGAGGTGGGTCCGTTATCATCATCTCCAGTTTAAAGTCAAGGAAACCTAGACACGAATAGGGTAAGTCACTTTGTGCAAGGACACCAAGCAAGTAAATAGCAGAACCTAGACGTGAGCCCAGATAGTGTGACTGCAGAGTTCATGCTCCTAGGCATGATTCTATGCAGCTTCTGAGCAAAGGAATGAATTCTCTCTGCCCGAGACAGTCAAGGAAAGCCTTCGAGGGGCTGGCATGTGAATTGGTTCTGAGGGATAAGAAGGGATTCCCCAAAGGAAGGAGATAAAGTAGGGCACTGCAGGCAGACAGCAAGGTCTGTACAAAGGTTTCTTTGAACCAAGAGGGAACGTTCTAAGGGCTGAGCCCAGGGGACAGGCAGGGAGGAAGGAGGGAGAGGGAGGAAATTAGGTGCCAAAGGAGGCATGGCCCAGATGATAAGGAACTTGTGTGTCAGAGCTATGGCTTATTCTTGATCCTGAAACAAAAGGTGCCGCAGAAGATGGGAGTAAGGAAAGGATTCTTCCCATCATTCTCCCCATTTTCAACTTATTCCCCATTCCTAAAGAGAATTTCTTCTGCTTGGTGCTCACAATGAACTCCTCCCAGACTTTCCCATCCCCATATTATAGCCCAATGACCTCACTGTTGGGATCATATTGAGATTGAGACCATCTAGCCCAACTTTCCATCGCACCACCAGCCCAACCTGCACACATACCATACCTGAACCTATTTTTCATCTTTTCCTGCCAGCTCAAAAGAAAATAAATACACTTCCTCTTTCCTCTATCAAAGCTATGGATCCCATTCTTTCTCAGCCCTAGGTGTTGCCTTTATCTCAACCTTACCCCTTGGTTCATAATATCTTTCATCTCTCTGCTGGTAGCACAAGTCTCCCTTTCTTCCTAAAAACGCTAATTCAATCCCAACCTCTTTAACCCACCATCCCAGTTTCCCCTGCTTTTGACTGTTCAGGCTCCATCTTTGAGTACCCTGTATCCATTCCCCTTATCTTCATAGCTCAGCTGCCTACCAGTTGTCCTCTTTTAATTCACTGAAAACTTTTAAAGGGTTAAGAGCAGAGACCCATGATTTTGAGATCCACTAGCATAAGCTAAATCATACACAGATTCATGAACATCTACCAAGCCTCAGCTTCCCTACTTACAAAATGGTAATTATATCTACTCCGAAGTTTTGCATGAAGAGTAAGTGAACTAGTATATGTCAAGCCATTCCCATAGTACTTGACCCACAGTCAGAGCTCAGGAAATTTCACTGTCAATATTGGCAGTAATGCTAGAATTGTCATAGATTTCATCCTTGATTTCTCACTTTCCAATATTCTCAGCAGCTCATTCTGCCCTGGTTTAATGATGCCATGCTTTACTGGTTCTCCTCTTAAATTCCAGTATTGCCTAAAGACATTTTCTGAGCTAAAAGTCATTTTCTCCTTTAACCTGAATCAAAGTCTCAGAAGTAGGAGAGTAAACCACTCCCTCCTTTCCAAACACTTGTCTCTCCCAGGCCTCCTCACCACCAAACACTCCTGACTTTTTTCCTACTTCATTCAATAAATACTCCTTTCTCTGCTGCCTTGGGTACTTATACTTCATTCATTTCCTAGTGAAAAACATGGTGTGTTTTTTTCTTCACTTTCCCTTTTTCTCTTTCCAACCACACATTCCCCTTCCCTGGGTAGTCCCATACCCTTAAATATCTCATATATGATAATTCAGACATTTTTATGAATTTAAATCTCTTGCCTCTAATTATTCTGCATTTGGTAACCCATACCTTTCTCTACATGGCTCTGGCCCTTTTTCCCTGAAGTCCAGAATCAAATATCCAATTTTGTACTCAACATCTCTTCTTGACTACCTAATAAACAAGTCACACGTAAGATCAAAACAAAACCCATCGTATCTGTCCCCTGACCCAACCTATGTTCTACCTCTCTGGTCTTCTCCATATCAATGTATGGCACCACCATCTCCACCCGCAATGACACAGAGGTGCATTCAAACCATCAGGAAGAACAATGCTCCTCCCTTCACAATGTATTTAAGATTTGCCCTTTCCCTCTGTCTCTACATGACCACACTAGTTGCAGCAGCAGCCCTGCTTGCATGCTGGCCCCTGCACAGACCATCTCTCACACAGCACCCAGGAATCTTTCTATAGATCCATCTCATGTCCCTTCTCATTACACCAGCATAAGTCCAAGTATGTTCACAACCTCTTCATTTTACAGATGGGAAAAAATAATGTCCTGCAAACGAAGTGACTAGCTCAAGGTCATACAGCTAGCTATCAGCAAGGAAGACTAGACTCGAGTCTCTCTTCACCCATGCCAGGGCCTCAGTGCCCACAACATTGCCTTCAGAAAGCACTTCTTTTTGAGACACTGATATGGCTACACTCTCCTGAACAGCAACAGCTCCTTACATCTATTCAGTTCGGCTTGGCAAAGAAACAATGCAGAAGTCCAGGCCTGAGGTTGCTTAATCAACATTATCAGACCCTGATCCTCTCCAGTGCTAGCTCTGAGTGCTTAACAGTGAGGATAATAGAATGCAATCTGCAGAATCCATTTATATTTTCATCGTGTCATCAGAAAACCAGAAGGCGCTGTTTAGAGCCACAGATTGACAGACTCCGCTAAGAAAAAACCTAATTAAGAATGCAGGCGATGCTCAAACGCACCCTGGGAGCATTAAATCCTCTGATCCAGCCTTTGTGCACTCCAGACACAGAAAATGGGTCAGTCCGGGAGCATGTGAGTGGGTTCAGCAGCAACGGCGGCTGCACATCCTCAAGCTGTTCTTGCCTTACTGAGAGTCCGAACAGATGCCACCAAGAGCGTCAGACAACACTCAAAGTGAGCTTCTTACAGCATAACGTGGTAGCGACTGATTTGGGAGCAAAGAGAAAGATGAGTCCAAAAGGAAAATGCTCCTGGAGTCGTTCTGGGCTCTGCGTGTTTTCTCCATTTCAAGGAGTAGGGACCTGCATCAGCCACAGTGTTCCTTTCACCTGGGTACCATGTAACTCCACTAATTTGGGCAAATCAGTGTAGGTAACTGTCATCCAGTCCTCAGCACAGTGAGAAATAAGACCTTTGAATTGGGCAAATCTGGAGTCAAATTTCAGGTCTGACACTCAGGGGCTGCGTGACACTGGACAAATGGCTTCATTTCTCTGAGCTTGCACCCTTATCTTTAAAAGATGGTTGCAGGAGCCTGTTTTGTGAGGTTGTTAGAGGTTACAAGTCATGAGTGGAAAGGTTCAGGAGGACATTTTTTCCCCTAAGTTTCATGGTGACAATTTTTGTTCAAAAGAAAGGGATGTAGTTGAGGCAGATTTGTCACTGCGCTGATGGACCTGGGGCTGTGGGTCTGAGTACAGAATCGCACAGGGAAGCCGATGTGATAACCTCCCACACACTGTTCAGGTGAACTGAGACCATGAGAAAACCACTGTGCATGTTCAGAATATGATCCATTTTATGAAAAAATTGGCCTTAAAAATGCCAATGTCATGACAAAAAAGTGAAGGATTGCTATTCAAAATAAGAGACTTAAGAAACATACAACCAATTATCTTGCATGCTCCTTAGTAAAATCTTAATAGAACCTTTACAAATGACACTTTGGGCCCAATTGCAGAATCTGAATACACACTGGTCATTTGATAATATCAAGGGCTTCACTTTATTAACAGTGACAATGTCATGGTGGCTAGGTAGGAGAATGTTCTTACATTTTGCAGATGCACACCAAAATATTTAGAGGAAAGGGGGTCTGATGTCTGTCATTTTTTTTGAAATCATTGGAAATATGATGGGGATATGTGTGAATGTGTGCGTGTATGTTTGTGTAAGAAGTAAATGTAGAAAATGTTAACAATTATTGAAACTAGACAGTAGGTATATGGGTTTCCTTGATTCAATTCCTTCCTACCTTGCTCCCTCTGCCCCTCTGTCCCTCCCTCCATCCCTCCCTCCTTTCCTTCGAATGTTTCCAAATATTCATAATAAAATGTTGTTGGGTTGAAAGTCGTTCAGCTGCCCAGGGAAAGTACTCAGGTTAACCTGTACAACTCCGGCTCATTTATTTCTAGGAGCATTTGCTCATATTTGTTTTCACTATTAACAGTCACTTATCAGTTCACTATCAATCATTTCATTTATATTCAACCCATACTCTCAACTGCTCACCACACAGAAATGGCACTTGCCAGCCATTGGATCAGCAAGACGTTAGCACTGAGGATGGAAGGAAGAGGGGGTCAAGCCTTCCCAATGTTGGCCAAGAACTGGAACTAGAGGCTCTGTCAAGTACACACAGTCCAGTGACAGCTGTAGAGCGGTGTGAAGAACTGATCAATTTCACCATTTGATATTCTAATAACTGAATCATTTTTAGTGAAGAATCCAAAGTAACCACAGAACTGTTGTACTTTGTCAGGACTTGGCATTTAAAAAGGCATCAAAGTCAAGTTAGAAAACTACTAGAATTCATCCAAACAAGTTATTAGATTCCCAAATGAAAACAAACCATGGTGAAATGTCATCATACAGACAGGATGATCACATTCTAAACAGCCTGTCCTTTAAAAAGTTGGTACGACTTGGGCAACACAACTATGAAGGCAAACAAGAAAGCGAGCAACATAAAATGAGAGTGGCTTTGAGAAGGAGGGAGGCATTATGGCAGGGCTCAGGTTTCCAGGCTGGCACAATTCTACTTCATGAGTTAAGATCCACTCCTTGATCCAATAAGTCTAAGGCTGCTCACCTTAAATAAGAAACTAAGTTATGCATTTGTTTTATGTAGCTTTCTGTAATTGTGTTATATTTTACAATTAAATGTAGCTTAACCTCCATATTGGCTCAACTTCACTTTTTTTCTCTCTCATTAGCCACCAAAGCCATTTCCATTTGTTTTAGCCAGAAAATACTTTGTAGTGATAAACACCACTTTTATGAAGTTTTTCATTAAAATATAACAGAAATACACTTCCATCTAATAATATTCCTAAGGTCCACTGTTGAAATGGTGGCTGGGATGCACACATGCCCACTGCTTAGTGTAGTGATTGGCAAACTCATTAGTCAACAGAGCCAAATAGCAACAGTACAACGATTGAAATTTGAGAGCCAAATTTTTTAAACTTAAATTATATAGGTAGGTACATTGTTATTAACTTAATTAGGGTACTCCTAAGCTGGCCTTTGCTAAAAACTCAAGGGGCCAAAGAGCTGCATGTGGCTCTCGAGCTGCAGTTTGGCGACCAGTGGCCTAGGGTATTTTAAAACAAGCATTTGAATATTGGACACAGGAGCCAATATGCTATTTGGCTTTGGAACATAAAAGACGTATCTTCTTCAAAGAGTTTGCCATTTAAATGGCTCTAGGCAGGCGCTTAGGATTGGGAATGGCCATAGTGCCCCTCACCCCATCTTCCATCAAAGGTTCTTTTGTTCGGATCACACAGTTGTCTAGCGCCACCTTGTCAGGCTTGGTCAGAGGCCCAAAGTCAAGATAACCAAGTCCTAGTCACAGTTCTGCTAACTTCCAGCAAATCACTTCTCTCTCTTAGTCTCAGACAGCTCCACCCAAGGCTGCTGACTCTGAGTCCTCTTCCACCCTAGCCTTTCACCTTGGCATTTTGATGATAATAGGACCATCATTTATTAAACCTTAATCCACTCATATACCCCTCAGCTCCCTAATGGGGTAGTTAGGCTACCAGGACTGGTTACACAGACTGTGCCCTGGACAAGGGCCTCCAGCTGAGGAGACAAGGTGTGGCTAAGGCCAGCCTGAGCTCTTTGTCAAACCATTCAAACTCTACTGAAGAAAGAGGCCCATTTTCCTAAATCACACAGCACCACTCTCTGTACCCATGCCCATAAAGCCCACCCTAAGGTGCCATTTTGAGTTTATGCAAAATGGTACTCAGTGGGTTATCAGAGGCCCTGCTACAAGTACTGTTATTACCACTGTTATCCAGATAAACTGAAATACAGACCATTAAGTAATTTGCCCAGCTTCACAGAGCTGGCAGGTGGCAGAGCCAGGACTCTAATCTGGACAGTCTGACTCCTGACCTATGACCTTAACCAGCATACTATGTTGCCTACATATATCTGTGTCCCTGTTGACTTACCCCTATTATCAGTGAAATTGTAAATAAAGGCCTGACTTCCCATTGCGTGTGCCACCTTCTCTCTTCTATGTGCCTTTGCCTTAAACTGTGGAATAAAAAATAAACCCCTCAATTCTGAACATTTGTCAAAATGTCTGTACATTTAGGATCAATCACTCCATACCATGGGGGTGAAATAATAACAGTGTTTGGGATGTCACTGGAATTTCAGCTCTATACTTTAAAAATCCTCACAAATACCCAAAGAATCCAAATTAAAACAATCCTACACACAATTTGACCCTCTAGGGAATGAAAAATAAACATTGACTGGTGGGCAGTGTCTGAGGACAAGAAGAAAGGAAGGCAAGATGCCGCATTAAGGCCATTAGGCATTTCTATAACAAAAGGTTTGTGCTATGGCAGGAAATCTGTTCTCCTGGCTGGTTTGTGATAAAGACAGAGGGTGGTCCTCCCAGCACCCTGGGATGCCATTCATCTCTGAGTCTCACTGACACTGCAATGTGGTGGCTGCCTCCCGCCCCGCACACACCCCCTCCCCCTAAGGTGTTACATAGAAGAGTACAATCCTGAACTACAGAGAAATTAAAGAAAAAACAGGCAGGCTAGTCATTATAAATCTAATAGGTGAGAGCCACGTTAAACCAAAAACCAACAACCAATAATAACGGGGCCTTCTGACCACACAGCATCTTGAAATACTTCATTAATGAAAAGATAGGGGAGAGGAAAAGAGGTCTAAAATGTAGCTGTGTTATTGTTCGAATACATACTATGTTCTAATAGGTCCTTGGTTAGAGTTGTAATCAAGTCATTTTAAGAAATGGCTTAGAACCAAAGGTTCTGCTAAATGCTTCACATTGGTTCTCACTGTAGGGGAGAGGGGAGCCCTGACGTGTATCATTTGCCAGTCTCCCCCATGTAAACACTCCCACCAGAGGAGATTTCAAGTTCACCCTGATGTCACTAAACTCAGAAGGAGAAGTAGACGCACCGTCCTCTCTCCTGAGCCTTGTGAGCTGGCTCCAAAATACTGCTGCGGACTCGCAATGTGTATTGCATACACATCAGCTCCTCAAATAGCTTTGTGTCATTTCATTATGACATTGATGGCATGCCGTAGGTACTTAAAACTTGTTTACGGCAAATAGCCTATGGTAAAATCAGTTCCACTATATGTTGTCTTGCTTAGCGTGGCAGAACCTGTAACAATGTTAAGTGAGGACCTACTGTACATGACGAGGCTGAGAGCTCAAATGCAGTGTTTCAAGTGAATTAAAACTTCTAAATATCCTTGACATTAATAATTTATCAAATAATCATTGAAAACAAAGCATATATCTATGTAAACAATTAAATGCTTCTAAACTTTCATTTGCTCTTGTTCGTAAACAGTCAACATCTTACAGAAATACAGTCCATGGCCAAGTAAGTTTGGGGAATGCTGTGTGTGGTTTGTTTTGTGGTGTGTGTTTTTAATATGATGATATGTTTTTGTTTTTCAACTTTGAGCTACTCAGAGCTACTCTGATGCTATAACCTGTTATGCTTTCAGATAGCTTTTGCCAGTTTCCTGGCTAAGGAAGCAAAAGGTCTTTACTAAATTCCTGAAAATCAGAGCAATAACAATAGTCTAAAGAATAGGCTTGTCTCAAGCTTTTAAATCAAATCTAAAAACCTTACTTTTGCCCTGCTGAAGTATTTCCTAGCTGTGGAATATGCTCGGGTTCTTGAAAGCTTGTACCCTCTCTAGTCTTGAATTTGAAAACATATTTATTTCTTCTTCCTCCCCTTATAGGAGAGCCAAGAATTATATATAGCAAGACAAATAACTGTCCCCAATCCATTCTAGTGTGTAGTGATATAATTTTTAATGAAATAAGTTTTAGGCAATTAACCAGGCCCATTAGTCAACAGAGCCAAATATTAACAGTACAACGATTGAAATTTCTTTTGAGAGACAAATTTTTTTTAACTTAAACTTCTTTAATGCCACTTCTTCATAATAGACTCACCCAGGACGTAGTATTTTGTGGAAGAGCCACACTCAAAGGGCCAAAGAGCCGCACGTAGCTCGTGAGCTGCGGTTTGCTGACCACTGAACTAGGCTATAATCACCTTTTAGAGAAAAGGTTGTGAGAAAAACACAGCCCACTTCCACCATAAGGACACACACCACCCAAATGAGAGTGTTACCCACACCGCTCAGGAGGTGCTAAGCACACAGAACCAGCAGAGCAGACCAGTGGCTGCCTCACCACTGACTGACACAGAGAGCTGTTGTTTGCAAAAGGAAGAGTGGAGCACTGAGGCTGTTTGCAACAATCAACAGCTCTGTTCTTTCTCTTTTTTTCCTAATTGTTAGGACACCTGCTGCCTCAGTCTCTTTGGCCTCACCCATTATGCAGCATGTTGGTGGTGATGGGACGGGGATATGCCATTGCACACAATGACAGACCTGAGGAAAGACTAAGAACACGCAGCAAAGAATCCACACATTTCCTCTGCCCACTCTCGGGATCGCAGGTCCTTCGAAGATTCACTCCCACCCAAATTCATTGAGTGGCCACTTTATGGTATCGGGAGGAGTGAAAATGCAAAGACAATACTTGTCCTTCCAATGAAGTCCTTGCAGGATTTAATGATGATTTCATGGGGATTACCCTCCACATTTATCTTCTGGCCCAACCCAGAGAGGAAATTCAGAAGCATGTCCCCGAGTGTCCCATAGAGTCCTAACTCCACAGGATGTTGAGATGTGATGTGGAAAAGGGCTCCATAGCCAATTCAGTTTTGAGAATGCTGTTTTCCTTTAAAAATATAGTGTTTGGTATATATATATTTTTTCAACTTTGAGCTTCTCAGAACCAATAATATGCCAATGTACACTGAGGTCCTCCAGTGAGGGATAAAATAGTATTTCCTAGTGTGTCTGGGCTAGACTTTTGTTTGAGAAGGTCTCTGGTGGGTGGGACCAGTGTTTGTGGAACTTGCATTAGGAAACTGGCATTCTGCAGGGATGGTTAGCTCATAGCCTAGGGCTGTGGTTGGCAAACTGCGGCTCATGAGCCACATGTGGCTCTTTGGCCCCTTGAGTGTGACTCTTCCACAAAATACCACGGCCTGGCGAGTCTATTTTGAAGTAGTGGCGTTAGAAGTTTAAGTTTAAAAAATTGGCTCTCTAAAGAAATTTCAGTCGTTGTACTGTTGATATTTGGCTCTGCTGACTAGTGAGTTTGCCGACCGCTGGCCTAGTGGGGACTAACAGGCTCTCCCGCATGTTGTTTGGCCTTAACCGTACTGATCGCCTAGTACTTTCAATAATTGTAATAAGCCACCCTGATTTAAAAATCAAAACAGCTAATATTTAAACAATAGCAAAGCTTATTTTATTGCTTCTCTTGAAAAAAAAGAAAGTGGGGTAATGGGGCTCATGTGCCCACAGACTTGCCACAGAATAGTTTAAACCATATAGAAAATGTTAAAAACATCATGTAAGGCATCCTGTTCATAGTAACGTTAAGGAAAGAAAAATTACAAATGCACTTACTTGTGTATACGTGTTCAGATAAGTGAAATGAGGCAAGTGAGAGGCCTTCTGAACAGCTGGGAGGATGTGATTGGACGGGAGAGAGGAGGGATGTGTGCAGAGCTAAAGGAAACTCCAACACGCAAGCACAGGCTGAAATCAATGTCATAAAAATAGAGCACATGCTGCTTCGAAATACAGACACAAAACGCATGTTCATTTAAATGTGCTATTTAAATGAGGAACGTAGCAGTCAGGAATTTTAACCATTAAGTAGCTTTGAGCCACTTGGCTATTATATACAACCTCTGAGAGGTTAAGTCTGAAGGTTAAGGCTCTGAGAGGACAAACACTAGATATTTCTTAGCTATATGACTAAGTAATTCCCAAGACAATTTCCATCAAATGCCAGGTGCAAAAGCAATTACATCAAAATCCTCGCCAGTTCCACAGACCTGTAATAGCAGGGCCTCCAAGAACCAGTGAACCAGTTCGAAAATAATGCTGGAACCTCGGAGATCCTATTACTAAGAAGCAGAAATAGATTTTCAAGTGCTCGCTTTGAAATATTAAGCATGTTCCACCCAGATATTTCCACCATCCTAGAATATTTATTAAAAACCAATTCAAAGTGAGTCAGCTTCTAAAAGTTTCCTTGTGCCTGAAGTCACGATGCGTAGCAGTGTAATCTTTCCTTAATGTGATTAGCACATCATCAGAAACAAAACAATAAATAAAAAATATATTCTTATTAAGGAGTCAGATCTATGATAGGAGCTTGAAACAAGTTTCTTAACCTGAGTTAAGATCAAACTCTTGCTCTTCTACAATTTCTGTTATTTTTCTCATAATGATTTGCAATACTTATATTAACAACTCAAAGCCTTAACCTTCAGACTTCATTAGTCTTCTATCTATAGTCTCAAAAGAATACTTTACTTTCAAAAGCTTGGCATCCTTAAACACACAAAAAAAGATCACTCTCCAAAATCATTGAAACTACCGAAACTCCCCTAACCTTAGCACCATATTTTTCTACCTCAAAGCAAAAACTGTCTCTCTTTTTTTCTGAGCAGAACCTTGTAACTCAGGCCTCCTACTTCCTCTTCCTCTGGTCTCCTTCCTTCTCTCTGCTTTGCACTGCTAACCAAGCTGGGTGATCTTCAATACACTTCTTTGCATATTCCAGTCTTGATTCAAATATTTTAAAAGGTTTCCTATTGCCTTGAACACAAGCCCTAACTCTGGAGACTGCAAATCAAGGATCTGCTATGAGTCTATTCTTTGTGTGAATTCACCACATATACCTATGCCTCTTTGCGTGTGTTCATACCACTTACCATACCTGAAATACCTTTATTTATGTCCAATCTCATGTTCAAATCTCATAAAAATATGCTAAGATTTCCTCAAACTACACACTAGCCCCTGTATCCCTTAGTAAGCTAATTTCTCTCCAATTCCCAAAGCACTTTCTGACTTTTATACATGAAATAGATAGACAGAAGATCTGGACTTGAATCCTACTTTCACCACTAACTAGTTATGTAGCTCATGCCTTACCTGTAAAATAGGTAAAATAATAGCACTGATCTTATATAGGGATAAAATGTGATTGTGTATATGAGAGCACATGAAACTTATTAATACAATTTACCTTGAATTATCATTAATATTTGTATGTTTTGTCTCTGTACCCCTGAGTAGATTCATTCATTCAACAATTATCTACAGAGCACACATTCTGTGCCTGATAATGTTCTAGACACCAAGGATGTGGTCCCTGAATTTGTGATTGTTTAGTAGACAAGACCAATAACAAACAAAATAACATACAACATAAGCTAGTGATGAGCGCTATGAACAAAAATAGAGCAAAACAAGAAGATTAAAGGGGCAAAGAATTGATTGCTATTTGAGATATTTAAATTGATAGGCTTGTCCAAGGAGATGACACATAATCAGACATGAATGAAAAAGAGAGTGAGTGATGCTCATTTCTGTGAGAAAGCATTTCAGGCAGAGAAATACCAGTTCAAGGTCCACAGGTGGGTGTGAGCATGGAATGTCTGATAAAGAAAAAGGCAAATATAGCTGAAATGAAGCCAATAAGAGTGGCAGGATGACAAGATGAGGGCAGAGAGGCAGCTAATAGGTTCATGGGCAATAATCAGGACCTTGGAACCTACTCTCAGTGCTGTTCAAAGCCACCGAAAAGAGTTTTGAGCCTGGAGATGAGATGATTTGATTAAATTTTAAAATATTATTATGATCATTGTATAAAGAATTGACCTTGGGGGAGCAGGTGCAAAAGACTGGGAACAGGAAGACCATTGAGGACACCACTGCATAGTCTGAGGAAGATGGTAACCTGGACCAGGCTGGCAGTTGAGGGGATGATTAGAAGTGATCAGATCCTAGGTTTATTGTGAAGGTAGAAGCCAAATGGTTTGCTGATATGGAGTAACCAAATGTGAGGTGACAGTAAAGAAGCAGAGCTGGAAATGTTGGCATGTTTTGACCTTGAGCAACAGGGTACATGGTAATATAGCTATTAAGATAAGGAAGACTTGAAAAGAAGCAACTTTGGTGGAGGAAATCAAGAGCTGTATTTTGTTTCTACTAAAGTTAGATGACTGTGTGGTATCCTGGGGAGATGGTTAAATACACTAGAGCTCAAAGGAAAGGACAGAGCTAAAGATATACATTTGTATGTGGACCACACAATAAAATCACCCATCGCATATATAAGGTAATAGGTCTACATACTGAATCCTGGGCCAGCCAACAATTAAAAGTTGGGAAAAAGAGAAACAATTAATAGTCCAGCAAAGGAGAACAAGTAGGAAAAGCTAATGAGTTAGGAGGCCAGTTATAAGATGAGGATGTTATAAAAGCCAAGGAAGAAAAAATATTGGAAGAGGGCAGGAGTGGTTAATATCTCAATAATGTTAACAGGTTATATAGGATGAGAACTGTGAATTGTATTGTGTATTGTCTGTTGGATTTGGCCAATGGAGGGCACACGTAACCTTGACAAGAGTAACTTCTATAGAATGGTGAGGAGACAAGTACACCGGGGTGGATAAAGGAAGGAAAGCATAGTCAACTCTTGGACTGAGTGGATATGGAGAAGTAGACGGAGGTAGATGTACAGTTTAAAAGGGGCACATCCTAAAGGAATGACCCACAAAAAAAAAATGCTAAGTCAAAGATGTAGAAAAGAGAGGGATGACCAATGAGAGAGCAAAAAGTAAATCTTTGAATATGTGAGGGGATGAACATCAGAAGGGTGAGGCAATTTATTATAAAGGAGGGTAGGCAGAGTCCATGGGTACAGATGCAGGGTAGATGCTAGGTTTAGTGGTGGGAAGTTAGCAGTTCTCTTCAGATTGCATTTTAGAATCCATCAGTTGAAGATGAGAAAAGAATTAGGAAAAAAAACGTGAAGAGGGGGAAAGTGAACTAATACATGGGTGGTGAATAAGTGAAGGTATACGCTTCTCTAATTTTCCTCTCTGGCTCTCCTTCAAGAACCTTTACAGCCCTGGCTGGGTAGCCAGTTGTTTGGGCATCATCCTGTCCACCAAAAGGTCGCTGGTTTGATTCCCAGTCAGGGCCCAGGCCCCAGCTGTGGCTCCATCCCTGGTGGGAGATGTGCAGGAGGAAGGCAATCAATGTTTCACTCTAGCATTTAGATTTCTCTCTCTCTCTCTCTCTCTCTCTCTCTCTCTCTCTCTCTCTCTCTCTCTCTCTCTCTCTCTCTCTCTCTCTCATTTTGAATACATGTAGCCAGCGTCTTCAACACGATGAAAAATGCCAAGGACGGCAACCACGGCCCACAGCTCACATTTAGGGTCACCTTCATCTCTCATTTCGACAACTACCTGGGAGTCATTGATGAGGGGGACATTACGGGGAAACATCACTTCAAAGACTTGGGGAATCTGTACTGACTTAGAGGAGGCAGAAAATAGACCAGCATGGTCTGATTTCTGCGTTGTGACCACACTTGTCCGTTCCAGAGTCATATAAAGGATCCTATTTCCCCTGATGAAGAAGCAAGATTAACAGAGGCGCATGAGTGTCAGTCAGTGAAAGGAGGCTGGATTCATGTCAACTGCTTGGCTAGGAGGATGGGGATTTAAAATTATCCAGGTCCAGCTACCCAAGAGGTATAGTTTACCAACTTCCCCTCCTGAGCGGTTTATGGTCGTAAGCCCAATGGATTCCTCAGATGACCCTGTGACACTCCTACAAACGTCCTGGTGAAAGCTGCCTATTTGACCATAGTTAAGTGGAGCCATGATGACAACTGCTCTGCTGAGTGTTTTTGGAAGAAGGGTTTGAAGATCACTAAGATAAACACCTTTCCTGGGTTTCACAGGATAATGTGACAGCTTTGTAGCTTCTTAAAAATAAGAGTCTCTCCACAAGTGAGCTTCATGCACATTCCTAACAGAAAAAAAGCCCAGAGTTAGAAATCTGAGCTGCTACTTATGTGCTACACCCACCAAAGAACAGACAGGGTATACGTATAAACAGAACTCCAAAAGTTACAGAGTGCTGCTGCCAACTTCGATCTTATCTGAATGAGAGGGAAACAGATACCTTATGATGCAGGGCTACAAGCCTTACCCCAAACTCTTGAATTTGTCATTTCTTAACCTTCACACCAGTAATAAAATGTACATATTGTTTATTACGTAACAGTTCCAAGGAGCCTAGGGAAGTACCCTATAATCAAACGCAATTTTTGTGGCAAAACATTTGAAGAGAAACATTAAAGGGAATAAATAAAAAGAATTAATAGCCTGAAGTAATTTCAAATCAGGTCAGAGTTTTGCTACAAAATGAAATAGGGAGGGAAGGGAGGAAAGGAGGAAGGAAAGGAGGAAGAATCCTCCCCCTTGTTGCCCCCCCCACACACACACATTTTAAATTCTAAGCCCTGATAAGGATCATAAATTTGGGAGGCCCCAGACAAGGAGTTCATCAAGTAATCAAGAAAAGAAAGGGGAGCCCTAGCTGGTTTGGCTCAGTGGATAGAGCGTCAGTCTGCGGACTGAAGGGTCCCGGGTTCGATTCCGGTCAAGGGCACATGCCTTGGTTGCAGGCTCTTCCCTGGGCAAGGGCTCATGCAGGAGGCAACCAATCGATGTGTCTCTCTCACATCGACGTTTCTCTCTGTCTTTCCCTCTCTCTTCCACTTTCTCTAACTTGGGTGAAGATCAAAAAAAATAAAAATAATAAATAAATAAAAGGCCCTACTCACACACATTCATGAAAGAAAGAAAGAAAAAAAGAAAGAAAGAAAGAAAGAAAGAAAGAAAGAAAGGAAAGAAAGAAAGAGGAGAGAAAGAAAGAGGAAAGAAAGGAAGGAAGGAAGAAAGAAAGAGGAAAGAAAGGGGAACCTATTAGTGGTGCTTCGCAATCTGATAGCACTCCACACTCACTGGAAATACTGCCTCAGCAGAGACTCTAATTTAATTGTTCCAGGGCAGGGTGTGGCCATTTACTTTTTTTTTTTTTTTTTTCCTTAAGCTTCCCAGGTAATTCTGATGTGCAGAGAGGGTGGAAAACCACTGATGTAGAGCAGGTCAACAAAGGTATTCTGTAAGGGGCAGGAAAGTAAATCTTTTGGACTTTGTGAGCTATCCTATCTCTGTCCCAACTACTCAATTCTGCCTTAGACAAACATAAAACAGGTGTGGCTGTGTTCCAAGAAAACTTTATTTAGCCCTGTCTGGATGGCTCAGTTGATTGGAATATCATCCCATACATCAAAAAATTGCAGGTTCAATTCCTGATCAGGGCACATACCTAGGTTGTGGGTTTGATCCCCGTCAGGTGCAAATGCCCCACGCACTTATGGCAGGCAACCAATCAATGTTTTCCTCTTACATCAATGTTTTTTTCTCTCTCTCTATTTCATCAATTAAAAAAATATATCCTCAGGTGAGAATAAAAAAACAGGAAGTAGGCCATAATTTGCTGATCTCCACTCTATAGGGAAAGGCAGGTTTAGATATTCAAACTGGAGAGAAAACTGTAACATGGGCTTTAGAAAGAGAGTCTCAAACGCAGAGAGGAGTAGGGTTGCTATAAAACACTAATTTTGGATTCAATAACAAAAACTGTGGGAACGAAATAAAGAGGAGGAAAATGTGCTGACCCAGTTCCACGTGTGGTAACTTGTGTCCTTCTTTAAAGGAGAGAGAGAGCTGATGGAGGAAAACAGGCACGGAGCATGGGAAGAACAGAAATTATGGCCCAGGCTACAGAAGAGGTCATAGAAAGGCATGTCAATAGGGAGGTGATTCTAATTCAAGGTCTTGAGTCTAAAGGTTGAGGAAAGGCAAGCCTTGGAGGAGAATCATGTGGCCAAGGACATCTTGGACCTCACTGGTATGCTGGCAGCAGCATCTTGGGAATCACTACCAAGACCACCACCAGTTTGGAACCCATCACCCTGACTTCTCATATGGGAACAAATGTGGGGGCAGATGGGAAGTACCTCCAGGAGACCAGCTCACAGATTTCTGAGTCGCAAAGAGGAAGAAACAAGTGGCAGCCCTGGAGTGAGCAAGCTGGGGAGTCTGTGGAGAATGAAAGTATGGAACCAGCAGGAGGAAGACTGGGAAATGCCTGGAAGAGTGAGGGCCGGGAAGAAGACTCCAGAAGGAGCTCAGGGAGCATGATGAGCAGAGCTAACACCTGGGCTGAGAGGCGGTTGAACAAGCAGCAGCACAAAGTCTGGCAGGGCACTTGGAGAAATGTCAGCTGAGCCTGGGACAATGGGAAGCATGGATCTATATCAAGCAGAGTTCAGAAAAGGGTAGCAGGTCAGATCAGTGTTTCAGGAAGGCCCCATGGTGAGGAGAATATATATATATGGAAGAAGGGGGAGTGGGGATGGATGTGGAACAGCACTGGGATGCTTTGTTGCAGACCCCTCCCCGGAAACCATGCACAATTAACCAATAATGGTAGATCTCTACCAATTCAAAATGCCCAGGACCTAGATGTTAGATTCTAGATTCTAGGCATTTATCAAAGACTGGCTGGCAAAGGTAAAATGGAGCCTCTCTTGTTTTCTCTTGCTTTGTCTGAGTCCCAGAAACAAATATAGGCTCCACTTTCCTTTCTCCCTATCTGAAAGTAGAGCGTTCCGATGGAACCTTTCGAAATGGCAAAAGCGAAAAAGCAATTACCTTAGCAGTGGTCGGCAAGCTCATTAGTCAACAGAGCCAAATATCAACAGTACAAGGATTGAAATTTCTTTTGAGAGCCGAAAGCCAACTTCTGCGCATGGGCATGAAGTTTCAATCGCACTGTACGTGCGTGCCTGCACGTGGTATTTTGTGGAAGAGCCACACTCAAGGGGCCAAAGAGCCGCATGTGGCTCACGAGCCGCAGTTTGCCGACCACTGCCTTAGGGCACATCTTGCTGAAGGACGCACAAAAATTAGCCAAGATAATGCACAGGTGCTGGCAGACACAGCTCCCAGCCCTGGTGGGTTGATGCTGAGATGCTGAGTGTAGTTCCCAGGAAGGAGCTTGGTGGGTGACTCTAGCTGCAAGGGATGCTGCTGCCTCTATAACCGCTCACTGCAAAACACGCTGGATGCTGTCTTCACGCTTTGCCTTTTTTTGTTAAAGCAGACATCCTCTTCGGGTGTCTTTCGGTTAGCAAAAATAGGTGCTAATGTAGCCCTTCCTAAGAACTGCCTAACGCAGAACTTTTAAAAAACAGGGATACGTGTGCTACTGTCTGCTCGAGGCTATCGCTGATGACATAAATGCATCTTTATCAGAAAAAGAAAAAGTGTCATCTACCGTGTTTCCCCGAAAATAAGACATCCTCCGAAAATAAGACCTAGCGCATGGAAAGATAAGACATCCCCTGAAAATAAGACCTAGCGCAACGTTGGGAGAAAAAAATTAATATAAGACACTGTCTAATTTTCGAGGAAGCGGGGTAGGAAGTCGACAGTGTCTCAATCTTAAGCAGCTGACACTGGGGTCCACCTGTCCAAGCTCTTCAGGGGGCCTTTGAGATTTTGGGAAAGAACTTCAGAGGAAACAGACAAACGAAAATAGTATGAATGTTGCTCAACTCATACTGTGCGTGTGTAAGTCCCCTGGAGAGCTTCTGGGGGGGTAATGCTGCCACAGCACAGAACAGCATTCAGTCAGCTCAGTGTTTGGTCCCGTATTCGGGTGGTTCAGATCCTGAACCCTGTCCAGCAGCCTCCTCCCGAGGGAACGGAGTTAGGCCATGTTGGTGCTTGAAACCACTCAGGCCGCTCCCAGAATGCAAACGGCACAGGAGAGGCCAGTGTGTGCTGTTAAACCCATGTTCGCTGACTTCATGTAAAGACGGAATTTCAATATAAACTCTGAAAAAAGTAAAAGGTCTATTTTAAATTTCCAGGCAATTACAAGTGAGGTAAAATGTTGCCTTTGCCAGCTGTATTAGTTTTTTGGGGGGGAAAAAAGCCAAACATACTTTTTTACTCTGTTATGTTTCATATCCAAACCGCAGGCCAGCAAACACTGGTATTTACTCTAATGTTAATAAAAGTAAATGACTTTGTGGTTTGGGGTCACTGGTAAAAAATTTGTATTCTTTTTCGTTTATGTTATGTACCAAAGTTCAAAATTTCAAGATGCATCCAGCGCACGCTGATGACTTACTTATGTTTTGCTCTGTGATTCAAAGCATTTTTTCCAGTTTCTGTTTGAATTACTTCTGCTTTTCCATGCCAAACGCTCTCATGATTCCTGTGGGATTCTTTTCCTCTCTTCTTCTATCTTTTTACCTTTATGATGTTAGAACTTTTTTTTTTTTTTTTTCTGCTTGAACCCTCTCCTGGATTACAATCTAGTCATGGAGTGCATCAACTCCATAAGAAGTAACATTGCCAATGGAAACTCATCTCAGACTGTAAGTTACCGATAAAGATTCCCTCCCCCCCCATGAAAAATGGTACCTAATTAATCCTTGCTGCCGTTGCCTTTTTAGTTCCTACAGGATACAAGTCAACTGGGACCAGCACAAACAGCTTGAAAAGAACATTGGAGGACCTACTCCACAGATGCCAAACACACTGCTCCACTCTCAAGCCCATCGGGTCCCCCCACCAGATGTTGGGGCCGCATACACCCAAAGTTCAGCATGCTTTCAAGTCTGCCTTTCCATCAGCCAGATGCTTCAGCTGACAGCTCCCTTTCCAATTATTTATCATACAAAGAGAGAGACGCAGACCTGAAGCAGCAGCCGCCTTGGCGACGCTGGCCAGAAGGCTCACTGGGTTGGTCTTGGGCAAGATGTCCGAGAGCATGCTACTGATTTAGACGGCCCTTCAGGACAATCAATCACAGCGCAGGCCCCGCGGAAGAGCCTCGGTCTGCACATGTTCGTTTCATTAGGATCTTCCTTACGTCTGGGGACGTTTCTCCTTTATGTTTTTAAACTGAGGTAACCGTTTCCATGCAAAGCAAAGGGACAACATGTGAGGGAGAAATGTCACTTGGGCCCATGTTTTGCTGATGGTTTTCAAAATTCCAAGTCCTCCAAGAAAAAAAAAAAAAAATCTGTATTATATTCAGGGCCTCCCAGTCCTTAAGACATTAAGGCTTTTAAGAACAACAGAAATCAGGCACTGGCCCCAAAAATCTGCCTCCCCTTGCCATTATTTTTTGTGCTGCATTTGTCATAGCCTAAGGCAGTAGACTGTGCTTTCTCGCTCTTGTGATTGGGGGCAGAGATTAGCTTCCCACATCAGGAAATGGGACCACAGACCCTTGGCTTCCCAAAATCCATCTGTAATTTTCTTTTACGCTTTTTAATCTTTGTCCTTTTTTTTTTTTTTTTTTTTTTTTTTAAGCAAAAGGCAATAAAAATTGTGCAACTCACAACAAAACTATACATCACATGAGGCAAAAATCTCTGTGGTCATTTCAAACAGTCAACGAAGTCCTTCCACACAAACTGCTCCTGTCGCATGGCTCGGCCTCGAGGCAGAGACATGGCCGGAGCCTGGGCTCTGGAGCCAGCAGCGAGGGGTTGAAACTCCATTCATCCACTTCCTAGCTATTATCCTGAAGACACTCTTTGCCTCCATTTCCTCATTTGTAAATTATAGATAACACTAGTGTCTGCCTCATACTGTTTTTGTGGTGCTTTTATTTTTGTTTTTTGTTTTGTGAAGATTCACGGAATTTGCAGAGCTTAGAAGGTGCTAGTGTTCAAAAGAGAGCCTGGCATATGGTAACCACCATATCGATGTTTTTACTATTTCCACAAAACTAAAGTCAACCCAGATTATTACATCTTGGTCATTAAACAAATAGAAATGAATTAGGAATGAGAGGCCCACTCAGAAATTATGTTTTGTTTGAAAAAAACAAAAAACACAAGGACAAAAAACAAACAAGACAAAAAAACACCCAGCAATGTCCAAATGGCCAATGCGCAACGCCTGCCACACGGGCCCAAGGGGAGCTGAGGACAGCAGGAAGTCCCTGCGAGCAGGCATTTCCTTGCCATCTCGCATGTCACTTTGGCTCTAAACATCAGTCAATGACACAAACTGAAATAAAAGGCTTATCTACAAAAGGAAAAGCCCAAAGGACACACCTTCTAAGCCACTTCTAAGAGCACACAAATGAGCTGAGAGAGGGCTTGGACCAGAGCAGGGAGCTCCTTCGGAAGACTGAGCTGAGCTGGAGTAGGTGGTGGGAAGGGTCCGGACCGAGCCAGGCTCACAGGGCATGGAAATGGGCAGCTAAGCACCGAACTGGCTAGTCATAGCTAAAACGTCATGATCAATCTACAACGATAGCCATCTCACTTTTTGAATGCCATAATCAGGCCAATTTACATCCACTTTATTAAATACTAGAGGCCCATTGAATGAAGATGCGTGCAATAGGCATTCCTTCCCTTGACTGCCAGCACCGGTTTTCCTCCGACACCCGGGCCACAGCGGAGCCAAGCCTTCAGCCTTCAGCAGAGCCAAGCCTGCAGCCTTCAGGCTTGGTTCCAGCCGTGGGTGAAGCCTTCAGCCTGTAGCCTTCAGCAAATCCAAGCCTGCAGCCTTTAGGCTTGGCTCTAGCCGGAGCCTTCAGTCTGCGCTCAGTGCCTGCATATGCAAATTAACCCACCATCTTTGTTGAGTTAATTTGCATACTCACTCCTGATTGGCTGGTGTGCGTCGCAAATATGGTCAATTTGCATCTTTCTCTTTTATTATATAGGATTAGCTCAAAAGTGTGGGTAGAAAAATGATGTGTAGGCGTTTAGGGCTCGCTAGTTCTGTAAACTCCTCCAGAGACAAAAACCTGCCTCTCGGGCCTTCCTCCTGCCTTCACATGCATCCAGAACCTTCCTCCTGTCTCTTTCCTGTGCTTGAGGCACAGGCTAGTGCCAATCCTCCCCCCAGAATCAGCATTACCTCTGCTCTCTGTTCTGTCCCAGCCCACCCCCATTTCCTCTCTCCTCCAACCACATGTCTCAGACTCTCTAGGGATTGGACCAGCATGCACATTTTAAACAAGACCTTCCCTCCCCCAGACTCTTAGTCTAGTTTAGACTCTGCATCCCTTGAAGTGGTGGGGTTGTATCATTAATATGCTATGCCCAGTGCCTATCACAGTGCTGGACACACAAGCAGTGCTCAAAAATATTTATTTAATGGACGAATCCGAAGCAATTTCAACTTCTAAAGAGATCTAGTGCCTCACATCTCTTTTCTGCAAGTGAGAGATTCCCCCATTCCATGTCTGCGTTGCCTCCAGCCTCCTCTGCAGCCTCTCCTGAAGGATCTTGAACTGAGGTTTCCTAATGGCAGCATCTGCGTCCCCGGTCTCCCTTCACTCTAGACACGACCTGACACCTACTGGATTGACTTTTCATTTCCATCAAGATCTCCAATCACCCTGTTTTCCTAACGTCACTTCTGTTTGGGCTTGGATGGCCTTCTATGTATCTGGCTGCATGGCTGACAATGGCAGGTGGAGTCACCATCTCTGCATCTGCCCAGGTGTGGGCCACATGGTCAGCATTGTCTGCACCTGTACCCTTAAACACAGTCACAGTTCTCTTAGTGACAGTTCTCTTCCCAAAATTTCAACTATCACTTCTATGTAAGCAACTTTCAAATTTCTATTTCTAGCTCCATCTCTAACCAGATCCAAAGACACAGCTTCCTATAATATTTGCTTCACTGGTTCCTCAAACCCACCATGGCCCAGAACAAGCTTAACATCTCCTCTCTCAACACAGTTTCTTCTCATGGTTTCCCTCTTGTTTCTAAAAGTGTTACCAGTGCATCTGCCACAGAAACAAAGTTCAATACCTGTCTTCTCTTTATCCACGCCCCCCCCCCATAATTTTATAGGGTCTGTTATCGCCTTCACTGCCTCTCAAATCTGGATCTGCCTTTCTATGTGCATAACCCTAATCCTTCGTGACAGCACACAGACCAGCACTGCCCACTCTGAACTTTCTGCAATGATGGAAATGTCCATGTGACCACCGAGCGGCTGAAGTACAGCCAGTGTAACTGGGGAAACTGTTTTGAAAATGTATCTTAAAGAGCTACCTATGGCCAGTGGCAACCATATTGGACAGCACAGACATAGCCGATTATAATTCCATTTGTGCCAGACATTTGTTTGCTTTCAGATCCATCCCTATTTCCCACGCCCCCTAGTGACTTTCCATCGCAGGGGACTTCCAGTTCCCAGGCTCTCTTGACAACTGCCTTGCAGATGAGTTCAATCAGAGAGAGGCTGTGGTGAAGACCAGGGCAGGACGAGTGGGAAATCCAGAAGTTTTTCCCTTGCAGCTTTGCCTCAGGTGGCATTTCCCGGAGTGGCCACCTCCCTCCACAACTCCAGCTCTCACAGGTCAGCCCCGCCCTCCACATGGGACTATCTCCACTGAGTAGCCCTCATCTCTGGGCTCAGGGAACATTGTCTTCTCCCTGTGTCCCTTCTGCTCTCACAGGTGTGGTAGCTGCCTGTCATTGTTAAGCTCTGGGTGGTCTCACTGTCCCATTTGGCTTCTTAGCCCTTAACACAGGGGTCTTCAAACTACGGCCCGCGGGCCACATGCGGCCCGCAGAGGAGTCTGATCCGGCCCGCCAGGTTTTTTGGGCAGTGAACGCAGCCGAGGTGTTACAGTAGGAATTAGTAGTTCATATAGTCCGGCCCTCCAGCTCTCTGAGGGACCGTGATCTGGCCTCCACTTTAAAAAGTTTGAGGACCCCTGCACATATCCATGTGACCAATTCCCTCTATAAGTTCCCTCTATCGAAACATGTTAACACCCTAGCCGGTTTGGCTCAGTGGATAGAGTGTGGGCCTGTAGGCTGAAGGGTCCCAGGTCTGATTCCAGTCAAGGGCACATACCCAGGTTGCAGACTTGACCCCCCAGTAGAGGGCATGCATGAGGCAGCAATCAATGATTCTCTCTCATTATTGATGCTTCTGTCTCTCTCTCTCCCCCTCTCCCTTTATTTCTCTGAAATCAATCAAAATATTTTTTAAAAAGAAACACGTAGCAAATACAGTTTTTGTTTTCCTTGCTGAATATGAATTGACACTCCACCCTAATCAAAGTTTCCTCTGAAACTCTAGCTCATCCTGAAAATTGCTGCCATGACGCCAGCCATAATCATCATTTCCACCATCAAAATAGGATGTGATATAAAAGTACATCAACAGTGATACAGTGCTAGCACATGCTAAGCATTACATTGGGAGCCTTACATATCATAGCTCACTGTTCCTTATAAAACCTTATGAGGCCAGTGTTTTTTATCCCTATTTTATGAGACTAATGAGGCTTAGAAAGCAACGTAGGCAAGTGAAACAGCAACTAAATGATTCAGCGTTCCTCAGAAGTTCATGCAAGTTCATGCACACTCCTTCCACTCCAGTACACTATTCAGAAACTATCGATTACCGCCCATTGTCTCAGGGAAAAGTTCAAGGTCCTCAGCCTGATCTTCAAAAAAGACTCTCGGCAATCTGGCTTTGCTCATCTTTCCAGTCTTGGCCCTCCTTTCTCCTGACTCATACCCAGATTGACTAGATGCTGTTTCCCTCACATTTGTGATCAGGGTTTCCCCACCCCTATTCTGTCACTCAGACGCTTCTGGAGACCTTCTCGAAACCTGATTTAATTTCAGCATGATAAATATTAATTGCCCACTGTTTCCAAAACACAGTCCTCTTGCCTTTCTCTGAAGTTCCCCACTGTATAATTTCTCATTCATGTATTCATCATTTGGCTTGCATTTTAGTTGTGCTCTTGATTTAATATCTTTACTAAATTGTAAAGTTCTTGAGGGAAAAGATGGTATTTTAAAGATTTTTTTTAAATCTCTTATCAGCATCTAAGAGTGATTTTTAGAAGCCACGCTTAGATGATTTGCAAACTTCGTTGAATTCATTGATATAACTCTTCACAGATGCAGCATCCTGTGGTTTCTTGGAAGAAATGGAAGTCAAAAGCCTAGGCTTTGTCCAAATTCTCTACCTTCCCCTGTCAGGGACATGGATATTAAATGCAAACTGTCTAACTTAAGTTTCATTCCAGCTCCAGCACTTAGTATCTGTATGATTTGGAGTGAGCTACTTAACTACCAGGGCCACTGTTTAATCGTCTATAAAATGAAAGTAATAAAACTACTTGCCTCATAGTACTATTAGGAGTATTAAATGAGATATTTGTGTCACGTGCTTACAACAGTGCCTCGAACATACTAAGTGCCCAATAACTGTTATTTCTCATTAATATGACATTACCTCTCAAACCAGTGGTAATGGTTAAAATGCACATAGTTTCCGTAAGTCATAGAAATAAATATCTCATATCCATACTCCTCCACCAGGTCTCAGAAAATATTTTGGCCTACAGAAAATAAATAATTTGTACTTATGAAACAAGCTATTCAAATTGATTATAAGCAGAATGATGTCAATAACACTGTGCAAGCAAGATAAAATTAATTGACAATTGAGAAGTTAAAATATTTCTTGTCAAAATAAAACTTGTCTGAGAGCTATGAGTCCAATAAACCCAATAGATTTATTTGCATGATGCCTATTGAAGAGAACGCACATGCATTTTCTTTGTATTTTAGCCAACGCAGGAATCCTGGTCTTTTAGGTTTGTTCTGCCCCATTTCTATGAGGTACTTTCCCTTTTGTGTGCTCAAGATATGGTGGTCTGAGCATCAGTAATAGAGTGCTGTTAGCCTCCCCTTCTTACTGTGTAAAGAATATTGTCTGTGCCCTTGAAACCCAGCCCCATATTGTGAGAAGTCCCAGGTCCCATGGAGAAGCCACATGGAGGTACGGTGGTGACAGTCCCAGCTAAGGTTTCAGTTGACCTCCAACCTCAACCATGAGACATGTGAGTGAATGAGCTTCAGGCAATTGTAGCCCTAGCCTCCAATCTGGTACAGCTGATGCTGAATGGAGAGTCAAACTATCTCACAGGCCATTTCTGCAAGCTCTGACCAAATTGCAGAAATTATAATTATTATAATGACATAAAAATAAATTATGTCATTGTTTCCAGCCACTAAGCTTTGGGGTAATTTGTTAACCAGGCATAGTAACTAGAGCAGGGGACCTGATATGCAAGAATAGGTAACTGATAAAGTCAGCATCTTCTAACTCAGTGTATCTCCCTCCAAACTGTAACACTGGACAAAGAAGATGGCCCCAGACACACAGTATAGTTTTGAAGCTACAACAATCTGATAATAAAGCTAACTTTAGCTAAAACTATTTGTCTAATTAGTTGCTTACAACAAGGCACATTATTTGCTGTACCTGGGGAAGCAAGGAAATATCACAAAAAGATCAAATAACCATAATAAGAGAAAAAAGAAAATGCATTAAAGAGGAGTACAGATTTCTGAAAACAGTAAGAGCAGAGGATCCAACTGGATCATTCCTTTTCTCTGTTAATAAAATGATTTAAGGTGTTGGTGCAGCCACTGTGGAAAACAGTATGGAGGTGAGGGTCCTCAAAAAATTAAAAATGGAACTGCCTTATGACCTAACGATTCCACTTCTGGGTATATATCTGAAGAAACCCAAAACATTAATTCAAAAGAATACATGCACCCCTACGTTCACTGCAACATTGTTTGCAATAGCCAAGATATCGAGTCAACCCAGGTGCCCATAAATAGACAAGTGGATAACAAAGCTGGGATGCACATATGCAATGGAATATTATTCAGCCATAAAAAAGAATGAAGTCTTGTGGACCTGGAGATTATTATTCTAAGTGAAATAAGTCAGTCAGAGAAAGCAAATATCATATGAATATATGAATTCATTTATATGTAGAATATAAATAATATAAGTGGACAAATTAAATAAAAACAAACTCATAGATGCAGAGAACAGGCTGATGATTGCCAGGAGGTGAGGGGGGTTGGGGGACTGGGTGAAAAAGGTGAAGAGGCTGAGAAGTACAGATTGATAGTTTCAAAATAGACACATTTATGGATGTAGAGTATAGCGTAGGAAATATAGTCAATAATATTGTAATAACTGTATGGTGCCAGGTGGGTACTGGAAAGTATTATATATGATTATAACCACCTGAAACTAATACAAAATGATATTGAATGTATAGTATAATTTTAAAAAATTTTAATCAAATGATGTGGATCCTAAACAAAAGTTAATAATGTAAGAAATGAGAAATATAAACTTAACCATGTTTCAAAATAATGGCTGATAAAGGTCATGCTGCTATTGAGTCATGAGTTTTATGAACTCTTATAGATCAAATATTCTCACTGATATTATAAGAACCCATACAATATATTTGATCTAATAGCTAAATAAAATTATAATAAAGAAATATTAGAGCACAAACTCACTAACAGGATAAGTAATTATACTAGCAAATCTAAAGGAACAAAGAATTTCTATGTTTGAGGGTCAAATCAGATGGTACTTCCATTGGGTAGCTTGTCTGTAGCCAAAGAGTTCATTCTAAGCAACAGGTAAATGTATCCAAACTGATTAGGAAAACTCTTGACATTATAGACTAACCACAGCACTAATTCACCAAACCCAGAGCATTAAATGTGTGTGCTGAGACAAAGCAACCAAACGCAAAAGTCCTCCTCAGCATGTTTACTGTGTAACTGTTTTGAAAAAATAAATTGGGGCATGTAAAAAAATAAACCTAAAAAAAAAAAATTAAACAAATGATGCCAGCCACCTGGAGACAGCTGAGGGTCGAAGCCACATTCTTAGAAGCTGATTTGAAGAAAGAACTAAAAATCATGTGCTGGGACCTTGCACACAGCTGGACTGAAGCAGTGTCCTCCCCAAATGCTCAGTAAGGACCAATCCAAGCAGCGCCCCTCTCCACTGTGCAATCCAGCCCCGCCCGCTCTACCCCTGGACCAGTTCCAACCTCTCACTCCTGGCTCACCCCTCTTTTTACAGGGTCAAGGGGAACACACCCAGATGTGGTCAACCAGAATTTGCTCACAATACTGTATGATCCATTAAATAACAAATCATCCTTTTATCTAAAGCCATACTTTTTAAACACTATAATTGATAGCAGCCTCCTCTTTTTCCATCTTTCAGAAGAGTCAGCTATTGTTTTCCTGCTAACCTGGGAAATTGTATTCTAGAAAGGAAACTACACATAAATATTTATAGCAGTCAAACCCCCAGAGAAATACAGTACATTTTAGGGCTGTATCTATAATATTCATGTCAATTAACCCAACTAACCAGTCAAAGGAGCAGGTTTGCATTGAATTTGACCACACATGTGTGCATGTGTGTACACACGTATGTACATACTCATGCACGTGTGCACACACACAGCTGTCAAACCCAAAGGATACATTTCCCTGCTATCAAATCACCCAATGCAGACTCAGAGAAGGTCAGGATTTCCATCTCTCATTTTCACACCATGAGCATGAAATTGCCCTTAAAATACACCTACCATGTGTGAAAATAGCCTAATAATCAGATCAGATTCACAAGTGCTCTCCAGACAATAGCTTGCTGGGAATGTTGACGTGCCTCGCATAGCTGACATCCTGCCTTATCTTTTAGGAACAGCTATAAAACGTGCACTGCCACTAGAGACACCACCTTGAGACGCACTCTCAAAGGGCTGTTTGGATGCTACAGATTTCTCCAGAGCCGATGTGGGCAAACAATCCAGGAGGGATGTGGCATTCTTGCATAGGATGAACTGCTGGCTACACCTATTCCCAAATACACAATTGTTTTGCTCCCAGATACACATTCTCTCTCCTTCTCCTCCTCCTCCTCCTCCTCTTCCTCTTCCTCTTCCTCTTCCTCCTCCTCTTCCTCCTCCTCCTCCTCCTCCTCCTCCTCCTCCTCCTCCTCCTCCTCTTCCTCTTCCTCCTCCTCCTCCTCCTCCTCCTCCTTCTTCTTCTTCTTCTTCTTCTTCTCTCTCGATCTCTCTCTCTCTCATCAACCCATCTAAAAAAGTTCTATTTTTATTAATTTCTATTTAGTGAACATAAATTATTTTTTACACAATGGAAGTATATCAATTACTTCTTTACCAACTGATGAAACAGAAATTAAATTTTAGTTTGATTTAATAAAATAGAGATCAATTTAACTTACTAACTCCCTTGTTTAACTTACTTACTCCCTTTTTGACTATTCAGAGATTCAAACCTAGCCCTTGAAGGCCAGGTCTGCACAGCAGTGGTAGATAAAAACATGAAACATGCATGTAATTGCAAATGGTGGTAAGGCACATAAAGGGATCATGAAGGGAATTTTGGACAAGAATAATGGGGGAAGGGAGACTTTTCTGAGGTGGGGAGCAGGATTGGATAGGCCCCTCCAAAGCAGTGGTAGTTAAACTTAGCTATGAAGGATGAATAGGAGTTGGCCAGGTTAAGAATGCTCAAGGGGGTGGGGCAAGGAGAGAAGGTTGGAAAGGGAAGGGAATGGTGGAAAAGGGAAGAAGGACCCTCCCAGAGAAACCAGATGAGTGGAGGTGCTCAGGCAGGAAATTCATTCTAAGAACTAAGCTTTATGTAACATAAATTGGCAGCATGAAAGGGTATTAAGATTATTAATGTAAAAAGGGGTCACATTTTCCCAAAAGGGAAAAGAACAAAGGACACAAACAGACATTTTACAAAAGGAAATACATTTGCTAATATTTGTAAGATTTCCAATTTAAATAAAGTTCAAAGTAAATTAAAGTAAATTAAAATTTTCTCCCTGTGCTACTGACAAAGACAGAGAGACTGGTGATCCCAGCCCCGGGGCAGGTGTGGAGTAGAAAGTCCTCTTGTTTCCACAGTCCTTCTATAGCACCTCTGGCCACCAACCCACAGCCTAAGAAAGTGCATGTCTTTCATCAGCAACCCCACTGAATATCACTAAGTAAGGAGGGTGTGAGTGATTTCCAAGAGCATACCAGGCCCTAAAGTATTTGCACAAATGTTTACCAAGCACCAAAACCATGTAAGGCACAGGTACAGTTGGTGCTGCAGAGAGGAATAAGGCCTTCCCTATCCTCAAGAACTAGTTAGTTTATTGGGGACAACAGAAAAGTTCACATACAGGAGTGAGGCATGGCAAATGATGGTAAACAAGATAGGGAACAAACAAAAGTGTTATAGGTACAAACATGTGCTTCAGGCTCATCCCTGAAGAAGGAAGAGCCATCTGAGGGATCAAGGAAGGCTTTGTGGAAGACATGACATTTTTTTAAAAATATATTTTGTTGATTTTTTACAGAAAGGAAGGAAGAGGGATAGAGAGCTAGAAACATCGATGAGACAGAGACATCGATAAGCTGCCTCTTGCATATCCCCTACTGGGGATGTGCCCACAACCAAGGTACATGCCCTTGACTGGAATCGAACCTGGGACCTTTCATTCCACAGACCAATGCTCTATCCACTGAGCCAAACCAATTTCGGCAAGACATGACATCTTACATTGGCTTTGTGGTACAAGAGGATGAAGGAGTTGAATTTAAGTCACTCTGGGGGTCAAACTGTGCCTGCCTCTGTAGGTCTACAATTTGGCAAAGACATTAAACAATTGTGATGAGAAGAAAAACTCTCATGGAGCTATGAGAATTATCATAAAGGCAAGTATCAAATAAGATACCATTGCCCAGTGTTAATGAGCATGTAGGGAATTGAAACTCTGGTGGGAGAGTAAGTTGGCATCATCACTTTGAAGAGCAGCTAGCTGATCAAAATCTAGAAAGGCTGAAGATAACACAGATCAAATGACTCAACAAGTCCATAAATAGACCTAGAGAAACTCCTGCACAGGGACACATGCAAAACTGTTCAAGCAATCAAGGTTTGCTACAGCAAAAAAAAAATAGAAACACCCTAAATATTTATTAATGGATGCTATGCATAAATAATAGAATTTTTATGCATGAATTTGAATTACATGGATAAATCTCAAAGGCAAAGGAAGTACATTATAGAATGATATGATTACTGTGTTACTATTCCCATAAAATCCAAAAAACATTTAAAACAGCACTATACATAGTTTATGGATACATACATATGTGGTAAAAAATATAAAAGCATATAAATAAGTCAGTTGGAGAAAGATAAATAACACATGATATCACTCATGTATTTGTGGAATACAATGAACAACATAAACTGATGAACAAAAACAGATCCAGAGGCAGAGAAACATTGATCAGACCGTCAAACCTCAGACGGAAGGTAGGGGAGGGTGTGGGGAAGGAGGAGAGATCAACCAAAGGACTTTTATGCATGCATATAAGCATAACCAATGGACACAGACATCAGAGGGGTGAGGGAATGAGGGAAGGGGAGATGGGGGGATAAAGACACATATGTAATACCTTAATCAATAAAGAACAAACAAACAAACAAATAAATAAACAAATAAGTAAAAGCATGCATGGGAATGATAAAAACCAAAATCATGGTAGTAGTTGCTTCTAAATATGAAAAGAGGATGGACTTAAGGAAGGGTATAGAATGGGATTCAAATATACACAAGGTGGAACAAAGCAGGTTTACACTTGTGTTTATTCTTGTATAATTACTTATTAACCATTGTATTATTTTCTATATGAACAACTGTAAACCTACTTTTTCTCTGCCCTGTATTACATACACTTCCTTCACTGAATAGATTGGAAGCTCTTGAAGCCAGGGCAATCCCAATTACTTCTTGGTCCTCAGCATCAAGCACTATGCCCCACAAGTTATCAAGTCCTCGAAGTCTGTAGGTTGAGTTGACAAGTCAACATTTCATCCGAGCATTACTTCGATGCTTGCCTCCATGGCAATGCTTACTAACATCATTCCTTTCTACTGTATCTTCCAGCTACACAACAACAAATGCAAATGTATGCCTACTTTCCAGGAATTTAAATGGTTGGAAAATCCAGCAATACGCTGACCCAATGACAGACCTTACAAAGGCAGTCTCAATAAGAAAGAGATATCTAAGTAGAAGATTGATACGGATGAAATGACATGCCCTAAAAAAGAGGGACTTTCCAGACCCTGAAAGCATTTGGAGTGGAATGAGAAGTCTACTTGGTACAAAAGATATAGAAGGGATCCAGGAAGCACGTGACTTCAAAGTCTTTAGGATTCTTGCTTCAATAATCACCCAAAAGAAGTGACCTCAAATTCCTCATCATGTCATGAGAAGCCATTTGTATGCTCCCTCTCATCGCTTCCCCACAATCTTCTGGACATCTTCACCCATACAAATGGTAGAAATCAAAGCAGTCCCTGAGAGCTGTTTGTAGGTCAACCATTATTACGAGGAGTAAAGAATTTTCACATTCACAATGGCCCACAGTGAGCTATCATGTGTTGCTAAGTCTGCACTTTTGAAGATACCACCCTATTTTAAATTCACAGCCAATTCATCATCCACAGGTCTGCCAAAAGATATTTTCAAACTGAGAGTGCATAGCAAGCGGATGCATCGCCTCACACAGAGGGACTTGTAGGTCTAGAGGTGAAATACTCAAGAAGCCACTGGCAGGGGAAACCGTTGAGATATCTGCAGTGGAGAAATCCATGTACCAAAAAGCTATGATAAAAGGTCAGAAAAGCAAGGCCCGGCCCTCAAATGAGATTGGAACAGCTGTATGCATTTGGCCCAGCTATTTGATAAGTATACAAATTCACCCTCACAACTAGGAAATAATTTGCAAAGAGAGCTAACACTTGGCAGGCAGTGGTTGCCATAGCAGCAAGAGAGTAGCAGGAGCACACTTTTGCCTTTTCTTCGGTTCTTTCTTAGGGAGGATGGGATGGGGAGGGGAGGGGGACCTTCTGAGGACTAGAGCTTGAGCCTAGAGGAAGCACCAAGTGGAGAGGGACTGGGTTGTTTGATCCTGAGAAGAAAGGAGTTCATCCAGAAAGCTTTTCCTAGGGCTAATGAGGAAGCGAGTGGCAAGTGAAGGCTCCCTTCAGAAACAGGCAATAAGCCAGCAGAGGCCTCCACAGGGTCCATGCAGTAGCTGAATGCGGAGTGCTGCCCTGAAGGGAGGAGTTTTATCTGAGCTCTGTAATATAATAAGATAGCGAACATCAAGGAAACACTTTGAAACTAGGAACCGCAGATCTGTGAATTGCAAAGGCTCCCCATGCTTTCAAAACTTAAAATATTCCGGTTTTCATCTACCACAGTGGTGGTTCTCAACCTTCCTAATGCCTCGACCCTTTAATACAGTTCCTCATGTTGTGGTGACCCCCAACCATAAAATTATTTTCGTTGCTACTCCATAACTGTAATTTTGCTACTGTCAATGAATCATAATGTAAATATCTGTTTTTTCCAATGGTCTTAGGCGACCCACAGGTTGAGAACCACAAGCAGGGTCACCTAAGACCATCGGAAAACATAGATGTTTATTTACATTACGATTCATTAATAGTAGCAAAATTACAGTTATGATGTAGCATCGAAAATAATTTTATGGTTGGGGGTCATCACAACATGAGGAGCTGTATTAAAGGGTCATGGCATTAGGAAAGTTGAGAACCACTGATCTACAGGATATTAGATGAAATGTTGAGTGTTGACACAATAGGCCAATCCTCATATATTCCTGAACCAGCACTAGTCTGGGGAAGAGAGGACCCAGGAGAAGGAAAGTCGTCCAGGAGTTGGAAATGCAATAGAGTATAGGAGGAGGTAGACTGTGAGTTTTCTTTTGACCATAAAATAAATATTTTAAATTAATTACTCCGTGGAGGGTGTATCTTAGTGTTTGTCATGTAATGTAAATAATTTTCAGTGGTCTATATTTCTAAGGACTAAAGCAAGAGGAAAAGGAGACCTCTGTGGTTATGAGTTTATGTTTTTTCTCATATAGTATTTCAGTTTCTATACTCCCTCCATGATAAGTTATACACACAAAGTGAATTGCCATGTTTAAAACTCAGTCTATCCTGGGGGGGAAAAACCCACAATTTTAAACTAATTCAAATGTGTATGTACTCCCAAATTATACAGCAACATCTGTTACAACTCTTACATTGCAAAATTAAAGTGTCTGCTTCTAGTTATTTAACATATTTACTCCACTGACATTTAAGGAGTCCCAACTGTATGCCAGGTGCCCCACTCCATTCTTTTATTTCCTAATTTCTCTAGCACAGTTTATCCAAGATTCCTACTGTGATTTTATTTTTCCAATTATTATAATTTTCCAAGTGCCCCAAATTTAATCCTATCTAATAAAGACAGAATATGCAAATTGACTGTAACTCCATGGCAAAGGTGGCAGCATCCACAGCCAATAAGGGAGAATATGCAAATTGATGAAACAAGGTGAGAGGCAAAAGGTGGCTCTGGCCAGAGTGAAGGCAGAAAGGCAGCTCCAGGCTGGAGGGAAGGCAGGCAGAGAGGTGGCTCCAGGACAAAGTGAAGGCGGTGCCAGCAGCAAGAGGAAGGAAGGCCTATTCTTGCACAAATCTTCATGCACTGGGCCTCTAGTAAACCTAAAAAGTTGTTAAATAGTTATAAATAGGTCTTAAATAAAAAGAAAAATATATATTATTTCTGTTTAGAGAAATTCAATATTATACATAGATCAAATCTCCCTAGATAAAATACAAACTCTATTGTGTATCAATCACTGATGTTATGAGTTGAACTGTGACCCCCTCCAAAAAAAAAATAAAAATTCATATGTTCAAGTCCTAACCCCTAGAACCTCAGAATATGAGCTTTTTCAGAAACAAGTTCATTACAGATATAATTAGTTAAAATGAGGTCAAACTGTATTAGGGTGGGATCCTAATCCAATATGACAGGTGTCCTTATGAAAGGGCAAAATTTGGACACAAACACACATACAGAAGAACACCATGGAAACAGCC
The DNA here is from genome assembly GCF_964339955.1 of Pipistrellus hanaki. Lineage (NCBI taxonomy): Eukaryota > Metazoa > Chordata > Mammalia > Chiroptera > Vespertilionidae > Pipistrellus > Pipistrellus hanaki. The sequence continues at coordinate 187,115,292 of NC_140503.1, forward strand.
AGAGAGAGAGGCCTAGAACAGACAAAATCAACCAGGACGCCCCTGATTTTGGACTTCTTGTCTCCAGAACTGTGAGACAATAAATCCCTGTTGTTAAATTCCAGTTTGTAGTGTGTTGTAACAGCAGCCCTAGAAAACTAACCTCATCAGTATCCCAATAGGCAAGCTCTGATGCTTGGAATTTTTCCAATCTGATATTCAAGTCACCCCCTAATTTACTCCCAACTTATTTTTTCTGGATTCTCTTTTAACTATGACCCAAAAAATAATAATAATAAATTTAAAAAATGACATCAACATTTTAGGAATCTAGCGTAAGACTGATGTACAAGGAAAGATATTCTTCACAACATGTTTTATAATAGTAGGGAGGGAAAGTAAGCAATCTGCAATCCTAATCCTGTAGACTAGCCTGGGACACAGACAGATAAGTTTCTTTAGTAATGAATAGGTGCGGGCTGTTAAGGAAAGGTACAGGCAGGCACACCAAACTGCTTCAGAGATTAAGGAAGGCCAGTAGAGGAGGTAAACTGGGCAAATTCTTTATGACTTAGAAAGGGTTCTGCAAGGCACAGGGAACAGCTAAGATACTCCTCTGACCTTGTGCAAAGAAACTCAGCATCTAGGGAAGCAGCCTGGAGTTTATGGGCAGCAGCATGGAGGATGCTGGAGGCAAAAAAAAAAGAGGCCAAGAGGTCAGCTGAGGCTAACCACACTGGGCTGGGTATACTAAGCCCAGAGCATCGAAATGGGGTGGGGACACCCAGAGGATCCATGCGAGTGTGTGTGGGAAATATCAGCTTCTCTACTTCATGCCTAATTCATTAGTGTGTACTTGGTAACACGTTATAATAATAACGTATACAATTCAGAAATGTATTTCTTTATACATAAATTGGGAGCACATACTCAAAAACTGTTTTTACCAAATAGGTAAGTGGATTTAAAAGTTTGGAGACCACTGTATTAACCTAGATGTAGAAATCAATATTTCCCCTCAAGGTTTCTGTGGAGGTAGCACCAGCAATGCAATAAAGGATGGGGACAATGGCTAAAAGGATATGGGATTTCCTTGTTGGGTGATGAAAATGTCCTAAAATTGATGATGGTGATACTTGCACAACTCTGTGAATATACTAAAAAACAAAAAACAAACAAACAAACAAAAAAAACACATGATTTTGCATACTTTAAATGAGTGAATTGTATGGTATGTGTATATGAATTATTTCTCAATAAAGCTGTTACCAAAAACATCTTTTAAAAAATAATGAATTTTGCTTCTTTATACATTTCAAACATTGCATCTAGTTCCTGGGTCAGTGCAGGCCAGAGAGAGAGTAGGGAACAGCAAGGAGCACTGATAGATGGGAGAATTCCTTCATCTGGGGGAGTGGGGGTAAGTGGGAAGAACAGACAAGCAAAAGGCGCTAAGCTTGTGGGTAAAATGTAGCTTCAAGCCCTCTGAATCAGACATCATCCAAGTCTGGACTAGTCAGCCTGATATTTTCTATTCCATTTCATTTTTTTTTTTAATGTTAGTCACAACCTACTTCGTTTTATTACCCACAGAAGGGTTACCACCAGCATTTAGAAAATCCCTGCTCTATAGGTAAGAGGTGAGAGAAACAGGCATTTGTTTCTACGGGCCCTTCCCTCTTTTTCCACATTCCCAGGTTCTAGGATTGATCCGCTGGACAAGAATTTTCCCTCAGTTTAATAAAAGCTGGAGTGATTAACATGTGTTCCACATTATAAAAAACAGATTTTTTAAGAACAGATGTGCAAATCCCAACTCCATTACTTTATTAAAAAAGAATACTTGGTTTTCCTTGAAGATTCCATGAATCAGAGCCATCTAGTTTGGATTGACATCACTGTAATAATAATAAAAAACAGGATTTTGCTGCCTAAGAATCATCTGACTTCTTTCCAGACACAGACACGGATGGTGATCCCATTACAGAAGGAGAAATTGGTATCTAAGTCCCATTTCCAAAGGCCCTGTAACCCCTCACAAGACTTGCCCCTCCTGTAACGCAGTGAATTAACTTAACCTTCAAATGTGTCTCTGATGTGTCCATTACACTGATCCACACCAGAATCTTTAACTAAGACACATGCACACACATCCTAAAGTCATTCTTCCTTTCCCTCTCGGGCTAATTCAATTTCTGAAGTCACTTTGCATTTTTATAGAAACTATGAAAGATCAAGGAGAACATTAGGGATTTTATCACTTGTCCTTATACAACGTGTTACCAATTGGATTTATATACAGGCTTTTACCGGTTTAATCATAAACGCATGGTTGATGCCTTCAAATTCCAGCTAATTGCCTCAGGCCTCGTGTTGTCTTCCAAAACTTACTCAGCACATCTCTCCATTTGTTCACCATCCCAGGAAGGTTGGAGGATGTGTGGCACATTAACTCACGAGCTCGTATGAAAATAAAGTAATCAGCATTCAAGATTCACTTCTTCCCAGGTCTTCCCATGCTGCTCTCTAAACACCGACTTCTAAAACTTACAACTCCATTCATTATCTGTATTCGTGAATTTCTTCAGATAAACTTCCCTTCCCTATTGATTACGTTTCTGTAATATGTGTATAGGGCATTCATAGACTCAGAGTTTAGAATGTGAATAGAAATAGAAATGCTAGTCTATCAATAAATCCTCATACGCTGGCTGCACCACCCAAATCTCACAGGTCCCATCTGTGCTCAAACAAGTAATGATGGACAGAATAGACTTTTTTGCCTACTATGTTCCCACTGAAACTGCAGCTTAGAACAGTTCTCCTCATCTTCAGTCTGGGAAATGGACTAGCATCAACCTCAACTCCTTGGAAAGGAAAGGCTGTGTTAGGACAATTACTCAATGTACTGAGACTTCAAACCATTCATTCTATTGTTGTTGAACTTTCAATTCTTTCCACAATTGCAATTCGCTAAGAATTCATTCATTGAGGGGAAATAAAACCCACTCTTGGTTGATATATATTTATCTCAGCCACAAAGAGCCAAATAACTCCAAAGATTGCATTTGTTTTGCCAAACCATTCCGGGAATGTGTCCTGAATGGGAAAGGCCAAGACCAGCAGATATAAAGTGAGATATAATGGTCATTCACCACCCATCTCCAGGATGCACAGAAACTCGAATCTTAAAATTATTTCCCATTTTTTGCCGAAACCGGTTTGGCTCGATGGAGAGAGCGTCAGCTTACGGACTGAAGGGTCCCGGGTTCGATTCCGGTCAAGGGCATGTACCTTGGTTGCGGACACATCCCCAGTAGGGGGTGTGAAAGAGGCAGCTGATGGATGATTTTCTCTCATCGGTGTTTCTAACTCTCTACCTCTCTCTCTTCCTCTCTGTAAAAAAAAAAATCAATAAAATATATTTTAAAAAATTTTTCCATTTTTAAACTACACAAATTCCATTTGAAAAGTATTGTGGAAAGATACAAGTCAGTGGACAAACAGATAAAACCTTCACATATCTTTCCTTGACTATCTTATGGAGGGAACTAATTATAACAACCCATTTCTGTTTTTCTTAAAAAAAAAAAAATAATAATAATAATAATAATAATAATGAGTAGTTTTAATTGCAATTTTTGTGGCCAAAGAACTTAAGGACAAAAATCCCACAGGTTCCTCCAATCCTTCCTGCTTATGGTTACCTTACAGGGACTCTCATGTCAGAAGACTGTCATTTTCTACCTAAACTGTGTTGGGAAACACAGGATGAGATGAGCCACTTTTCATGGGCTCTCAACTGATCATCAATCAGAGGCCTGAGACCCAAAAATGCTTCTTACAAGGTCATAGAATGGGGAAATGGTAAAGATTCTCTTAGTCTGCCCCTACAGAAGTACATAGTGGTTATTGAGCAAGAAGAAGTTGGCAACATCACCGACAAAACCACCCAGCACGTTAACCACAGTCTGGTGGTCTCGTCATCACATCAGAGACTGTGGATAGGCACATTTAGGCAAAATATAGCCCACAAGGACATTTCTTTTGTGAGGACCACATCCCTAACCACCGGGGAAGAGGAGATTATCCTAAGAGATATTCAAATCCCCAATGTTGAGCAAGATTGAAAATCTCATTGCTCCGGTGGCCAGCTTGAGGGCAGTGAGGTTTCTAGAAATGCCCCTCTTTAGGGCAGATGGAGCCTCATGCTGTTGTTGTAGTTGGCAAGGGTTAAGGTTATGTTAGCTCCTCTGTTCCCAGGGTCACTTGAGGAGGGAAAGGCTGCTGTGATATGTTGGCTGCCCTGATGAGAGGTAGAGATTGCCAGGCAAAGATGGCAAGGAGCAATAAGGAGAGCACAGCAAGCATAAGCTATGAACTGCACAGACACCACCAAATATTTCTAGGACCAGTGACTTACCTTGACAGTCAAGTCCATGCACTAACATAGGTTTCCCCCAAAAGTATAGTTATATGTCATCCTTACCACTTCTGGATGAAATGCCAAAAATAAACTAATGCTATCCCCTGCCCAATAGAGAAAGAAAGAGAGAGAGAGAGAGAGAGAGAGAGAGAGAGAGAGAGAGAGAGAGAGAAACACAACATATATATATGCAATATATCCTATATAATGAGAGCAATAATTATCCATTATGCCCTGAGGCATAACAACCTGATCACAGATCTGCAGGAGGGTGGGGCAGTGAACTAAAGCAGAGGCAGAGAGCTACAGGAGGGCAGCAGGGACCTACTGGCACATGAATTCATGTGCAGGGCTACTAGTGTGTGTGTGTGTGTGTGTGTGTGTGTGTGTGTGTGTGTGTATTTCTGAAATGTCACCCAGTGGTTTATAGGAGTATCAAATATAATTTTCACTTTTTTGTAATCTTCATCTGAGGATATATATTTTTAATTGATTCTAGAGAGAGAAAGGAAGTGAGGGAGAGACAGAAACATCCATGTGAGAGAGACACATCGATCAGTTGCCTCCTGTAGGCACTCTGACCAGGAATCAAACCCGCAACCTAGGTAAGCGCCCCGACCAGAAACCAAACCCACAACCATTTGGTGTATGGAATGATGCTCCAACCAACTGACCCACCCAGCCGGGGCTCAGATAGAATTTTGTACCAAAAAAAAAATCTGTGAGAACTTAGAGCCACACCAAATGAGTGCCACGCCTACGTTTTGGGGGCCGTTCACGCTCGCACAAGCTGGAAGAGCGCTTTGGCCTGGAAGCCATCTCCTGCGCACATTTCAGCTCCCTTCAGGCCCACGGACAACTGCGATCCAGACAGAACTATCTGCTCGGCCTCTGGTTACAGGGTTTTCTCTGGCAGATGCAGCCTGTTTGATTAGCCGCAGTTTCAGTCGGTCCAGTCAGCTTGCATTTCCTTGCGTCAATGAGTTTTCTGTAGGCACATCCTTCAAGACAAAGCAAGCGATGTAGGAGGAAGTTGCTGAATTGCTTGTATGAATAGTGCTCAACCCTCGAGGCCAGAACAAATCTCCTCACATCCTTTGCATGCTGGAATCAGAGTTCCCGCAGCACCTGCTCCGTGTGGCTTTCTCATCCAAACCGCTCCCTCAGTTAATAAAAAACATTTGATTCTGTCTGGCAGGAGCGCGTTCCTCCACCAGGTGTATGTCTGATGTTTTCAGAGAAGAGCTTAGCCATTGCTTACAAATACTTTAAGCACATTACTTTCTGTGCATTTGCAAATCTTCCTTGCTCCTAGGAAATGGTGCTTTTGGATCACACATGAGGTTTCAAAAACTGCAGCTGCCCTGGGCTTCCTGAGGTCTGGAAAGCTTTACAACATGAAAGAAGTGTGGTTTCGTTGGATAATAATCCATTTGCAATATGAGCAAGGTCCATACTACTATTAAATGTGTTTACCCACCGATTCATCTTACATACACCTTGATTTGCTTTAAATACTATAATCAAATGTTATTATTTAATTCACCATAGATTCAGGAAATGCAATTTGGAGTCTCGCAGGTGGTCTGAACTCACTGTGTTGTCACATCTGATGTACTTTCCACCAGCGAAAAGAAAAGGACATCCAAAGCTCTCATGAGAACTCGTCCTTCCAAAGTGGGACTGTTGCTTGCTAGCTTATGTTTCCATTTAAACAAATCACTTAACTAAACACACATGAAAACTGATATGACCCTTCCTTTGATAAAAAATCTAGCATCAAACATTGGCAGGCAAAACTGAAGTCACTTCCTGAATTGCTAAGCAAACAGTCACACAACAAGAATCAACCAAACACCACACGTTCGTGTTTTTCCCCTTGCATTTATTGAACAGTTCCTTCCTTCAAATTCAAAACCGTAGTTTTACAGCAATTATCATTTACCCTGGTTAAACGACTAATGTCTAATAACATAATTACATGGGACATAATAAGAGGAAGGAGGGAGAGGAGGCCTGTGCCGTTTGATTGATTAAAAACCCAATCTGTTATTATTTCCATATTGCATCACCATAACATGAGTGCTTTTGTGAGAAACTACAGTTGGACTTTAGGGTGTTAGAGAGTCTCTTCCCTCCTCAACACAGTCGACCAAATGAGTACAGAGAAAGTTGGTTTGGAAAATAAAGGTGATTTCGACCCACAATGGTGACCCACACAAATGAAGGTCCCACTAAAGCAGAAGTCAGTTAGTTAACTGGCCAGTTTCTCCCTTCACTCAGTCACTCCACAAATTCTACTGAGAGCCATGTATGTGCCGGGGAGTAGGCTAAGCATGCATATAACAGTGAGCAAAAAAGTCGGTGTCCTTAAATGGCCAAACTCGTCTCTTTTGTGAAATGCTGTTTTGGGCTTCTGTTTCTGACCCACCCATCCTCTTTCATTTTGAAAGTAATGCCTTTGAGAAGGAATCACATCTCTTGTTTCATGTATGGTCTGCATGCTCCCACTAATCCAAGAGTTTAGGGACAGAGAGAGAGGCAATGAAGCAGAACAAGTTCTGCTTCTAAGAACTTTCTATTTCCTTAGCAGAGGTTCTTCAAAAAAATGTAAACTTAATATGTTTTAGCTTATAGTATTATTAGCTTGTACTAGCAAACAAGTTTATATTAGCAAATAATATTAGCAAATAATTGGGTTATTATTTACTAATATAAACTTGTTTGCTTGTATTATTTACTTGTTTGCTTGTACTAGCAAACAAGCTTATATTAGCAATGTGAATATTTAATATTAGTATTATTTTTTTATAAAAGGTTGTTCATTCTTTAAGAAGTCAAAATAAACCTCAAGGAAAAGAAAACTAGAGATCATTGCATACAACCTAGCAACCAAAGCTCCTAAACAAAATAACACTATTCAAAAATAAGAACTCTTAACATTTAGAAATGCATTTTTAAAATATCTGTGAAAGCTCCTATTTCTAATTTGTTTTCCAAATCCCATGCATATTTTAGATGTTGGGGTAGGGAGGAAGAAAATTTCCAAATATTTAATACAAATTCCACCCCCACCTTCACTTTCCCCCATATTAAAAACAAGGCACAATGATGCCTTTATCAGAGTGAAAAGAAGTAACAGACTTGAGAGACAACACTCCCTACGATTTTAAGTCTTTCTCTGGAGAAATTCAGACACAGAGAGGGCAAGAGAGAGGACAGAGCCAAGGAATAAAAAATAAAAAAAATACACAGTATTTTAAAATGTACACATTAATTAGATCTTTACTTAAGGCATTACTTGATTCATAAAGAAGCTGTTCAAGTTGCATGAAAACAAAAGCAACTTTCAGTCTCATTGATGTTTTTAATAATCAGATGTGCATTTCCATATTTTCTCCTGGTAAATTAATTTCCATGCAAGAAGAGATGGGCTGAATCAAGAATCCCTGGCCATCCAGGTCATCCCTGACTCCGAGGCAGAGGATGATGAGACAAGGAAGTGAAGTCATTGACACCTACACATGCAGCCCAAGGGAAACCGACCTCCTAGCCATGAGGGAGAGGGGACATCTCAGAGGCAAGAAAAGAGTGTGCACAGCCAGAGTCAAAGACTTGAGACCAAACTGGGTATTCTACCACTTCATACTCAGCATCATTATAAAGGCTCTTAGGAACTGCATTATGTTTTTTGAGACGTAGTCACCAAAGAATTAGATCTGTCCGTATTACCAAAGATAGACACTGATTTTTTTTTCCCTTTATTTTGTAGACGCTAAAATGTTAGAAGACTGTTGATAACGTCTTGGGCCAAAGAAACCCAAATGGCACCACCATACTGCCTCATTTAGCCAGTCCTAGCTCACATGCATTATTCTGCTAAGAACAGGCAGCTTTCACACTTCTGTCTGACAGGTTTTATTGTTAATGAAAGTGTTGAAGTCGAAAATAATTCAGCAAGATGTGATTTTTCCCCCCATAGAAACATTGTTCTAATTAGATGACTAATACCCTTAAAAAAATAAAGTCACTGCTGCAAATACCATGCTAATCACCTTTAAAGGATACAGTTAAGCATTCAACATTCTCTTAAAACTGCTCTTTATAGAGAACCAACTAAGGATAAAAATAATACTAAAGTTTATTTAATTACATTTTCCCAAGTGCCCTCCTCCTGCCCTCCCTCCGGCAGCAGTAACTCTAAGGTTAGAGACACTACCTGCCCCCTGAGGCACCTGCCACGGTGCCTGGTGGACAGAAGAGGCTCTGGGTGAGCTGAACAAGTCGCACAGGCCTCTGGGAGCGACTCCTGCAAGAATCGTCTTTTGATGCCTTTCCCTTTTGAAATGTCCCACCTGGCCCCACCTTTACATTTTGTCCTCGTATGAGAAATCCCTTGGAGTTGGTCCTGCAGAGGAGATTGCAATGTTTCCCTCTGTGACTTGAGAGCGATAACCCGGTAGACCTAATGGGAACATGACCTGCGGGAGAATGAGGAGGAGCAACCCTACCACCTGCCAGCTGACGGGCCGATCTCCACACCTTCAACTCTAGCCCCCATGCTTCTCTTCACTCAGGTTGGCTTATCCCTGCCATGTGCCCCTTGCCCATACACCACAGCAGCACTACTCAGAGTGTAGTAATGCATTTTTACTACATTATGGATGTAATAGAAATGGATAGTTGAATGGATCTGTGAATGGATCGTTGCCAGTCCACGCCATCGTAAGCTGCAGGAAGGGAGAGTAACATGAGCAGAGGACTCCTGTGTTTAGATGTTGGGCGAGTTGTGTATGGACTCTGTTAAACAGGCCACTTCCTCCCCATGTCCTGCAATGGGCAATAACTTCACTATGTCCAATACAAGCGTCAACCCCACACTTGAATATGCTTCAGATGTGGCTTGTTCCACAGCCGTGTGAACAAGCCGAGAGCTGTTTCAGGCATCGGTTATGCTACAATGAATAATACAGTGAGCGGCCCAGCATTCTCAGACCCCAGGTAGAAAACATTTTGGCAACAAAACTCCTCGCACAATGAGTTGGATGTGGATATGATAATCCTGTGGTCACTGCGGGGTTCGGACTTAACCACATGTGACAATGCACTCTGGGCCATTGTGAAAGCAGAAATTTTTCAACTCCAACAACAGCGGAAGACCTAAAAAAAAAACGGCTTTCTGGAATGTCTTTAGTGACTGAGAGTCATAAACATTGAAGAAAATGTCCAGCCGAACAAGAGGAAAAAAATATAATTTATATGGAAAATAAAGGGAAACACAGAGATAACTTCTAACGAGCACGCATAAGGCCATGCTGGCCACTTTGTAAAAGAAAAACAAAAACCTTCCCTCTTTATTGTGAAGCCCAGTGCCCCCTGCACAATATCTGGTGAAAGCGGATAGCAAATCAATGTTCTCTGTTGACCCTTCTATGCAATGTTTGCCTGGGAAATTATGCTTTGCTTTCTTTTCTTCCTTTATGTAAGTTAATGGCCTTACAGAGTTTCCTTCCCATTTGTCATCTGGATGGAAACCTCCCAATACATCCCTGACACCACTCACTCTAGTTCTGAAATAATTTTTTCGCCCTCAATTTGTAGACTAATCAGCAAGAGTCCTTGGGAAGCTGCTGGTTAAAAACAGGAAAGTTCCCCACGGCCAGGATGGATTTCTAACATCAGTCATCATGCCCCGGCTCCCCGCACACTCTGGCTCCTGTTACACCACTTGAGAGGTCACTGGGGTCACACAGGACCTTATAAGGTTTCTGGGGAGAATAATGCTTTTTCTGTATCACTTCCTTACGAAAGGCAACTGATCAGCACTACTGTCTAGACATGCAGAGGTATTTTTCATGGACACAAACTAGAAATTTTTTTTTTGCTTTAAGTAAGAATTGATTTACTTTTCTTCTAAAGCATATTCACAGCTACCGTAGCCCTTCTGGAAATCCCCCTAAAGAGAAGTTATTTTAGTTGGGCTCATGTTCAGAAATAACAAAGAGCATAAGTAAAGGGCTCTAAGCCCCATAACAGTATTTGACATGTTACCTAGGGGACTCTGGACATGGATTTCATTTTAAGATTAAAGTTCACTTTTCAGGTAGGAAGTGTAGAAGAGGAGACAGAAACCATGTGTTTTTGCCCTAATATTCCACTTTACATCTCCTTAATGGATTTTTTCCCTACCAGCTCCACACTTCCAATATCTACCTGGATGGTGACCAAATCGTATCCTCCCAAGCAAAGCACAGAGAAACATATTAAAGTGCCTTGAGTATGACCAAAGCTCATGCCCAGAACAGGAGAAATGTCTGAATTCCATTTCCAGTTCTGACCACATCTCTCACACAGCCTTCCCTGGCGCCATCGTTTTAATTACTTTACATGCTGCCTCCATAATCCTGATGATAAAATGGAAAGGCTGTTTTGTTGGAACTTGTGCTGCAAATAGTTCAATGACAATGTTAGGAAAAAATCTCTCACCGCATTTACTCGCTCACAAAGATTATTCTTAACACAAGCTACCCCCAACATATGTATACTATTTCTAATGACCCAGACTCATGAGCAGGCCTTGAGTGAGTCTACAGTCCCAGTCCACCAGTGGGGAGCAAGAAAAGCCCAGAGGAAGTGAATGGAAGGGTGCCCACATTCAGACAACACATAGGCGGCAAAATGCAAAAGGTGAGCAAGCCTGGTGTCCAGGTATCCAGGTCAAGGTGAGGAAACAAGAGGCTCAAACTACCACCACCAAAAATGTCACTTCCGAAGATGAAGCAAGAATTCATGGCAGCCGAATTTAGAAATCAGAGTATATTTTTTTAGTAGAAAACAAAGTCTGAAGGATTTTCTTGTGGTGCTATGACCTTTCCCACTAAGTGGGAAATTAGAATAACTGAACTAATAAATCCATAAATGAACTGAAGACTATAATATGGTAGACTGGCTATTTCTTAAGGAGTCAGTCTCCCAAAGGATGAGTGGATGGATCATTTAGTCATATGGTGGCAATGTTTTCATAGTCTTTCTAGGAGGTATCATGTCAGTAAGTTGCTACAATATAGGACTTTTAAGATAAAATTTGGAGACCCTGGAAGCTTACTCTGTATATAGATTTCTATTTGATACATTCTCATTCATATATTTTGGTACAAAACCATGGTCTTGATTGAAGAGCTTTTCTGTGGCTCCAAAAGAAATGAGTTCTGATCCTGGTTTAATCATTCACCACTAAATCTAGACAAATCTACTGAACTTCACTCCCTATCCCTCATTGTTCTTATTTATCAAATAGACAGAAATAATATCTTAGTAAGAGAATAAATGAGGAAAAGGAATAAAGCAAATTCTAGTTTCATTTTGTACTTACAAGAAAAAAGAAATTGCAGTCTCAATGTTTGTAAGTGACTCTGTCTGAGGGCGGGAGGAGTGACTGAATCCATTTCCTACTGCTGCTAAGAACAAATTACCACCTTAAGTTTAGGGGTTCACAACAACACAGATTTATTCTCTTACAGTTCTAAAGGTCAACATATCCAGTCTCATATTCAGGGGCTGCATTCTTTCTCCAGGAACTTTCCTTGCCTTGGAAACTTCTAGAGACCACCAGCCTTCCTTAACTCATGCCCCTTCCTCCATATTCAGAGTGCATCACTCCAACATCTGGCTCCATGATCATACCCCCTTTTCTACTTCTGGTAACCTCTCTTTCTCTCATATAAGGACCCTGTGTTACACTCAGCCACCTGGATATTCCAGGATTCTCTCCCCAATTCAAGATTCCTAATCTAATCACATCTACAAAACCTCTTTGGCCACATAAGATAACACATTCAGAGGTTCCAAGGATTAGAACATGAACCTACTCAGGAGGGCCATTATTCAGACTACCAGAAGGAGGGAGACCTAACTGTAGATAAATCTGGCAAGTACTTAGTCCCATACAATATATTAAGCACTTCCTTTAGGTACAGTCTCTTTAGGCATCATGATCAGTTGCTCAGGTTTTTCCTCCTCTTCCTGCTTATCTCCAAGCTAATAACTAGGTGCATGGAGAGAGGGGCTCTGTCTCCAGTATTATGGTGGCATGGGAGATAAAGAACGCGAGCCAGATGGTGTCCTCGGGGTCCTGGCTTCCATCTGCAGCAAAGCGGCTGGTCTGGACTGAGGCCTGGCATGGGACTATGGAAAGGAGGCTTGCTGGATCTCCAGTCCTGGATATTTCCATGGTGCCTGCTCCTGACATCCACAGCTGGTGGCCAGGACCTTAGGTTGCCACTCCATGCTCCATCCAGTTCTTGGCCTAACCCCACTGCCTCTTAACTTGGCCACCTTCTGAGTCCTCCTTCCTTAGAAGAAATCAAGAACTTCTGGTTCCTTCTGCCACCACACAGGAGCTGAGCAGAGTGTTAGTGCACCCGAGGCCTCTCTCCAGCTGACCTTATCATACTATCCTTTGATGTTGCTGTGCACCTTTTGGCATGAAGTCCTCCATGTAGCATTCTCCACCCAGAACCCTAAACAGGAAGTGGGACAAAGCCTGCCTCTGCCTTTGGCATGTCCACCACCAGGACAAGGCATCCTGCCCTCAGGTCTCCTCTCCTCCTGTCTATATTTGACAATCCATTCCTTCCTTCCCTTTAGGCACATGCCTCTCCAGCCATCAAGAGATGGGGTCTAGCCGAAACCAGTTTGGCTCAGTGGATAGAGCTTCTGCCTGCAGCCTAAGAGGTCCCAGATTTGATTCTAGTCAAGGGCATGTGCCATGGTTGCAGGCACATCCCCAGTAGGGGGTGTGCAGGAGGCATCTGATCGATGTTTCTCTCTCAACGATGTTTCTAACTATCCCTCTGTAAAAAATCAATAAAATAAAATAAAATAAAATAAAAAAGAAATGGGGTCTATTTTCCCTCCCCTTTAATCCGGACTTGACTCTAACTTCTTTTGACCAACAGGATACGGTGGGAATAATGTTCTGGGATTTGCATGCTTCAGCTTTCTCTCTCTTGGGAGCCAGAGAACTGAGGAAATTCAAGTACCCAGGGCACACTATGCTGTAAGGGAGCCCTCAGCTAATCAGGGAGAATCCATGACCAGAGGCAATGAGGTACCAGACCTGTGGGAGACGACTCCTTAGACCTCCCAGCCCAGCCTTCACACCAGCTGAATTCAGTGACCTGCCAACACTACGTGGAACAGAAATACCCAGCTCAGAATCAACTAAGAGAATCTTCACAAAGAATAAATTATTTTTTAAATATATTTGTATTGATTTCAGAGAGGAAGGGAGAGGGAGACAGAGATAGAAACATCAATGATGAGAGAGAATCATTGATTAGCTGCCTTCTGCACGCCCCTTACTAGGGATTGAGCTTGCAACCAGAATGAATTTGTGCCCTTGACCAGAATCAATTTGGGACCCTTCAGTCCACAGGCCAATGCTCTATCCACTGAGACAAACCATCTAGGGCTAAACTGTTGTTATTTGAAGCCATGAAGTTTGGAGCTGTTTCCTACCCAATAATAGGTAACTAAAGCAGTCAGAAAATAAACATAAATATATTAAAGTGTTTCCTAAAAAATGGGATCAGTGGTGACACAGTAATAAGTAATGGTGACACACAAAATGATGAAAATATGGTAAACAGCCATTTCAAGAGAATGCCCAGTCATTTGCAAGAGATTTGTTGTGCTTTATTTTTTTAACCAAATGCACTGGTTTGATTCATCTGTGGCCAAAGAACCACTTACACTACCTTTTTTCTTCCCCAATTAGCATTCAGGGTTTTCCCTCCTGATTAAGAGAATGTGATATGCAAAGTCACTGGACCACTGTCTTGCATAACAAACCATTCTTTTGACCTCAGTGAGAAAATTCCTCAAGAATGCAGAGGACATAATGCCAATTGTTAAGTGTGAGATTCCAGGGTATTAACCCTTTGAGAGATGCTGTCTGGTTCTGTTTTACTTGGGGTTGATCAAAAGGACCATGAAACTAGATTAGAAAATGTTGCACCAGCCTCCACTGCTTACTTTAAAAAAAAAAACCCAAAACGTTATAATAAGACCTCAATCCTTTTAAGATCTGCCAAATGTCCTGTATTGGAGCAACCAGGTTTTAAGTCAGGAACGGCCACTATCATTTAAGAATGACATCCAGCCAAGTCAGCCTCACCATTCAAAGTAAAAATCTTGACTGGTAAGCTATGATCTAGTTCTCTGTGTTTACCTTGGGAAATGTTTTCACATGGAAAACGGACAGCAAAGCCATGCATGCACACACAATGCGGCTCCTGGCAATGCAGAGGACTTGTTTAGAGAGCTTTGGGGATGAGAACAATGAGGCGTCCTTCAGACAGGACGGTGCAGCCTATTTGTTTTTCTAGTGTCTGTTTTTACCGTCTTCCTTTCATTAGCAACCCTTCCATTGTGGATGCAGGGGAGGGGCCCACACAAACTCAGAATTTGAAGCCTCCTGAGGAGAATTACGCAGAAGGCAAGCTCCCAGGTCTGAAAACTCCCGTGAGGAGTCAAGAGCAGCACCCACGCTTACATTTTTAAAGTCCCCCCAACAAACAAGTTTCCACAGAACACAAAGGCAATGGTACATCCTCTTGCTGTAGTTACCACAATCCATCTACTCAACCAGTGTTCGCAGGCATCGTCAGCCAAGACTATACTGCCCTGTTTCAACTCACACTTCTCTCTACAATAGAACTCAGTGTAAAGGAAAAACAAGCTCTTTAGAAATTAAGCCATTCTGGGTTCAAATTCCAGAAACAGTGCTTGTTAGCACTTACTAAATACGTTGCCGAGAGCGAATGACTTAATTTTTCTAGACTGGGTTTCTCCTCCTGTGATATACACAGAGTACTCGTAGCTACCTTACAGTATCGCGGGAGCATTAACACTGTAATTTCATATAAAAAAGGAAACTCTAACTGCAAACTGGGCACAGATTCAATTAGTGTTAGCTATTATTATTAAAACTCTTAAAGTTTTGGTTTTCTTTTCCTATAGCATTGGCATCAGTCTCTCAGCTCATAATCGTTGCTCACTAAAGTAATCACTCAAAACTCAAACAAAACAAAAAAAAAGAAGCATGAGTGAAAGATTTGTAAAAAAGGTAGTTAGCCCTGGTGTGGCTCAGTTGCTTGGGCTTCATCCTGTGCACTGAAAGACTGTGGGTTCAATTCCTGATGAGGGCATATGCCCTGGGTGCAGGTTCGACTCCCGATGGGGGGTGCATGCAGAAGATAGACAATCGATATTTCCCTCTCATGTCAATATTTCTCTATCTATCTATCTATTTTAAAATCTTTAAAAAGAAGAATAAATGTAGTTAAAGGACTTAATCTACATGGATTCTAGTAAGTGAAGAGAAATGGGAACAGAGGAGAAAACAGACACACACCATAAGTAATTAAGATCTTTGCTAAGTCAGCTATGAGTCCAAAAGAATTCAATCTTTTTTTTTTCTTTTTTCTTTTTTTTTTTTCTTTTTGGCAAGTTAATGGAAAACCAATTCACCTCCTTGATTTATCCCCATGAGATAAAATGCACAGAAATCCTTTGAAAACCAGTAAGCCCCGTGCCAATAGGGAATATTTATTGGGTGCTTATTACATGTCAGACATCATGCACATTTTATACAAGCCATATCCTCGACTCTCACAACAACCCTTTGAAACAGGTTTTATTTCCTAATTTTACTGAGAAGGAAACTGAGACTTAAAGAGGTTAAGCAACCTGACCAGTGTGCTACAGGTAGCAAGAGGCCAGCCAAGAGTTCAACTCATGGCTAGAGAGCCTGAATGTCTGCTCTGCCTACCCAGGAGGGGGAGGAGGGCCTGTCTCCACACTCTGAGACCTTCCTCTGAATTCTGCAGAGATGAACAGGAAATGGGTTACACAGCCACTTTTCATTGACTGTCTAGACTCTAGGAAACAACCCATAACCCCCTAGGAAGCAGACAAGAAGCATGGGGCTCTGAACCCAGGATGGAAAATGCCTCTGAATCCGGACATTCAGTGGCAGCGTAGAAGGTCAGCACCAACTTCAGACAGATGTCTGATATTTTAAATGACAAATGTGCTTGTGTATTGTGTGGGATTGCTACACTTTTGAGTTATGAAGCCATATGGCTGGTTTATTTCCAGTTTCAGCACTGAAAGACACCTAGAAAAAAAAATTAAAAACCAATTATTGGCTTTTCAATGGAATTTTGTCTGAGTTTTCAGCCAGAATGTAATAAAGAAGTTATTCTCCTCAGGCACATTTCACTTTTAGACTGCGAAAGCATAGCGAAAACACAAAAGCTGTGTGTGTCAGAATGATTCAAAGGAGGGCCCTAAATGATACAAAATTAAGTAACACCACTTTTTCTTAACCAGATTTTTGAAGATTATTTCATAGCTATTTGTAACTTTTAGAAAAATAAAAGAACTGGAAAAATGGGATGACAACGAAGACATTATAAGTCTCTTAATACAGAGATCATTTTAAACCACTTTAGCTTCATCGTTATATCTTTAAATCCTTATATAGTTTCCCAAAAATGTAATTTCTCTAAGACTAGAATACATTCCATTCATTTTTGTGTCCCGAGCATTCATTATAGAATCTGGTTTATGTAAAGTCTGTGGTAGGCATTCAGTGCTGTTCACCAAAAATTCCTGATTCTCCTCCCTCCAAGAAGATGATAGGTTACAATTTCCTGCCCCCTTGAAGTTAGGCATGGCCATTTGACTTGCCTTCACATTCCTTTTTTTACTGGCCTGCAATATGTGAGTGTAAATAATATTAATTCTAAGCCAGATCCCTCAAACTGTGATACATAATTCATTGTGTATCTTTCCCATGGTAACTAGCAACATTCTGGATAGAGAAGACTCCATCAACCTGAATCCCCAAGTGAGATCTACATAGATATGTAGCATAAACAATAATGAAAACGTGTTCCTTTATGCAACTGAGATTTGAGTGCTGTTTGTTACTGCAACATAGCCTAGCATAGCCTGACTGATTAAAAAAAAAAAAATCTGAATGAAACTTAAATGAAGAGATATCCAAAGAGGAAAACTTGAAGATTAGAGGTGGAATGACCAATGACCATTCCCATTGGATTCATTGTCCCTTTTTTATATTTCTTTGCAGGTTCAGATCTGAGAACACTGTGCTTACCACAGTCTGATACAAGCATTAATACAACCAATAGAATGTTTGTTTGCAGAGAGAGAGAGAGAGCATCATGCTGCCAAATGGAACCGTTGTCAGCAACACCTCTTAAAGATACTCAGATCTGGAAAGAACAGTCTGTTCATGTATCTTGGGCCAGAATAATAGGTTTGCTCCTCAGACATAAGTACCTAATGGCTAAACACAGTACATTTATATCCAAGTAACCCAGGGGTCAGAGCACTAGAAGAAAGGGGGGGGAAATGCTCCTTTGGAGAATAGGAATATTTAAGGCACAGATGGATTGTAATATCAAAAATATGCTATCAAGTGAGGCAGCAAGAATTCAGCACAGCCACTTAAGCACTCTCCCTTCACTGGACCTCATCTGGAGTACCTGCACCTGCTATGTATGCTGCTGCTAGTGTCTTGAGCGCTCCCATTTCTTCCTTCCTAAGTAGAGAGATTTTAAACAACCGGGCATCTTCACACACAGTGTAGAAAGCAGACAAGAAGTGTGGGGCTGTGCACCCACCTTCTTGGGAAGAGGTCAAAAAGGAAATGCAGCCAAATGGCTTCTGAGGGGAAAGAAAGAACACACGCAAGACCACCCAAGGAAACTGCTTATGTTATTCTCCAGCACAAATTTTCAAGAACTTTTCTTCCTAATTGCTGAACACAGGGGGGTGGGGGAGAACTAGTACACTATTCTTTCTTTTTTTTTTTCTTTTTTTCAAATGGACTCACCACGTGGTGGGTAAAGAAGGTGAGGACACAGACCTAAGCCCCGAGGACTGGGCAATGTGGTATGAGTTAAAGAGAAAGCACCACGTGCACAGAATTCATCAGGAATGATTGATTGAAGCTCCACTGGGGAACTCAATTGTTTGCACAATCCAGAGGAAGAAGTCCTGTTTGGGGAAGATAACCTTCAGTCTGGCTTCTGCCTTGTTTTGGTTATGTATTTCTGTGATGTGGGGATGGGGGCGTTGCATGAACAGGAGTGCAAAGGTCTTCTGGCAAAAGCTCCTTTGTGAAAACCCAGAAAAACAAACAACCAGCATTGCTGTCTGAGGACAGCCCCACAGCTGCCCTACTTTCAAACATTTTACCTTCCATTTATTTAAGGAAACGAGCGCACAAAGGCTTCCAGAATTGTGTCTGACCCAGCGGAGGTCACTGCGCCGGACCCACTGATTTCTTCCCTGAGACAGGGAGAGGGCCCTGGGGTGGGAAGAAGGAAGTGACCGTGTGGACTGATAAATACAAAGTGCCCACTCTCTGGACCCTCGGGCAGAAGGAAAACAAAATCCATCATTTGTGAGCTTGGCAAAGGAAGCTTTGCTTTGAAGACAAACTTCACGCGGTACTTGAAACACACATGATACGGCCTTCCTTTGAGTCCGGAGAAATGAATAGTGTGTCCAGGAAGTCCCTGGATAGTTCATGGTGGGAAGAGGAAAGGAGCGGGAGGAGCAATGAAAATTCTCCAAAAATTCCAGTTCTCTCAAGCCATCCGTTTCAAAGCAAGTCCCTTTCCAAACTATCCAGGAAATGCTCAGATGTCAATAACTTAAGTCTGCCCACTTTCTCTGGTTATCCAATGGAATCAGAATTCACCCAATGGGAACTGGGTGCCTCTTTCTCTCTATGCAGTTCTCTGACACATTATGAAACTAGAGGTTCAAGTGTCTGCCTCTGTGAGCAGAATCCCAGAAGAGCCTCTGACATGAAGAGAAAGTAAGAAGCAACAGGCTTGGTAGGCAACTGTTTGTTTTTTATTGATATGAGAGGAAAAGAGAGAAGGAGAGAGAGGAACAAACAGACACAGAGAGAGAGGAACGTTGCTTTGTTGTTCCATTTATTTATGCCATCCCTGGCTGTTTCCTGAGTGTGCCCTCACCAAGGACTGAACCCGCAACCTTTGTGTATTGGGACACAAAATGAGTTACCCTGCCAGGGCCCTAGGCAACTGTTTTTAGAAACTGGCAACTGAATGGCCAAGCCAATGCACACAGACACCAGGTCTGTAGCGGAAAATAATGCAAGGTCTATATCCTTGGTTTAAAAAGTAGCAGGTAACAGAAACAGGGATGGAGAGTAGGAAAGAGATCCCCTGGGAGTATTGCAAAGTGAGGATGGAAACTGTGCCCACGGAAAGAGGAATGAGGCAGAAACAGATGAGGCTGAGGCCATTCAGGAGATCACAACCTTTCACAGACATGAAGCCATTAGAAGTCCTTATCTCTCAGTATTCAAACAAGTAAATTACTCTTTCCAATCTGCTTCATGTTCAAGATCTTTTTAAATGTTCAGAAGAAAAACAGATATACTCTTCTCGGTTTAAGAAACCATTTATACCAGGCCAAAGTCAAGTTGTTAAAAGCAACGAACAATGTCATATTCTTTGAGCAATGATAAGAGAGGGACCAGGAGAGGGAGTGAGAAACTAAGTGGCCAAGACGAAAATTTTTATAATTGAGAGACAGAGCTAATCAGGATCTAACACAGACACTCAAAGAGATGACAAGACAAATTTTCCTCTGATTTTCTCTTTGATGGTGGAGCATGAAAAGAAATACAGATTTCCTGCAGGAAACAGAAGACAAATGATATCTGTAGCCATTCTATGTGACCCAGAGGAACCCATTTTTTTTTTAAAGACAGACTGGGCAACAGCTGGCAGCAGCATAAGCAGAAAGTAGCTGCAAGTAACTACTGTGGTCCACAATGCCTTATCCACAATTCCAGAATCCCCGAAGTTCTCAAAATCAAAAGTATGGAAGTTTGATAAAAACTCAACTAGTGACAACACCAGACTCAAACTCTTTTGAAGCCATGCTTCATAAGTTTCATTAGAAAAAAATTATTAATGTTTGAATATAGGGTGAAGCTACTGGAGATGTTATGTAATATATATGTTATATGCACTGATTGACTTCTTAAAATCTTGCTCCCATTTTACAGATGAGGAGGCTGAAGAAGAGAAAGGTGAAATAACTTGTGGAATCTGACTCAGCTGACACACACTAACTCTGGACCTGTGATAGTCAATAAAGGCTAACGGGACCAAAAGTACCATTCACTCAGTGATACACACACAGGTTAATAATCCAGAAAAAGTGAGTGCGGTGGGGAGAAAAGGAATTTCTGCAGTCATGAGGCATTTGGTTTGAATCTCAGCCGTGCCGTTACATAAGCATGTGTCCACGAGAACAGGACTTGACCTCTGATTTGTGAACTCCCCAAAGGAAAAGAGGGTGACTGCCACTTACCTCACTAGACTATGAGAAAAGCACTACATTACTTTTTTAAAATATATCCACTGTTCACATATGCCAAGTGCTATCCATGTTACATTTAATTCTCCAGAAATCAAGTAAAATAGATATTATTGTTATTAATATTAACCTCATTTTAGATGTGAGGAAATTAAAGCTCAGAGAGCTGGAGTACTAACTGAAGGTCACTGAGCAATTAGTTCTCTGCCAGCTTCCCAGCCAGGGCTGCAGTCTAAATGAGGAAGAATGATGCTCATAATGTTTCTCCTGGATGGAAGGACTCTCTTCCCCAAGTAGGACAGGTACCTGGAAGGGTCTTTTCCGTTTAAATGTTCGTGTAACATTTTCCTGGCTTGTATTCATCGTGATGATGTCAACCTTGAAACAGCAACTTATTCTCATCCAAACCAAGTTAAAAT
The DNA here is from genome assembly GCF_964339955.1 of Pipistrellus hanaki. Lineage (NCBI taxonomy): Eukaryota > Metazoa > Chordata > Mammalia > Chiroptera > Vespertilionidae > Pipistrellus > Pipistrellus hanaki. The sequence continues at coordinate 187,136,577 of NC_140503.1, forward strand.
CATCTCCTGATGCTGAAATTTCCTGGACATGGCCATGCATTCACATATTTGATGTTTGCAAAAATGACTGCCTTGGACTCAATTTTTAAAACATAAACAAAATAAGTTGTCATGAACGTTAATCAGTGTCACAGCTACAACTGGAAATCCTCCATTAAGACAGGTATAAAACAATCATGCCTTTTGTCTAATCTAAAAGTTTTAGGAGACAGTAGTACAATTATTACATTCCAAGACATCTGGCAGGTCCACAGTGCCCTGGCTCAGGTGAAGTAACTGATAGCTTTCTAGTCCTGAATGGCTAATGAAAATGGGTGACTGTGTAGGTTTTTGCTGAAACAGGGAACGGACTGATGTATATCCACAAACTATCACTCCTAGCAGACACCACTTGTCTTTCTCTATCTCTGGGTCCACCTGAAGCCAACAGAGTAATTACAATATAACAAGTAGGTCTCTGGGGCACTCTCAGGACACACAGTCTTATAAATTATTCTTCACTTCAGTTAGCGTACCCTTCATTTCTGACTGGTCCTTCTTCTATGTCTTTGATGTTCTTACTAATTTCCTTGACAGTCTCATTAAGTTCCTTAAAGCTCTCATTAAGTTTCTTGAGCATCCTTGTAACCATTGTTTTGAACTCCGTACCTCATAGTTTGCCTACTTCCATTTCATTTAGTTCTTTTTCTGGAGATTTCTCTGTTCTTTCATTTGTGACATGTTTCTTAGTCTCCACATTTGGCTGCTTCCCTATGTTTGTGTCTATGAATTAGGTAGAGCTGCTATGTCTCCTAAAATTGGTAGAGTGGTCTTGTATAGTAGGTGCCTGTAGGACCCACTGCCTCAGCCTCTCCAGTCACCCTGTGTAAGCTCTAGGTGCAACCCTGTGTAGGCTGTGTGCACTGTCCTATTGTAGTTGAGCCTTGATTGCTGTTGGTGTCACTGATGGAATTGACCACCAGGCCAACTGGCTGTGAGGACCAGCTGTGACTACAGTGGAAGAGCTGCTGTGCAGGAGACCCCTGTATGGAGCAGGACTTGCTTCAGTGGGGCTTTGGTGCTCACCGAGTCCATCCCATGAATGTGTCACTTATGGACGTGGTAGAGCTGTAATATGGCATGTTCTGAAGCTGTCCATAAGGTGCACTGACTCTGGGGCATCCTAGGAGGTGCAAAGTCAGCCACTCTTTGTGCCCTGCCACTGGGCATGAGCTACAGAGTGATCTGCAGATGGCTACTACTTTTGTTGCACTTAGAGGTGCCCAGGAGAGGTCAAGCTGGGAACCTTGGCAAGCTTCTGCTAGTGTTCAGTGTGGAGCAACTTATTGAGAGGTAATGGGGTACACTGTGTCCCACTTGTTTGAGAGATTTTAGGAAAGTCTGAAGCCTGAGCCATAACAGGCCATTCTTAAGGAAAAAGACACTGCAAATAGCTTGGGTGTGCCTGCAAATTGGGTGAGACAGGGTCTCAGGGAATCACCAGGGTGGGGTGAATAGTGTGGGCCAGATTAATGGACACTCAGATAGGGCACCTGCCAGTCTGCTGGGGTGGGGGTGAGGGGGTAACTAGCATTTTTGTCTGGAAGAAAGCTGCTCCTAAGTTCTTGCCCTGATGCCAGACAAGTTAGTTCCTCCATGTATGTCCCTGGATCCTTTCAAGCTGCTCCTCAGCACTGGAGTTCAGAGGAACTGAGTCTGAGTAAGTTTGTGCGCTGGCCTTTAAGAGGAACTATCTGTGTGTCTAGCAGCCTCCGTGTAACTCAGCCACAATCCCTGCTGGTTTTTACAGCCCAACGTTACATGGTTTTTCTTCTCAACACTGGAGGCCTGGGCTGATGGTTCTGGTGTGGGGCTGGACAGCTTAAATATCCCTCCTGATCGAAAAAACACCACATGTGGGTGTGTGACCAGCCCAGTCAGAACCTCCACCCTTCCTACCAGTCTCAACGTGCTTTCTTTTTTACTTCTCTAACTGTAGGACTTCCATTCAGCCAGATTTCAGGTGGTTTTGAATGACGGTTTTCTATATTTTAGTTGTAATTCTGATGTAGTTGTGAGAGTCTGTGAGTACCAGTGTTCACTTACACCCCTCTCTTGGTTCAGGCCTCTTGTTAATTTTCGAAGCCACTTTCTGCTTCTGAAAAAATAACAACTATTGAGTGATGCTCCTTTTTTTTTGGTTTGTTTTTTGTTTGTTTGTTTTACTAAATTTTTCTTCAAATAAAATTTTTTAATGTAGTAGTGACCTTAAAATATATTTAAAATAAGGCAATGCTGATTGTCCGGGCAATTTCCAAAGAGAAGTTGTAAATGTGTTTGAGGAAAAACAGCACCCCTGGTAAAAAAGTCTATAACACCATTTAGAAGGGCTAATGCTCACTGTGATGTGTATATTTCTAGTTCATCTTTTTAATTATATTCTTTTGTAGTTTTGCCTCACAAAAAAAAATTCATTTGATTGCAATATTAGAAATATCATTTTCAGACTTATGATTTTCACACTCATTATAAAACTAAGAACAAGATATGAAAAGATTTCAAAATTATGACTGTGTGCCTCAGACTCCCTATGTGTTAAAAGCAGAGTTAACGGCACTACTACTGCTAACACTGCTATTTTATTATTATAATCTTAAATATTTTCTGTACAACCTTAGGAGTTTATGTTTCAAAATCACAACCAATAGCTGTTCAACACAAGAGAAAATAGGAAGAAGAATAGCCTTAGAATCAAGAGATTCACGCTGGGTCTCAGTTCTGTAAATGGGCTCTCTCAAGTCAGTGAGTGACCTCTGGAGTCTCCATCTCCACACAGAAAGTTCTGGTTCACACCCAGGCACTACTCTAAAGGGGCTTACATATGTTAATTTAGCCATCACAGCACTCTCTGACGTGAGTTCTATGATCCTCACTTTACAATGAGGACCGAAGTCCCAGTGTAGTTAAATAATTCAATCAGGGTCTCACAGCCAGTGGTAGAACCCAGATTCAGCCCCCAAAATGCTAGCATCACGGCATTAATAGCCCTCATTAATACCCACCTCCATCTGGGTATACTATTCCTGAGCTAGCCCTAGCAACCACCAGGTTTGCTGTAAGGCTCAAAGACCTGGGCCCAGGTGTATAGGCTAGAAAAATGCAAGCGCTAGTTATTGCTGTGCTTTTTCAGTAAACTTGAATGCAGCTTTTGAAATAAAGTCTACAAAAATGATGAACTAGTAGGAATAAACTCAAATTGGCCCATGACCAGGAAAATGTGCTTTCTCCAGCATTCTTGCAGTGAGGAATCTCTATCATCTAGCTCTTGGCAGCCACAAGGTAACACCTGCCGTCAGATCTTCCCAAGCCAAAGCCATCTCTTCCATGCTCTGTGCTGCAGAGCTTGGGAGTTTCAGTGGAGGATCTGCCAAGTTTTGAGCATATCAGGAGCCTCCTGAGGCTAGCGTGCTAGCCCTGCCTTCGGGGCTTCCTGCAACTCACCTCCTTGGGGAGAACAAATCGAATTAAGTAAACGCAAGGCGTGGTTCATACTATGAAGTCCTATGTCCAACTCATCTATCAAAAAACTAAGTTCTAGCCAACTCTTGAAATAAAGTTGGCAGAGAATGGAACACAATTAACCCTCCTGGTAATCTCAAGAGGCCAGGCCAGATTCAGGCATCATCTTGCTTGGTCCTCCTCACGCTAAATTCAAAGCATGGCTTTAGTAGGCCTGTTATTCTGGCCCTACTGCCAACAGATTTTCATATAGATGACATGATGACTGTGACTATTTCAACTAACAGACATGCAAAGGGGGTGGAAGGATTTTTAAAGCCCAATTATTATTATAATTCAAGGCTATTACATGCCAAAGCACTATGCTGGGTATTCTTGCATGTTACCTCAGTTAATCCCAACCCACGTGAGGTAGGTGCCATCATCCTGCTCCACCTGCCACCATTTACAAACAGGGAAGTGGAAGCCCCCAGTCTGACCAACAGTCTCTCCCATCAGCCTCATCCTCAGGTCTCACCTGGGGTCAGAGAAGCCAATCAGAAACAGCAAGTCCTCTCCCCACCCCACTTCCCATCCCCCCCATCATGCTGTCTTATTCAGTTTCATTCTTAGCACTTAATATTATCTGAAATGCTTATTTAATTTATTAATTGTAGAATGTCAACTTCTAAGAGCAAGAGAGCCTGTCTATCTGGTTCAAGGTTGCAACCTCAATGCCAATTACAATACCTATCAAGGAATAGGCACCTAAATATGGAAAGGAGGGAGGAAGGGAGGGATGCAGGGAGGGAGAGAGGGAGATGCAGATGCCTCCATAAATTTTAGGAGGAATGCTTATTTTAAGCATTAGGAAAATCTTGGTGACTAGAAATGATGTCAAAATCTGAGACATTACTGAAGAAAGTTGTGAAGTCACCAGAAATTCAGAGATGAAATAAGCACTATTATCTTTCTGTTAAAAAACAAAAAACAAACAAAAACAAAAAACCCCTGTTAGTGCTGTCCTTTAAAATGTGGATAACTTAAAATTACAGGGTCATTCAACCTTTCGAATGCCTTTGCTTTGTCACTGCTAACACTCAAAACTTCTGTTCTCTGGTTGGAAATTGCTTATTGATTGATCTTCATTACTATAACTTCCCCAATAACACACACACACACACACACACACACACACACACACACACACCATCAGCCCTTCGAAAGCCCAAGTTAACAGAGTTTCATGGTCCTAAGCAGCATTCTAAAATTGGAATTTGGCTGCCTGACCACACACATTGGCCCTGGAATCCAGCGAACATCTGGGTCAGTGAGTGTGAGAAAGTTCCGTGGTAACGATGAGAACTGAAATCCCACGGGCAACAAGATACAGGTGCCATGCCTAGAAAGCTCACCAACCGGATGGCAGGAGCCACAGCCCCTTGGCCTCAGGGTGGGTTTTGGAAGCCTGGTGACATCACTGGCACATAAACACACAGTGACGAACACCTGAAGCAAACCTGGACTTGATTACAGCCTGCACGCGTACATGGGTGACCAGGGGATCCTCTGCCGGCCGCTCAGAGGCTCACCCAGGCTGAGGGCCTTCTCAGCCTGGTGAATGGGGAAGGCAGATTTAATTAAGTTTTACAACTGCCATTAATCTAGGATAGCGCCGTTTGGTATATTAAATTTTTGAAAGTTCGAGAGTTTGCTCCCTAATGGAAAGAGGTATTTGCTGGCTAGAAAGATGTAATCCTTTTCTCAGCCACTGAGGTTTCATACTGTATTATTTACTAGAGTAAGCTCCACTCTCCCTCACGAATATGGCAGATGAAAGGCAAAAGCAAGTGAGTTGCTGAGATCCAGGAAACAAGAAAAGTAGTGGGAAGAGTGGGAGGGGGAAAAAAAAAAAAAAAGAAGAAATCTTGGGTATCTTTTGTTTTGAATCAAGAACACTCAAGTCCTTTTTTGTTTAGAACTAACATTTATTGCTTTGTTTTATTAACTGTAAAATGGACATGCTTGTAAAAAACTTTTTCAGACTAAATAGAAAAGTACCCAGAGGGTGCCAAAGCTTCTCCACAAACGCAGTCCCCAGCGACCAACACTGTTCATTCTCTGGTGGATGGCCAAGCAGGGCTGCTTCTTCTCTGCCTAATGAATGCATACAACCGTCTATATACTGCTCTTCAACTTGCTTTCCTCTATGTCCGAAATTCTCTGCTAGTCACAGAGTTCTACATCTATAAATGGAGAATAATGGGCTCCAGATTGGATAGGAACGCTACAGGGATTCAATGAGGCATATTGGTTAAATCCTTAGAACAGGACATGGCACATAATATAGAAGTCAACGGGCAGCATTATCAGCTGCCCAGCGTTATGTTGTGTGTCTCCTCAGTATCATGGTTAAGTAGTGATAGAAGTTTCCGTGTCCAATTCCCACACCGCAGTGAAGATTATAGCTTAGGTTTCAATAGTATGACTAGAATTTTTTTTATTATCTTCTCTTGTCCAACATTTTGAAATTCACAGAAAACATTTGTTCATTAGAGCTCACATCAATGATTTGTAAGAGACAAATCAGGTGTAATGCTCACTTGCAAGACAAGGAAATTGCTGGGTCGTCTTGAATTACTCTAGATGACCCAGCAAGTGAGCTTGAAGTCATACCCTGATCTGGCTATGCGATCGTTTGACAAATCTTTGCGAGGTCAGCGTGTAGACCAGACTCTGTGCTGGGCATTGGGAATGTAAAGGTTCATAAAAGACCCTCAAAGAACTCACAGTCTAGTGGGTAGGCAGCTATTAATTTTTGCAAAATAACCATGTGGTGTTCCAAGCATAACAGCAGGAATGGACACAAATGCAACACCAAGCATGGAGACAAAGGGAGCGAGGACTAACTGGAGCCACAGCAGCATCGAAGAGCCAATGATATTTCTGGAATCTGTCCTCCAAAGCCGAAGACAGATCACATGGGCAAGGGTGGTTTCTGACCTCTAGCTCCTAGTCCTGTTTTCTCCTGCAGCATGCTGTTTCATAAACCCAAAGAATTTAGGTCACTTATGCCAGAAAAAATAAAAAAGCATGTACACATTATTGCCACCAAATTTCTCTTCAAGGAGGGAAGGGGCCAAAGAAGGGGATGGGGACCTTAAAGAACATTTCACCTCAACTGGATGTTTTAAAAAATAAATCAATATCAGGTCATCTCCCAGTAATAAACCCTCCAGCCACATGATTGAGATTCTCCACATTGCTCTAAAAAGCACTAAACAACAAAAATAAATATGTTCTAGAATATTAGTAAAACAGACATTAATCCCTATTTTCAGGAAGACATAAGTTTGATATGTTAACCATGATAGCTTTATTATGTATGTTTATCATCGTTATCAATTGCAGCTAGCATTTCTTGAACACTCACTATATGTTAGGCTAAAGCCTTTATATGTATCATCTCCATCGTCACATCTCTCTGAGACAGGTATTATGCTCTCCTGACTACATAGATGGAGGAAATGAGGTTGAGAGAGTAGATAACCAGAAGTGGTAGGACTGAGACTCACATTGAGGTTTCATTCCAAATCCCATGTTCCTGATCACTCTATTGTGTTCACTTTCCATTTTACCTATGACATTTTCCCCTCTTGGGAATTCTGGGAGCACAGTAAGTAAACAACAACACTCTTTAAAAGCATTAAGCAAGGTTATTCTTTATAGATTGAGAACAACTCGTAAACGTGAAGTTCCTTTAATGCCACCTACTTATAAAGCCTTATCATCGTGGCCGGCTGACATCTGAATTTGAGATTGGCACCCTTTCTTGCATGTCATCCTCCTGAAATTGGACCATCAGAACCAGCATCAAACAAAGGCTTCGGCGATGATTAGTTGACACAGCAACATAATGAACAATTTCACATCGGGCTCCAGGTCCCACATAATTTATATTCGTAACAAAAATGGCACTGGACCAGTATCTGTCACAGGGATTTATAGTCCTGGCTGTGGCCAAGTCAAAGCACATTAGCCCGGTGTGTCTAAACATCTGACTCTAATCAGCACAGCGAGGATCAAGTCAGGCATTAGAGGCTTCTATTTCACTGAGTGTGGGAAGTTGAGAGGAAAGATCTTAGGGGCGGGGGGAGGGGAGGAGTAATGTCTTCTTAAAATTTAGGATCCTCCGCTGTCAGTAGTATGTGAGTTGTCTCTTCCTCCCATCTCCTTTCCTCACGCCGAGGACTCAGCTGCGCCAAGGTTGTCAGCCAAGGTCAGGCAGGAGATAGAGGAGAAGATAGTGTGGGAGTCTGTCAGCCATCGGTGCTTTGTATGCTATTCATTGTTCTATAGAATGACACACACACCCTCTTCCTGCACCCCCATCCTGTTCATATGAATTATAGAGGATTGTTCACGTTTGGTTTTTTTTATTTACTCTCAGTTATTTTGGGGAAGGAGTTACAATAAATCTGTAATCTAATCTTTCCTCGTATACACAGAAAGACCTGAAGTTTTAACTGAATATATTTATTACCCTCTAATGATATTTCCCACTCTACCAAGAAGGAGGGAGGTATGCCTGCCTTCTCTCCCCCCACCCTACCCCCACCACCACCACCCCTCCACCCCTTGCCTTCAACCCTGCACCAGCTCTTACTGGCCTATTAATCCTCAGTCATCAATCTCCTCCCAACCACTTCCTTTTTATAAACCACAGCAACTTCTGCTAGTATTTTTTTTTTTAACCCATTTATCCTCATCTTATGTGAGGTCAGCTTTCCATTATGTGGAACTGATCTGAACATTAACCACTCACAACACCAATCACAACCACGCTGCATAAATACAGCCACAAGTTCAAATGGCATAAGATGCCAACAGTCCCATCGTTTCTCCCGATGTTTACGTTACATCACTGCTGTCTTCTTGAGAGTGAATCTGTAGAGAACATCTTCATGACTTCACAAGACTCCCAACCATTTGGCCAGATAACCTCTTGCAAGTCACCTGACAACAAGCAAAAGCTCTGTTTTGTCTTTGGTTTGCTGGTTTTTATTTAAGCCTATGTGCTGATGCTACATAAAATAAAATGGTTCTTGATTTAAAAGACAAAGCGGACTTCTCAGGAAATGTCATCAAGGGAAAATGTAGACAACTTATGGATCAGTATGTAAGGGAAGGAGAAGGGAATTTCACATTTATCAAGCACCAGATACTATCATGTACATTATTTTCATTCATCTCAGAGGCAATAAGTAAGCTCATCCTCAAAAAACCTTTAGGGTAGGTATGAGGAGCTCCAAGCTTGAGGCCCCAGGTCCAGTAACTTATACAGGTTACAATGCTGGTAATCCCAGTGTTGTACTGAACTTTTTTTTTTTTAATCTTTATTGTTGAAAGTATTATAGATATCCCCCTTTAATCCCCCGTTGACCCTCTTCACCCTGCTCCTGCCCCTCCCCAGGCCTTCACCACACTATTCTCTGTGTCCAAGAGCTATGCATGTATGCATAAAAGTTCTTTGGTTAATATCTTCACCACCCTGCCTCCTTCCCTCTGAGATTCGTCAGTCTATTCTATGCTTCCGTGTTGTTAAGTTTCTTTTGTTCATTAGATTCCACATATAAGCGTGAACTTTTGTTTTTAAATACCACATTGGTCCCCAAGATGAATACCTTCTCTTTCAATATTTTTCTCTTAACACAGTAGAACCTTCTTGCCATCTGTTTGGCCAGAAGGCAAAGGCCAAGTGTACTTGAAGCCAGGAGAATGTTGTTTCAATCCTGGCTCTGTTCTCATTCCTCCCTAGCCTCTTGGTCAACTCATTTAACCTCTTTAAGGCTCATTTCTCCATATATGGAGTACTATTCTAATATGTGACAGTGTTAGACCATAATACAAAAAAAGTTTTCCCTTTCCAATGCGTGTGTCTTTCTCGTGCACATGCATATGTACAGAACTGACCCAGTTACCATATTCTTTTTTTAAATACTGCCCTAAATATTAATACTTTAGAGTTTCCCATTTTACCTCTATTTCCCTCTCTGACTATAAAACCTCAAATCACTTAGTATCCTTAAATAACCTCTATAGATCCTGGGATTCTCTGTCTTCAAACCTGAAAAGTGAAGGAAAAATGTGGGTTGAGAAAGGCACTGCAGAACCCAGAACAACAGCTGTTGGATGTCTTCAGTACATGATTACATTTCACTTATTAATACCCTCTCATTTTCAGCAGGACCTCTCTTGGACACAATTAAAAGTATTTGGCTACGTGGGGCAGGAGGAAGACTAAGCTTCAGATGAAATCTTCAGTTTTTACCTAATAAATCCCAGCTCAACTGCACTGACTCCCATATGTAATTGTGCTGAAAGCTGGGCAGCACAGCCTCAATGCAGAAGAAGAAAATGCTTTTTAAAAAGAATTTAAATTGGATAGAGTTAATAATCTCGCCAAAACCGGTGTGGCTCAGTGGTAGAGCATCAGTCTGCGGACTGAAAGGTCCCGGGTTCAATTCCGGTCAAGGGCATGTACATTGGTTGCGGGCGCATCCCCGGTAGGGGGTGTGCAAGAGGCAGCTGGTCGATGTTTCTCTCTCATCGACGTTTCTAGCTCTCTATCCCTCTCTCCTCCTCTCTGTAAATAATCAATAAAATATATTTTTTTAAAAAAAGAGTTAATAATCTCTGCTAATGGGGTTGGTGTTCTAAAGGGCATATTCTCTGCGATCTATTTTTTAATTGTTTGTTTGTTTGTTTGTTTGATTGATTGATTCATTTTTCAAGCATTTCACCCTGTGTCAGGCCACCCTTTCTTTCTCTGGGAGCTGAGCTCCTTGGCAGGTGGTGGAGCACAGGGGAGGGTGGTGAACGTGTCAGCCAGGCAGTGAATGGCATTGCAACCAAACCAGGGAGAGAGGAAGAAGTGAGGTTTAAAAGTCTCTTCAACTTTCAAGGCAACTCACTGAGCAAATGCAAAATAGTAACAGTGGTTTCTGGCTGATACATTTTGAAGGTAATTTTCACCATAATGAGTTAGAGCAGTGGTCAGCAAACTCATTAGTCAACGGAGCCAAATATCAACAGTACAACTATTGGAATTTCTTTTGAGAGCCAAATATTTTTTAATTTAAATTTCTTCTAACACCACGTCTTCAAAATAAGACTCACCAGGCCGTGGTATTTTGTGGAAGAGCCACACTCAAGGGGCCAAAGAGCCACATGTGGCTCATGAGCCGCAGTTTGCTGACCACTGAGTTAGAGTACCATGCAAGCAAAGGGTTTTGTGCAAGTTCTTATCTCCCTATGATCCCAAGTATAAAACTTAGTAATTTTAAAAAGTAGGCTCTGGAACCAGATTACCTGGGTCCACATCCCAGCCTGACTATGTCCTAGATACAGCCATAAGCTCAAGCCTCTCAACCCCTGTGTACTTCAGAGTGGGGCTCTGAGGATTAAGTGAATGGATATGTAGAAAGTATATAGAAGAGTGTCTGCTACATAGAGTAGGCTCAGTAAATGTTAACTATTACCATCCCACATTATCATCATTATAATTATTGCAATGTTATAATTTTTGGGTATTGTGAAATCTCCCCTTAGTGACAATAAAGTTCAGAATATTTTGAGTTTTAAAAATAAATGCTCATACGTAAAAGTTCCCTCAATGAATATCCAACTTGAAAGGAAAAAATAAGAAACAGATATATCAGATTGGCTAATTCCATATAGCTATAAACTGAAGTAGTCGATGAAAGTGGAGCAATAGAGAGGAAAATGTCATTTGTAATCCTGGGATGGCACAGAGTAGAGAGAGAGGATCCCGGGGTTCCAGGTTATGTGGCTTCGACAAGTCCTTTAACTTTGAGGTACAGTGTCCTTTCACAGCTGTAGAAAAGTGCCTGCTGTTTATTCTACCTGGGACATTCCCTCCATTTCCTCCACCCTCCTTTCACCGATATGCAGATCTTATTTATTATAAATCTCTGAGCCTCTGATCCTCCTTGATCCCAAAGATTAGACGAGGTTGCCTTGATGCACAATCACATAGCATTTTCCCACCATATCCAAGTGCCTATATTTGTACATGGCATATAGCTAACTCTCAATAAATACTGGATGGATGGATGGATGGATGGATGAGATAATAATGTATAATTTTTTCTATTTTAAGACCAAGTGACACATCTAGGAGAAAATGCACATTGTAAAGATGTCTTACAAATGTAGGCTAATACTCAATGGTTGACTTTGAGAGTCTTAAATAGAGTCTAACAGAAGGGAAAAGAAACAACCTCAAAGTTTCAAAGAATTTCTTGGGCTGTATAAACATCTACAATCACAACTGGTAGACTAAGGAATGGGGTTAATTGTCTGACCTCAGGGTCAGGACAGGATCAGAACAGGATCAGGACAGGAAGAAGCAAGGACCAGGCAAACAGATGGAAAGATAAGATAATACCATTGTCCCAACAAGATAGGGGCTGTGATACAGGAACTTAATTAAAGCAAAGGCCCAATGGCCTCATACACAAACAGGTAAGAGTCTGGACCACATTGAGGGTGTCTGTGAACTTGAAAAAATACTTTTTTATTTATCTAAATCTAACTGAAATTCAACATTTCTCCTAATTAATAAACCATAGTAATATTATCAGAATCTATGACTTTGTCACCAAATGAAATCAGGTTTTTTCTGTCCCATTACAATTGTAGATGTCAAAAACATCTTTTATTGTCACCAATACTTTAAAATGATGGTAGTTCTTAGACCCAACACTGAATCTTGTCATCTAATTCATGGTTTTTTTTTAAAGAAATATATATATATATATATATATATATATATATATATATATATATACTATACCATCCATTTAATATTTTCACAACTTATTCTAACATTATATGCTTTCTTTATAATAGTATCTACTTTATGTGATACAGTTAAAACATTATTTTGAGAGAAGATCCATAGACTTCACCAGACAGTCAAAGGGGTCCAGGCCACAAAACAAGTTAAGGGACCTTGGCTATAAGAAGGCTCCTACAGAGCAGAGAAAAATCAATAGTATTTTTTAGTGTCTGTGACCCAACAGAAAGGTGATAGTAATTGTTTTAAGTTTTGCAGCAAGGATGGAAAAAAATCAGCAGAACTGATCACTCACCCAGGGATGAGCTGACTAATGCCAGAAGACGGGCTAATGCAGCCTACTGTGTAGCGGAAATAGAAGCACTTGACTCAACCCCAATTTGTCTGGGGCTCAAATACTTCTCATCAACTCCAGAGGACAAGGGAGGGGACTGATGCACTGACTCCACGGTGGAAGGGCGCTGCTTTGCAGGGCCTACAAGGAGTCCTGTTTCCCACCACGTTCCATTGAAGTGCAGAGCTATCACATCCAGGGTGAGATGTAAAGTGGTTTGAGGGCAGATTCTCAGGGAAAGGCTAAAAAGGACCTTTTAGCCTTTCAGTTAGATTTAGATAAATAAAAATATCAGTCATGGGAGCAGGAAGAAATCATAGCACAGGCCCCAGTGGAAGAGCAGGAGTAAACTGAGATTAGTGCAAATCTTGGCGCAACTAAAAGAAGCTATGCTGAAGAATGGGAAGGCTGAACTAACCTAGAAGAGAGAGCAGGATCAAACATTGTGTAAGATACAATCTGTAGGCTCTAGGAATCATACACACAGCCTCCCGGGAAGGTATAGGTATCCATGGGGCCTTGAATCACCACCTCTTTTCTTTCTGGAAGGCAATACAATACAATGAAAACGCATCCATTGTCTCAGCTGACCCACCAAAATTAGCCTTATAAAACATCATTGATTTTTTTTTTCTGTGATTTCATTCAGAATCTGATGGTGTTTTTTTCCAATTTACATGAAAGGATTTTGGTAACATGATATAAAGCCCTTTTATGACCCCAAGTTCAGGAACTCCTAACATAATACTCTTTCTTAGCTATTCTGAGGCAAATAAAAGGATGAAGAAATAACTTTTAGGATTTCTTTCTCTTTCATTTTTTAAAGAATTTAAACCAGAATGATTACATTGAGGAAAAGGCTTTAATTAAAAGGATCAGAGAAAAGTGAATGAAGTTGGCTATTACTCAACTCAATCAACTTGTAACCTGCAAACTAATTCATCATTAGCCCTGTTGCTTGGTAAACACGGCAGTTTTCACATTATACAGCAGCTGTAAAATCTGGCAACATCACTGGAGGAAAAGAGCCAAGAATGGACTTCTAAAAGATTAATACAGTGTTACTGTATCGTGACATCATTTGTAGAAACCACCCATAAGTGAATTTCAACACAATTTCTGAATAAAGCTCAGACCAGCTTACAGCTATCAAATCATCGCCTTCCCCATTTAGGTATAAATGATAGCTTTTTAATGATAGCAAAGATGTCCAGATTTTTAAAAGATTAACTAGATCAATATTTACCCAATATCCAGTGATCACTGGTTATCACTGGGTACATTTTCTGACTCACCTAAATGGCATATCACTCAAATTTGAGATGTCATAATGGAAATAGTCTACTGGCTGTATCAACCCTCTTGACAACCAACTCCCAGAGGAGCCTCAAGGAATGTTATTTGCTGAATATTTCCTAGTGAGCTGACTCAAAATTCAAGCTACTGACATCAGGTGCTTATGAGTAATAATGAGTCAAATACAATTGCTTACAAACAAAAAATTTTTAATTTGGCATGGAAAAAAAAAAAAAAAAAGCCAAGCCCTGGCATCACCTCAGGAGTAAGAAGTCATATTGTGGAATTTCAAGACAAGTTTCCAAGCTTATGTAATAAGAAGTCCTGAAAGTGAAGCAAGCACACTTTCCCACACTGTCCTGCACACAACCTATGTGCTAACCAGCTCAGGGCTAGGAAATGTCCTAAAATACTTTCAATCAGTGTGCAGACACCAACAAATGATCCTGGCTCACTGGCTCCCACAGCTAAAGGGCCTTAATTCCAAAACCACATTGTTGATCATCTTTGAAATTTATCGAAAGCATTAGGACCAATTTAAGTACAAGAAGATTCCAAGGCAACAGTTGTTGGGGCCAATGATTGTCCCATTTTGGAAGCTTACCCTCAGTAACAGTCCAACTGAATTCCCAAAAGTTCAGACCCTCACAGATGTTTAAGGAGGGGTTAAACACAATGAAGACGTGATTTCAGAAACGATACCTGTTGATGTGACTACTCCTTCCTTTTCCACAGAGGACACAAGAAACAACTCTACTCAGTTCTATGGCTCATTCATTCCTTACTTAAACTCAGAACAAATAGACACGATACATTTGGCTGCAGGTGGAAAACTGGAAAACCCAACATTTTAAACATGAGAATGTGCTTATTTTGAAGGTCGGCAGGGAGGCTCTGGCTGTGAGAATTTGGACACATTTCTTGACTTTTCTGTGAGCTAGTTTCCTCATTTCTGAAATGGATAGTCATAGGAATTGTGAAGCTTGTGGTGAGCGTGAAAAGGTGCATGGTGGAGTCACATTATATTTGCATTAAATTAGAGAACTCCAACAATACAGGTTCCACCAAGGGAGTTCCCATGAGGATTTCTCAGGATGAGCCTTTTACTGCCAGCATTAAAATGAGTGACCTTTTTAAAAAATATGCAAATCAACTATTAATTGATTCAACAAATTGTACTGATCACTATTTTAGGCTGTGGGATGTATTAAGGCACAAAAGCAAAAAAGACCCTGGAATCAACTAAGGAAGGGTGGATATGAAGGCATTTTTTAAGGAAAAATTTTATTACATTCTTCACCTTATAAACTGACTTTAAGTTTAAAACCTAATACCTGTGTAAGATGGGACTTGAAAGTAAATATAATATATCACAGGTGCTTAAGGACATCATAGATATTTAACAAGCATTAGCCAGTGTAATTATTCTTTGTATGTCATCACTAGGGAAATAAAGGTGCATTTGATCACAGCTAGTGCATCAAATATTGTGGTAGTGGCCTTCACTTTTATGGTGTCTTCCAGTTTATTGTTTTCATATGCATTTTGCTATCTGCTGAGACACATGTTTCTATTTTATTTAGAAGAAATTGGGGCTAGCAAGCTAAGTGACTTACATAGTAATATAACCAGTAAATACTAACAATTTAACCTCCAAAATTGCTCTAAGTGTTTTTTAAAAGGGGGTTGGAGGATAAATGGCATCTTTGACTAACATGAAAGTGGCTCAGTGACTATGGTATTTTTACTGATATCCATGCTAGGAATTTCAATGAAAGCTCTTGCTGTGTTGGAAGCATCTGGAATACTGGCTCCTCTTACATCACTGGGGTTCACAGCCCAATCCACCGCTCACTAGCTGAATGTCTATAGACATGTTATGTTTCTGGCCAATGCCTGAATTTCTCATCTGGAAAGCAAGAAAAATCACACCAACCTAATATGTTGCTGTGAGGATAAAATCAGTTAATACTTGAAAAGTGCTGAGAACACAGCCTACCTCCAAGCAGCACTTAATAAATTACAAAATGAAATTTTATACACACAAATGCATACACATATACATACACACACGTTGTTAGCCACATTCACATACATTATTAATTCTCAAGATAATGCTGAGCAAAATACAATCTTATCTCAATTACTAAAACTTGTTCTGAAGACACCATGTGGCCAGCTCAAGGTCACAGCCAGTAAGTTTCAGAGCATAGACAATTCTGTCTCAAAACCCTCTCCGTTCCACAGCTTTTCTTTCTTTCTTTCTTTTTAATATATTTTATTGATTTTTTTTTTTTACAGAGAGGAAGAGAGAGGGATAGAGAGTTAGAAACATCAATGAGAGAGAATCATTGATTAGCTGCCTCTTGCACACCCCTTACTGGGGATGTGCCCGCAACCAAGGTACATGCCCTTGACCTGAATCCAACCTGGGACCTTTCAGTCCGCAGACCGACGCTCTATCCACTGAGCCAAACCGGTTTCGGCTCCACAGCTTTTCTGTTCTGAAGATTCCACAGGCTGATAGCTGCAAGAAAATCGGATGCGCGTCTTTCTCCAAGCCAGCCATCTCTGTTCAACCTTCTCTGACCACACCAGCTCAGGGAGCCTTTTCTCCTCCTTACCTCCTTCAAGCACTCCCAGGCTAGTCCCCCCTACCCTATCCACCTGCCCCTAGTTCACTTCATTGCCATCTACGAATAAATTTGTGGGGAACTCATTCCTCATCCATGCAACCTGGCATTTTGCGCACCAGTTACAGACAAGATACCAAGTTAGGGGAGGTATGAAATGAAACCAGGCCAATACATTTATAAATGCTTCCTGCCTGCATTGTTTCCAGGAATGTTTTTTAGTGATACCTACAAAAACTAAGCCTAGCAATAGGCATTTAGCTGGTCTGTTGAGTGACAAATCGAAATATTAAAAACACTAGGGAAAGTAGCTCCATTCGCTAATGGCTTTAAATACTCAAATATTCAAGTCTAGACTGGGGCTGTTTGGCTTTGTCTTCTTTTGTTTTTCTTAGCTGGCACCTTCCTCAGAGGGCACCATGGGCCAAAGGACAACAGTGGTATCACTCACTTATGGACACTGACCGCCCCTCCAGGACTCCTGGTGTGGAGGCTAAGGACTATAGGAAGTACCCAGTGTGGAGTCCAAACTCACAAAAGAGTCTCTTCTTTTTACCTAAATCCCAAGAACCAGCACAAAGACCAACAGAAAGTCTCTTCATTAGAAAGCCAGAGGGGCCCATTGCCATGAACATGAGGCTGTGCTCCATTGAAGGATCCTAGAGCCACAAGGCACATGGACCTGAACTGATATATGAGACCTGTAGGACACCCTTGGAAGAGCCAACAGGGATAGTCACTCATGCCCATACTCTCAAACTGCCAAGAATGCCCATGACTTGTGAATAAATGTCAGCAACTCTTAATCATATTTCCTAAAGTAGGGGTGTCGAACTCAATCAGAGAAGGGGCCAAAATCTAAAATCCAGCCTAAATCGCGGGCCGAATGGTTTACTGAACAGTCATAAACTGACAATGTCATAAACTGACAGTGGAGTGCAGTGATGACAGCGCGGTGCGGGCCACATTGCAAGGCCTGGCAGGCTGGATTTGGCCCGTGGGCCTTGTGTTTGACACATGTGTCCTAAAGCATGGTGACTTTGGAAGAATCTTTTCATTGAAGCATAAAATTGTTTCCTTGTTGGGATATTTTATAATGGAGATATATATACTAGAAGCCGGATGAATGAAAATTCATGCACTGGAGGGGGGTCTCTCAGCCCTGCCTGCCCACTCTCACAGTCCAGGAGTCCTCAGGGGTGGGAGGCAACAGGCCATTAGGGGAAGGTGATGCCCCATCACTCCTCTGCTGCTGCCACTGCCAGCAGCACAAGCCTCAGCTGGCCCAGCACTTCGAGCTGGCCCTGGGCGGTTGGGGGGCTGAGGGGACTGGGTACCGCCATCTTCTGGCTGTGGGTGCGGGCATCTTTGAGGGTGGGGCACTCAATTAGCATATTCCCTCCTTATTAGATAAGATGCTGCCTCAGTTCACTTGAATAATGATTACCATACACACCAAAGGAAGGTATGATTACCCAGTATTTTGCTGCAATAATTTTTATATCAAAAACCTTGTCGGCGTCTTTAGCATGTTACACTGTAATCCAGTGTTGGGCTCTGTTAGAGTGAAGCTACAGGGAATGTAAGTCACAAAACAAAATCCTTGAGATTTTAATAATTTTTCTCAATAATATCCAAACTCTTGAATAAGAGGGAAATCATTTACTGAGAGCTGTAGTCCCCAGGTACCTTCTCCTTGTGCACATAAGCCTAACCTTCCCATTTACTGTGAAATATTTTCCTGTGTTCAGCCTTCCAAGTGCAGTGAAGTAAAAGTCAAGCTTCTGATAGCAACCCACAGCAGTGCCAGATAATTTACTGAATAAAAATGAAAGTCATCAACTAAAAAAGCTACCAAAGCACACAGCCAAAGTCTGAAAGTAGACTGTACATAAACCATAAATCAAGCAATATTCTTTGCTCAGACTCAGAAAGAGGACTATAAAGTAGCTTTTATAATGTCAATTAATTACGTTTCTTTAAGGCAGAAGCAATGGATTTGGTCCCAGAAGAATTTGCTTCAACCATCCTCCTGAAAAGCAGATACTAAAGCTACTAAGAAGAAAGCACGAGTGATTGATGGAGGCTCCATTCCATCAGAAAGCTCTTCCTTTTTTTTTTTTAATTTCAGGAACATTATTTATAGAGGCAAAGTGAAACAAATTGCTCCCTTGATACATGTCAAGACGATCTAAACAAGCTAAAACATTCCAGAGAACCTTCAATGCAGTCTTTCTCTTTTCATCTCTCCTCAAACTTACTAGTAGTTCCACAACTGCTTTCTGTATGAAATGATTACTGTTTCATTTTTCACGCTATATCATTTTCAAAAGTTCAATCACCATAGACAGTAAACATCGAATCAATTTATTGAGCTTTTATTGAAAAGTTGCTATGTACAAGGTATCAGCTGAGGCTTGAGGGGTGGTAGGCTTCGGTGATAAGTGATAACTCAGATGCTTCCTGCACTCACCTGGTTCTGAGGAAGACACACTGGAAGAGTGCATTGTAAGTGAGGCTGCACAATGAAATGGAGAAGAGACAGCGATGATTGGAAAAGAAGTGTTTTAGTTGCACACAAGGACCATCCCATGTTTCTTTGTCTAAATCATATCCCTCCCTTAGAAAATAATTTGACTCAATATTCAGAGGTTTTAGGAGTCATGTAACAGAGTCACCTGACTTTACAACTAAAAGAGCAAGGGAAAAATTATCCTAACGTATTATAGGTAAAATTTTAAGATGTTAATTAAAATCTTAATGAACTAGGACAGTTGTTTGTTTTTTGAAAAAAAATAAATGAAACACTTCATAGAAATATTGAGAAAAAATACAACCAAAACACTATGCTTTCTCCCTGGCTTTCAAATATTTAGTAAGAACACATCTGGATAATCTGGTAAAGAAAGCAGATTAGATTCATACCCCAAGAAAGTTAAAAAATAATAGACTCAAAATAAACACACGTAAAAAAATGTGTTAAAGAAACAAACACCAAAGATTATACAAGTAAAATGAAAATCAAGAAAATAAATAAGTCAAGGCTTACATTATGTACTTGATATATGATAGTTCAATAAATATTTATTGAAGGGATCAAAGGAACAAAGGAATGAAGAAAAGAATGAATAGACAAACATAACCAGGAATCACTTATTTGACCTTCGCCTCCATAGGCAATATTGGCTTGTCAAATTCTGATGACAACTTTTTAAAAAGCAGATTCTCTGAGATGGGCAGCACCAGGCTCGAGTGGTTGGCAACGCATCCATCGTAACTGCTTTTGCTATCACTCCTTCCCAGGGGAAGGCAGGGAGAAGCACTACTTGTCATTGGTTTCTGGCTTGCCTGTTCAGATGCCTGGTTGCCCAACTCGTACCTGGCCCCTCTGCCATTTGGCATCCTGTAAAGCTTGCTCTGGCCAGTGACTCTCTTACTGGCAGAAAGTTACTTTCCTTTCCCAGGGGAAGGCTGACCATGGAAGGGGATATCACAGAGGAACCCTTTGTCAGTCTGGACACCAACCCACATTGGATATATAGCGTGAGTGAGAAGAAACTTCCATTATGCCAACCACGGACAGCCTGAGGTTATTTGTTACTGAAGCATAATCTAGCTTATCCTGGCTCAGGCCCACACTATTAAACACCTAAAAGCCATTCCCATTTCTCCTGTACCAATACTCGATATCAAACACTCTTTAGTTGCCCCAACACATTAAATCGCAAATATTTAAAGTTAATTTATTTTGTAATATTCCTTTAAAGTAAAGTATTTGGAGAGGGAGAGGAGGAGAAGGGAGAGGAGGAGAAGGGAAAGGAAAGTAAGACAAAGTAAAGGGAGAGAGAGGAAATAAAAGAAAGGATTCATCCAACAGAATTCATCTCAAGTCTAACTTTTCTTCTCAGCAGTTGACAAGGGCATGGAATTAATGACTTTGACGAAGCGTGCCATGGGAATTCAACATAAAACTAGGCCGAATGAAATGCACTGGATTGAAAAACATATGTGATCAATGCAGAAGCTATGTGGAAATTACAGGGTTACTACTGAGAGGAACTGAACAAAAAACTCTGATGGGTCCTTTAAAATAGAAAAAGCAATGCAGTTCTTTACATCTTAAATTTCATGTTATAAATCAAGTAGGAAATTCCATCTCCCACCCTCACCCCAGGAGAAAAGTCAGTAATAAAACATCTAATAAGCAGTTGAGGCATTTTTACAGCATTCAGTTTATTATCCTAGATCTGATTCACTAGGCTTTTATTTTTTTGGACTTGCAAAATATTTAAGTCATGGCAATTATGTGAAATCATCAATGTAAAATATTTCATCCTTATATAATTTCTACTCATTTCATTTCGACATTTGGATAGGTCTTTTTTAAATAAAACAAAAGAATGGGCTCAAAGAGCAGCTTCCGTACATTTCACTTTGAAATTCCTGTCGCAAATTTCAAGGTGTCAGGTATAATTAGTGTCTAATTTCTCACAGGCTCACCCAAATATGTCCCAGAACTGGCATTTTAGGATCAATTTTCTGTACCTCAATTTGTTTTATGTTGGTATCTATTTTATAACCTAGCTACAAAACACTAAGTCATGTTTAAACTATATTCTAGGGTCTTTGGCATTATAAAATAATAATCATTTAAATTACTGTCAATATACTACACTTCCTAAATAAAGGACATTAGCAATCTGTTCTTCTCACACAATGCATAATAAGAAAGATAGCACAAAATAGAAAAATGTCCTACATCCCAGCTTTGCTTTCAGTATGAATTGCCAAGTACATGTAATTCTTCAAATATTACTCATGACAGGGTCCAATTTAAAATAGGTATCTGCCATGACGCTCATCATAAACAAACTGGGAAGAAATTGACAGGGCACGATATGCACTTTATCCTTTCTGGAAAGTTGAACTACGAGGGTGGACATTCTTTCAAGGTATCGCATGACCAGTTTAAGGATTTTCAGACACTCTCCCTGGACTTCAGCTTTCTCTCCTACAAACTGACCTCTAAAGTCCTTTTAAACTTCTATTAAGATTCTGTTTCAGTGCCTATTGCAACTGGTTGTTTTTTGTCTGTTTGTTTGTTTTTAAGAAAAAAACATACAGTGATTTCACTTGTATATTTTCTTTTCCTTTCTCCAGTATTCAAAGGAAGTTTAGGGTCACCATTAGTGGCTCAGTCTTGGTCTAAATCTTGGTTTTATTACTTATCAATGAAGATCCTAGGAAAGTTCATCTCTCTGATCTTCAATTATCTCCTCAGAAATTTGAAATAAAAATCATACCTACCTCATTGGATAATTAAGAGTAAAATTAACCGAGAAACATACATGAAGTCTTGCTTCCCACCAGGATGGGCACATATACAATATGCATTCATTAACCATTAGCCAATATCCTATATAATAAAAGACCAATATGCAAATAGACCAAACTGCAGAATGACTGGTGGAACAACCGATGGCTATGATGTGCACTGACCACCAGGGGCAGATGCTCAATACAGAAGCTACCTCCAGTCCGCAGGCCCCAGGTCAGCCACGATGGGTGCCAGCCAGAACCTCCTCCCCCCCCCCCCCCTTCACCACGCCAGTGGCCCTGCAGATGGAGCGACTGGCAGTGATGTTCAGGGGCAGGGCTGGGCAGCAGGTGGCACCAGGCCAGCCAAGGTAAGTGCCAGCGGGGCCCCCCAATTGCCCCACCAGTCGCCCCACGGATTGGCCCTGATCACCAGCCAGGCCTAGGGACCCTACCCATGCACAAATTTCATGCACCGGGCCTCTAGTTCTTATAATAATTGCCTCTTTTCTCGAAAGCAATGTCTAGAACCTACCATATTTGAGCAACTACATGAAGATCTTATATTGAGGAGTGTTGCTTCAATCAACCATTTTTTTAATTGAACACATCTGCACTTTTTCCATTTCCTCACTTCTCAGCGTCCTTCAGGGAAATCATGTTGCTTCTTCTCCTAAATTCCGTCCCTTCTTCCCTACCCCTTCATCCTCTCTATTTTATGAGGAGGGTCTCTCATTTGCCCCACTGAGCAGTCTTAATATAAGGAACAAACAAATATTCTGTAAAACGGCATGATTTGCAGAATAAACAAATGAGACAAAGTAATGAGACTGATTTGTACTAAGTCTCCCATGAAAATCAACCTCCTTACTTTAGAATAACACCTCATGTTTCTGCTTTCCCCTTTAAGCAGATGAGGAGACAAGAAGCAGATGTTAACGTATCTCTGCAAAGCTTAAGTAATATCACACGGTAGCATGGCAACGAGCGCCCTGTAAATGCTCATTAGCTGAAATCTTTTTATAGAATTTTCCTTTTAATTTTCCTTATGCTGTGGTCACCATAACACGAGCAGTGTCTAGATTTTGCCAAAATAAAAAAAGGAACCATCTTCCTGTGACACTTTTGGTGTTGTTTGCTCGTTGTTACCCTCAGGTGAGGAGGCACGAGAGAAGTGGGGTTTTGTCGGTCAGCATCCCGCAGCAGAGCCGTGCTTGGGACGGGGTGCTTGGGAAGAGAATCCTTATTTCACACTCTTCCGTCCACCCTTCCCTAGAACATTCTGAAAGAGAACAGTGTGTCCTTTGGGATTGATTACCAGAGGCCTGTCAGGTAGGTCCCTCCAGACTCAGCAATCGGAGAAATATGCACAAAGCTACCTTGTGCAGAACCTCGGAACCTCTCAGATTTCAGTTCTGATGCAGAAAAGACACTCACTGTTAGCATTTTCCCAGGGTCTCAGCCAAACTTTTTCATTTTACCTGCTCACTCCCCTTTGCAGAGCCAGGTCCCACTCCGAGCCTTTAGAACTACTCAAAGAGATATGCGAGTTAGAACAAAACGCCAAAAATACTGGTTCGAAATGAATAAAGCGGCAAATGTTGTTAACCCCCTACACTCAGTTGGATGGCAGAAAAGTACAGACATGGATGAGACTTCTGTTCCTGCTGCTGTCAAACCCTCGCACATTGTTGCCTCCATCTGCCAGTGTCACCTGTGCTCATGACGGCTCTCAGGAAATGGGACAGAGCGATGAAACCAAAGTTCTTGGATGTATCTGTGTTATGCAAGAATAGCCCCTAGGGAACCCGGCGTAGGGGCATGGATTTGTATCTTAAAATTTACCTTTCTTTTTTACTATTCTCAGTCCTGCTGTTGTTAAAGAGCAGAGACTACTCTGATTATTAGAATAAATTAATATTGCCAAAGAGTCCTTTCAGCTCTTGAAACACACACAGACACGCAACGTTATCACAGTCCTTTCACGTATACTGAGGTGATTTAGAGTAACTGCTTCCATTTTAATCTTCTAAATAATTTCAGTAAGTTGAATGTCCAGGAAGCTAAGTATTACCGGAAACTACTAAGTGTAAATCCACATAAGACGTAGGAAGCTTTCATCTACAAATGAAACAAACAAGTAAACAAGCCCACTTCACACAAGAATATATTATATTTTGCACCTTAAAAAGCCCACAATGGGTGGGCTCCAGAGTTGGATGATCCCAGAGCTCAGAAAGTACTGGCTTCTTTCTCTGACTGGTAGCAAAGCCTACCGTGGTTCCAGGCCTCACCTACAGACACAGCAATGAGCAGAGAGGAAAAGGGCAACCTTCATGTCTTCCTTAGAGGCAAGGAAACCCTTCAGAGAAGTCCCTCCAACTTTGGCAGTGGCCATGACTGTGTTTCCAGCCCATTCCTTAACCAATACCTGGCGAGGAGCACAGGGGCTGGACATGAAGGAGTCAACCACAGTGACCATGATGGGGTGAATTGGATGTCAGAGAGTCAACCACAATAACCATTTTACCAAAAACATGCCTGTCCTCCCAGAACTTGCTTTCTGAAAATGGCCTGGTGTAGGTGAACAACAAGGCCAGACACACAACAACAACAAAAAAAACACACAAGTCAATCACGAAACAAACATTATAGCAACCTACTATCCGTGCAGAGGGTTAAGTCCATTTTGTTGGCCCAGAAAGGACTTGAATTCAGCACATTTAAATAGGTCAGCAGCAAGGGCTGCTTTCCATGGCCATTGATGCATATAAAGAAGAGAATTTAAACAGAAATAGATACCTAGGTTTCAATTATTTGCATGGAACAAACACATGTTCTTCAGCTTGATTTTGTTTTGTTTTGTTAAACCTTGACAAGTCTGGGGATGGTGCAGAAAGAAGGTGAGACGTTGGGCAGAATATGTGCCACTAATCACATTAAGATAAGACCCGCCGAAACCGGTTTGGCTCAGTGGATAGAGCGTCGGCCTGCGGATTGAAGGGACCCAGGTTTGAGTCCGGTCAGGGGCACGTGCCTTGATTTCAGGCACATCCCCAGTAGGGGGTGTACAGGAGGCAGCTGGTCGATGTTCCTCTCTCATTGATGTTTCTAGTTCTCTATCCCTCTCTCTTCCTCTGTAAAAAAAAATCAATAAAATATATATATATTTTTTAAAAATATGACTCGCACAGGAAAAGACCCCAAATCTTCCTTTGGCCTGTGCGATCCTGCAGATCTGGGCTCAGGGCCTCTCTGAGGGGTTATCCACCGCCTCCACTCCCTCCCGCCGGGCTGCCTTCGTTCCCATTACCAGTGGGGCCCTTCGCCAGGTGTTGCTATGGCTTTCTCCCTGGTTCCTTCCAGGTCTCTGCTCAGATGTTACCTTTCCCAGTGAGACCACCGTACATACACAGCCTATTCCCACTCTCAATACTCGCTGTCTTAACTGCCGTGCTTTCTTATTCTCCACAGCACTTAACTCTGGCTGACATGTATTTCTTTCTCCTTTGGTCATCACCCTCTAGAATATAAGATATACATTCCCTAAAGACAGGATCATCAGGAGCTGGAGAAGTTCCTGACATGTAATAGGTGATCAACAAATACTTGCCCAACAGATGAATGGGAATAAGATGGAACCATAGCAAGAGAGAAACACACTCAAGACTTTTATAAAAGTACACCCAGGTTTATGAACAGAGAAATAAAGACCTAGCCACCAAAAAGTACTTTAATAGAATAGCATAGTTTCCTTTCCTCCTTGAAGTGAAAAGTAAAAATAATCATACCACCGTTGCATATATTCACTTCTACTCATCCAGATGATACAAATCCATTTCCAAAGTATAAAATACTAGATAAAATTATTCTTCTCCAAGATAAGCTACAAGGAGTCAAATAAAATTATTTTTATCTAAATAATTGGATGCCCAGCATTCATAAAACATAGATAAAACTTTTTTCTCTTCCCTTTCTCGCTGTCTTTCTTTTTAAATGAGAAAGCGGTTTAGAAAGACCCCCTGGCACTCCTTGTCTCATACTGACAGCTAATACTATCTGTGTTAAGTGCCTTTGCAATTCAGTTTCTCAGACATCCGGCGCTATGACTTGTCCGTTTGTCCAGAGAAGGATGCAAAGCTGCTCACTCAAGTTTAATGGTTCCTTCTACACAGACTGTAAGGAGAACTCATGCTAGAATGCGGACCCAGGCCGTGCCCTTGCTCGGAGCACTACATCTCAATACCCGACCTGCTCCGGGCCCTCAGTGCCTGCAGCTGCAAAGATGCTCACTAAATCATGGGCCCTGCCCGAAATACCTCCTAATTACAGAAGCAAGAAAAAGCTATTTAGGAGATTTCCAGGGCAACACGAAGGTGACTCATCATAGAGTGACTTGAATTAAAGGTCACAGAAGCCCCTTCAGTCGCAGGACCTATAAGAGCAGTAATTTCCTTGACATTTTTCGCCTCCACTCCCAATCACAGGAAACCCAAAGATTTCAAATGCCAAGGCCCAGAGCACAGCTGCACAGCTTTTCCAGCTTGCAGAGAGTGTGACAGAGATTTTCAGATTAGGTTCAGCCCACAAAAGGTCTTTATTCCGCATCTCCTATATGAAATTTAAGAGTTTAACAGGTTCCAAGCCAATGAATATTTCATTCTCGTTTCGTAGCATTATAAAAAAGTCCTTTTCACTGGGAGGGTGTAACCCAAGAATCACTTCTGATTCTATCAGCATGCCACAATCAGGGTCCTATTGAGTGTTCATTCCTTAACGTAGCACAAGGGACCCGATGGTCCACTCCAGGCGGTGCTCACAGGACTCCATCACGAACTGTCAATAATACATAAAACAGGGCCCGTATCGGCGTAGTTCAGAAACAGGAGGAAAAGTCTTTAGGCAGTTGCATTGAAGTGACAGGAACTAAGCTTACAGAGACAAAGAATTGAGTCCCAAAAGCAAGGAAGAAAAGTTGCCCTCAGATATAAAGTTTCTGTGTAAACCCATATAGTTCAGACTCGAGGGCATTTTATGTTATTCCAAAGCCGTTGCTATTTTTCCTAATGACGCAGTGGCTGAGCTCTTCCAATCGAAAGGGTCCCATTTTATGTATCTTCTAAAAATGAAGAGGTCTGAGCCAGATGATAAAAACACACTTTGAATAAAAGAAAAGTTATTTCTCTTTTTGTACAAGCATCTTTGGGTCTTTCCCATTTTGCAGTTTCTATTCACACATATGAAGGTTTTCGGTGACTAAGAAAGAGACCCATGTTTATAGGTTGACAAGGTCAAGATAAAAGTGTGCCATTCTTTTCGTTATATGGTTTTCAGAGCCACGGTATTTATTATGAGGCAGTAAAGCACCAAATGAAACAAAACTCTCATTTTCTTTTGTTTCCAGCAAAGTTTTCAGCCACTTCAGCCTCCTCATGAGACTCACTGCCAGATATGAGTGAGGAACTAGAACATGCGTTTGTATAACTGGCTCAGTCCTTCTCACAGGCGTGTTTAAAGAACTGCCTTTTAGGACCCCATAATACAGAAATCCTATACCAGCATGCACACCAAAGCCACTTGCGACAATCCCACAGTCCCTGCTAACGTGCTCTTTATTGCCACTGAGTGACATTCACGGGGAGCAGAGCACAATCACCATAATGCACTACCCACAGCAGCCGCCACATTCTCACCCTCTCCCAAAGGGAATCCAGACAGGGCCCGCCACTCCTGGCCACTCTCTCGGGAGGGGAGCGGGCACCAAAGGAAAGCCAGAGCAGATGGGCAGCCATCGGAGGGGAAGTCATCCTCTCTGGCAGCACTCAGCATGGTGATTATGAATGTACCATGTCGTCACATCCAACTTGCCTTTAATAAATTCAATATGTGCCTGACCAAAGATGGAAGAGAGGAGAACATTCTGAATAGTATGGACATTTTACGGGATTAGCATGTGGCACTGGATGAGATTCGAAGAAGATTGCCCCCTCAATCAGACGGAGTTCCCATATGCCTTTCATCTCAGCATCTCACCAAGCTGAGCATTGGACCAGGAGTGAAAGATACGCATTTTTTTTACAACACGACCCCAGATGAAAACTAGCTGCTCTGAGGCTGAAATGAACAAACAGCAGCTGTGTTCTTTAAATATGCCAAGCATCTGATACCTCAGGACCTTTGCACATGCCGTTTTCTCTGTCTGGGAGGCTTTCCCAAAAAATATCTATATGGTCTACCCGACTCAATTCCTCACTGTGTCTTGACATTGAAGTCACCTTCTCAATGAGTTCTCCTTTGAGCCTTTAATTGAAACTTTTATCAATCCCCTCAACACTTTATTTATTCCTTTTCTGCTTTACTTTTACCCCAAAGCACTTAAAACTACTTAACATAATGCAATATACATTTGCTTATTTTTCTTGTTATTTCCCCTGACTAGAATGTAAGCTCTATGAGGGCAGGAAAAAAACACACCCAAAAACATGTTAACTATCTATTGATAAGACAGTAACCTGCTCTAAATACTGGAAGAAAAACAGACATGCAAATCTTCTTTTAAGATAGCACATGGTTCTCATTCACAACATGAGACATTCTCAAAAGAACTTCAGAAATATTTTTTTAAATAACTCTAGACTTAAGAAGACTTACAAAAAGAGTTCCATATGCTTTCCCTAGCATTAATATGATATCTAACCATGGTGCTTTCATCAAAACTATGAAACTAACACTGGTAAAATACCGTTAACTAAACCATAGAGTTTTAATACTTGCCCGTTTTCCACTAATGTTCTTCATGTGTTTATTCATCATGAGCCGTTAGACTCCTCCAGTCAGTGACAGTTTCCTTTGTTTCTCACTGATGTGACACTATTTAAAAAGTACTTGGTCAGATATTTTGTAAAATGTTCCTCAATTTGGATTTGTCTGATGCTTCATTATGATTAAACTGGGGTAAGGATTTTGGAGACAAATAACATGGAGATGGCTCAGTGGATAGAGCATCGGCCTGCAGACTGAAAGGTCCCAGGTTCGATTCCAGTCAAGGGCATATACCTTGGTTGTGGGCATATCCCCAGTAGGAGTTGTGTAGGAGGCAGCTGATTGGTGTTTCTCTCTCATCAATGTTTCTCTCTATCCTCCTCTCTTCCTCTCTGTAAAAAAATCAATAAGATATATTAAAAAAAAAAAAAAAAACATGACCTCATTGCATAATATGAGGTCAGCTATTATTATGACTAATGATTATTATTAATTATTTATTATTATTGCCATTGATTATGTTAATTAACCTAGTGTTTCTGGGTTCCTCTTCTGTAAAGCTACTGTTTTTCTCTTTTGATATCCTATTGGTTGAAAGTAAGTCATTATGTCAGTCCACACCCAGGAGGACTTTTATCTACACATAATGGCTGTTTCATGTGATGCCTTTAGAAACTAATGCCTGCAAAATGCACCTCCACTTGCATGCGCTCAGTCACCAAAGATGAGGTCTCTATACAATGTGGGTGACATGCCAAAATCAAGGTCAATATGACTATTTCTGTGGACTAAATCAGCATAGGCTTTTTTTTTCTTCTTAACATAATATGACCACACAAATGGAGAAAGTAGAGCATTTAAGGATTAAAATAGTTTCCCGATATGGCAAGATAAAACAGCGACTGAACTGAATCCCAGAATAATCCCTCATTATGCATCCTTGGCAATGATCCAAACAATTTCTTGATTGCTGCAACTGGGCAATAATACCCTATGTTCTATTAATTGTGTGTAATCAAGAGCATTTATTTAACAGTATTGCAAAAGAAAACAAAGTTGATTTAAACCAAAGAATTTATATACTTGAGGCCCAGTGTATGGAATTCATGCATGAATAGAGTCCCTAGACCTAGCTGATGATCAGGGCTGATCTACGGGGCAACCAGCGGGATAATCAGGGGACCCCCCGCTGACACCTGCTTTGGTTGGCCTGGTGCCACCAGCTTGCCAGCCACCGCTCCCCTCTCACCCCACCACCACCACCAGTCACATTCCTCTGCAGGCCAACTGACAGGGCAATTGGGGGACCCCCTCCACTGGCACCTGCCTTGGCTGGCCTGGGGTCTGCAGGCTGGGGGGCAGCTCCTGCATCGAGCGTCTGCCCCCTGGTGGTCAGTGCGCATCATAATGGCCAGTCATTCCACTGGTCATTTCACCATTCAGTCAATTTGCATATTAGGCTTTTATTATACAGGATAAGCATAGCCCATGGACACCAGCAATAGGATAGTGAAGACCTGGGGGAAGGGAGGAAGGGTCTGGGAGGAGAGGAAATGGGTGATGTCTATAATACTATCAACAATTACAAGTATATTTTAAAAAAAAAAACACAAAAAAAAACTATTGATTATCCCCAAGTTCTTACCATAATAGAATCCTCAATTTGTAGCTTAGGCACAAGGGTTGGCCAGAATAAAGATCATATCCAAGCCACCCTGGGATCCAGTTGTAGCCATTTCATTCCAGGCAATAAAACATAAACAGAAATTCTAAACTAGCACCTTTGGCTAACCACACTGTCCCCCATGAGCTTAGAGTCCACTGAGAAGGAGAGGAGCTGACACCTACAGGTAATATTTACCCTAATTTTCAGATAAAGAAACCAAGGTTCAGAAATGGAAAGCAACCTGCTGGATTCCTAACTAGCCAAGTGGAGAAGCTGAGGAAACCAGGTCTGACGGAAATTTTAAGGTTGCCCAATAAAATACAGGATACCAAGTTAGATTTGAATTTCGAATAGAGGGGACATGAAGATATGAAAAACTGTTATTTATTCACCACTCAAATCTAACTGGGCACCTTGTATTTTTGTTTGCTAAATCTGGCAATCCTAGTCAGACTCCAGAGTGTGGGTACCTCGATACCATCTGAGAGCCCGTGGCATGATGACCTCTCACACATCATGGCACAGCAGACCCTCCTACACATCACATGCCTTCTGCAGCTACATGATGGCCTGTATCGAACTAATCAGGATGCACAGACATAAGGAACCAGCAGCCATTAGTCAACAAAATGAAGGAAATGGTATTCCTCAGCATCCCAGGGAGGCAGAGAGGCTGCCCCACCTGAGGAGCCTTCTGTCTCTGAGAGAAGCTGGGGGAGCAGGAATACATGGGTCGCCCACGCCCTGAATGTAGTGAAGTGAGAAGCACACGGTGAGAAGTTGCTGAAAGGGTCACAGAAGGAGGACACCAGGGTTCAGGGGAAATAAGAACACCGTTTGCTCTGTGACTATTGTTACTTTTCTGTCTTTCTTTCCAATGGCGTGTGATGGGGATGGGAGGGGAGAATCCATGATGTTGAAGCTTCTAAGATTGAGTCAAATCCTTACAGTTAATGCAAGGAAGCACCAAATCTACCTTAGGTCTGAGGAGAAAGGCTGTAAGGAGTCTAAATGTGGGACTAGACATCTATTTCACACAGATCAGAAGGGAAGGGGAATCAGCACCTACTGACTATGCCTGTCTTGTGGTTTTTGTAACAGTTCAGGACCAAAAGCCCCAGAGCAGCGGTTTCCGGGCCCAGGTGCCATAACAACGGCCTAGGAAGATCCCTGAAAGCACAGCTGGGATCAGGACTCTTTTTAAATTTCCCCAAAGACCCTGAGGAGCATACAGGTTGGGAACTTCTGTGGTAGATGTTCTATCAGTTTCCTTTTTAAAAAAATATATATTTGTATTGATTTCAGAGAGGTAGGAAGAAGGAGAGAGAGAGAGAGAGAGACATCAATGATGACAGAGAATCATTGATAGGCTGCCTCCTGCACGCCTGCCACTGGGGATGGAGCCTGCAACCTCAGGCATGTGCCCTTGACGGTAATTGAACCTGGGACCCTTTGGGCCACAGGCTAACGCTCTATCCACTGAGCCAAACCAGATAGGGCTCCTTTTTAAAGTATTGATAATCAAGTATTAAGTATCATGGGTTTTTAACAGCTTTATGGATATATGATTTCCACGCTAAAAAAATTCACCCATTATGAATACCTGATTCAGCAATTTTTAGGGACATTTATAGAGTTTTGTGTAACTACCACCACAAACCAGTTTTAGAACATTTCCATCACCCCACAAAGCTTCCACACGCCCACTTGCAGTTACTCCAACCCCAGACAACCACTGATGTATTTTCTGTCTCTATAGATCTGCCTTGCTGGACATCCTATATAATAAAAGGGTATTACGCAAATTGACCCTAATGGCAGAACTACTGGGAACGACCAGTAGCTATGATGTGTGCTGACCACCAGGGGGCAGATGCTCCACGCAGGAGCTGCCCTCCGGGGCTCAGTGCTCCCCCACAGGAGGAACTCCATTCAGCCACAAGCGGGGCTGACGGCTGTGAGCACAGCAGCAGTGGCAGGAGCCTCTCCCACCTCCTCAGCTGCAATAAGATGTCCCACTGCCGGCTTAAGCTCGCTCCCCACGGGGACCAGCAGGAGGCATCCCCCGAGAGCTCCCAGGATGCCAGAGGGATGTCTGACTGCCAGCTTAGACTTGATGATCCCCTGGGGAGCAGGCCTAAGCAGGCAGGTGGACATCCCTCCAGGGGTCCCAGACTGTGAGGGACCCCCAGAGTGCATGAATTTTCATGTACTGGGCCTCTAGTTTCATATAAAAGGCATAATACAATGCATGGTCTTTTTCAACTGGTTGTTTTTCCCCCCACTTAGTATGTTTTTGATGCTCATCCATGCTGTAGCATGTATCAGTAATTCACTCCTTATTTCTATATTATAGAGATTCCATTCCATGGATACACCACCTTTGTTTATACACCACCTTTGCAATTCATAGATATAGGCTATTTCCACTTTGGGGCTATCATGAATGATGCTGCTATGAACGCTCATGAACAAGTTTTTATATGAGTATTTGTTTTCAATTCCATTCTTTTTTTAAATATATTTTTATTGATTTCAGAGAGGAAGGGAAAGGGGAGAAAGATAGAAACATCAATGATAAGGGAGAATCACTGATCGGCTGCCTCTTCCACACCTCCCCCTGGGGATCGAGCCCACAACCCAGCATGTGCCCTTGACTGGAATCAAACCTGGGGCCCTGCAATCCACAGACTGACGCTCCATCCACTAAGCCAAACCAGCCAGGGCTTAATTCTATTCTATAGATACCTAGGAGTAGAACTGCTGGGTCTATAGTTAGTTTTTAAGAAACCTAGCATCAGATTTTAGTTGGCAAATAGTGGCCTAGAGTAGACTTCCAAGAGAGTTCTCTTTTCTCACTCTGCCCATCACTTAGGCCCTCACTGAACACTAATATAGCTACTTCACAAAGCTGATAGGGATTTTCCCTCAAATGCAGAAGGCCCACACCTTCATCAAAAAATGGTCCTGGAGGAGGTACCTGTGCAGAGGGCAGCTGCTTCTTTTGCTCTGTTTAATAAATAAGCCTGTAAGTGGAAGGAATTTCACTGTTATGCATGGCTGGCAAGTGGCCAGTCCTGGCTATTTAACAAAATGCTTGGTGGGGAGGAGGCGACGCGCATGTTGATAATAAATAATTTTATTGCTCTATCTTTTTATTTTTAATTGCTCAATGATATTACTACTGTGTATTTATAAATGTGTTTATAATATACTTCAAAATAGAAAGTATATGAGCCCCTTTTAATTAAATAAATAGTTAGGTAAGTAGATTTTCATGTGATAGGAATTATGAACATTTTTCTTATTTGTACTTAGCTGCAGTTTCTATATTTGTAATAAGACAAATAAAAATAAATTTTTAAAAGAATATAATATGCATGAGTATTAATTCTTATCATGAGTAACAATTTATGTCTCAGAAGTGCTGTTTTATTCTTTTTGCATCTTCTGATAGGCAATTCTTCATCCCTTGCCAGAATTTAGGAAAAAAGAAGAGCCCAGATAATCCAAAAGTCTCCTTTGGTCCAAAATCTGCAGCATCCACAATATCACAGAGCTATAACAGCCATTTTAGCTTTTTAAAAAAGGAGTGCGATTTATTTTTCCTACAGTGCACACCAGAAAACCCACCCCTAAATTTGATGCACTTCAGAGACCTCACCCTTGAACTGACTGTCCTTTTGACACATCTTTGCTAAACAGCCACACTCTTTTCCGAAATGCTCAGACTAGAACATTCTATGTCAGTGATCTCCCAGTGTTCTACATGATACCACATGTTTAAAATTGGATTTCAACATCTCCCCTCCCCATTTATATTCATCCCATTTTTCTCATCAAAAAGCAATTGCTAAAGAACAACAACAACAAAACAAAAAAAAGTAATTGCTTGGCTGGCTATTTTGTAAACATATCCAATTGAGAAAAAAGTCACAGCCAGAAAAACATTGCTTGTAGGTTTTTGATCAATCAGAGCTAATAATGGGTGCTTACTGTGTTTCAGACATTTCTCATAATGCTTTTTATATACTAACTCATTGTCATCCTATATTCCTCAAAACAACCCTTTGAGATAAGTGCTATTGGCATCAGCATTTGTTAGATAAGGACACTGAAGGTTGGAGAGGTCAAGGAACTTTCTCAAACTCTCCCAGCTACTAATGGTGAGTCTGGAACTCCCTTCTGGTGAATCAGCTCTCTGCCCGAGCATCTCACCCCTCCTCTGCTGAATACTGATGCCCTGTAGGGCAGGTGGCTTCTCCGGAAGGGTCAGAGCAGTTCCCGTGTAGCAGCCTTTTCTGGAGGTCAGACACTGAGTTTCTAGATGACCAACCTGAGGCTGCAACCCAATGTCATATTGCCAACTGGTTTGCCTACCGGTCTTTCCACAAAAATGGTGCTGGGCATTGTTCTACATGTTCGCTCTTACTGGTCAATGCGTCAATTCATTGGCTACATTTCATTCTTGACATTTATCTCCCCTTCTCAAAATCATGCTAAGCAAACTCACCCTGATAGCGCGATTCCAGGGTTCAAGATGCCAAAACAATTGCTATGGCCTCTTAAGGACCTCCCCGTCCAACCTGTGCAGCTCTCCATTCATCCCTGAGCCTGATGCTTGCAGGTGGCTCCGAAAAGGTTGCATCACAAAGAAAAATTCAACAGGCTATTTGCTGGGCCTTTTTATAGCTCTTCCTCATGAGAAAAAGGAAATGAGATCCTAACTAACACTAGTCCACGCGGGGACCAAATCCATTCTTTATTGAGCTCACTTCCTGGAAGTCAGCTACACAGTCTGCATTGCTCTTTTATACCTCACTACCCAGTTTTAGAATTTTCCTTTCTGAAGAAAACAAATAAGGGCATTCTACTGAGTTCCCATGGTAATTTTTTGCTCTCCTTTCTGGAGTATTTCTTATACACAAAACAAAAATGTGTTACAACTCTCAAATGTGTTTATCCTAACATCCACAGGATAAACTTGGTAGTCATCACCCACAAAATCACATTTTTAAAAAGTTTGTCACGTGAGCATAACTTCTGTATCACTCTAAAGATCAGGAAAAGAATTCTGAGTTATCAATTTCACACATAAAAGGTATTCAGATACCAAATGTCCTCAATCCAAAATGGCTTTATGTACAGGGACTTACTTATATGCATTAATTTCTTAGCAAAGAAATCTAAACTGAAACACAGAGGAACAGAAACAGATGTTCAACCCATATATGCAGATAAGAATTCTTCACTTGCCTGCTTATCACTAACAGATGAAGGAAGTGCACTCATTAAGGAAGCAAAGCCTGCCCAAGTGGAACAGAGCCAGCTCACAGTTACCCACTGGTTCAGAGGACAACCGAATTTTCCCAATTTCAAAAGGAAAGAGAAGTTAAATACAGAAAAATCAACGGTGCGACTTGAAAATACCATAACAAAGGCAGTTCAACTTGCTCACACAAAGAGGATGTGTTCCCCCTTCCATCAGTTCTACTTCATTTACACCCAGAAAGAATTTTCTATTCCTTTTTTCTTAAATTCCTAGATTCTTTATTCTTTTTCATATAAGTGTTAGCACATTTCCAAGCTTATAAAGTGGAGGGGAAACCCTAGTTTTGATCAACTACAGGTAATCCTTGGTTGTATTTAGACTGGGCTTTGAAGATAATGCTCTGCTTACGGGATGATCAGCATCAAACTCAACACATCCAAATTCCACCTGCTTCTTCTCCTTTTTGCATCTAAACACAACACCAAACTCAAGCTATTCTTCCTCCTTTGCTGTGAATGCCATCACTATGTGGCCAGCCAGCACACAGTATAGCATTATTTTACATTAACCTTTGCCCATTCCTCTGCCATCACGCACACTTAAAGAGCAAAATGAACTAACAAGCAAAATAGAGACAGACTCCTGGAGAGCAGGCTGGCAGCTGTGTGGGTGCAGGGGGTGGGGGTTGAGCAGAAAAGAAAAATAAGAAAAAACTCTTGGACATGGACACCAGTGTAGTAGTTTCTGAGGGGAGAAAGAATGGGAAGAGATGGAGGAGGGTATAGGGGGGATACATGGTGATGAACAGAGACCTGACTTGGGGTGGTGAACACAGAATACAGATATATAGTGGAATTGTGCATCTGAAACCCATATAATTTTGTTAACCAGTGTCACCCCAATAAAGTCAATAGAAATGGAGAAAATAAACAAAATTTGAATGCTGAGGACTCCATAATGGCTAGAAAAGCAGCACCTAATGTGAACGACCTTCCACTGCCTACACTTTCTCACCCTGAACTCATTGCTCATGTCCCAGCAGTCTGGCTGTGCACCCACCATTCCTCTGAACTGGCTCCAGCCAAGATCTCCAACAGCTTCAGCAGTCAAGTTCAGCAGTTCATTTTTTGCCTTCTTGGAGACATTTGAAAATTGTGTTCACCCCTTTCTTCTTGAAAATGTGTCTTCTGTTAGCTTCTGAAACTCCGTCTTCTAGTTGCCATTTCTGACTTCTCTATCTCAGTTGCTCAGTAGGTTCCTCTTCTACCCACTCCTTAAATGCTGCCGTTCTTCTCAGTTCTCTTGTACTTCTCACATACTGCCTGGTCAATTGCAGCCATGATCGGAGGCTCCAGGGTCAGGTATACAGTGATGATCTACAATTCTTTACCTCCAGGCTTGGTATTTCTTCTCAACTCCAGATTCTTAGAACCAATTACCTAGTGGGCAATTCTATGTCAAAGTTCCACTGAGTATATCAAACTAAAACTAAAAGCTTTACCTTCTTCACAAAATCTTCTCTTCTGACATTTTCTTGATCGGTGAAGAGCACTGCCTACCCTACTTGGGAGTCATCCCTGAATCATACTCATCCATTCTCCTACTAACCCTAAATTCTAGTGATTCTAATGTGTAAATATCTCTTCGTCTACAAATGTTTTCTCCAATCCCACCTGAACTCCTCTATTTTAAACCACCACTCTCATCCACCTCAATTACTCTGTGTCTACCTGGTTTCCCTGACGCCAATCTTGCCCTTGCCCTTCAGCCTTTCCTCTCCACTGTAAGCCCACGGTTCTCAACTCTGGCCATACACCAGAATCACCCAGGAAGCTTCAAAGATATACATACCCATATACATAGACACATACATACACATATTCATATATGGACCTCACACTCTGGTCATGGTGATTCAGTAGGTTTGGAGTGGAACATGGGTATCTATACTTATTAAAGCTCCATAAGTGATTCCAATGTGCAGCCACAATTAAAACTCAACCAGAGTGATTTTTTCCCAAAATAGCTCTGATCATCGTTTACAAGGGCCTTGAAGGTCAAGCTTTGCTGAATTTCCTCTTGTCTCTCAACTCTGCTGTTTCCTCTCAACCCAGCACTGCAAACCCCACAGTTCCTGGCTTTAACGCCTCCCATACCATATCTCACCTCTCTGCCATTTTCTTCCTCCACAGAGGGGCACCTCCATTCCAGATTGTGGCCCTCCTGTATGCTCCCACACCCTTCTTTACCTCCCTCAGCACAGCATGTACTATGATTGCCTGTTTACCCATGTGCTACTCCACTAGGCCAAACGCTTAAGGAAACATACTCTAATTCTCAGCTGCATCTCAAGCACCCACCCACCACCAAGCCAAACACAAAGCAGGAGCATCACAGGGGTACTAGCCGTTGATACTATGGACGTGCAATTGAGTAGTTAAAATATAAGATGGGAAAATCCTATGGAGAAAGATTAACACAGTATTATGGGGAGACATCAATGGTAAGAGCCATATAAGCTTGACCTTCACGAGACGTAGAAGACGTCACCAAAAAGCCTTCCCTGAGTGTTGAGCTGAGCGCTGAGGACTGAGCAGAGGATCACCAGAGGAGAGGGGATGGTTCACACAGTTTCATACCCAAACGCCTCTGCCACCCTCCCACACCCCCCTTTTACAAACCTGCAGTCATGCTACTTCAGGACTTCTGCACCAGTCAGCTGACTACTCTGCCTCCAATTCCCCCTCGCTACTGCGGCATAAAGTACAGAATGATAATTATGCCTCTGCTATAAGTAAACAGTACGTTCATAAGTAAATACATCTGACAGCTCTCCTCTGCCCATGAATAATCATGTCCACAATTCATACCAAAGCACCTCAGGTCTCCATGGACCCAACCTACCTTTCTGACTTGCCTACACCTCACACAAACCCCCATTCTACCCACAAATCTGCTCTGCATGCTTCCACCACTGCTCACTGTTGTCCGCTTCCACCTCCCATTTTCATGTTTCCATGTTTTTGCTCACTGCATCCCCTGCTTTCTCCATAACAAGCCACAAACTTCAGTGGCAAACAATGATAGGCATTGATTGCTCAGGCCTCTGGGGTCAGCAGCTGGGTAGTTCTGCTGATCTTGGATGGATACAATCATAAGTCGAAGACAGCGGTCCTCATTCAGGGGCAGTTTTGTCCCGCATGGGATATTTGGCAATGTCTGGAGACATTTTTGGTTACCACAGCTGGAGGTGGGCATGGTGGATGCTCATGATATCTAGCAGAAGCCAGGCATGATGCTAAACATCCTAAAATATACATCTCTCCACCACAAAGAATTATCCAGCTCCAACTATCAACAGTGCCCCTGTTGAGAAACCCTGCCATAGGTGTGGGCTGGCTTCTGGCCGATCTAGGATGGCCTTGTGAGGGACATTGGGACAACCTGACTCTCTCCATGCTCTCTGTTGCTCCAGCAGGCTGTGTTGGTCACCTTGTAGTGATGGCAGAGGAGCAAGAACAAGCAGAACTACACGAGGCATTTCACAGTCTGAGCTTGGAACTGGCACACTCTCACTCTGCCACATTCTATTGGCCAAAGCCAGTCGAGAGGCCTCCCCAGATGCAAGCGATAAGAAAACAGACTCCATCTTGGTAGTAGGAACTGCAAAGGGTGAGCACTCAAGACAGGAAGGAAAACTGGTGCAATCAACCATACTGATTCTGTTCCTTCTGCGAGATAAACGGGAATTTGTAATTACAGACGTGTTCCCACCTCTCTGCTTTGACATTCTGGTCCATGTTTCTCTGTCTCTGGCCTCAGAGAAGTTAGGGGATGGTGGGGGTAAGGGAGAGAGATCAACCAAAGGACTTATATGCATGCATATAAGCTTAATCAATGGACACAGATAACAGGGGGATAAGGGCATGAATGGGGGGGGGGGGGGTAATGATAGAATAAAGACACATATATAATACCTTAATCAATAAAGAAATTTAAAATAATAACAAATAAAATATTATATTTTGTGTTCCTACACTCAGGATGATAGCCAGCCAGTATGCACTGAACCAACAGCCTGTGGCTGGCACCCCTATGACTGGGCTGTCCAGTCTGGTTGGTTCTGTGCTGTTTTAATGACAGTTCTTCACATTTTATTATCTATGTCTGCTCTTATGTGTGTGCCTGCCGGTCTCCCACACCAGATGAAGAGTCATCACTCGAGTCTTCCTCAGGCATTTAGCACAGTAGCTGGCACATCATAGGTGCTTATTTAATAAATGAAGTACTAGTCATTAAATAAATGAAGGCATTCATGAAAAGGACAGTGACTATGAGGTGAGCTTATACCCTGGGATATCTGTGTTTCAATGCAGAAAATGAGAAAGATTATCCTAAGCTGTGGTCGGCAAACTGTGACTAGAGAGCCACATGTGGCTCTTTGGCCCCTCTTCCACAAAATACCACGGCCTAGGCGAGTCTATTTTGAAGAAGTGGCGTTAGAAGAAGTTTAAGTTTAAAAAATTTGGCTCTCAAAAGAAAATCCATTCATTGTACTGTTGTTATTTGGCTCTGTTGACTAATGAGTTTGCCGACCACTGGCCTAAGGAAACGGTTCTCAAATTTGCTCAGGTATCTGGAATATCATACTGATCTTCAGATTCCATCATGAAATATTGATCATTGATTCCATCGAATAAACTAGAAATGATGTTGCTGGCAGAATATAAACTATATTCCCTGGATGCACATCCCCTCACACACACCCACAGGAAATAATGATTAAAATAAGTTTCGAATTTTACTCTGCAACTTACTCACTTGTTTTGTCATCTGCTGGGTTCTCCACCCTGACCGCACACTGGAATCGCTCAGGGGAAACGTTTATGCAATAACAATACCGGGCCCTGGTCCAGATCATTTTAAATCAAAAGCTCCCAAATGACTCCAGTGTGCAGCCAGAGTTGAGAAATGCAGGCTGGGGCTCTCCACTAGCAGGCTGGCAGTAATTATTACTGAATGCCCATTTTTACAAAATAAAATTTGAAAAAAATCCCAAATCTTTGTAAGATTTTGCTTGAATAAATGACTCCAGAACTGAGCAAAATTCTGAGCAAGATGGGTTTAGGTAAAAATGGTTCATATCCCCAGTGGTTACCTGCATCCAGTGAGGTTTGGTGGCTCTGTCATCCTATATTGTTTGTTGTTATTTACAGTCTTATAAGTTAAAGGAGTAGATCCATTTTGGAAAATTCATTAGAGAGAATATCTTAAACTCACCATTTATGCAAATAGACTAGGTTAGGACAAATGATCATATATCAGAATATTTACTATTGAATCTTCTATATATAAAACACTAGAGGCCCGGTGCTCGGATTTGTGCACCAGCAAGGTCCCTCGACTTGGCCTGCACCCTCTCACAATCCGGGATGTCAGAGAGCCGGTCCCTGCAGGTCAGACTAAGGGACCCCACTGGGCCTCTAGTATGCATATAAGATCTTTGGTTAATCTCTTCCCACCTCTCCCCCTCCCTTCCCTCTCAGATTCATCAGTCTGTTCCATGTTTCCATGCCTGTGCATTGAACGTCTGCTCCCTGGTGGTCAGTGCACATCATAACTACTGGTCAAATGGTTGCTTAGGGATGAGCAGGAGGGCTGAGCAGGAAGAGATTAACCAAAGAATTTATATGCATAACCCATGGACACAGACAATAGGGCCTGCAAAGGCCTGGGGAGAGAGCTGGAGTGGGATAGAGGGAGTTAATGGGAGAGATTGTGTTTAGGATTAAAAAATTAAAACCCTTCACTAAATATAGCCCACACTCAAGAGGAGAGGAATTAGGCTTCATTTTTTTCACAAAGGGTCATCAAAGAATTTATGAATATAATTTAAAACAACCATAAGTAGCTACAGAATCCACATATACTTTAAAAAAAAAAACTTATCTTTTTGTTGAAAGTAACACAATTCATGAGGTAGATGCTGAAAATACACTTAATATTTTGCAAATACTTAACTGAGGCTAAGTAAGTTCCCCCCAGGTCACAGAGCTAGTAAATGCCGCAGTCAAGTTTGAATCAAGCTGTCTGATTGCAGAGCCCAGCCCTTTCAGTCCTGGCACCAAACCCCAAGGCCCAAGACTTCGCTGATGTGACCCAGATTCTGTTCTCCCAGCAGCCCTTCCAAATGCTATGCTCCAGCCCCGCTGGTTCCTAAATGGACCCTGTTCCTGCAGAGCTCCACGCCTCTGCCCACAGTGCTCTCACCCTCCAGGAGGCCCTTCTCCAGCCCTTGCTTGCACCTCTCCTCACCCTTGCCTTCCCCATCCAACTGACAATAATTGCTCACTTTTCAAGATTCAGCCCAATGTCTAGCTCCTCAGAAATGCTGATCCCTACCCAGGGAGAAATATTCACATCTTCCTTTGTGGCTCCCAGAAACTCTGCACAGACTTTTTCTGTGATGGACTACAGCAGCAGCCCCCAACCTTTCAGACCTCACGGACTGTATGCATGTAAGATCTTTGGTTAATCTCTTCCCGCCCTTCCCCCTCACCCCTTTTCCTCTGAGATTCCTCAGTCTGTTCCACATTTCAATGCCTGTAAGGCTAAGTAAGTTCCCCACGGTCACTGGTTGGCCACCGCTGCTCCAAAGGTTTCCTTAAAGCAGTGGTCACCAACCTTTCAGACCTCATGGACGGATCCCTAGATGGCAACCACTGGATTAGAGTATTGTTTAAAAACTATTCACTCGCCCTAACGGTTTGGCTCAATGGATAGAACATTGGCCTGCAGACTGAAGGGTCCCAGGTTCGATTCCAATCAAGGGCTGTACCTTGGTTTCAGGCACATCCCCAATGGGGGGTGTGCAGGAGGCAACTGATCAATGCTTCCCTCTCATAGATGTTTCTAACTCTCTATCCCTCTCCCTTCCTTTCTGTAAAAAATCAATAATATATATATATATATATATATATATATATATATATATATATATATATATTTTTTTTTTTTAAATACTATTTACTCCCCTTCCCTCCCACTGTAAGCAGAATGTCTCTCCTTGTCCCACTGACTTTGGACTTGGCCACATTATTTGCTTTGGCAGTGGGATGTGATAGATGTGATGCAAGTGGAGACTTGAAATCATCTGTTGCACGATTTGGCCGGGCTCTGGTTCACCTGTCATTCATTTGCCATCAAGGCAACATCCCCAGGGAGCTTCTGGTCCATGAAGAACAAAGATACATGAAGCAGACCTGAACGCAGCCCATAGCCTTAAGCCAACTGCTCCAGCTGACCCTTGAATCTGTGAGCAAAGCGGGGGAAATGCTACTCTTCCCTGCCACTGCATGTTTGGAGCAGTCTGTTATACTGCACCGTAAGAGCTGATAATATATATACCTACCGTAGAAGTTTTAATTTCATGTGTTTGTTTAGATGTCTACAGGGCGAAGAACAGTACTTAGAACATTAAGAGCTGTTAACAGGTTTTTGTTGTTGTGAATATGTAATATTCATCCTTTTGAAGTATATAATTCAGATTTTTATAGTTTTACTAAGTATCATCACCACTAATTCTAAAATAGTTCCATCACCCTCAACAGAAACCATTAGCATTCTTGGATTTTTATAAATTAGTAACTTAATGAAGGGGAATGCACGAAAATTTTTAGAACTCTTATCAGAACTAGTGTGATCATATAAACATTGGAGAAAAAATGTTCACTTTTTCAGAAATATCTCTTTACGATGTATTTTAAGATCACTGTATTTTTTTAAATATATTTTATTGATTTTTTTACAGAGAGGAAGGGAGAGAGATTAAGAGAGTCAGAAACATCGATGAGAGAGAAACATCAATCAGCTGCCTCCTGCATGGCCCCCCACCAGGGATGTGCCCACAACAAAGTACGTGCCCTTGACCGGAATCGAACCCGGGACCCCCCAGTCCACAGGCCGATGCTCTATCCACTGAGCCAAATTGGTTTCGGCAAGATCATTATATTGTTAAAATAAGTTATAGTTACTTTTCCATATATTTGAAATATAAATGTTTATTATACTTAACTGCTACTGCAAGACAGGTCATTTGAGGATTTAATTTTCGGTCTGAAGATCACAGAAGGATGCTTACATTACAAGCCACAAAGCATTCAGGAGGGAAAAAAATCTCATGTAGTTCAAAGTTATCTTCCACCGAGGAAGATGTGACACAGAATCTGCACTTGCACACATAGATACAAAAAAGGAGGAGGAGGAGGAGGAGGAGGAGGAGGGGGGGGGGGGGGGAGAAATTCTTGGTCAAGTGCCAAAAATAAAATCTCAAGGTTTCCATTAATACAGACTAGGGCTTCAAAAATTAGCAAATACTGCACTTTTAAAATATAAATATTAAAATCTTCCAAAATGGCAGGATTGAAAAACTATTCTTGTTTGGGTAATTGACATCATACTTATACACTGTCACTTTTTTTTCCCCCAGATAACAAAGAAAAGTATATTTTTCAAAAGAATATAATGACAAGCTCATTTTCTCCTATTAGTTACTGAAGAAAGAAATTGTCTTATTTCAGAGACTAAGTCCATTAAAAAGTTGCCTTTGGAAAAAAAAAAGTTTATTAAAGACAAACTATGAGTAA
Source organism: Pipistrellus hanaki (assembly GCF_964339955.1). Classification (NCBI taxonomy): domain Eukaryota; kingdom Metazoa; phylum Chordata; class Mammalia; order Chiroptera; family Vespertilionidae; genus Pipistrellus; species Pipistrellus hanaki. The sequence goes on from NC_140503.1 coordinate 187,180,859, forward strand.
TGGGATAAGTAAGAAACTCCTATCAAATTTTCTAAAAACTCAAAAAATAGCCCTGACCAGTTTGGCTCAGTGGGTAGAGTGTTGGTCTATGGCAGTGTTTCCCAAACTTCTCTCATGATGAGAATCACCTGGTGGAGTTGTTAAAACACAGATTCCTGAATCCCAACTAAGAAGTGCTAAACTAGAATTTTTGGGAACATATAGGTAAAATTGTATACTTAACTAGTGCTCTAAGACAGATTTTATATACAGAGCACTAAGTTAGGTATGCAATTTTACCTATATGTTCTCAAAAATTCTAGTTTAGCACTTCTTAGTTGGGATTCAGGAATCTGTGTTTTAACAACTCCACCAGGTGATTCTCATCATGAGAGAAGTTTGGGAAACACTGGTCTATGGACTCAAGGGTCTCAGATTCGTTTCTGGTCAAGGGCATCCCCAGTGGGGGGAGGGGGGTTGCAGGAGGCAGCTGATAGATGTTTTTCTCTCGTTGATGTTTCTAACTCTCTCTCCCTCTCCCTTCCTTTCTATAAAAAAAAAAATCAATAAAATAATATTTTAAAAATAAAAATAAAATAAAAACCATTTCTAGCCGAAACCAGTTTGGCTCAGTGGTAGAGCGTCGGTCTGCGGACTGAAAGGTCCGGGTTCGATTCTGGTCAAGGGCATGTACCTTGGTTGCAGGCACATCCCCGGTAGGGGGTGTGCAAGAGGCGGCTGGTCGATGTTTCTCTCTCGTCGACCTTTCTAGCTCTCTATCCCTCTCTCTTCCTCTCTGTAAAAAAATCAATAAAATATATATTTTTTTAAATATCATTTCTACATATAAAAAGAGCACCACAGAACTTTGTTTTGCTGTGCTCTATGAAACTATCTTAACCAAACCTGACACCTAGAAAACCATCATTCTAACCACCAGTATCCCCTTAAAAATAAACAACCAGGGAGCTTTCAAGTATCCTGACGCTGCCTAAGCTGCTCGGCCTCTTTTTATTTTTACCTTCCTCTTTGCCGTGCAGGCTCCAGGCAGCACCCAGCTGCGCGGTGCCAATCGGGGTCACTCAAGCAGAGGATCAGTGGGCGACAGCCGCTGTATCCACTTTTAGACGGCCCACATGCCTGGGAGTGTGCAGGCACCGAGCCGAGCCAGCCCAGCCCCAGAGAGTCCAGCGAACAACAGCTGCCTGACTCTGCTATTTCTAGGCTCCAGGCTCTGAGAAACACATCCTTACCTGAGGAATAGGACGGGCAGTGGGAAAACAAATCAGATTCTGATACTGGGTACTTTCATTTCTGACACTGTTTAAGAGCTGCTACTTATTTTTAAATATATTGTTTATTGATTTTTTTTACAGAGAGGAAGGGAGAGGGATAGAAAGTTCGAAACATCAATGAGAGAGAAACATCGATGAGCTGCCTCCTGCACACCCCCCACTGGAGATGTGCCCGCAACCAAGGTACGTGCCCTTGACCGGAATGGAACCTGGGACCCCTCAGTCCGCAGGCTGATGCTCTATCCACTGAGCAAACCGGTTTCTGCAAAAGCTGCTACTTTATAATTCAGTTAAAAGTCCCATGTATTGGGCCAAAACCGGTTTGGCTCAGTGGTAAGCGTCCGTCTGCAGACTGAAAGGTCCTGGGTTCGATGCCCGTCAAGGGCATGTACATTGGTTGTGGGCACATCTCCAGTGGGGGGTGTGCAGGAGGCAGCTCATCGATGTTTCTCTCTCATCGATGTTTCTAGCTCTCTATCTCTCTCCCTTCCTCTCTGTAAAAAATCAAATATATTTTTTTTTTAAAGAAGTCCCATGTATTGAAAAGAAAGGAGAGTTGACATACCCAGATGGACCTTTTTTTTATTTTATTTTTTTTCCAGCTTTATTGGGGTATGTCTGACAACCTTGTGAGATATTTAAAATGTAAATTGTGGTGATTTGATATATACATTGTGAAAGGATTTCTTCCATTGAGTTAATTAACATATCCATCTAGCACCTCACTGCTTTTGTGTGTGTGAAGACATTTAAGTTCTGTTCTCTCAGCAAATTTCACTTAGACAGCAGTGTTATCAATCACAGTCACCATGCTTTACATTAGATCCTCGGACTCTGTTCGTCTTCTAACTGAAAGTTTGCACTCTTTTACCAACTCCTCCTTATTTCCCCCCACCCCAGCCCCAGACAAACACATTTCTACTCTTTCTATAAGTTAGGCTTTTTTCTTTTTTAAATTTTATTCTTCATGTAAGTGATACCATACAGTATTTGGCTTATTTCACTTAGCATAATGCCCATGTTGTTGCAAAGGGTAGCATTTCCTTCCTTTCCGTGGCTGAATATTATTCCACTGGGTCACGTCTTCTCCACCCATTCATCCGCTGACAGACACTTAGCTTGTTTCTGTGTCTTGGCTATTGTGAATAATGCTGCAATGCACATGGGAGCGCAGATAGCTCTTTGAGATCCTATCTTCCTTTCTTTGGATAAATACTCAGAAGTGGAATCACTGGGTCATAAGACAGTTCCATTTTTAATTTTTTGAGGAAACTCCATACTGTTCTCCACAGTGGCTGCACCCACTCCCATTCCCACCAACAGTGCAAAGGGCTCCCTTTCTCCATGTCCTCGCCAGCATCTGTCTCCTGTCTTTTTAGTCACAGCCCTTCTAACAGTGTGCTTCCCTGAGGATTAGTAGTGTTCTGTACCTTTTCATGCACCTGTTGGCTATTTCTATGGTTTTTTTGGGGAAAAATGTCTATTCAGTTCCTCTGCCCATTCTTTAATTGAATTGTTCGATACTTTGCTATTGAAGTACATGTTACATTATTTTAAAATTAACACTTCAGAGTCAGCCTGGTTCATTCAATCACATTTTTACACTTAGAAACCAAGAGAACTACCAAAACCAGCAGAATCAATTATTAGATATGGGGTTGGACACTTGACATTCAGTGACACATCTAAAACCGACCCTTTTCTAATATTATATTAACAGGGGGAAAAAACAAAACAATCTACAAACACCTTTTGGACAAATATCAGATTATAATTCCATGTTCAACTACAAGAATTAGCCATTGTTCTGAGTTTCTATTTTAATTATTTCCTTGTTTTTCTCTATAAATGTAGTCTTACCACCCATGTATGCATTTCTATATATTATCACATTTTTTAAAAAATATATTTCATTGATTTGTTACAGAGAGGAAGGGAGAGAGATAGAGAGCCAGAAACGTCAATGAGAGAGAAACATCGACCAGCTGCCTCCTGCACACCCCCCACCGGGGATGCACCCGCAACCAACACACATGCCCCTGACCGGAATCGAACCCGGGACCCCCCAGTCCGCAGACCGACGCTCCACCACTGAGCCAAACCGGCTTCGGCTATATATTATCACATTTTAATTAAAAATTGTTAACATATGTTGGTGGCTTTCTCAGCATCCACTTCCCCCGGATTTTCCTTTAGGGAATTCAGCACTTCTCTGATGGATAGAAGCCAGAATCTTTGTTAGGGAAGGACCAGGGCAGACCCTAACTGGCTTAAGCTAGTCAATTTTCTGGTCTCCTGTGGATTATGAATGAGGGCTGGGTCCCCTTTCTCTGCCCAGAGAATGTAAAGAATATGAAGACCAAAATTGCTCTTGCCCAGATAGCCATCAAGGGCAAAAGCCTGGTCTTTCTGGGGTGAAGTAGGACAGGTATGGATACACAACATAATGCCTGACATAAAACCATGCAATGCACAGCACAGTTGAAAATCTGAGAAAATACGGAGATCACTGAGCTGCTGAGTCAGCCTTGTCTACCTCCAGACTGTCAATGAACCAATAAGCCATTTTTTTCCTTCTAAATCCAGTCGGAATGGATTTCTCTTGGTTAAAATCATCAGTTACTAAACCACTCACACACAAAAATGTGAATGAAAAAATTATTACACACACACTACCTAAAACCAAATGGATAAAAAGAAACATCATACAATTTACAACTCTTAATGGAAGTTAAGTCAGTGGCTGGTCATGTCAGAGCAGCCCAAGTCCCCGTATACATGAAAGTGTGGGGTTGGCCGAAACCGGTTTGGCTCAGTGGTAGAGCGTCGGTCTGCGGACTGAAAGGTCCCGGGTTCGATTCCGGTCAGGGGCATGTACGTTGGTTGCGGGCACATCCCCGATAGGGGGTGTGCAAGAGGCAGCTGGTCGATGTTTCTCTCTCATCGACGTTTCTAGCTCTCTATCTCTCTCCCTTCCTCTCTGTAAAAAATCAATAAAATATATATTTAAAAAAAAAAAAAAAAAGTGTGGGGTTGAAGAGATGCGTGGAGCCTTCTTCCAGGTGACAGCCACTATCCAGCAGTATATCGGGTTAAGAGATTCATTTGGGGGGTTTCTTTATAAACACTGAAAATATGTCAAAAACCAACACTGATTCCAGCATCCTTAGGTTACCTTCAACCCCATCCCCCAACTCTTCACTCTCGCTCCGCCTCACCAATACCCTCCCAGGACGCCTGTATCATGCCCCTGGAGAGCATGGAGATTCCTAGCACAGGTAAAGGAGCCAGACTGCCTGCATTTGAACATTAGCTCCACCATCTAATGACTATGGGACGTTGGCCATTTAACTATCTCTCTGCAAAATGGGAATTCTAAGAGTTTGTACCTAGCTCACAGGATGGCTGAGAAGTTGAAAGTTTAGAACAGGACCAGCCAAGCTATAAACACTCGTAAATTTTTGTCATGATCTATGGTAATTTAAGGGAGTTTAGAAGAAATCTGATCACTGTCCTCCGAGAAAGAGAGCCAGGCCATAGCCCCAGGCAAGAGAGCCTAGGATCCCCTACCTTCTCCATCAGGCTAAGCAGCCCCCACACTACCCACTCCAGCTTCATTCCGCACCTCCCTCACCCTGACTCCCAAAGCTCCCACCTTACTGGGCTTCTCTGACTCTTTCTGTTAGAGTTTTCACAGAGCCAGTAGCCTCCACCTTGAACACCATTTCCTGCTTCTTTTTTTGTCTGGCCAGTTGGGTCTCTGCTTAAACAGCACTTTCTCAGAGAGGCCTGCAGAAGGCCCCCCAGACCAAAGGAGGTCTTGGTCCCCTCCATGTTCCACACACCCCGCTCCTCCCTTTCTGAACCAGGGTCTGTGCTTTGGGGGAATGTAACCCCACCAGGGTAGGAGCCACATTTGTCTCATATTCTACTGAGTTCCTAGCAAGTACTCAGTAAGTGTATGATGAACGAATGAATAATGTCCCAAGCTGAGACAGATTGCCAATACACATACACTGGTGCAGGAAGGCCACAATGAATATCGACAGCCTAGAAAGCAGTGACCCGCGAGTCTCAGTTTCCTTTTGCCCAACTCACCTCCCAGGGGTTCTTACCCACAGCAAACAACTCCCACAGTTTCCTTTGGGAGAAGACTGATGCTCTAATTGTACCAATACACAAAATCCCAAAGGAAATGCTTTGGGGGTAGGGGTGGGGGAGTTCAATACTCTACCATCTTTCCAAAGGCAGTAGGAGCTTCTTCTAGAAATGCCTAAGGTCTTCTGAGAGTAGATAGGAAATGTGAAGCCCCTTCAGAAAGTTCCCTTATGACCCAAGGCCCCAGCCTCCAGCCTCAGGAATCTTCAGGCTATTGTTTTATGCATCTGTGTGTATGAGCATGTGAGTGATAGTAAGTCTGTACAAAACATGGAAATCCAAGTATATGAACTATAAAACCACATGCACATTCCTTGAAAGGAATGAGTAATGTCCTCAACTAAGACAAATAACAAAAAACAAAAAACAAAACAAAAAAAAAAAAACCTCATATTTTGTAAAATCACACATTTAAAAATAAGGAGGCTATAGAAAAAAACAGAGGTGGGTCAGAAAGCTCAAGTCCCATTCAGGTTTGTAACCAGAACACTAACAAAAACAATACGAACACTAAAAATTAACAGCACAAATTAAGAAGACCTTTTCCCTTTCCAATTACAGAATATGAGACTTTTACCAAAAAGGTGGGAGGGCAGAAAAGGGGCAGGATGAAAAGTGTACAAGGAAAGACTAAGGCTGCTGCATTATGGGGAAAAGAGAAAAATGCAGAAAGATCTGGGACAAATAGACCTTGTAATAAGCACAAAGTCAATGGAGCCCAAGACAAGAGCAAGGAATGGTCACCTCCCTGGTTCACCTGTGCAAGCCTACTCTGCTTTCAATTACTGCTATTTGGTGATGCAAAATATTTTTTTCAATTATAGTTTACATAACAGTACTAATGACCTGGTGCACCAATTCATGCACATTGAAAGGAAATTAAGTAGAAGAAATATTTAAATATCACTATTTTCTCTTTCTCTATAACAGAAGTATCAACCAAATTCACGATCGACAGTGACAGATGGAAACACACACATGCGATTGGCACCAGTGAGAGCTTTACTTAATTATAAACTTACTTAATTATACCTGCTTTCTGATTTAGCTAAACTTTTTCCAGGCCAGTGAAGCACCCCAACTTCTTTTTCAGGTAATTGTGAGCAACACAGCAGTAACTATCAACATGAAGCAGATTATTATTATAGATCACACAGGGAGAACAAAGGGTAAAATATTTAACTGCAGCAGTGTTTGACTATATTCTGTGCAGTGAGAAAACCTGAAGTCATTTTCAAATGACTTACTTCTGTTCAGTCAGATCAAGTTTCTAAGCTTTCTAAATCTCCATTTTCTGGCTAATTAAAAGAAAGTAGGATTCTACCAAGTCTCCTATCTACCTACTCCAGGACTTCTGTGAGGATCAAATGAGATGAGGCATGGAAAAACGCCTCACAGACATTTGGTTCCAGTGTAAAATGTTTCCACCTGACTATAAAGCAAGTCATGTTCCTGGGCTGAAGAAACTCCAAGGAGGCTAGTCGCTAGGGAGAGGAAGCCGAGCATTGCTATGTGACATCATTACCCCATGCCCACAGCCACTGTTTCTAGGCTGGGCTGGGGGCCGCATTTTGCACCATGGGGTCTCAGCAGACAGTGTTGGCTGCGATTTGATGAGCTGTCACTCTGGGGTGGTGGCGGGGCTTGTGTCCCACCTGGGGGAAGCCAAGTGTTGCTTTGTGGGCATCAGGTCCGCGGTGCCATTTCTCTGTAAATGGTCAGTGCGTGTCACAGCAGCTCCTGCATTGAGTGTCTGCCCCCTGGTGGTCAGTGTGCATCATAGTGACTGGTTGGACGGTCAGACACTTAGCATATTAGCTATATATATGTACTAGTTTGAGGTGTACAACATAATAATTAGACATTATATATTTTATAAAGTGAGGTAATGCAAAATACTAAGGTGCTAAGAAAAATCTCACCTGAACCAGGCAGCTCATGCTGTACAAAGCATCATTCCCTATTTTCCAATTGCATATGCAATAATTCACACCTCAAAAAGATAAATTATAGCAGAGGCAACTATATTCGCTCAGAATACCAGGGGCTTATGCCAGGTGAGAGTGGAGCTGCAGCCAGGAGGTACCGCATGGGAAAGCCAAGAGAAGGACCAGAGTGAGGGGCACATCAGATGAGAATCCTGACCAGTCTGCCTGCCAGTCTTAACATGGGGGAAGCATAATGGAACAGTGGGCAGCAGGTATCTGTTACACGGGGACTAAGCAGATGACAAATATAGAGCACCTATCGCAATGTCTGGCAGGAAGACAAACTAACTACACATGCTTTCCTTCCCCCTGCTAATAATAATCTCAGTTCTGATCTCAATATCCAGGACTATTGGAACACGGGTCTCAATCAAGAGGAAAGAGCTTGGTGAAGAGAAAGGGAGTAAACATAGTTCCACACACTGGCTATGGTCATTCTCCTATTATGCTTTTCAGCATAGTCTTAACCACTCATTTGCCTAAGTTTATCTTCCTAGAAACACTGAAAGGGCTCTAGTTTCAGATAATGTGCTCAGGAGCCATAGAGGTGAACTGTCTCTAAGCACTAACAGTACCATGCACAAAAAAGATGCTCAGTAAATAGCTGTTAAAGGGAAAAGGAGGGGCAGGGGATAGGTCATCTGCTTGGTTAGATAGGGTGGGTAGAAATTTTGCTTTTACTTCTATAGCACAGCAGTCACCAGCTGAAGTTCAAACTCTGGAACAAGATTGCCTTGGTTCAAATCCCAGTTCTGCCACTTATTGGCTATAGTAACTTCAAAGAAATCAATGAGCATGTCTGTGCTCCAATTTTCCCATCTGTAAAATGGGGCTTATCTGAGAAGCACCTCATGTGCCAGGCACTGTACTAGGTGATAGATAGATAGATAGATAATATTGCAATATACATATATATAGTCATTAACTCAAACTAGCACCTAGACCAGCATTGACATGACACATGAGAAGTACTCACAAGTGTGTTAGCTAATATTATAATATTTTTATTTGGCACTGAACTAGCAACTTTATTGTTTTACATTATCACATTCTGTCAGTTCTTACACTATGATGAGTCAGGCTCCCACTTGTCACCACCCCTCCTCTATGACATCTTACAAAGTTCCTGAGGAAGCAGGCGGCAACCACATCTGTTGGCTGATGACAACATTCAGCTCCACAGGCTCCTATTTTAATTTTCCGTGAGAAAAGACGAAGGGGTGCTATTACTCAGTGTTTCCAGGGGGTTGGGACAGTTAATGGTTATAGCCATGACCATTTATCAATACCAGCTACTAGTCATTAGTTTTGGTGGGGTATTGTCCTTTTAAAAATACCTAATAAGAACTCATGTCGATAACCACTATTTTAAAAACAACACACACACAAAAACACTCCTCAGTGCTTTTTCTTTTTAGATTATCCTGTAATTGGAAGTACTCTGATCTTTCACTGACAGTGAGAAATGGAAATTACCTGAACTCCTATGGCAGGTGAGAAAGATGGGGCTGACTGCTTTGAGGTGAGGGCAGAACAAGAAGGTGAGAGTCCCAGGGCCAATGCCAGGGGCATGTTTATTTAAAAAAAAAAAAAAAAAAAAAAAAAAAAAAAGCAAAGGTTTTTGCTCTCCAACCCTACAGTCAGGAACTCCAAGTGCAGGGAGCCCTACACCAATCCAACCTGAGGGGAAGGTTGGCCTCCTAAATAATTCCTTCAACTGATATCACCCAAGAGCCAACAGTGGAATCACTTTCCAAGTGTCCAATCACTGACTGTCTCCAGGCAACTACTGGGTACACTGCTTTTTTTAAATCACTCTTAAAAAAAAAATAAAAACACTCTGCTTCCTGTGCGGGCAGCAACAGTCTATTTTCTCTGCCACAGCCGAGTCCAAGTGCCAATCAGGCAATTATAGCTGGGCACAGGCTCACCAAGAAATCTCCCGGGCAGTGGGTACTGTGGCTGTGAGGCCCTAACAGGGAGCAGAGGGAAGAAGCCAAGGAGGGGCTGGGAGGATGACTAAGAACCAGTCTTCGGCCACAAGAGCTCTGGGGTTTCTCAAAGGAGGTTGATCCTACACAACTATCTATTCGTCACTAAAAAATGACAACTTTCCTGATTGAGTCTAATACTAGATGGCAGGTGTGCACAGAGCAGGAAGGACTGATTAATGGGCCTAGCTAGGAAGCAGGGAGTCCGCCCCAGAGGCAGTCAGATGTCAGTGCTGTCTTGAAAGGGTCTGTCCCCGGAGAAGTAGAGAAGGGGCACTGCAGGATGTCCCTATGCTGCCATCCTGACTCCTGAGGAGCAGAACCCAGGCTGTGACCCGGGGACCCTGCAGCCTCCCCTGCCTTCAGACCTGGCCACGTTGCTGAAATTCTGAGCAATAAAATGGAAGCCAGAAGTGCCAGAATTTTCTAGAAGGCATCTTATAAGGGAAGGATGCACTCTTCAAGTTCCATTGCTCCATCCTGCTTCCTGGAAAGGTGACGTGATGAAGAACCTCCAGGAGCCATGTTGGACCATGAGGCACTGGGATCTAGAGATGATGGGATTGAGTGTTGAAAGAATCATGGACCTCCAGACGTTATAGCTTATGGGGCTCCCAAGTGGCACGTGACTTTATTGATTTATAAAGCCCCTTCTTGAGAGGGATTTAGGGGCAAGATCCCTAATCAGAGGACATCTGTGGGCCCCACCCACTCAGTGAGAAGCCGGCAGGTTTCCTATAGCCCTTCAGAATGGAGCACAGCCATGACAGCCCCTATGTTAAATAAGAATTTTAATCTCAACTATGAATCCCAGGTCCTCGCTGCCATTTCTCCTAGAAGAGTTTTTATTTATCTGAGCCTTGGTCCTCAGAGGGGCCGTGGGTCATCATGCAAACCCTGTGCTGAGTGGCTGCAAGAACATCCGAGAACTTCTGACTCTGCTCCCTTCCCTGCTCCCTGCCCTCCCACACACACCTGCAACACACCTGCAGAACTTCGAGAGCTTTCCTACTTTCTTTTTCAAAGCATAATCACAATAAAAGCAAGTGTTGTGTGCACAAAAACGCTTACCTCAATGAACTAGCATCAATCTTATTCCCCTGCTCAGCATTCTTTAATATTATTTTCCCTGAGTCCTTATCTGCCTGAAGTACTTTTCTCTTAAAGTTCCCCCTCCCATTTTTGTCTTCAAGGTACGTATCGCAATTTGTAATTATGCATTAATCGTTTAGCTCCCCGACGACACTGTACCTTTCAGGTGGTGTGGGCATTGTGTTTATTTTTATTTTTTTTAATATATTTTATTGAATTTTTTACAGAGAGGAAGAGAGAGGGATAGAGAGTTAGAAACATTGATGAGAAAGAATCATTGATCAGCTGCCTCCTGCACACCCCCCACTGGGGATGTGCCCACAACCAAGGCACATGCCCTTGACCGGAATCAAACCCAGGACCTTTCAGTCCGCAGACCAACGCTCTATCCACTGAGCCAAACCGGTTTCGGTGGCATTGTGTTTATTTTGTTCACCCTCTTACCTTGCCTGGCATATTGCTAGAACTGAGTAAAAACTTTTCAGGAAATGGATTTTTTAATTTGTTTAAACACTTTCACACATTAGTGTGTGTTTGTGCCATTAATATTTATATATAGTGTTTACACATACAGGAGCTAACTAATGAGTGATAGCCAAGCGTCTCACAGAATGATTGTCATATTTTAGACCATTTGACTAAGCCTATCCTAGCCTCCATTCGCATAAAATAATTGTTTGAATATCATTTTTTTAAATGTCTCTTGGGGAGGAAAAGAGAGCTGTGTACTCATCACAATAAATGTAACTTTACTTCCTCATCTGGTAACATATAAGGCTGAGGGATTTTTAAATAATAGTGTTGGGCCATAGAAATAAAAAAAAAAAAGCTACAATCCCTTCTGCTCTTGACCTTTATTTTGAAAAAAGACACAAGCGTAGGTCTATTCTTACATGGCCTCCTAACAGGCTATTTAGGGAGAGACGGGTGGGGTATGGCCCTGACTTCTGAGGCTGACCAGGAGGCCAGCTGCCTGCTACAGGAGCTATACCAGAGTGATTATCCCAGGCAAAATGCAGAGTCCTAGACACATGCACTTTCTCAACCCAACCAATATTTAACTCTTAAGGTCCCAGGAAAGCCATAAGATATAGTTTTGCTCTTAGCATAAGTTTAGTGGAAAAGGTATCAGCCAAGGTATCCCTTAAGTACATGTTCTATGACTGTGTCACCTCATTTTTTCCCATTAGGTCAAACCTAACTCCCTGAGATCTGATGGCCATCCCATCAGTGCTGGCCGCATGCAGTCATCTCGCTGGGAGTGTTGTTTTCAACGCCGGAAACATGGAATTTTGCCACTGCAGACCTGGGCTCCATGACATCATTCTTCCTTCAGAGATTTGCCATCTCCTCGTGTCCAGGCAGAAGTCCTTCCATTACTCTGTCATTCTTTTTTTTTTTTTTTTATAAAGAACTATTTTTTTTTCCCTGTACCATTCAGTAACCTTTCAGTGTAAGCTATTTTTATCTTTCTCAATCACTTAAAAACAGCATTCTATTCTCTTTTCCTCTCATGTAATCACACTGAAGTCATCCTTTTTCCTGCCTTAATCTCCCACCCAAAAAAGATTATATCTAATACCTTTCTTTTGCTTTAGATATCTCTCTCTCTCACACACACACACACACACACACACACGCACATCCTGAGAAACAAATTGTATTGTACATTTTTCTAAATCACAGAACAGTGAACTGGGCTTAAAAAAAAAAAAAAAATCTAGTTCCAAGATGAGATGTTACGTGAGTCAGTCCTCAGTCATGAACACGAAGGCCACAATGATTAGGGTCAGACTGGAATGGAGGTGATAGGGATGCCGACCACAAGCCAAGATTCCCGGAAGCCACAGAGCTGCTTTGTTCAGCCCCTTCCGCTCTTCAGGATGGGACCCGGAGACCGAGGGGAGAGCCTGCCAATCTCCTCTCTTGAAAGGCCTTGCCTCTTGGCTGAACTCAGCAGCAGAACTGTTCCCAGGTGAGATCCTGTCCAGAAGGGAGAACTCTCAGGTGAAGGTGGCGAAGCCATGGTGAAGACATCAGACAGATGTGCCAGCAACACTTAAACACATCAGCACTAGAAGAGATATCCCTTCACACCCATATCTGCAGAACAAAACAGACCACACAGGGATTGGGTCTTTACTCAAACTCTCTGGGGAATGTGAAATACGGAATAATGTACCTTCTCCAATCAGAAATGTTAAAAGCACCATCTGGCTTTGGAGATAAGACTATATATAACAAGAGGACCATGGTCCCTAATACCATAAACATAAAGTACTCTAGAATATCTGACCTCTAAAGAAATCCTATGATAATGAATCCAAAACTTAAAAAAAAAAAAATTAAAAACTAGTTACTTCCCTACTGGCTATTTGGTCTAATAAAACTTCAGTAAAGTGATTGAGGGTTGTGGCAATAACAACAGAAGACAAAACTAGATTCTAGCATCCCTGAACTACAGATCACCCCAATGCGCAGTAGTTCTGCCTGAGCAATGTGGGGTCGGAAGGCAACATGCAAAGCTGAAGAGCCTGATTCCTCTTGCCTAAGGGCCTGGGTAGCAACACCTCCTTGGTTTCAAGCTTCCCACCCAATGCTACACTGAAGTGATCTGTCCAAGCAAAGAGAGCTCCTTGGTGCCGCAGCTGAAAGAGACAAACTGGGAAATCTTTTAGGGAGCTACAGCTTCTGAAAGCCACATCCTGCCTCCACAGATGGGTGGGCACCTCTGCACAGTGACAGGATCTGGAATCTCAGTCCTTAGAGGAATTTTTGTACATGGTCCTACATATGGGGGAGCAATATCAGGATCAGAGACCAAGTGTGCCTGGGTTCAAATCCCAACTCTTTTTTTTTTAATATATTTTATTGATTTTTTACAGAGAGGAAGGGAGAGAGATAGAGAGCTAGAAACATCAATGAGAGAGAAACATCGACCAGCTGCCTCTTGCTCACCCCCTACTGGGGATGTGCCCACAACCAATGTACATACCCTTAACCGGAATCGAACCTGGGACCTTTCAGTCCGCAGACCAATGCTCTACCACTGAGCCAAACCGGTTTCGGCCAAATCCCAACTCTTAAGTTCTTCCTAAATAGATGACCCTGGACAGTCTCCTGAAAAGCCTGCTTTTCTCAACTATAAATTTTGGATATCTGAACACATCTACTTGCAGAAGTAAAGAAAGGATGCTTTAATTTGAAGTCCTAGTTCTGCCACTTACTTGTGACTTTGGGCAAGACACTCAATTGCTCAGAGCCTCCATTTTCTCATCTATAGATGCAGATAAATAATAGTACTTATTTATAAGAAATGAATGCAGTGTATGGCATATAATGAGCACTCACTACATATCAGATTTTCACTTGAAACCTACATAATCTTATTAACCAATGTCACCTCAAAAAAAATGTAATTTAAAAATACACACATGGTGACAAAACAAGCCAGGGGAAAATCATTTGGGGGGGTGGGGGGGAATGGAAAAGAATCCCAAATAAAATTTAAAGAAAATATCCCTTTATTAACTTTTGGTCGAGAATATGTTTGTATATTTTCAGAAAGCAACTCTGAGACCATCTGGAATTCTGTAACAGAGAGCAATAGACAGAAGCGCTCCAGCCATGAAGACAGAAGAGACACAATTCAGAGATGGAAGATGCTGACGACGCCTCAGCATACCAGCAGACAGCAGCCGCGGGTTGCTGAAGGATGCCCAGGACCAAACCAGAGACGGGCGGACCTGCATTACCACCATTTGTCTACCAACCAGATCTGAAATATCATGGCTGGCATGTACACATAAGGATCTATCTGGCATTGAAATTGGGACGCAAAAGAACTGTTGGCCCAGAAAGGAACTCACTACAGACTGATTCATTTGTCTCTCAGCATAACCATTATGGCTTGTTGCAGTTTAGGTTCTTACAAGGGTATTTCTTGGATCACATGATCTCACACATCTAGAGGAAATAATGAACAACACAAACAGACCCAGAGAAAGAGAACCAGCGATCAGACTCTCAAACCTCACAGGAAAAGTAAGGGAGGATGGGGGGAAGGGGAAGAGATCAACCAAAGGACTTGTGTGCATACATATGTCCTAGCCAGTGGCCATGGACAATGGGGGGTGGGGATGGGGCATATCTAGAGAGGGGTTTGGGATGGGAATGGGGGAATAGGACAATTATGTGAGACCATAATCAATAATAAATAAATAAATAAATAAATAAATAAATAAATAAAATAAAAATACATATCAGCTTTTATGCATGATCATTCACTTCTTAGCATCATCTTGTCCCACCTAACTATGACACTTTTAAGTTTCAGAATGGCCCAAAGCAAAAAGAGAAGCTGGCAGGCCAGTTTCCAGGAGCTGCCTGGTCCCACCCTGCACTGACTGCCACCCATGGGATCATAGCCAGATGTCTGCATCATGGCTCCATTGTCATCCATCCGCAAAGAGCAGGGGGCAGAGAGATGCAGTTGCTGAGAACACATGCCCCACCCCTTCCTGGTGGCCCGAGCTCAGTCTGGCCATTTGGAGCTCCCTTGATGCAAACTCGGTTTCCAGGGAGATGGTGGAGCAGAAAGTGCCAGCTCTACCTCCCATTCCACTTCCTCTTTCCCCAAATCTCTGGGGCCTCCCTGTTCTCCCATCACATGACAGCATTGTGTCATAGCAGCCCTTGTATACAAACAAGCCAGGCTATTTAAATGTCACTGTTGCCTGCTCTGATTTACATATCAATTTAAACCACTACTCCTTTCTTGATCTGGCCAGAAAAAGTTCTCCTTCCTCTTCCTCAGCTCTCAGTGCAGAGCTGGAGAACCATATCCAAAGTTTCATTTCTGTTGCAGTATAAAGATGTGAGTCATCAAGTTCCTAAAGAGATGGAGAAGTGGAATGATTGTATAACTTATGGTATATGTTCACTCATCATTACATCGTCAGTGTCATATGTTGCTGGCCACTAAATGCCAGATTCTCTCAAAGGCTTCTCATAAATTCTCCCTACTGCCAAACCATACAACATGCTTTTTGTCTTGGATACCCTTGGTGCTTTTAATCTTTATAATCAGGTCCCAGTTGAGTAAGAAAACAATTCTATGTGGGCAGGAAAAATGAGCCAGAATGATGAACTGCAAGTCGTTCCCACTCATGTGAAATATGGATTAGGTCACAAATAAGATTATATTCATCATCAAGCCCCACAAGAATGCTATGATTAAAGTTAAAGGAGTCCAGAAACTTCTCAAGTTGAGAACTAAGACTAAGGTTAGTTGAAATGTCCAACCCCTCCCTAAAGACTTGGCAACCTGTTCCTAATCACAACCGAGGCCAAGTTGAAGGGACATCTGTTTCTAAGTGTTTGGCATCGCAGAGAACTACAGATTAGGGATGAATATTGTTGTAGGTCAGTGTTTCCCAAACTTTTGACATATGTGTACCCCTTCTATAATTTTCATAACGCTGAGTACCCCTCATACTCATGAGAACACAGAATTAGGCGCAGCTAAGCACGGTGCAGTGCATATCCCCACCAAACTCCGGTGCAACGCATACCCCCACCAAACTCTTCCCGTACGCCTTGGGATACGCGTACCACACTTTGGGAAGCACTGTTAGGTGAAGGGGGGGCAAGAAAATTAGAATCATCTACCAGCTCACAACTCCTGTAACTCAATAAATACCATCAGGGAAAGGGGGGCGAGGGGAGGAAGAAATAAAAGAAAATAAATGGGGAAATTATTCTTTGTCCTGTGGGAGTTGAGACTTTGGTGAACAAAACACTGTGCATTTGAGATGATTTAATATTGGATTGTCTGCAAGAGGAGAGACAGTGAACACTGCTTAAAATTTGATAACAAAGGCCCAGCTGGTGTTGCTCAGTGGTTGAGTGTGGATTCATGAACCAGGAGGTCACTGAATCGATTCCTGGTCAGGGCACATACATGCCCAGGTTGCAGACTTGATCCCCAGTGGGGAGTATGTGGCAGCCAATTGATGTTTCTCTCTCTCTCTCTCAACAATGTTTGTATCTCTCAGCCCCTCTCCCTTCCTCTCTCTAAAATCAACAGAAATGTTAAAGAAAAGTTTGGTAACAAAGGCTATGCATTAAACTTTAATATTCAACATACTATCAAGGCACCATTTTATGAGGATCATTTTATGAGTATATATTACAGGTTTTCTTTTGATCCCTAATTCTCTTTTAATGCAAGTTAGAGAGTAACATATTGCCTCTACTTAATCTCTAGTCCAGGCATCTGGAGTTAACAAGGTGAAGATAGTAGAATGAGACCAGTAGGTAACTGAATTATATTTTTTACACTAGGAATTTAGGTTCTGAAATTATTCTTTCAAAATCAGTTCCAGTTATTATTAACAACAATAGCAGTAACAACAATGAGAATCATGGTGATGGTAGTAATACTAGTAATAAAAATCGCAGTAGGAAAAATAATAACAGGAGTAATATTAATGGTAAAAATAATACTAACCATTACTTATGCAGTACTTCCCAAATACTAGGTACTATTCAAGCATTTTAAATATAGTCTTAATTTATTTAATCCTCATCTCACTCCGATGAGGTAGGCAAGCTATTATTAGTATTCCTGTTTTAACAGGTGCTTTCAACGATATCCCTTTGTTATTTCTGTCAATAACTAGAGCTAGTTTTCAAAGAAAATATTTAGAACTAAAAAGAGAGGAAACGCGGCCTGCCCAAGCTCACCCAGATAGGAGGCAACAGACCCGGCATTTAAACCCAGGCTGTCCAGTCTCAAAGTCCGACCCCCTAACTGCTACACAGTACTCTCTGCCCCTTTGCTTAGAAAGACCTTCTAGAAAAGAAGCGTGGGAGGAATGTAGGCCCCTGCCTGCTGGTAGTCACAATTAATACTTGAAGTTTCCTATTTCTTTCAGGAGTCTCCCCAAACCCACATTAAGACACCCAGCCTGCTCCTATAGCCATAAAGTCACCGGGAGCAGGTACCGAGCGGTTCCCACATGGTCTGTAACCTCCATTAGGGCTTTCACCTTCACCAGCTTAAGGCAGCAGCTGGGGGGTGGAGGGTGAAAGGGGGTGAGGTGTAAGCAAGGTTCCCAGGCCACCATTTCCTGCCCAGTAACACAGCCCTCAAATAGCCAAGGCTGCAGGCCGAGAAATTCCTCACCCCCAAGTTATCTCTGGAGTTTGTTCCTGGACTCAAGAAAGACTAAGGACCGAGGGCGGAGGGGAGGGGGAAAGACAAGTGGCAAAGTTTGTTTATTAACCTGCTGCACTCAAGGGAACATTTTTCTGAAATGGTGAAATTCTTGACTACTCAAAAGAAAAAAGAAAAAGCCTGTGGGAAATTTAATCGCCCCCTGAACAAAAGCGAAAAACAAAGCCCTGCCAGGGAGGATGTTGCCCAAGACAATGGGGCCCCTAAAGGAGATGCAATTGTCTCCAGATAACAATCCCTGGGGAATGCGGCTCGCACTAAGCACGCCAGTATTGCTCTATTAGCCCAGGAATCTTTGTTCACCGGCAACTGCCCGCAGAACCATCTGCTACCGCTCCTGGGTAACCCTGTTTGCAGACGCAGCATCTACATTTCAGGAACCTTGGGGAGGGGATGGGGGGAGGTCTCTCTCGCTCTCTCTCTCTTCCTAGAGCAAATACCTTTTTATACAGCCTGGGAGGGGAAGCTCTCCTTTCCCTGAAACCGAACTCCTCAATGGAAAGGAGATAGCTGCTTCAATAATGCACACGCGGAGAAGGGCGCCTGGCCCGTCCTAAAGCCGCACATGCCCCACTCCCCTGTTCACTCTCTCCAATGGCAAAGGCCCGAGAATAATGCCAAACTTCTCCGGGGCCTGAGGGGATTCTACTTTCTTAGGAAGCCCTCTTCCTCCTCTTCCTCCTCCTCCTCTTCCTCCTCCTCCTCCTCTTCTTCACTCATAGAACCAGGACAAAAGCTGAGATTCTGTACTGCATACTATTTGGCTTGAAATATACCACCACTTAAAACGTGACTGTGGTCTTTTGGGCTGAAGGAGATGTTGATCCCGGTGGGGGCTAGAGCAGTACAGACATGTCAAAATTCAAGGGGGTGTGCACTTAAGATATGTGCACCTTCCTGTGTGTGACTCATACCACAATCCATGTTTTAGAGCAGTGTGTCACTGTCCCTCGCAACTAAGGAAACTGGGAATAAACCACGTGCCTCCGGAATTGTAAGACTGCTCCGCTCTTATATCTGCCCCTCACTGCCATCCACATCCAGAGATCTCTCCTGAACATGTTCAAGTTCAAGAGCATGAAAAACACAGCTCTGCAGCTCTGAACCGAGCCAAGGACAGCAAATGTCTCTTGGGTGCTCTGCGAGCCAAGTATGCAGCACAGAGAAAGCACCTGTCACACCCGCGCCACTCCAGCCGCGTATCAATCATAAACAGCCAAGGTCTTTTTCTCATCTGGGCACGAGCGACCAGCGTATGAGGGACGTGATTGGGGCTTTTAGCCAGAGAGCCTGGGATTTATTCTTCTGTCTGTTTAACCCTGTTTCTGCATGGACGCTTCTAAACTCTGCCTAACACTCTTGCCTGCATGAAGCAGGTCTAAGGTGCAGGCCTCTCTGGTGGAGCCTTGGAGCAGCGTTGAGTGAGTGTGGTTTCTGCAGGCAGATCGGCAGGTTTCAATCTGTACCGTGGTAGCTCTGTGACCCCAGCAGGATCTTGAGATCCGCGGAGCTACAGGAAGGGGGGGCGAAGGGAGGGTCACTCAGTGACAGGCTGGGCACTAACAGGCTTCACCATTGCTGGGTCATGACTTAGCCTTAGCTGTGGCATTTCTTCCTTTGAACTACAAGCCAAGGAGGGTGCCTGTCCTTCAGGAAAAGAGGGTCAAATTCGCTTACTGCAAAAAAAAAAAAAAAAAAAAAAAAAAAAAAAAAAAGCTGGCCAGAGAAACAGGCTTATTGCGCGGATCCCTGGGGGGTCACCTTTACCCCCTCGCGCCCTCCACGCGTCCTGACCCCCCTCTCCTGCCTCAAACGCGTCATTTCGAGCGCGCAGGGCCCCCAAGCTGCCTTCACAGATAGACATCGCGAATCAGGATCATCCCGGCGAGTGGCTGCTGGACTGAGCCCGAGAGCTCCAGTGATTTCCCTGGCCTGCCACCGAGCCCTACGAGAAGTGAACTATGCAGCGGGGCCCGGTACCCCGGGTACGGCCCCTGGGAGCCTGCCCCCTCTGGGGTGGGGTGGGGTGGGGGCTGCCCATAGGTGGGCAACGGTCTCTGCGGCTGGCGGGTCCTGCAGGTTCCCCTGCGCCGTGCACGGTGCCAGCCTCACGCCAGGAGCACCCAGAGGCTCCGGGGTGTGCACTGCCGTGGAGACACTGCCAACCCCGCTCCGGAGAGGCAGGGAGGGGGCCCAAAGGCGGAAGGGAGGACGGGGGCGGGGGTGGAGGACCCCCAGAATGCGGCATCCTCAAGGACTCCGGGGCCTCGCTCTCCCTGCGCCTCTGCGGCGCTCCGGCTCACATGGTGCTGCCCCGGCAGCGCCTGGCGGCGGCGGGAGCCGAGATTTGCGCGGCTGGCGGCCGGCCGGCAGGAGTGATGGAGACGCGGGAGCCGCTCCCTGCCCCCCAAGCGCACAGCCAGCCCGCAGTGTCCCCCTCCTCCCCCCGCCACCCTCGCCCCGAGACGCCGGTGCCAAGGTGCCAGGGGAGCCGCAGCCCGCCCGAGGCCCCGGCGGGCGCCCCGAAGCCGCCGCGGGCAGGAGAACGCGCGGCGGGGAGGCGAGGCGGGACCTGTCCTCCGCGCAGGGGGGAGTGGAGGTGGAGGGGGGGGGGCAGTGGCTCCCGGAGCCCCTGCCAGGCCGCCCCCACCCCCGCCCAGGGCACCTACCTCGATCCACTTCTGCGCCTCCGAGAAGGCGGGCTCGGGGGGCGGCTCGGGCTGCAGGGGCTGCAGGGCTTCCAGACCGAGAGCGGGACAAGCCATTTGCGAAGCCCCGCGTCCGCCGGAGAGAGGAGAGCGCCGGCCGCCGGAGGAGGACGCCGCCGCCGCAGGAGCGCGCTCCCCGCCCCTTCCCGCTGCTCCGCTCCCTCCTCCCCGCCGCCTCCCCGCCCTGCGGGCTCTGGTGGCCGGTCGGTTTGGAGAGCCCGCCGGCTGCGGAGGACGCGGCAGCTGGTCCTGCGGTGCAGGTCCTGGCGGGTGCACGCGGAGACACCGGAGTCCCCTCCGCTCCCACCTCCTCCGGCCGCTCCGCCCCCGCCGGTGGGGTGGGGGGAGGGGGGGTGAAGGGGGGCGGGGGAGGTCAGATACCTACTAAAAATAACCACTGGGAGCGCTGGGTGTCTCCCTCCTGCCCACAATGGGACCAGGAGGAGTGGGACCCGCAGCGCCTAGGAGACGCGCTCCCGCCCCCTGGGAGCGGGACACGAGGGCCCGCGGGTAGTGAGTGCCCTGGCCGCACCTGCTGACCCCAAAGCCCGGCACCTGGGAGGGTTCCTCACCTGATCTCGTTTTAAGAAAGGCTCACCTGGTCTCATTTTAAGAAAGACGACCCTTAGAAGACCCTTAGAAGCCTTTTTCTCGCTAGGCCAGTGTTTCCCAAACTTCTCTCATGATGAGAATCACCTGGTGGAGTTGTTGAACTACAGAGCACTGAGTGTACAATGTTACCTATATGTTCCCAAAAATTCTAGTTTAGCACTTCTTAGTTGGGATTCAGGAATCTGTGTTTTAACAACTCCACCAGGTGATTCTCATCATGTGAGAAGTTTGGGAAACACTGCTCTAGGCATTCTGTTCATTCATTCAACAACCCACATGGATTTGTGTGCCCATGTAGTTGCTGAGGACCCAGAGATAAAAGGAAAACTCAAAGTCCTAGCCTTCAAAATAATGACATTCTAAAGGGAAGGGGAGAGGGGGCAGCACAGACAATAAGTATGTAAAAGAACAAAAGGCAACTGTGGAGAGTAGTCCATGCTAAGAAGATAGAAGAGGAGAAGACACTATGACCTGGGAAGAGAGAGTGCTGGCTGACTTCCGTTTCCTCTCCACCCTCTCCCTGGGAGGCTGACTGGTGTGTCTAGGTTCCACTAATGGGAGGGAGGCCGGAAGGGGACCAGGGGGTGGAGGAGAGGAGATGGGGTATCTATGCTGCCTTTCATTCCAGAAGTCAGAGCATTGGCCACACCATCCAGCTAAAAGCTGCATGCAAAGTGCTCCCTGCCTCCTCTTGTCACATCCATGTCCCTGGGCTTCCCCATCCCATCCTGGTTTCCCCACGCTGCCCACTTCCTCCTAACGGTCTCTTAACAAATTCTCCTCAGCTGCCCCTATTTGAGCATGCCTTCTCTTTTGCACGAGAGCCCAGCTGATGGCCAAGGAAGGTTTTTCTGAAAAGATGATGCGGTGAGGTGACAGGAATAGGTGAGATGTTAACCGTGCAACAACCTCAGGAAGCATTTCCAGATGGTGCAAAGGCCTTCAGGTCAGAGTGAGCGTGGTTGGGGGATCAAGGACCCCACACACCGGAGCTTGCAGGAGAAAGAACCAGGTGGGAGTGAGAGCATGGGAGAGGCAGGCCAGGTCCCTGGGAAGGTGGGAGGGGTGGGGTGGGGTGGGGGCGGGTAGGCCAGACCACCGTGAGGATTTGTTGCATGGGCATCCACTGGTGAGCCCACTGGCGGGTGTGTAATTGCTCAATGCTCTGAGCTAACTTAAAGCAAAGGGATTCACATTTTAGAATGGCTCCTGGCAAGATGCGCGGGACAGGGCAGGAAGTCCATGGCTGCCTCATCAACTAAGTGTCTGTTCCCTGTTCGGAATCCACAGTTAGCCTTTGTCCAATTCAGCTGCTTTAAGAAGGGGATGGGACAAAAAGCAGACCTGAAAGAGCATTATAAACTGATGAACCAAAAGATAGATATAGAGACAGTAAAGCAACAAGCAGACTGTCAAATTGCAGCAGGGAGGGTAGGGAGATCTGGGGGAGATAATAGATCAACAGAAGGACTTGTATACATGCATATAAGTACAACCAATGGACACAAAACTCTGGGGAGGGAGGGGATGTATTGGAGGGTGGGGGGCAATGGTAAGACATGTACACAGATAATAATTTAATTAAAAAAAAAAAAAAAAAAGCAGACCTGAAATTCCACGGTTGCTGGCTTTGGAGTCAGACAACCTTCAGTTTATTTACTTTTAAAACACTTCTATGGCACTTGCATGGTGCCAGGCACTATTCTAAGTGCATTACAAATAATGGACTAACTCATTCTGTATTCCAGCCCTGTGAGATAGATTTTATCATCCTGGTGAGGAAACCAGGAGGCGGAGAGGGGTGTCACACAGCTGGTGAACAGCGAGGCCCGGGTTCCAGCCCAGACAGCCTGGTGCCAGATCTGCTCTTAACTTCACACCAAGAGGCCTTGCCAGTCCCAAGTCCAGACTCTGCTACTCACAATTTGTGCCTCAGTTTCCTCATCTCAGATGAGGTTGAAATGGCAACATGTCAGCATTATAATTGTGAAGAGGAAATATCATCCTAAACGGGAAAGGATGAAAGCGGGGCCTAGGAAATAAACAGTTAGTGCCCACTATAGGCCAGATGACCATCCCTTCTGTCCCGCCTTCCAGAAAAGGAGGGGATGGAGGAGAAGTTACAAAGGAGGGTAAAGAAGGCAAGTGGAAGAAAAGAGCTAATGAAATAGAGTCAGAAGATGACCCTTAGCTTCAAGAAGAAACATGGCAAAGTAAATCATTCACAAAATGACTCCAGCAGGCTAGCACAGGATGCCATGCTAACACAGAATCCCCTGCAGGGAGTAACCACGAGGAAGAGAAGCCAGGTGAGCTACATGACATATCTGAATCCACGTGAAAATGCATATTAAGATTAAATCTACACAATGGAATACTACTCAGCCGTAAGAAAAGATGAAATGCCACCATTTGCAACAACATGGATGGACCTTGAGAATATCATGCTAAGTGAAATAAGTCAGTCAGAAAAAGCTAAGAACTGCCGAAACCGGTTTGGCTCAGTGGATAGAGCGTCGGTCTTCGGACTGAGGGGTCCCAGGTTCGATTCCAGTCAAGGGTATGTACATTGCTTGCAGGCACATCCCCGTTGGGGAGTGTGCAGGAGGCAGCTGATTGATGTCTCTCTCTCATCGATGTTTCTAGCTCTCTATCCCTCCCTTTCCTCTCTGTGAAAAATCAATAAAAAATATAAAGAAAGAAAGAAAAAAGAAAAAGCTAAGAACCATGAATTCACTCACTAATAAAAGGGTAATATGCTAATTAGACCAGGAGATGTTCTAGGAGATGTTCTTAGAGACCTTCCAGATGTCCTTCCAGACAAAGCCATGGTGGCAGGCCTGAGGCAGAGGTGGTTAGGGGCAATCAGGCAGGAGGGGAGGGAAGTTGGGAGTTGGGGGCGAGCAGGCAAACAAGGTTTACAATCACAAAGTAACATCTGTTTTTTTCTGAACTCTATTACCAATAACAAATTCATGTAGATTACCAAAGACCCAAATAGTTAGAACCATAAGAGAATTTAACCCTAATGCTATTATCAATATGTTTAGCATGCCATTGTTAAGCACCTAATATGTGTAAGATATTGTACTACCATCAGAAGAATCCAAAACGGCACAGACTTTTCCTTTTAGGAGCTAATAATTCTGTTTGTGAAATGATATTTTCATTTCTATACAGTGTCATCTTCAAATAGAAATGTAATGTATATTTCCAATGGAGAACATTTTAAAGACAATGAAGAAAACAAATCTGGAAGAAATTTCACAATTCAAAGATCATCACTACTTGAAAAGTATGAAGCAACAGTTTGATTGGGAAAAAAAACATAAGATAAGGTAGTCTATCGTAAGTGCCAAATGGGAGATGCAGTGTATTCAAAGAACATGGAATTTTGTAATAGATTTATTGAGTTATTCAAATACCATACAATCCACTCATTTAAAATATGCAATTCAATGTTTTTTAATATTTTCCCCGAGTTGTGCAACCATCACCCCAATTAATTTGGAATGTTTTCATCTCTCCAAAAAGAACCCCCACGCATATTAGTAGTCATCCTCCAAAGCTCCCATGACCCCAAGCCCTGGAAACCACTAATCTACTTTTCTTCTCCATAAAGTCTCCTATTCTGGGCATTTTAAATAGATGGAATCATACATTATGTAGTCCTTTGTGTGTGGCTTCCACCCATGTTATTTCCACCCATGATATTTCCACCAATGTTACAGTATGTATCAGTACTTCTTTCCTTTTTATGGGCAAATGGTATGCCATCGAATGGATATACCACATTTTGTATATTCATTCATCAGTTGATAGACATTTGGGTTGTTTCAGCTTTTCTGTTATTGTGAATAATGCTGCCATAAACATTCACGTACATGTTTTTGTGTGGACATATATTTTCAATTCTCTTGGGAGTATGCCAAGAAATAGAATTGCTGTCTCATGATAACTCTATGTTTAACCATTTGATACAATACCAGAATGTTTTTCAAAGTGGCTGCACCATTTTATATTCTCACATAAGCATATATGTATCCCAATTTCTCCATCTTTGCTAACACTTATTATTGTCCAAATTTCTTACATAGGTATTCTAGAGCAGTGTTTTTCAACCTTTTTTGGGCAAAGGCACACTTGTTTCATGAAAAAAATCACGAGGCACACCACCATTAGAAAATGTTAAAAAATTTAACTCTGTGCCTACATTGACTATATATAAAGTAATTCTCTTGAATAGGAATCAAATAAACACAAAGTATTTTATAATTACTTTATTATGAAATATTAAGTAAACAAAATAGTGAAAAATTATAAAATTCTTGTCTTGTCTGCACCTACGGCACTCCAGGCAACATCTCGCGGCACACTAGTGTGCCGCGGAACAGCGGTTGAAAAACGCTGTTCTAGAGGCTTCTTCTGGCTTTAATTTGCATTTCCCTGATGACTAACGATGTTGAGCATTTTTTCATATACATGTTGGTTATTTGTACATCTTCTTGGAAGAAATATTCAGATCCTTTGTCCGTTTTTAAAAGAGTCATTTTTCTCATTATTATTGAATTATAAAAATTCATTTTGAATTCTAGATAGGTGTCCCTTATCAGATATATATGTTTGCAAGTATTTTCTTCTTTTCTCTGTGTTGACTTCTCTCTTTCTTGATGCTGTCCTTTGAAGCACAAAAGTTTTTATTTTTTAAATTTTTATATGTTGACTGGTTTTAGAGAGAGGAGAGTGGAGAGAGAGTTATTTTTGTCTCACTTATTTATACATTCATTGTGTAATTCTCGGATGTGCCCTGATCAGGGATCGAACCCACGATCTTGACATATAGGAACAATGCTCCAACCAACTGAGCTACTCAGCCAGGGCTGAAGCACAAAGTTTTTAATTTTGATGAAGTATAATGTATATATATTTTTTCTTTTTGTTGCTTATGCTTTTGGTGTCAGATCTAAGAAAGCATTGCCTAATCCAAGGACACGAAGATTTATGCCTGGGTTATCTTCTAACAGTTCTATAGTTGGTCACTTTTACATTTAGATATTTAATCCACTTTTAGTTTTTTTTGCAAAAGGTGGGGGGTTGAGATCAGAAAAACTTAGTGTGATAGTCTGGGTATTCTAAGAAACACGGAATTTTAAAGATGCAAGGATTTCATTATGAGAATGGCAGTGAGAGAACATGCAGACAGCGCCAGATGCAATAGGAAAGCAGGCAGAGCACAATGCAAATCTGAGCTGCGGTGAAGGGAGGGAAGGAGATCAGGTGGAAGCACTGTAGATAGCCTTTCAGTCCAAGGAAGGTTCAGCAAAGCCATGTGGAGGTTCATGAGCCATAAACCACCTGAGGAGACCCAGGTCTCACACGAAGGAAGGAGCCTACCTTAGTATCCCTGCTATAGTTAGTAACTGGCTAGGAACATCAGAAAAGTGCAACTCCATGCAAACACGGCAATGGACTTTGGTCAGTTAAGCTCCATGATGGGCTCATTTCATGGTTGCTACACTTAAGTTTGAATCCAGCCTTGCCATTCATTATGTTGCATGAGTGAGTATGTTATTTAACTTCTCTGCATCTCAGTTTTATTATAAAACACCTGTTTGTTTGTTTGTTTGTTTTTTCTAAGTGCTTGGCACTTAGAAATCAGTGGTTATAAATAACTTTGATGACATTGTATATTTAAAAAATATGTATCTATTAATATAGAAAATGAAATGAATCAATTGATAAAAAGGAACTTTAAGTTTTATTGTGTGTAATACTTGGAAGACTTAGGATTGGTGGTTGATAAGTGGACTAAATTGCTCATGTTTCAAAGTCTGACTGAGAGGTCACCTTTCTGGTGACCTCCTTAGCAACCCAGTCAAAATTAGTCACATCATCTGTGTTCCCATAACATTGTGATCCTCACAATAACAAAGTAGGTATAAGACTCTATAAGGGTTTTGAAAAATTCTTTGAATTCAGCATTACTTTGATTTTTAAAGCCATTTAAAAGTAATGTGATTAACAATTTTAATTTCCCAGACTATAGACCAGTGGTGGGCAAACTGCAGCTCGCGAGCCACATGCAGCTCTTTGGCCCCTTGAGTTTTTAGCGAAGGCCAGCTTAGGAGTACCCTAATTAAGTTACTAACAATGTACCTACCTATGTAGTTTACATTTAAAAAATTTGGTTCTCAAAAGAAATTTCAATCGTTGTACTGTTGATATTTGGCTCTGTTGACTAATGAGTTTGCAGGCCACTGCTATAGACAGACCGAATAACTTTCCTGCTACAGACGTCCTATAAATGCCATATAAAGTATGAAAAATACTCTTCATAAGTATAGCTGAGTTCAAAAGAAATGAACAGAAATTCCCCAGGAGGCAAAATGGAGAGAAAACATAAGACTAGAGCAGTAACCTGGTGAGTTGACCCTTGACTACCCTAAGGAGAGACATAATGAACAGTGGCTGCTAGCCTCGGAAACTTAGAGCTAAGGTTTTAGTACCAGCCGTCAAGGCCCTGGACCTATGACATGTGGAGAACTGAAACTGATCAGCAACACACACACACACACACACACACACACACACACACTCTCTCTCTCTCTCTCTCTCTCTCTCACTCTCTCTCTCTCTCTCTCTCTCTCTCTCTCTCTCTCTCTCTCTCACACACACACACACTACTCCCACAGAGAAAGACTGACCCAAAAATTATTCCACCACCACTACAGAAGGAGATAATAAGGAAAATAAGGAAGGTCCGTTGTCTTTTCCTCAGCTCTAGGTTGGGAGACGGGTGGGAGGGGGGTTGGTATGAACCTCTCTTGAGAATGTGTAAATCAAAGCTTGATCCTCTTTATAGATAACATACACATGATGCAGGCCCCTGCAAGCTAAGAAATTACCGTGAAATTTGGTCTAGGACCTCTTAGGCACCTGGCAGAAGCACCTATAAAATCCCTTTGGAAGACATGCCTTCCATCCAAGCCTCATAGGACCCCCATAAACAAACCCTGCTGAAGGTGAGCTCACAATCCAAAGGCACAAAATGCACGCAAACACCATATAACCTGAACAAAATTCAAGAGACATAACAAAGAACCATATTAGCCCCCCCCCTCGAAATTTATTTAACAAAACTATCAGATAAGGGTTATACAATAAATTTTTTAAAGATTAGAGACATCATCAGATAATTAATAAAAACAGAAGAAAATAATTATATAATTTTTAAAGTCGTAGATATGAAACAATATGCAGAAAACAACTAGAGAAGTATAGTCATAAATTTAAAACTTAAAGGATGGTTTAAAACACAGGTTACACAGTTGAAGAGGAAATTTGTGAACTGGAAGATAGGTCCTTGGAAATGATATGCAATGAAGTAATAGGAAAATGGGGGGGGGGGGGATATTAAAGAGGGGTTTAGATACTATGAATATCCCACAAAACACTTCCTAGAAATTATAGAAAATGAGGAGAGACAATATTTCAAAAGATAATAGTTAGAATCATGACAATGAAAAACAATGAGATAACAGTCTCTTTATATCTCTTTAATACTCTAAGGTGGTTAGATGTACAGAACTTGGTCCTTTTCTTAGAGATTGGCACTGCCAGGGCTTATCACCAGGGAAGTGAGAAATGGATGAATACATGAATGACAATGGCCAAAGGTAACAAAGAGCAAATAGTTTGAGCCAGTCTATTGTGTAAGTCAAATTCACTTTTAACATATTTTTAAACCTTTTTAAACTTTTAATTGTATTTGATTTGCAAAATTCTAAGGAAATTTCTAAGAAAAATACATGTAAAAATTATACTGAGATAACACTTCCAAACTATTGGTTTTCTGGGTACTGGATTAGTCTCTTAAATTTGAAGAATCGTGTTATTCTTCAAGTTTAAAAATTCTCATTTCTTTCCAAGTTTCCTCCCTTCCATTTTCTCTCTTCTAGACTCCTATTTGTTGTTCCTATTGGCAGTCCTCAATGTCTCATATTTTCCATCTCTTGGTCATTCTGCTCAGTGTTCTGGGCAACGTCCTTAACTTTATTTTCTAGTCTTTCTATTGAATTTTTAACTTTGATAACAATAATTTTATGATTAAGGGTTTGTGTTCTCTGAGTATTGTTTTTTCTTAGCAAAATATTTTTTGTGTGGATATATTAACTTCTTAAAACGGAGTATATAAGAAATTTAAATTTTTTTTCTTCTGGGGTGATGGAAATATTTTGCATCTTCATGGCTGATGGTTACATAGTTACATAAATATTTAATGAGCTATACATTTATAATTTCTGCATTTTATTCTCTGTCAATTCTACCTTTAAAAAGTAATTTTGTGTCCTAGCCAGTTTGGCTCAGTGGATAGAGCAGTGGCCTGCGGAACAAAGGGTCTTGGGTTCAATTCCAGTCAAAGGCACGTACCTCTTGCAGGTTCTTCCCAGGCCCGAGCCATTGTCGGGACTCATGCAGGAGACAACCAATGGATGTGTTTCTCTCACATCGATGTTTCTCTCTGCCTTTCCCTCTCTCTTCCACTCTCTCTAAAAGATCAATGGAAAAGTATCTTCAGGTGAGGATTAAAAAAAAAAAAAAAAAAAAAAAAAAAAAAAGATAACTTTGTGCCTGGCCAGCATGGCTCAATGATTGAGCATCACCTTATGAACCAGGAGGTCAAGGATTGATTCTCAGTCAGGGTACCTGCATAGGTTTGGGGCTCGATCCCCAGTGTGGGTGTTCAGGAGGCAGCCGATCAATGATTTTCTCTCATCGTTGATGTTTCTAGCTCTCTCTTCCTCTCTGAAACTGATAAAAAAAAAAAAAAAAAAAAAATTTAAAAATTAAAAGTCACTGCTATTATAGGAGAATTAAGAGCAAGGGTAGATCTGGGTTTTTACTAGGTCTGAAGCCTTTACAAATTACAAATATAAAATTTGGTTTTAAAATGACAAAGTTGGGTTAGAATGACAAAAGAAAGAAAACAAATTATAAATTTTAGCAAGTTATTTTTTTTAATATATTTTATTGATTTTTTACAGAGAGGAAGGGAGAGAAATAGTTAGAAGCATTGATGAGAGAGAAACATCGACCAGCTGCCTCCTGCACACCCCCTACCGGGGATGTGCCCGCAACCAATGTACATGCCCTTGACCGGAATCGAACCTGGGACCTTTCAGTCCGCAGACCGATGCTCTACCACTGAGCCAAACTGGTTTCGGCAAGTTTTAGCAAGTTATTAAGTACCATAGCCTTTATAAACTTTAGAAAAATAACAAAAGTATTTTGTTAAATGCCTGACACATCTCTATAAAGCTTTCTTCTATCTTATTGGGGAGTTGCATCTTCTTTTATTACCTCATCATATGATAACATTTTGTATCATTTTTTATTGAGAGAAGTGAGAAAATTATTCAGGATCGTCTCTAGCATGGTAAATTGACTTTTGTCTTGTTTATTTTGTTTGTTTGTTTTTACTAAAATGTTCCCTTATTAGACTATCTGTACTCAGGAAAAATAAAATAACGAAAGTCACAATATAGCTATATTGCTATATTGCTATATTCTTTAAAATGCAGGGAAAGAACATGAAAAATTGCTTTCAAAGAGTAAATGCTGCAAAGTTCAGAGGTTGATTTGCCCTACGAATAATATCACTGAAGTAATTTAAATTCTGCTCATTCACTTTTACAGTCAATGTGCTATCATTGTTTATTTAGAAGCTACTGTGTAAATGTAGGTGTATTTTATCTCAGGAGTTAGAGATACACTTGTGCTTGAAATAAACTAAAATGATTCTGAACCTTATCACTAGCAAAGTAAGAGTTGCTAGCACATGACAATATTAAAATTTTGTTTTTGTTATTGATAGTTCAATAGTGTCTTTCAGCTGCACAGTTCATTGTTGATTATGTGACATACATTTTTAAGATTGTTATTAAATCTCAGAAAACCTCTATCAAGTTTATTTAATATGAGTTATAAAATTTCATGTCTTTCAAGTTTCCTGTGATTCATAGTTATTGTAATAATAACCCATTTAGCCGAAACCGGTTTGGCTCAGTGGCTAGAGCGTCGGCTTGGGGACTGAAAGGTCCCGGGTTCGATTCCGGTCAAGGGCATGTATCTTGGTTGCGGGCATATCCCCGGTAGGGGGTGTGCAGGAGGCAGCTGATCGATGACTCTCTCTCATCGATGTTTCTAACTCTCTATCCCTCTCTCTTCCTCTCTATACAAAATCAATAAAATATATTTAAAAAAAATAAATAAATAAAAAAATAATAACCCATTTAAAATACTCTTCGAATTGACAGTTCTTGTTAACCATTTTGTTATCAACATTCCTGTGGTAGTTATGTGTTGAATTTTATGTTATATCTGTCATCAGCATTTCATGTTAGCTCAGCTGGAAAATTAATCATTGGAATTTTGATAAATTCTACGTCACATAATTCCCATAAAAATTTCCAAGTATGTTTATAATCTTATACACTGCATTATCAAGATTATTTCTGATGGACTAGAACTTCCAATTTGGCAAGAACTCATTGAGAACCAAATTCACCATTTATAGTTTTACATGTCTGATTATGGAAAAAAATTTTCTACAAACGAGCTCCTGGCTCCACATCAATCATGTTTGTCCCTCACACCCACATCCCAGAATGCCAGGCGCCATAGGCCATGGTCATATCTCAATCCAGTCTCTGATCCAGCTCCTTTGTGTCAGGGTGTTGAGTGAATTGGCACAGCGGAAAATGGGAATTAACTAAAAATTATTTCTGAGACAGGACAACTGGCAGTACCATATCCATTCGCAAAACTATGACCCACATAAATGTATAAATATATCCCACTAAATCCATACTTAACAGCTTCCCCTTACTCAGACCCCAAAGATACCTGCAGCCATCTCATCATCACTCAACAGAGAGGAATGGGGGAAGTCTGAGTGGAAAGAGACAGCAGTTGGGCCCAACCAGTGTGGCTCAGTCATTGAGCATTGACCCAGGAACCAGGAGGTTATGGTTCAATTCCCAGTCAGGGCATAGGTCTGGGTTTCAGGCTTGATCACCAGAGGAGGGCATGCAGGAGGCAGCCAGTCAATGTTTCTTTCTCATCAGTGTTTCCATCTCTATATCTTTCTCCCTTCCTCTCTCTCTAAAAAAATAAAAATAAATAATAAAAACATGTTTGTTTTAAAAAAGAGAGAGACAGCAGTCTTAACCTTTTGCAAACATTACAAAGATATATAACCATGTAAACATTCTGAAGACTAGCCCCAGGGCCTTGGAAGAAGCCAGTGCGAGTGAGGGGCCATGAGTTTAGCTTCCTGGTTAATCTGCCTCCATGTGTGTGAGACAGACACAAGTGAGATGAACTCTGTCCTGTCATTAATTAGAAAAGCATCCGTTCTCTTCAGGGTTGCTTATCCCTCACATGTTGAGTGACTGGAAGTTGAGACAAAATCCATAATAATGATATGTATTATTCCTTAAAAAGGAACACATTGACAGAAAAAAATCAAATTTATTTGAATGTTACTCTTTATAGCAAAAGATGATTAAAACAATAAATTCTGCATTTCATGGGCTCACTTAGTAAAGAATATGGTTTTTGTGATGGAAACCACTAACGCTTATTAATGATTTTCAAATGTTAGTAATTAGATGCTAACCCTTTCTAGTTTCTGATACATACACTTTAACCTTTAAAGCATGTACCTGGTTATCATTTATTATCCTGTTATCAACAAACACTAAAGCACTTTTGGAGGGAAAACTAAATACACTACTCTATGGGAAGAGTGATGGAACAGTGCACTCATTCCTAAAACTGTGCTATAGAGCCTGTTTCCCATTCAATCCAAATGCCAGGCAGTATGGCTGCTTCCTCTGTTCCCATGGAAACCTCAGCCTTGCTGAAGTTCAAGTTAATTTCTTACTACCATCTGCCTGTTGAGCTACAGGCTTTCTCCAGCTAATGTCATGCAGAGGCCTGTTCGGAGACTGAGGTTTACTTTAGAACTCCCTGGACAGTGTCCACAGGAGGTCAAGATTGAAAACGGATCCAACCGAACCTCAGTGCTAAATATGCGGAAGAATGAAGAGTTAAAATATACTGTGTGAGTTTTTTTTTTTTTAATTAACCAATGATGTTTAATGCAAATTGACTAGATGGGATATTAAAAGTGGTTCACGTTACATTGGACAAAGTCTGGGTGACGCTTCTATCATCCCTTTCAACTCTGAAATTGACCACATTTCTGTGTGCTTCTTTAAAATGTTAATGAAATGGTAAAACATGTACACAGATAATAATTTAATTTAAAAAATAACCTTAAATAAATAAATAAATAAATAAACAAATAAATAAATAAATAAAAATAAAATGTTAATGATACCTTGAATCAAAGTCCCAAGCTGGTGACCTGTGATTTTTTAGCCTCTGCAGTGTGATAAAACAATGCTTGGATTCGTTGCCAACTTCTACAAATTAGAAAGCTCCATGAGGAGAAAAAAAAAAAAGAAAGAAAAACCTTCTAGATTTCCAACTTCTCTTGAAAACTTGGAAGATGCGGCTGGCTTTCCACTCCCGCATTGTCAGAGCTCAGGAGCGGAGGCCCCCTGGGAGGGGCGTGGCTCTCCCAGGTGCCACGAGCCCTGTCACTCCTGACCCGCTCTCATCTGCCTCCTTCATTCATTAGCAGTAGCGGCGTGGCCTCGGGGACACTGACATTCACAATGCTTGCCCTCAGCTCAGGGTTTGCCAACTTCCTAAAGAGTAAAACATAAACTCGGAAACTCAGTCATGGACTAGCTCACAGAATTTTTAGCAGCCTAACACACAGAGTATCAAAATAAATAATCACTTTTGTTTGCTTCTTTAGCATTCATTCTCTAATATACATTACTTGATTTAAAGAATTTGCAATGCTGCCCATCCAATAGCAGCAAAATAGAAGACTGTAAGCATGTCAGCCTTTCTGTTTTCCTCCGAAGAATATTTGTTAGTAATAACCACCAGCATTTGTTGTTTGCTTACTAAATGGCAGGGACAGTATGTAAAGCAACTCCATGGAATTTGGCTGTAGATTCCAGGGAAAAGTGTGTGGAGGTGAGACTAAGTTTCCATCTCCCCTATGGATTGGAGACTCAAAGATGGACAAAATAGGTTGAGTACAGAAAGATAAAGAAAAACATGTAGCCGAAACAGGTTTGGCTCAGTGGATAGAGCGTCGACCTGCAGACTGAAAGGTCCTGGGTTCGATTCTGGTGAAGGGCATGTACCTTGGTTGCGGGCACATCCCCAGGAGGGGGTGTGCAAGAGGCAGCTGATCGATGACTCTCTCTCATCGATGTTTCTATCTCTCTCCCTTCCTCTCTGTAAAAACTCAATAAAATATATTTTAAAAAAAGAAAAGAAACACATGTAGTGCTCTTTGCCCACCAAATTGTGGAACAAGCATCATATCATCTTTTAGAAATCACTAGTAATCACAAATTATAATGAAATTTCATTTATTTTGCCTCACACGTTGACAAACATTAAATAGGTTGGTAATTACCAGTTTTTGAGATCGTGGGGTATTAGACATGCACAAACCCTGTTGGTGGGAAACTAAACCAATATAAACATTCCTGTGGGCATGTATCCGTTCTAGGGAAATCACTGGTTTCTGTTATATGCACTCAATATATAAACCACATTCATTTTGGTGTTGTTTATAATAGTGAAAAATTATAGCAATGTATTCAACAGAAAGGGGTTTATTACATAAATTAGATGAATTATTAAAATGGACCAAGATATAGCCCTTAGAAATCATTGAAGTAATTCAATGCTTGCTAACATATAAATGATTATAACATATAAAGGAACCAAAATATAGCCCTTAGAAATCATTGAAGTAATTCAATGCTTGCTAACATATAAATGATTATAACATATAAAGGAGAGAAAAGCAATTTTCCAAATAATGTACATATTATGATTAAATTTTTATAACTACATACTTACACTTGCCTAGAAAAATTCTGTGAAGTTATTCACCAATATGCTCACAGTGACAATTTTTGATTGACATGATTATGAATAATTTAAATTTTGTTTGCATTGATTATCTATATTTTCTTAACTATTGCAATGGGCATTGATTATTTGTCTCACTGATTTCTTAATCTTATTTTTTTTTAAATAGTTGATTTTTTAGCTGAAGCATAACCTTGACCGTGGATGAAGGATAAGAGTGAGAAACGGAGAGGCACTTAGGGTTCACACAATAAACTCCAAGATTGACACTTGTTATGCCTTATACATCACAAAGGCATTTTTTTTCAACATTCCAGTACACAGCACCCTGTAAAAGTGACTGAGTCTCTCAGCAGGCACCAAAAGACCTTTAGAAGTAATATTAGAGTCAATATCTTAACATATTTTAATCTCATATACATGGCTTCAATACTGATAGTTTATTTTCCTTTGCTTATGTTGCCTAGAAACAAAATATAGAGTAGCATGTCTTCGAGGTGGTAATTATGTACTCTCTGTCCAATACACCACAATTATTATCTATATGACCGGATCTCCTACTGTTATTCAGAACCAACCCGTGTGACAGCCCCCTTTGCTCCCCTAAACAAGGCAGTGATTTGTAAAGCAGAAGCTGCTCCTCATCCAGTAGCTTCCTCCCTGGAAAAGAGGCGCTGAGACTTAACACCCTGCAGGCGATCCCAGGACATCTGCCCCAGACACTCCCAGTCCGACCTACACTATTTAGTTCTAAGAAACCACATCCATTTTGTTGTTGTTGTTGTTCATTTTATTTGTACTTACTTCATGCTGCAACAAATCACCACAAATGTGGGGCCTTAAAACAACAGAAATGTATTATTTCACTATTTTGAAAGCCCAGTCCGAAATCAAGGTGTCAGGAGAGTCATACTCCCTCTGATGGTCTAGGGCTGTGGTCGGCAAACTGCGACTCTCGAGCCACATGAGGCTCTTTGGCCCCTTGAGTGTGGCTCTTCCACAAAATACCACAGCCTGGGCGAGTTTATTTTGAAGAAGTGGCATTAGAAGAAGTTTAAGTTTAAAAAATTTGGCTCTCAGAAGAAATTTCAATCGTTGTGCTATTGATTTTTGGCTCTGTGGACTAATGAGTTTGCCAACCACTGGTCTAGAGGAGAAGCTCATCTTGTCTCTTCCTTTCCAGGGGCTCCTAGCATTCCTTGGTTTGGGGCAGCAGAACTCCAATCTCTGCCTCCAATTTCACATGACTTTCTCACCCCTGCACCTCCCTGTTTCAGATCTCCCACTCTTTTCTCTTTTATAAACACCTGTCACTGGCTGTAGGACCTACCCTAAAATCAGCATGCTCCCATCAAGAGATCTTTAGCTTAGTTACATCCGCAAAGATCCTATATCCAAATAAGGTCACATTCACAGGTCCTGGGATTAGGATTTGGATGTATCTTTTGGGAAGACCCAATTCAATGTATATCTGATTTCCTTTTTAGATAAGTAGCTAATTATAATCATAGCTAACATTTATGGAGAATTAATTGAGGCATCAGGTTAAGCATTTCTCAAGCATTATCTCAATTAAGTTATAAAATGCCTGGGCCCTCCGGAGCAGCCGGGTCTTGTGCGGCCAGGCCTGGAGCAGCAGCTGCCAGGCTGGGAGCGGCCAGGCCCAGAGCGGCCGGGCCCGGAGCGGCCGGGCCCGGAGCAGCCGGGCCCAGAGCAGCCAGGTCAGGTGCGGCCAGGCCCGGAGCAGCAGCAGCCAAGTCCAGAGCAACTAGGTCGGGAGCGGCAGTGACCAGACCCAGAGCAGCTGGTTGTGGAACGAACCAGAGCAACAGAGGCCAGGCCCGGAGCAGCCAGGCCCGGAACAACTCGCTCCTCGCCTGCCTCTGCCCCACGGCTGCCTCTCAGACATGGCTGGAAACTTTTGCGGGAACTTGGGGGTCTGCTGGATCGAGTGATGGGGGCTTAGATCTGAATGTGTTGGGTTAGTATAGCGCTGGGGTGTTGATCTGTGAGTGCCTTGGGTGGGGCCTGGATGAGGCTGGTTGACCTATTTGGAAATGTCTTTTGTGTGAAGTGTATCATTGAGCATGTGGAGGTATTATTGATATGAGAAAATGCTAAGTAACTGATTTACTATCTGAAAAGGGATTTACTATCGGGGAAAGGGAGGGAGGAAGAGACTGAACATGGACTGTGCACCTATGGATGAGGACAGTGGGGGATGGGGAGGGGGCGGAGGGTGGGGTGGGAACCTGGTGGAGGGGGGAAAAAATGAGGAACCTTTGTAATGATATGAACAATAAAGATTGATTAAAAAATAATAATAAAAAATAAAATATATAAATGTAAAAAAAATAATAATAATAAAATAAAATTTAAAAAAATAAAATGCCTGGGCCCTCCTCTACCCTTCTACTTCCCACCAACCACTAAATATCCAGTTTCTATTACTTTGCCTTCTGGTAAGGAGAGTAGCATGTCCAAATTCCTGCCAGTGAATAGAGCAACGGTTTTCAATTGCTCCTAGACAATCACTAGTACAACCTGTTTGGTTACTTTCTGAATCTGTACAGCTAGACTTACACTTGGTTGTATTTCCAACGTGATCTGGTACCAGGCCCTTTTTAAGGAATATATCTTTGTCTACTTCCCGACATATATCAAGTGCCTGTGTCAGGTTAGATCATCATAATGCGTACTGTTTTTTCCAACATTTTATTATAAAAGATTTCAAATATACAATAAAATGGAAAGAATTTTACAACTAACACCCATGTACTCAGTGCCTGTTCTATAGTAATGTTTTATTATTCTTGTTTTATTCTACAATTATGCATGCATCTACCCTACCTATCTATGAAACCCTCTTATTGTTTTCTTCCCCTAAGGACTTTAGCGTGTATGTCATTAAACCAGCCAGAACACAGACTCTTTGGTGGCAGGCAGATCCCTAAAGAGAGGAGAGAGAAAGAGGAAGTTAGCTGAGCATGCCCAGTTTCTTCTTCCACACTACCGATTAACACAGGCACTTCTCTTGCCATGGGGAGGCGTAAGAAGTGGTGAGAGAGGCCAATCGTGTAAAGGTAGGGATCTCTCTCCCTTACAAAGAATACACTGAGTGACTTAATGAGTGAGTTTCTTCAATAGCATCCAAATAATAAACACAAGAGGGTCCTGCCATTCGTAACACTACTTCCAAGACACAATCTCACTTCAGTAACTCAGGATCCTCTATTTTTCATAGTTCACCTACACCTATCTCATACCGGTTTCTCATTGCCCGTTGCTCTCATTCTCTCATATTCCTAAAGTTCATTCTCCAATCAATGAGGAATCTGGAGGCCTATGATGATGGACTCACATCCCATTAGTTCCCTGGTCAGAGAGGAGGGGAAAATTATTTATTTTCAACTCCATGCTGAAATATTCCAAAGAAGGACTAAAATTGGTCCACCTTGGATCACATGTCTATCCTGGATCAATCACCGGGCAAGAAGACAACATCCAACTTGGGTCATGTGTCAACCCTTTGTATTAAAAAATAATAATAATTAAGTATATTATAGAAAGAAGTAAGGGGTGCTGGGCCTCACAGAAAGAAATTCCAATGTTCTAACTTGTTTGTTTATATCGATCTTACTCCAATGCCCACTCCACCCATAAACTGTGCTAAAAGTTAAAATTCCTGTTGGTGTTATAGTGAGAAAAATCTCTTCAGCAAACTTTTTTAATACTGTGTCATTGGAGAGCAGTGATGTTTTTAAAGAATCTGTTTAGATTAAGTGAGTGATTAGTAAAATATTTATATGCTTTCATTTCAAGAAATATTTAGTTTTTACTAAGATTGACCATGAAATTTTTGTTCCTGAAATTTTTGTTGAGTAAAACCAAAATTTTAAGGATGAATTCAGATACCTCAGGAACTTGGAATGAAGGAGAGAATAAACTATTTAACCTCTGTTTAGCCTCCTCTACAATGTTTATTTAAATGCCCTGCCAATGTTGATATGATTCACCCAAGAATGTACCCAGGTTATGTACAGTTAGATATCATTTATTTACAAATCCGCAGAACTTTGGTGACTTCTCTAAGAAACTTAAAAAAAATAAACTGGATGCACAACTGCTTTAATCAAACAGTGTCAACATATAAAAGTAAAACAAAATTGACACAATTCCAACCCCTAACAACTTTGTTTTTCCAAAGAAAGATTTGACTAGTAGCCAAATAAAGAAATACTAGAACAAATAATATAAGTCCAGGGTCTCTCTCACCCACTTATCTAACTTTTATATCAACAATCAATCCATTCTATCAAATAAACCCAACCAAAAACCCATATTCTTCTTGCAAAATGGCTATTACTCCACAGCGTCTCTTGTGATGGTATTAGCAGAGTAGAAATCCAGAACGCTGTATTTTTCTCAGCACATGGGTATTAACATCTCAAATAACCTGACTTTTTCAGAGTACCACGCTAAATCCTGTAAGCATTCTAACACAGGTAAAATGTGCTTTAAAAATGTAATGGCTTATTTTGGAGACACTGAGTAGATTCTGGCTTGATTCCAAATCAAACGCCCTTGGTGCTGCCCCACTGAACGTGAGTTTGCCCCACAGCACTGTGCCTTGACCTCTCTTGGACCCTTCCAGCGCATGCTCTGCTCCTGCTTTGCAGACAGCCTTTCTGCTGTGGGAAATTCTGCCTATCAGTCCAAATAGCCTGGGTGGGGTTTCCCCACAACTGAGTTAACCTGCTTCTGTGGATCCCCTGGAAGAAAAGATAGTGGAATTGGACCACTGAAGCATAACAGGAAAGCAGTTCCTCTATGTTCCTGTACCAGGAAATAGCTTCTAGTGCCAAGACTATAACTCCAATGACAAGACCACAATCTTATGGCATTTGACATTCTGCCTTTAATTCCACTCCTGCTAAAGGAATAATGCTTTGCAAAAAAGCCATGATGTCTAAAGTGCATCCTGTTCAGCACCGAGCCTTGAGCAAACACAGGAACCCTTGTCCCCACTTGTATCATACAGGACAAAGGCTTCCAGTCATAAATCTCTTCTCATTCTGGACAAATTACTGCTAAAAGAAATGCATGACATTAGAATGCTGGGACCACTGAATCGGACCAGAAGGCAATCCATTCAGTCCAATATTTTGTTTTTTGACAGTGGAGGCTAATCATTGTTTTAAGGAATAGAATAGTTGCTCTTCATGATATAAAGCCCTCAAATCTATGGATGGACCCCAAATAACTTTAATTCCCTTTAATTATAGCCTATATGTCCTCAGAAGCCTAACTCAGCCATTCAACACTTCCAGCCAAATATAGACTGGGTCAGGCATAAAGAGTCATTGTTGGGTATTGTCAACGTAAGAAACATCGAAATCTGCCGAGAATATTTGTAGGAGTTCGTTTAAGACAAAATTGATAGCCATTGTTCAGAAAACAAGGTTTCAAATACTCCCCAGAATACAGTTTTTCAGCTTCTTTTGTGATTTCAAATGAAGGAGAGACCAGCAGGAAGATTACATGAAGGTGGGAGAAAGCTGGGGAGAGAGTTGGATTACAAATGGTCAACAAGATCATGTGTTCTTTTAAGGGCGGTTTCTCTCGAAGGGTCTGAAAAGAGGCATTTCAAAAATGTGTTGCCCTAACCGGTTTGGCTCAATGGATAGAGCGTCAGCCTGCGAACTGAAGGGTCCCAGGTTTGATTCCAGTCAAGGGCATGTACCTTGGATGCAGGCACATACCCAGTATAGAGTGTGCAGGAGGCAGCTGATGGATGTTTCTCTCTCATTGATGTTTCTAGCTCTCTATTCCTCTTCCTTCCTCTCTGTAAAGAATCAATAAAATATATATATTTTTAAAAGTGTGTTAACCTAGATGCACAGAAACAACGGACAGGCTAGCTTAAGGCAAAGAGACATAAGCCTTTCCCTAAAGAAGTTATATGCCTGGGACATGACCACAAACATGACCTGCCCAGTTAGGAATTTATGAGCAGAGCTCTCTGTGAAGTTCCTTTCTGTAGACCCCTTTTTTGGTCACAGTAGTCAAGGAATCAACGCCTGCACTTTCTTCTCTTAACCTCCTTCTTTTCAATTCCCCTTGGACATCTTTCAACAGATCTTTTTGGCTTAGCCTCTTCATTTTAATGCACTCATTACTGCCTCTTCTGGATTCTAACTCAAGGTTCCATTTCTTGCTTTGGAAACTCCCATGTCCCTCTGAGAGTTCATCATAGACAGCGTGCTGGAAGCCACCTTCTATATCTGGATCGCCACCTCACCCAGGCAAGTCACGCTGAGTTTAGCCTAACCTTCCAGTCATACTGTGACAGGTAACAAGTTCCCTAGGTCAGTGGTCGGCAAACTGCGGCTCAGCAGCTCTTTGGCCCCTTGAGTGTTCTAAGGCCACTTCTTCAAAATAGACTCACCCAGGCCGAAAACCGACTTCTGCGCATGGGCCACGAAGTTTCAATCACACTGTACATGCATGCCCGCACGTGGTATTTTGTGGAAGAGCCACACTCAAGGGGCCAAAGAGCCACATGTGGCTCGCAAGCCACGGTTTGCCAACTACTGCCCTAGGTTAATTATTCCTCCCCTTTATAATGTAAACATACCTTCTTATTCAAAACAAACTCCTTGGTTCAAGTGTCTAAGCCAGTAGTTTCCAACCTGCACATTGAAATCAAGCGGGACAGTTTAATGACCTACCTATGCCGGAGTCTCATTCCCAAGTGTTGCTTAATAAATGTAGTATGTATCAGGGTTTCCTCAAAGGTTTCAAAGTTGAGGATTTCTAGATTTCAAGCATACATTTCAGTTCAAGTCCTTCCCCATATCTGTTGTTACTGACCGAAAAGTTTAGACCTTCTTAGTATGACTTCTTACAGAATCCTTCTATCCTTTTGATTATTTTAACTGCTGCTCCAAACTCACTAAAGCTTGTGATGTTAATTTGGACAGGTGAAAAGAATAATTGATACCACCTGCAGGCCACAACAGCTAGAAGTCAAGAGGATGGAAACAATCATATCATAAGTGTCTCAAAGGAAGGGATGTGCCTTATCCATCTTTGTATTTCCACACCATCCACCATGATGCTTTGATCAAAGTGGGTGCCTAATACATATTTAGGATGGAAAGTAGGATAACTTGTACACAGAATCTGCTTCCAATTTTTCAAATATTTGTAATATATATATGATATGCATGTAGTTGGAAAATAGTTTGGTGGGGAGTAACCAGTATTTTTTCAATTGACTCACTTTTTTAGCAGATTTATTGGGCTATAAATCATATACTATACAATCCACCCTTTTAAAATATACAATTCAATGTTTCTTAGTATATTCACAGAGTCGTGCAAGGGGCATTACAATTAGCTTTAGAACATCCATCACCTTAAAAGGAAACTTCAGCCAAGACTGGTTTGGCTCAGTGGATAGAGCATCAGCCTGCAGACTGAAAGGTCCCAGGTTCGATTCCAGTCAAGGGCATGTACCTTGGTTGCAGGCACATCCCCAGTAGGGGGTGTGCAAGAGGCAGCTGATCGATGATTCTAACTCTCTATCCCTCTCTCTTCCTCTCTATAAAAAAATCAATAAAATATATTTTAAAAAATAAAAAATAAAATAAAAAGAAACTTCATAGTCATTAGCAGTTCCTCCCTAATCCCTTTTCCCCCAGACCTAGGCAAAGACTAATCTACTTTCTGTTTCTATAGATTTGCCTATTATGGGCGTTCATATAAATGGAATCACACACTATGTGGTCTTATGGGTCAGGCCTCCTTTACTCTGTACAATGCTTTCAAGGTTCACCCATATTGTAGCATGTACTAGCATGCCCTTCATTTTTATTGCCAAATAGTATTTCATTATATGGATATAAAGTATTTTATTAATCCATTTATCAGTTGATGGGCATTTGGGTTATTTTCACTTTTGGCTATTAGGAATACTGCTGCTATGAACATTTGTTTTTGTGTGGACATATATTGTTACGTCCACAAGAGTAGAATTGCTATGGCAACTCTATGTTTAGCCTTTTGAGAAACTGCCAAACTGGTTTCCAAATTGGCTGCACCATTTCGCATTACCACACTCACCCCGTCCCCTCCCCTGCATTCATCAAGCAGCTAGCCCTTTCTGTGCCCACTGCCTCAGGGGAAGGATGAGACTGGCAGAAAGAAAAAACAAAAGAATGTTCCTGACTTCTATTTCCAAAAAGCCTGCACCCTAGGGGACCAGTGAAGACTCCAATGATAGACAAAGGGGATGAGAGAGAGGGCTTCCCTCACTCCACTCCA
Source organism: Pipistrellus hanaki (assembly GCF_964339955.1). Classification (NCBI taxonomy): domain Eukaryota; kingdom Metazoa; phylum Chordata; class Mammalia; order Chiroptera; family Vespertilionidae; genus Pipistrellus; species Pipistrellus hanaki. The sequence continues at coordinate 187,224,284 of NC_140503.1, forward strand.
CCCTCCATCATATAAAGACAAGTTTCTTCCAGGGCTGGAAAGGAAACAGGAGACCAGAGAGAAGACATAAGCTGCAGTAATTAGGTCCCAGAAGGTGGTGGTTGGATGGGCAACATGTTTTTCCTGAAAGGGACTTTGGAGAGTTTCACAGACATTTCCTCACCCAGCGTGGCAAGAAGATTAAGCGGCTCTGCTGCACTCAGGAGGGCCAAGGTGGCAGAAGTGAGGGACATCTCTGTATCAATGCAGAGAGGAGGAATCTGGGACCTGCCTCCTAACACTTTGGACCCACAGAAACCTCCTGGAACTTGGTTTTATTCTCAGGGGGAGGAAGTGGTGAGAGGAACGCAAAATGCTCAAGATTCATTTTCATCAGTCTAGCAAAATACAAGTTCCAAATTAAAATTCATTTGTGTTTTGGCAAAGTGGAAAAAAAAATGTATATTATTGACTTATATACTGAGATTAGTACCCACATAAAGATTTAAAAAAAAAAAAGACTAAATACATCAAATGTCCAATCTATAATAATAAAAGCGTAATATGCTAATTAGACCGGAAGTCCTTCCGCATGACCTTCAGGATGAAGTTGGGGCTGCAAGGGAAGCCCAGATCCCTGGTGCCAGAGGAAAGCTGATGATGGCAGCCATGGGACAGAAGGCATACTCTAGCACAAATTTCACAACATAAGATTAAAAAAAAGACTAAAGACATCAAATGTCCAATCTATACTAATACAAGGTTAATATGCTAATTAGGCTGGATGATCGGATGTCTTCCAGTTGTCTGATGTCCTTCCAGACAAAGCTATGGTGGTGGTAGCCAAGGCAGAAGTGGTTAGGGGCAATCAGGTTAGCAGGGGAGCAAGCAGTTAGGGGTGAGATCAGGCAGGCAGAGACGGTTAGGGGTGATCAGGCTGACAGGGGAGCAGTTAGGGGTGATCAGGCTGGCAGGCAGAAGCAGTTAGGGGTGATCAGGCAGGCAAGCAGAGTGGTTAGGGGTGATCAGGCAGGTAGGCAGACAAGCAGTTAGGAGCCAGCAGTCCCAGATTGTGATAGAGATGTCCAACTGCTGGATCAAGCCTAAATCAGCAGTTGGACATCCCCGGAGGGATCCAGGATTAGAGAGGGTGCAGGCCAGGCTAAGGGACCTTCCCCTACCCCATAAATGAATTTCATGCACTGGGACTCTAGTAAACATATAAAAAGACAACCCACTGCTGGTAATACCATGTGCAGTAAAGATGTGGAACAAAAGGAATTTTGAACTGTAAGTTAAGTGATCAACAGGAACTACCATTTTGCAGAGCAACTTAGAAGTACTTATTGGAAGTACTTAGTAAAAGTGAACAGTTGCAGACCCTATGACCCAACAATTGCATTTCTAGATCTATAACTTAGAGAACTCTTATACAGCTGTGCCAAGCGATACAGGAAAGAATGCTCACTGTCATGTTTGTAATGGCAAATAATAATAATAATAATAATAATAATAATAATAATAATATAAACAAGCTACAAGTTTATTGTGGATGAAACTTTCCTCTGCTCTCAAGGTTTTTTCTACTGATCCAATAATGAAATCTGCATGAGACAGATTAACAAGAGAAAATAACCAAATGTAATACACACATACACATGGGAACCCCCACACATGAGAGGGTCAGAGAACCCACATACATGAGAGGTTCAAAGACAGAATATATGACATTCTAAGCTAAGAATCCCATTGGGGCTTTCAGAGGGGATGATAGGAAGAGTGGATATTTAGTAATTAGGAGTTTTTATGGCCTGCCTTATAGATAGGCCATAAAAAGTTATCTCTGGTGATAACTCTAATGGGCAAGGCCTCTAATGTAAAATTTTTTAAGGGAGAGGTAAAAGCTCCTCAGAAGCCTGCAGGACCTCAATTGCTTTTAGCACAAGATAATCTCCATACCACAACATCTCTCCATATCTTGAGGTGACTCAGTCTGAACCCCTGTACCATGGATGAATTTATTGCTCCATGTGCAATCAAAGGAATGCTATACACCTTGTTTCCCAAAATACGATCCTGACCAGCCTCTCTGAGTTTGCTCCAACTTAAACTCCTGTATTTTCACAAGATGCCCTGGCAATTCATGTGCCAACTAAATCTCTGAGAAGTTCTGTTCTATGCAGGTAAGCAGTGCACTAGGGCTACTTGTGTCAACTTGGATAACTCTTAAAAACATAATATTCAAAGAAAACTATACAAGTTGCCAAAGATTAGCATAGTATGGTATGATTTAAATAAAATTTGAAAACATGAACAATAATGCTTATATTTTTACAAGTATATTCATATGTACTTGACATTGGGTCACGCAGGGAATTTTAGAAACACCGAATTCTAAATACTGGTTACCTCTGGAGGTAGGAGAGAATAGGAAGCTACAAAGAGGCTTCAACTGCAATTTTAATAATGACTTGTTCTTTTTATATATATATATATATATATATTTTATTGATTTTTTTTTTTTACAGAGAGGAAGGGAGAAGGAGAGAGAGTTAGAAACATCGATGAGAGAGAATCATCGATCAGCTGCCTCCTGCACACCTCTCACTGAGGATGTACCGGCAACCAAGGTACATGTCTTTGACCGGAATCGAACCTGGGACCTTTCAGTCCGCAGGCCGATGCTCTATCCACTGAGCCAAACCCATTAGGGTGATGACTTGTTTTTAAGTGGCATTGAAACACTGAAATTAAACTAGAGCGCTTGGTGTTCCCCTGGGCAAGATGCAAAAGTGGCTTCCTGGGTTCTCGTCCAGGTGGATTTGAAGAATGAAACCACAGACAAAAGGTGGTATAGGAAAGGATGAAAATGTATTGGAAAACAAGCACAGACTCCCATGTGGGGAGGGGGAGAGAGAGAGACCCACTGAGTCCCTTTTTCCTAAGGTTTATAACGGCTGCAGTTCTTTGTGTCTTGATATCCCCTCTGATTGGCCATGATAGCAGCTTCAGAGCTCAAACCCCACATGAGATTCCCCTCTTCTCCTCCCTTTTGTTTTTCTACTCCCTTTGGCCTTCCTTTTCCCTGTCTGAACGAGTGGCTTCCTTTCCTTTATTCTGTGAATGTACATCTCCTGGCAGCTCCCTTATTCTGTGAATGCAAACCTTCTGCAGCTCCCTGCTTTGCAGCCCTGTGGTTCTCCCTCATGGGCCCCCTAATTCCTAAAATTTCCCAAACCTGCCTATTTGACCCAAAAAAACTCCTCCCAGCATGACGAGTATGCTTGAGTTTCATTCATGTATTTCAATGCCCTAAAAACGTTCATTTGAACAAGTATTTTAAAAAACAGTACTTATATTTTGGTAGGTGACTTTCATTTTCTTTTGCATATTTTTTATATTTTTCAAACTTTCAATAATGACTAAGTATTGCTTACATGATCTAGAAATCTATATTCAATGTATTATTGAATTCTAATTTGGTTTTTGATGAATGAGCCACCTTTTCACTTAAAATATCGAACTAATTACCAGTCTTGTTGTTTTCTAGCTACTCACTCCAATCTCCCACATCACTTCTTAACACACAGATTTGGGTTCAAGAGTCACTGGCAATGCCTGAGAAAGCAACTGATTTGGGGTGGGGATCGGTGGACTGGCATAGAGAGATGGGAGATGATTCTGAATCAGACCTCTAGGTGGTGACTTAGACCACTGTGTAATCTGGAAAAACATGCTCTTTCTCAGGATCTCTCTTTTCTTTAAAATAGGAATAATAACTCATGCATAATTTATCTCACAGAATCCTTGTAAAGATAAAGAGAGAGATGGAGTATGAAAATGGTTTTGACCTTTAAAATGCTTTGGGAAAGTCAAGTTCTTCCCACTTAGAGATGAATGTAACAGTTCCAACCATGAGTGCTTTCCCCTTTGTTCCATGTCTGGTAGTTGAGGTTGCTCCCAGCTTTTCTTGGTTTTCCCCCCTCTCTGGACACAGGATAGGATTGTACTTTCCTGCTTTCTTAAAATTAGATATGGCCGTGTGACTGGGTCTCTCTAATGAATTTTGAGCATCAGTGATGTGTACCAGTATCACTCCCAAGAAACAACTTGAAGAGCACTTTTGGGAATTGCCATACTTTCCAACTGCAGGTTGATATGAAACATATATGGTGATACAGCCTCAGAGACCTGGTCTCTGAGTGACTAAGGTGAGCAGAGGCTACCTACAATGGACTTGTAGCATGAATGAAAAAATATACTTTTGTTACAGCAGTCACCTGAGTTTTGGGGATTTTTTATTAATAAAATAAATCACAAAATTTGAAATAAATCACACTTGAAAACCTAATCATTTAAATCCATGGTAAAAACTAAATCTAGTCTGTTGGAAAACTGAACTGGCTGAAATCAGTGTCATATATGTATTAAAGAAAAGGATGGGTAACAACACAATCGTTATAAATAAAAGTAACAGACAAGGGGAATGGGATGTGAATTCATGATTCCCCTTCAGTGACTCCCTTGATAACTCAGATTTATTGTGTCTTACTTATTTAAGACAGGACAACAGCCCTAACCAGTTCTGCTCAGTGGATAGAGCTTCAGCCTGTGGACTTAAGGGTTCAAGGTTTGAGTCTTCTCAAGGCATGTACCTTCATTGCAGGCACATCCCCAGTAGGGGGTGTGCAGGAGGCAGCTGATTGACATTTCTCTTTCATTGATGTTTCTAACTCTCTCTCCCTTTCCCTTCCTCTCTGTAAAAAGTCAATTATATAATATATATATTTATATATATTTTTTAAAAAGACAGGACAACAATTTCCGGGCTCTTTCAACCCTTGTAAAGAGCATTCTCATCTCCTTCAGAGAGGGTTTTCCACCCAATGGGTAGATGGCCAAGTCAAGGATTGTCATGATATTAAAGCTATTTGCCAAATATTTTTTGTTTTTCTCGTTTCCAGAAATATGTTAGGATTATACTTTCTTTTCCTCTTGGGGTTGGGTGTAACTTGTTCTGGGCAATGAGTTATGACCAATTAATTGCCAGCAAAACCCTCCAGATCTCTTTCTCCTTTGGTCTGGTGACTCACAGTGCTAGAGACAGTGGCTGTTCCCTCAATAGGGAGTTCCTAGGTATGACAAGCCAATACCCCCTGCCCAACCCAAAATGGACATATGTATTGTTACGTAAAAATAAGCCTCTCTTGTTTTAAGCCACTAAGATCATGGGCTTGTTTGTTACACCAGCACTGCCTAACTTTTCTGACTGATACAGAAGGAAATCCAAAGATAAAGTCACTGCTCCCTTTAAAGTGGTCACAATCACCATAACCCTCAAATGAGTTAATATCATTTCACTCCATAGCCTGACTTAGCAAAAACAAATGAAAACAGAAACAAATCAAAAAGAACACTGAGTCCCCAAGGCTTTTATTCATGGCTTTATAGTCATATGATAAAAGAGACCACATGTTGCTCCTGCAAGCGTTAAGTCTAGTTCTCTATGATGGACACTTAGGTTGTTTTCATGTCTTGACTATTGTAAGTAATGCTGCCATGAATATGGAGGTGCAGATGCTTTTTTTGGCATTAGTGTTTTGATTTCCCTTAAATAAACACCTAGAAGTGGAATTGCTGGATCAGATAATAGTTGTGTTTTTTTTAAATTTTTTTTAGGAACCTGCTTACTGTTTTCCACGGTGGCTTCACCAATTTACCTTCCCACCAACAGTGTGCATGGATTCCCTTTTCTCCACATCCTTGCCAACTGAATTTTAAAAGTCTGTTTAGTGCTCATTAGCTCTTCCAGGTGTTTTCACAGTATTTATCGCTTACTCATCATTCCATACCTGTGTGTTTTCTTATAAATGGGTTTGCTCTTCTGAGAAATAAAAGGGAAAGAATCGCCTAATGCAGTCAGGTGGTCTCCAGCAGGTGATTAACTGTTATAACATTGACCTTGGAATCCCCACAGTCATTTTCCTCAATTGCCTTGTGCAAATTACTTTATTTCAAGTGCTTGGAAGAATACCTGGGAAATTACTCATTTCATCAGCTAAGGCTTTCATCTCAGTATGAAGCACTTTTACCTCAGCTTTTATCTGGGTTTGCTTCTGAGATAACATCTCTGAAACTCTTGATACATTGCCAAGCATATTTAAAGTTTACTTATTCAATGGAATAACCCACAAGGTTTGAAAACACTTACTTATATATGTCTTATTCTTATTAAAGAGACATTTAGAAGATAAAGAGTTTTATTCACCAAAGACTATGCATCCATAGCAGAAGAAATTTTCTGAGGCTGATGTTCAGATGTTGACACCAGAGGTGGACTAAATGGGTTATAGATTTTTTTTTTTAGGCACTTAATTTAAATAGCTACTTTGAGGGAAAGCAGAGGTGCCTCCAGATGAGGTGGAGGCACACTCCGTTGTTATAAAAAGCTAGGCTACCGTAAACTACTTAAAATCTGGAATTCCAGTAGAATCAAGGTTATTTCTTCTCTGTTTTCTCCTTCCTTTCACTGGGTTACTCCACTCAGCCTTCGAGTCTCAAACTAAGTATTACTGCCCCAGCAAACCATCCCTGACACTCTCACAGGTTGTCCCCCTCATGTACCTCTTATAGAGTCCCATATATTTCCATCATGGTTATCACCATTATCACTGAAAAACTTTCCTGTAAATATTTGTTTATTCGTGGTCTCCTTTAATAAATCATAAGCTCTAGGATAGCAGTGACTGTATTTGTGTTGTTTGCCACTGTCCCAAGTACCCACGTGACCAATTCAACAAATACTTTTCTCTCTTATGTGCCAGGAACTTCAGTGCTTGGGATGCATGGTGAACAAACACAAAAGATTCTTATCCCAAGAGCAAGAACTCAAACAATAAATGATCCTCACAATAAAGTATGTGTATGGAATGTTAAAAGTTGACAAGAACCATGGAGAAAAGGTAGAGCAAGGTCAGGGAAGGAAGCTGCTCGCTGTGTTAGGTGGAGTGGTCAGGTTGACCCTCATTGAGAAGGTGGGGTCTGAGCAAAGACTTAGAGGAGGTAAGGAAGTTAGCCACGCAGGGACATGGGGGAGAGTGCTCTGGGCCCAGAGATCAGCTAGAGCAGATTCTTTAAGGCAGGAGGTGCCTGGTTTGGTCTAAGAACACTGACGGAGTCAGTGTGGCTGGCATGGAGCAAGCAAGTGAGCAGAAGATAAGGTCAGAAGTGCTCAGAAAATATTTGTCAAGGGAATGAATGAAAAAAGCAAACAAGTACTCCTTTTTGAAATCTGCTTTGAAGACTTTTCTCATGCCTTGCATATTTTCTCACAGGTGAGAAGAGTGTCTAGAGCCATCCAGTCCACACACTGTAATCTCATGTGTATTAAGTGGCAGCTCTAGACAGTATTGTGCCATTGTACTACGAAAGAGGAAGCATCTCCCGTCTGTGTCAAGAGATGGCCATGTGTGCTTCTTAACCAGAAGTCCCTGGCCTCCTCCAGCCTGGACGCACAGGGCAGCCTGAAGCTGAGGAGATAAAGTGGATTCAGCGGCTCCAGCGTCAGAAGCCCATGGTGCTGACAGGCCACTCCACCCTCAAGGCTGACGTGATGGGAACCAAAGTGCAGCAGAGGAACAAGAAAGCATTCAGAGGAGCCACGAAGCAGTATCTCACTCAGCACATGGAACAGATGGGGGTGAAAAGGAAAATGGACTATCGGTGAATAAATGGCTTCCCCTCACTGAAACTCACTTTCCGGAAAGGTTCTGAAATGCGCATACATTAATGGTATAGAGCAGTGGTTTCTAAGTAAAACCGATGCAGGACCAGTTGTGAAATGCTTGGCTAACTCAGAGTCTCCTGAGAATTTTTCTCCACATACTGATTCTGGGAGCTCTTGGGAGGGTCTAGATCAGGAGATCCAGGTGGACTCAGGAATCAGTATTACTTATAACAGCTTCCCAAGAGGTCATAATGAGCAGCCTAGTTTGGGAACCACTGCTGTAGTGTTCTGATAATGTGCCTGTATTTGACCAGGAAACTTACTTTGCTAATGGCATGGATTTCTCTTGGTGGTATTTCAGGCATCAGTGATTAAAGAAAGAAGTCAAGCCGAAACTGGTTTGGCCCAGTGGTAGAGTGTCGGTCTGCGGACTGAAAGGTCCCAGGTTCGATTCCGGTCAGGGGCATGTACATTGGTTGCAGGCACATCCCCAGTAGCGGGTGTGCAAGAGGCAGCTGGTCGGTGTTTCTCTCTCATCAACGTTTCTAGCTCTCTATCTCTCTCCCTTCCTCTCTGTAAAAAATCAATTATATATATATATATATATATATATATATATATATATATATATATATATATAATTTAAAAAAGAAAGAAGTCATATCAAGGTCATAAGAACAGGAGGCCTGCTAGAATTTTGGTAATCAAGGGCCTGAAAAGCCATCTTCACAGCACCATTTGTCCCTCTATCTAGATTTCTTTTCTGTGGCCCTCCCAGCAAGCTCTTCCAATGGGGTCACCATTTTGAAAGCAGCTGTAGACTTTTGTGTGCAGTAGTAAAATTGTAACAGGAGAAATAGCAAGTTGGGGAATCTTAGAATTTCTACAAATATTCTAGTAAGGAGTGGTGAGAAATGCGGGTCTGGGAGTCAGCCACAAGATGGCACCCAGTCGTCCCTATTTTTTGGTATTCATGTCCTTGGGTAGTCTTTTGCTGTGCTAGGGATGGTCTGTATGGCCAACAGCATACAGCAGCAGTGATGGTATATCACTTCCATAATTAGTTATTTAAAAAAACAACAACAACAACAACAACACTGTAGCTTTCATCTTGAATTCTTTCTCCATGGCTCCCTCCCTCTGGAGGAAGCTAGCTGTCATGTTATTAGGATACTCAGCCAGCCTATGAAGAGGGCCACATAGTGAAGAACTGAGGACTCAGTCAATAGCTAGCAAAGAACCAAAGGAACTGAGACCGGCCAACAAGTTGAATGAGCTGGGAGGCAGATCCTCTGGACCCAGTCGAGCTTTCAGATGACTGTAACCCTCCCCAACAGCTGAATTGCAACCTCATGAGAGACTCTGAGCCAGAACAATCCAGCTAATCCACTTCCAGATTCTGCATCCTCAGAAACCATGTGAGATAAAGTTTGCTGTGTTAAGCTACTGAGTTTTGGAATAATTGTTATATGCAGTAGTTCAACAGCTCAGCAGAATTTATGCATATAATTCCAACCTTGACTTTTCTCTCCAACTAAGCATTTTAATACACTATTATTATAGTATAGCATATGTAAGTATGTATATATATGTATGTATGAACAAATCCTAAAAGAATATATCCCCTTTTTCAGAAAATAAAATATTACCAAGATCATAGAAGCATCTTCATGCTCCTTCCCTAAAAGTAACCAGTATGATACTGAATAGTTTTGCCTACTTTTGAATTTTATATAAACAGACTTATACAGTATATATTCTCTTGTTTCTGGTTTCTTGAACTCATCATGTTGGTGAGATTTACATTGCTTTGTGTATCCAAAGAATATGTTGAATTGTCATTGGTTTGTAGAAATTAGTTATATATCCTAGAAACCAAGTATTTGTTGGCTATATGAAATACAAGTATATTTTCTCATGTTAATGGGGCTTTTTTTTTTTCATTCTCTTAATGGGATTCTTAACGAAGGAAGTTCTTAGTTTTAAGTAGTTCAATTTATCACTTGTTTTCTTTGTGTTTGTGCTTTTTGTGTCTTGTTTGAGAAATAATTGCCTATACTAAGATCATTAAAATGGTTCCCTTGTTGTCTTTTAGAAGCTTTATTTTGTTTTGGGTGTGTTTTTTTACAATACACATGGAATTGATTTTTGTGTATTGTGTAGAATAGGGGTCATATTTTTTCCTAAGTGGACATATATCCAGTTGATTCAGCACTATTTATTGAAGACTATTCTTTTGCTTTACTTTATTGTCCCTTTATCATAAATCTAATGACTATATATAATCTGTTTCTGGACTGTCTATTCTTTTTTCTTTTTTTTAATATATTTATTGATTTTTTTACAGAGAGGAAGGGAGAGAGATAGAGAGCTAGAAACGTCAATGAGAGAGAAACATCGACCAGCTGCCTCTTGCACACCCCCTACTGGGGATGTGCCCGCAACCAAGGTACATGCCTTTGACCGGAATCGAACCTGGGACCTTTCAGTCCGCAGACCGACGCTCTACCACTGAGCCAAACCGGTTTTGGCAGGACTGTCTATTCTTTTCCAGTCTCTTTGTCTACCCTTGTATCTTCATTGTCTTAATTATATTATCTCTCATATGATTAAATCAGTCTATTTCTTAGCTTTGTTTCCTCCATGTTGAATCTAGTATGTTCTCCTTCAAGATTGCCTGGCTTAGAATCATCCATATCTATACAAGCACAAAACCTGCTGAGATTTGAGGGGAAGGAGGTTACATCAAATCTACAGATTAATTTCAGGAAAATTGACATTTTAAAAATGCAAAGTCCATCAATTTATAAATGTGGCATATTTCTCCATTTATTTCAGTCTTGTTTAATTTATTTCAGTAATATTTTATATTTTATACAGTGGCTAGCATACTTTGTTAAATTTTGTTTACTTTGAAATAATTTTAGGTTTTCAAGAGTTACAAAGATAATACAGAGAGCTCCCACATGTCTACTGCTCAGTTTTGCCTAACTGGAATATAATTTATAACCCTGGTGCATTAATCAAAACTAAGAAAATTTATATTGGTAAATGATATTAACTTAAACTACAGACTTCAGATTCCACCAGTTATCCCACTATGTCCTTTTTCTAATCCAGTCTCTAATTCAAGTTTCCACATAGCTTTTAGGTGGTTAGTTTTTGTTTTGTTTTGTTTGTTTGTTTGTTTGTTTGTTTTGTGTGTATGTGTGGTTAGTGTTCTTAAGAGAACAAATTCCTACCTATGGTCAGCATGTTCTCCTCTCCCTTTATTACCAGTCACTCTAGGCTGATTTTGTGGCAGGATCAGGATAAGAGTTCATGTGTTTTACTCCCCTACCAGCCAATATGCCTTCGTTTCAGTCAACGCTAGGCTCCTTTTTAAAATACAAAACAAAACAAAAAAAACAACAAAAATCTTTTTAATAAGGAAGTTGCAGCCCGGCTTAAATGTCCATATAAACTCTTCATACCCACAGTATATGTTTGACAAGCAGAAACTGAATGTCTGAGTATAATAAACCCAGTGCCTAATTAAGGGGGGCAGGGGGTTGGAAATTCCATGTGTTTTTGTTGGGTCTCTTGGTTTTAAGGGACAGGACTCAACTATTGATATATCAGCTTAATTTTTTTTTTTTAAAGCACTTAGTGGCTCACATAACTATAGAGTCTCAGAACAAGAGGCACAGCTAGATACAGGAGCTCATATGATTAAATCAGGACCAGCTTGTCTAATTCTTAGCTTTGTTTCCTCCATGGTGACTCCCTTAGAGCCTCCCTCAGCAAGAAATAATGGCCGCCAGTGGCTCCTACATTTGTCTCCTTCCTGCTTCACAACCACAGGGAAAAGACCAGAAACTCTCCTGAGAGCCCATGTAAAAGCCATGCATTGAGTCTGATTGTCTCTGATTGGCCTGACTTGAAGTAAATCGTGAACCAATCATTGGCTCTAGGGTAGTATCAGGTGTGGATTAGATTACAGCTAGGTCAGTGGTCGACAAACTCATTAGTCAACAGAGCCAAATATCAACAGTACAACGATTGAAATTTCTTTTGAGAGCCACATTTTTTAAACTTCTAATGCAGGGGTCCTCAAACTTTTTAAAGTGGGGGCCAGATCACGGTCCCTCAGAGAGCTGGAGGGCCGGACTATATGAACTACTAATTCCTACTGTAACACCTTGGCTGCGCTCACTGCCCAAAAAACCTGGCGGGCCGGATCAGACTCCCCTGGGGTCTGCATGTGGCCCACGGGCCGTAGTTTGAAGACCCCTGTTCTAATGCCACTTCTTCAAAATTGACTTGCTCAGGCCATGGTATTTTGCAGAAGAGCGACATTCAAAGGGCCAAAGAGCCACATGTGGCTGGAGAGCCGCCATTTGCCAACCACGGATCTAGGTTGCAAGCCCTCCTCTGAATCAGAAATGCCGCCCCATCTGGAAAGCATGGGCTAAAGGTGTGGAAGAGGGCTGGTCCTACAAGAGGAATCAGGCTATTTGCTGAAGGTTGAATGGTATTGAAAGACAAAAATAACAAATATCTACTGTGCTAGGTCTTCAGACTTATACTTCACCTTCTTTATCCAGAGGACAACTACTATTCTACAAGATTAAGATTATTATTTGGGAGGATTGTATAAAGGTCACGTTTTCTTTTTTTTTATTGTTTTTTGCAGCTAGATCTATTCAGGCTCACAGGAAGAGTCATTTAAACATCCTTAAATAACTCTACCCAGTTGTGTAGAGAATTCTGTTAAGAAGGGAAACTAAGTTATAGGGAGCAAGACAAAATAGACAAAAGAGAAACATGAATTGAAAATAGATGGAGAAAGGACATAACTAAGAAAGCACAGAGGTGAAAAAGCCCTCCAAAAATTCCAGCACCTATTTGAATATTGTTTCCTCCTTGCTTCTTAGGTTTGGGTTCTCTAGAACAGTGTTTCCCAACCTTCTCTCATGATGAGAATCACCTGGTGGAGTTGTTAAACCACAGATTCCTGAATCCCAACTAAGAAGTGCTAAACTAGAATTTTTGAGAACATATAGGTAAAATTGCATACCTAACTTAGTGCTCTGTATATAAAATCTGTCTTAGAGCACTAGTTAAGTATACAATTTTACCTATATGTTCCCAAAAATTCTAGTTTAGCACTTCTTAGTTGGGATTCAGGAATCTGTGTTTTAACAACTCCACCAGGTGATTCTCATCATGAGAGAAGGTTGGGAAACACTGCTCTAGAAGCAGAGCTGGGAATGCTCTCAGGAAAAGGGAGCAAGGGAAGCAGCATAGGGCAAAGGGAACACTAAGCAAGGATGCCATCTCACCTGGAGATTGACCCCCCAGGAGAGCTCTGGTTTATAAATTTGTGCCATTGAGTCAATCCCACCCAGAGGGCAGGGGCCAGCCATTTATACCCTATAGCAAGTAATCAGTCATGGGGCACAGAATCGCCCTGGCAGCTCCCGTTCAGCCAAAGGCAATTTCCCAAAGAAAGGGGACAGCTGTGAGTTGTTATCAGCCAACACTCACAATAGCTATGGAATGGGGGGATTGGTTGACAGATGAAAGGGATGGAGGAGGGAGTATCCACAGTATCCAGTACACCTGCAACCTGTTCTTCACTAGCACTTGGCCCGTAACTCTCATCTCGTCTTTAATGCAATGTCCTGTTGCATGGCTAATTCTTTTATTTACTAAATACCTGCTTTTTCTATCACACAACTGCTAACTTACTTCAGCCCCTCATTGTCTGTTGCTTATTCTTTGAAAATAACCCACTAATTGTGTCAGATCCCAATAAACCATGTTTTCCTGTATTTATGTCTTTGTGTAGCCTCCTCCTGCAGAGGTTTGACCAAGAAACTGCAGGGGAGCTGACACTGTGTCCTCTCCACAGTGAGCCTTGAGAAGACGTGAAGATTCTGCTTTCCTCTTCTTGGAGTGCTCTCACTACTATGAATGAAAACACGGCATGGACATTGAGTGATGAGTAACCACAGAGAGAGGAAGGTTGAGACCACCTGGATAGGGAAACCCAGCCATCCCAGTGTCCCAGATGGATCCAGCCCTCAGATGACCCATCAGCTGAATGTGGTCACGTGAGTAAGCCAGATGGGACCAGCCAAAGAGCCTCCCAACAATTTCACAAAATTGTGAGACAATAATAGATCCTCATCATTGTCAGTCACTAAGTTTGGGGTCATTTGATCCACAGTGATTGACAACTAAAACACTCACTTCTCGTTTTCACCCCTCTATATGCGTCCTCCACACTGCTTCTCCGGTTTTTTCTGAAGCCTGGATTAGACCATCTCTCTTCCCTGCTTCAGAAAACCCTGGTGAACTTCTCTTTGTAGAATCAGGTCTCAGCTCCTTAGCCTGGCCGGTGGCATATGCAATCCTTCACACCGTGGTTCTAGCTTCCTTTTCCAATCTAGTCTTCAACTATGAAAACTGCATTGCAGCCACCCTGAGCTTCTCCCCTTCTTCTGGACATACCACTCTGTCACATGCTATCACCACCCTTCACATGACCAAGCGAACACCAAGGACAGATCCCTCCAGCCTTCCTCCGCTCCTTCAGGTAGTCATTCACTCCTGCGTCTGTGCACCTTCCTACCTCTGTTACCGCCCCTGCTGGGTTTGGTGTGTGCCTATCTCCTCCCACAGACAACACACTCCTTCAGGGCAAGGCCAGGCTGTATTCATTTGTGAACCCCAGAGCCTCATTCAATTCCTGGCATGTAGTGTAGACATCAAAAGGTGGCCGACTGACTGTGCTTCTGGGAGCAGGCATGACATCTCATTCATCCCATTGTGCTTGGTTCAGAGCCTGGAAGGTGTTCTGAATGTCTCATTGAATTGAATGATGGGAAAGAGAAAAGTTAAGAAATGGGAAAGAAAAGGATAGAAAAGAACAAATTTAACAATTCTGTGAGAGCTGAAACCAGTTTGGCTCAATGGATAGAGCATCGGCCTATGGACTCAAGGGTCCCAGGTTAGATTCTGGTCAAAGGCATATACCTTGGTTGCGGGCACATCCCCAGTAGGGGGTGTGCAGGAGGCAGCTGATCAATGTTTCTCTCTCATCAATGTTTCTAACTCTCTATACCTGTCCCTTCCTCTCTGTGAAAAATCCATTATATATATATATATTTTTTTTTATTTTTTTTAAACAATTGTGAGAAGGCAGCTAGCACAAAGTCTTCAAAAAGACAATGCCAATTAGAACTGTTCAGGGTGGAAGAATTCTTACATTCTCTAAGCACTTTGATTTTAATTCTTAGTGTATCCCTCTGTCTCTTCTCACACGAAGTGATACGTTTTAATAGAGGAGGAAGAGGGGCGCTCTGATACGGTTTGCGTGCCGACATCACTGACGGTTCTCAGACACCGCCCCACAGAGGCCCTGCCACCTACGAGATTGGGTTTGAGTGAGGCGGTGCCAAGATGGAGTCCAGGCCCTTAGGGACGAACCCTTCCCGGTGATTTTCATGTTTTGCCTTATCTGCTGCGATAAATTGGAGCCACTTCAGACAGGCCAGGAACACATACCTTCCTCTCTTGTTGGCCTTGGGACAAGGAAGCCAGAGAATTTCCTAGGGTTTTCCCACCTGGTTTTATTGTTCAGAAAACTCAAAAATGATTTCCACCTTTAATCATTGCAACGAAGGGTGGGGCACAGCTTGGTGCTATGGTTCAGGGGAGTCACAAATTGTGCTACTGGAGAGAAGGAAGTTGGGTAAGCAGGTGCACATAAATAAATCCCTATACCAGTAGTCTTCAGACTTCAGCTACATTAAAACCACCTGGAGGGCCTGTTAAAACAGATTGCTGGGCCCGCCTCCACAGTTTCTGGTTCATTTGCATTTTCTAACAAATTTGCAGGGAGTGAGAAGCAACCAAATCTAAGACCATACTTTGAGCACTACTGCCCTGGACCATGGACTTCTGTGGAGAAAGAACTGGCCTTTCATCTCCGTATGCTCAGTGTCTAGCACACAGTAGGTATTCAACCTATGCTTTTAAAAAAAAAAATTTGAATTACAGTAAACTCAATCACCATTGTCAAAAAGTTATTTAGAAAGCACCTCATTATGTGTCCATGATAGTATCATTTTGTGTGAAGGTAGAAAACAAATCGTTATGGAGCTTGGTTCTCCCATTGCACCTCCTGCAAATTCTAATGAAGAGAGCACCCGGGATAGCACCTTTTCCAGCAACCAAATAGAGTTGCCATACCAATCATTCAAGTAAGCTTTGGGAAAACACTGCCCCGTGGGGGGGGGGGGGGGGGGGGAACACGCCGTAAATTATTCTTGACAGTTGTATCTGTTCGGTTTCAAGTGATAGAAACACTTCTCTGAGCAGCTTAGAAAGCAGACTTCATTCGTTTGCAGAATCCAAGACAAGTTAGAAGAGCCAAATGGAGCAGGAATGTCGCTGAGCCCAAGGAATGACTGGTTTGAGGGTCCTAAGACTAGCCAGGGCTCCCCTTTTAAGCCACTCTTGTCAGCCTCTCTCTCCATTTTGTTTCTATTATCTTTCCTGGTAGATTGGCTTTCTCTATAGTATAATAATAAAATAAAAGGGACCTACTTAGCTTAGATTAAGGGGCAGGGTCCCATAAGAAATTAGCATCCCCCATCTGACCAGCATGGCTCAGTGATTGAGCACCATCCTCTGAACCAGGAGGTCAAGTTTTGATTCCTGGTCAGGGCACATGTCCAGATTGTGGGCTCAAACACCATTGGTGGGTGTGCAGAAGGCAGCCAATCAATGAATCTCTCTCATCATTGATATTTCTATTTCTTTATCCCTCTCCCTTTCACTCTGAAATCATAATTTTGCTCTGCCAAATATATATAAAATTGTCATCTCCCATCGTGGTCATGTGGATGAGGAAGGGCACAGATCCTACAGCAGAAATGTCAACCACTGGTGCATTTGCCCAGTGAAGCCTATGTAAGGGTTGAACATGAGATCTCTTTTAGTAAGCATTCTCCTATCTCTTCTGCTCTAAATAGATGTAATAACAGTGAAACACAAATACCAGGAGGTCACCAAAGCCTC
Source organism: Pipistrellus hanaki (assembly GCF_964339955.1). NCBI lineage: Eukaryota > Metazoa > Chordata > Mammalia > Chiroptera > Vespertilionidae > Pipistrellus > Pipistrellus hanaki. The sequence goes on from NC_140503.1 coordinate 187,241,061, forward strand.
CAACCAAGAGAGAAGACCAACCCAGAATTTGGGATGTACTTGAGAAATATTCCAAAGGACCAGGGGGCAGTACAGCCTGGGACATCTTTAAATCACACCGCCCAAGTGAGAGGGCTATGAAATACAGGGCAGAAGTTCTCTGAATCAATATCAGGCCCTCCTCACCAGCAAATGATTTTTCAAGGATGTCATCATGGTTTTCTGAGATCTTAGAGAGAGGTTTCTTTGTTCCATCTCCTCATAATCCCAAAGAGATGAACAATTTTTCCCCCTCTTTGGCTAATTTAAACCTGAGATTTTGCATTGAAAAATCCCAGAACATGAAGCAGAGTCCCAAGAACAATGACAGTCTGTGCTGTCCACTGTCCTTTAGACATATATGAAAATCAGCCCATTCCTTTTTCCCTGTTGGTTCTGAATGTTTTGCATTTTAAGTACTATAATGTCAGTTGTGGTTTAGCTAAAGGCCCAGGCACATAGATTCTTCAGAAAAAAAATTAAATTGTGCTGCTGTTAAGCTCCTAAAACACAAGTTGCCCAAGTTCAAGCTTATTTTTAAAATTAGTGGGAGGAAGAGGTTGTTGTTTTTAAAGCTGACTGCCATGCTATGTTGGGGGGTTGCAGTAACAGCACAATTTTGTTCTGCCAAACCATGTCACCAATGATGGTTCTTTTTTTTTTTTAGTAGAGCATTTATTTATTTATATATATATATATATATATATATATATATATATATATATATATATATGTTGTTGTTGTTGTTGTTGTTGTTGTTGATTTTGCATAGAGCGGAAGAGAGAGAGATAGAGAGCTAGAAACGTCGATGAGAGAAACATCAACCAGTTGCTTCCTGCACACCCCCTACTGGGGATGTACCCTCAACCAATGACATGCCCTCGACCGGAATCGAACCTGGGACCTTTCAGTCCACAGACCTACGCTCTATCCACTGAGCCAAACCGGTTTTGGCACCAATGATGGTTCTAAATATTTCAGCTGATAATTGTTATGCTGATTTTCCTTCGTGTGTGACAATCATTCAGGCCAAAATGCCTGGGGTTTCCAATTATGTGTTTAGACTGAGATTTGATGTTGATTTTTCTATATGTTCCACCTTCATGTCCTATTATTGTCAAAGGTGGAAAACCCATCAGGTAGAGGAGTTCAAAATGTATGACATTTGATGAGAACTCAAACTATGAATAAATAAAATTCAACAAATGAAAAATTAGAAAAAAGTTGACAATTGACAAAGCACATGATGAAAGTGTAAACCTTTTCTTCAAACTGAACAATTGAGAGTGGAACAAAAAATAAAAGGTTAATGAAGCCCTATGAAGCAGAAGTAGAAGTCAAAAATATTTATTGGAGAAATGCTAGCCACTGGAATGTAATTTTTTAAAATATATATTTTATTGATTTTTTACAGAGAGGAAGGGAGAGGGGTAGAGAGTCGTCAGAAACATCGATGAGAGAGAAACATCGATCAACTGCAGCCAAGGCCCTTGACCAGAATCAAATCTTGGACCCTTCAGTCCACAGGCCAATGCTCTATCCACTGGGCCAAACCAGTTAAGGCTGGAATGTAATTTTAGGAGTCAAATATATGTGCAAGTCTATGCAGCAGTTTATATTCTCTTATAAATTTAGACTTACCATTATTTTGTTATATTTAATGAGACAGTGTCTTTATCTCATTCATTCATTTTACCAACTATTACAGCTCTCCATTCTGTGCCAGTTCCTGAGACAATTGCTGGAGATATAACAATAAATAAAGTCAGGCCCCTGTTCTCCGGAAATTCTCCATCTAGCCAGGAGACTGACATGTAAAGAAGTCATTTAGAGGGAGATTACTAATGCTTATAACTTAATTGTGTCCTTCACATCTGGAATCAGCATTAGATTGTTGAACCCTACCCATCCATGGCTGCCAAGATTCTAGGGGCCAGCATAAGGGAAAGCTATAAAATAAAAATAAAAAGGGGGGGGGGGGTGAATGTAATTAGAAAGATTAGGAAGAAAATTAATATAAAATGCATGCTGTGATTTTTAAAGTTTGAGAAATAAAGAGTATAGCTTAAGGCAAGAGTGGGAGAAAGAAAGAGGGAGGGATGAAAGAGGAAGAGAGGAAGAGAGGAAGGAAGGAAGGAAGGAAGGAAGGAAGGAAGGAAGGAAGGAAGGAAGGAAGGAAGGAAGGAAGGAAGGAAAAGAGAAGGAGAGGAGAGGTGAGAAGAAAAGAAAGGAAAGGAAAGGAAAGGAAAGGAAAGGAAAGGAAAGGAAAGGAAAGGAAAGGAAAGGAAAGGAAAGGAAAGGAAAGGAAAGGAAAGGAAAGAAAAGAAAAGGAAGGAGGAAGGAAGGAAAAAAGAAGAGAAAGGAAGAAAGAAGTTACATATATATTTGAGTGTCCCTTGTATGATGGCTCAAGATTACCAAAAGGGACCCCATGGTAAATTTATAAAATAATTCAACTTTGCCCAAATAAGATGAACTTACAGGCTCTGTCCTGGCACTGTGTGTCTTTAAAGGAGGCCCATGGGCCCATGGCATCTCACAGAAGCAAACAGACTCATGAGATGGAAAAGCCAGGCCTGGTCTCTGAGCCAACTGTTATTCTTTATTTCAAAGAAGTGTTTATGGATTTTAAATGTTAAAATAATTATAAAGCTCTCAAATGTGGCTTCTGTGTTTTCAAAAGGAACCAAAAAGGGGACCTTCCAGAGCCAAGTGTCTGTTGGCGACATTCCTGAGCAGGATTGGGAGGAGGAGGGAGCTACATAAAAAACTGTCCCAGAGAGAGCAGGGGAGTAGGCAGCAGGTCAGCCTGAGGGCCCAGAATTCTTCACTGAACACAAAATGTGAGTGTTCAGTACCATGCATTTTAAGGACATTCTTTTTTTAAATCATACTCACACAGACTGGATTTGTAGGATCTTCTATAGCGATGGGTAAAAGGTGTGGGTCAGATTTTAGTAAGGGATTTATGTTACACATCACCTTTCCTGTTTATGTTTTCCCAGTGTGGTGCCTCGTGATCAAAAGCATCGGCAGAGTTATGAATGTGTTCCTGAGACAAACACGGGCTGAGGGCTGGACCAGGGACCCAGAGTGACCTCGCTGATCCCCAGGGAGGATGTGGAATAAGGGGGGGTTGTGGGTTCCTGGAATGTCAGCGCAGTCTTCACACCCTCCTACTCAGGGTGGTGGGGAGTGCAAGGAACTGAGCATTACCGATGCGATTTCTTCCTGGTGCAGCCACAGGGGTCTGTGGTGGGGGCTGCAAATCAGACTTTTATAGAAGATGAGAAGGGTAATCCAGTGACTTGAAGAACATGTTGCATTGCCTTATTAAATTACATGTGATGCCGAAACCGGTTTGGCTCAGTGGATAGAGCGTCAGTCTGAGGACTGAAAGGTCCTGGGTTTGATTCTGGTCAAGGGCATGTACCTTGATTGTGGGCACTTCCCCAGTAGGGGGTGTGCAGAAGGCAACTGATCAATGTTTCTCTCTCATCGATGTTTCTAACTCTCTATCCATCTTCCTTCCTCTCTGTAAAAAATCAATAAAATATATTTAAAAATAAAAATAAATAAATAAATAAATAAATAAATAAAGTGTGAATTTTCTATTGCTGTATAACAAACTAGAGGCCCAGTGCACGGAATTCATGCATGGGATGGTGTGTCCCTCGGCCCAGTCTACACCTTTTCCAATCTGGGACATCCCTCTCACAATCCAAGACTGCTGGCTCCAACCCACTCACCTGCCTGCCTGCTTGGTTCCCCCTAACTGCTTCTGCCTGTCAGCCTGATCACCCCCTAACCACTCCCCTGCCAGCCTGATCGACGCTGAACTGCCCTTCCCTGAAGGCCTTGTCCCTCCCAACTGCCCTCCCCTGCTGGCCATCTTGTGGCGGCCATCTTGTTTCCACATGCAGCTGGCCATCTTGTGTGTTGGTGTGATGATCAATATGAATATTACCTCTTTTTATATAGGATTGCCACAAATGTGGAGGCTTAAATCAACCCCATTTCTTTGCACATAGTCCTGTAGGTCAAAAGTCCAGCATGCGACTCGGTTTTATTAGAGAAGGCTTATGAGGTTGAAATCGAGGTATTGGCTGTGCTTCTTTCTGGAGGCTCTGGAGAATCTGCCATGGAAACCAAAGTTGGCCCACAACTGAATGAACTTGGATCCTCAAGTCCGTGCTGAGTGTCAGCTGGGCCCGAGCTCAGCTCCTGGAGCCTGCCCACAGTCCTTTGTCAGAAAAGCCCAGTCCTATTTAAGGACTAGGTCCGACCAACTGAGGATAATCTCTCTACCTTAAGGCCAATTTATTTGGGATTTTAATGACTGCAAAATCCTTTCAGAGCAGCATCCAGATAAGTGTTTGACTGCATGCCTTGGAGAAAAAGCTTGTAACTCAGGGGTTGGGAGTCTTGGGGGCCATTTAGGCAATTTGACCAGGACAAATTAGTTAGGAAGCATCCCCAGACTAGCTAAGTGACCCTTGGGGATGGTGGCACCAACCCCTAATGAATGTTTTGGGAAAAATCATGGGCAAATACTTTGTTGTTGTAATAATGAGAGGGGATGGGTCTCCTGGGCAGGACCGATTGTGAAAGGACAGCCTCACGCTAGGAGGAACTGTGCTGCATTGTACACAGCTTTTGAGCATCCTGCAGGCACTCCTGTCAATGAAAAATCTGTGTATGGCCGAAACCGGTTTGGCTCAGTCGATGGAGCATCGGCCTGCGGACTGAAAGGTCCCAGGTTTGATTCCGGTTAAGGGCATGTACCTTGGTTTTGGACACATCCCCAGTAGGGGGTGTGCAAGAGGCAGCTAATCCAATGATTCTCTCTCATCGATGTTTCTAACTCTCTATCCCTCTCTTTTCTTCTCTGTAAAAAAAAATCAATAAAATATATATTTTAAAAAAAAAAATCTGTGTATGATTTTCTGAACTTCTCTATTTTTGCAGTTTTAAACTCGTAGAGATAGAAAGGACTTTTGTAAACTTGGAGTTTATTTAATTCTTTTATTTAAAAAACAAATGAGGAAACTGAGACCCAAAAGGGAAAAGAGAATTAATGTCCACAGACTAGGTAACGTCTATGTTGGGACCAGACCCAGTTCTCTTAAAGGAAAGGTCAAATCGGTGTTTATGAAACAACTTGGAAATAAAATTCACATTGTTTAACTGAAGTGTTGAGAAACATATTTTCCTAAAGAGCTGATATAACAATTTAATATTATACAATTAATTCCACTATTTCCTAATGTTAAGATGGATTAAAGAACAAGATTTTACTAGATAGGTTTTATCAAATCAGTGGTATTTGGGATAACATAGCTAACTCAGCATCATCAAAGAAGCATTCATTAAATAAGCTTGTGATTTGAAATTATTACTGCTTATTTCTATCTCTTTGATAAAATAAACCTGGGCAGAATTATGAATAGCTCAAGAAGGAACTCACAAGGTTGACATTGGTCCATCTATATCAGAACTGGTTACTGCTTATTTCTTTTTATAGAACCTGGGCAAAATTATGAATAGCCCAATAAGCAATTTATAAGGCTGACTTTGGCCAATCTATATCAGGACTGATTAGTCCAGTATAAAATACTGGGCCAATATGATGTCCTGAATTCTACTGTCATATTTTCCCATCTTAACCAGAAAGGCCGTCTTTCTTTCCCTGGCTCAACTTTGTTCAAAGCTGCTTACCCATATTTTCCGGCGTATAAGACGACCCCCTAATTTTACAGTTAAAACATAGGTTTAGGCCTATATTCGCTGTATAAGACTACCCCCCACTTCCGAGGCAACACCAGTTCTTTTTTTAATAGACCGCCTCTCTGACTCCGGCCAATCTGAGCAGGCTTTTTACTAGAACACAGTGTAGTTTCGGGTACAGAAGTGGGGGGTAGTTTTATACAGCGAATATAGGCCTAAACCTATGTTGTAACTGTAAAAATTAGGGGGTCGTCTTATACGCCGGAGAATAAGGTAGCTGCTTGCCATAAGTTTTCCTATGCTGCCACCTATTGCAGATAATGAGTATTGTTTTTTTTTTGTTTGTTTTGTTTTTTAATAAGTTTTTATTTTTCATATTATTACAAATGTTCCTTCCCCCCCCCCCACCATTGCCCTCCTCCACCAGGTTCCCACCCCACCCTCTGCCCTTTCCCCTCTCCCCATTGTCCTCATCCATAGGTGCACAGTTTATGTTCAGTCTCTTCCCACGCCCCCCTCTCCCCTTTTCCCCAAGAATCGTCAGTTCACTCCCCTTCCATACCTCTGATTCTATTATATTCAACAGTTAATATTGTTCATCAGATTTTTTTAATTTCCTTGGTTTTTAGATTCACTTGTTGATAATTACGTATTTGTTGTTCATAATTTTTATCTTTGTTTACTTTCTCTTCTGAAAGAACCCCCTTCAGCAATTCATATAATTCTGGTTTGGTGGTGATGAACTCCTTTAGCTTTTTTTTATTAGTGAAGCTCTTTATCTGGCCTTCGATTCTGAGTGATAGCTTTGCTGGGTAGCTTATTTTTGGCTGTAGGTTCTTGCTATTCATCACCTTGAATATTTCTTGCCATTCCCTTCTGGCCTGCATGGTTTCTGTTGAGAAGTCAGCTGACAATCGTATAGGTGCTCCTTTATAAGTTACTACCTTCTTTGCTCTTGCTTCTTTTAATATTCTCTCTTTATCTTTTGCTCTTGGAATTTTAATAATGATGTGTCTCGGTGTGGTCCTCTTTGGATTCCTTTTGTTTGGAGTTCTGTGCGCTTCCTGGACTTGTAAGTCAAATTCTTTCACCAGGTGGGGGAAGTTTTCTGTCACTATTTCTTTCAGTATGTTTTCGATATCTTGCTCTCTCTCATCTTCTGGAACCCCCATAATTCTGATGTTGGTTCGCTTGAAGTTGTCCCAGAGGTTTCTTACATTATCTTCAATTTTCTGGATTCTCTTGCTTTCTAGCTTCTGTGGAGGAGTGTCTTCTGGCTCTTTATGTTCCAAATCTTTGACTTGATTCTTGCGATCTTCCCTTCTGTTTTTAGGACTCTGTAGAATATTTTTTATTTCAGACAATGTATTCTTTATTTCTTGTTGATCCCTTATCATTTCTTGTTGACTCCTTATTAATTCTAGTTGATCTCTTTTCATATCCTCATAGGCCTTATCCATCTTTTCTAGGAAATTCTTGAAAAACCTTATAAGCGTAGATCTGAACTCTATATCCAGACGCTTTTTGTCCTCCATTTCTTTCGTTTGTGATCTATTTTGTTGTCGCATTTCGCAGTTACAGATGGGACGGGGTTTCAGGGTGGAACCTGCAGCTTTGGCTTCCGTCAGCCCCGCCCTATGCGGGTCCTTCAGTGCTCGCTGCCGGCGCCTCTGAGAGAAAGGTGCCCTCGATTTTCGCCTGCTGCCAAACAGTCTATGCTCTCCCACAATGAGCCCGGTATTGGGGTTCAGTTCAGTTGGAAGTGGAGTTGGAGGTGGCGTTCAGAGCAGTCTGGAGCCCCAGTCTCCTTCCCGTCAGGGCAATCCCGCGGCACAGCCGACCGTCCCTTCTCTGGGGGCAGTGTGCGCGCCTCCGGGACCTCCTTTCTCCGCTACCCCGGGGTTCTGACTTACAGCCCAGCTCCCTCTGGATGAGCCTGAGTCCCCGGGGTCTGGCCCAGAACGGGGGTTCAGAGCAGTCAGGGGCCCAGCACAGTCGGAGTTTTATCTCCTTTCCGCTAGGGAACGCCCGCCAGGCACTCGGCCTCCCTCCTCTCCGGCTCCGTCCTCTTCGCGTGCGCCGCGTGTCTCCGTACCTTAGGCTTTTACAGCTCCTCCGCGCTTCTTTCTGGTTTTCTCCTTGCTTCTTGTTGTAGGATTTCCAGTCAGTCGACTTTCCTGTAGTTCTGGGTAATGTCCATTTTATATTTTAGTTGTATTTTATTAAAATTGTTGTGTGCGGCTGCGGCTAGTTGCCTACCCGAGCAGCCATCTTGGATTCTCTGGAGTATTGTTTTGAATAAAGTTTTTGTCTTCTATGATTCAGTATGTTTGGATGTAAAATAGAGAATTTAGGTATTGGCCACTCAATTGGACTTAAATATCCAAAAACATGACATTTAATAGTTGCTTCCGATAATGACTAGAGATACCTTAATGTCAACGAAAGCAAACAATCCTATACATCTCCATTTTCAAAACTCCTCTTTTGTCCTCAGAGAATTATACTTTAATGTTTATATCATATGATTCCCTTCTTAAAACCAGTACCTACAAGAGGGTAAAGACACTTCTATTGTTCATAGCTTGATGTGAAGCCAACGTACCCGATCACTACAAAACAGAAGCCACTGGTGGACTGGATTAGGATAACTTGTAGGAAAAGTTGTTTTCGAAGTGGGACTTTGTCTCAGGAAATTCTATCTAGCTTGGCTGTGAACAGAAAAGGACACTTAGTTCCTTGGAATCTAGGCTGGAGAAAAAGGAGAGAAACAGGCAGATAGGTGAAGACAAAGTAAGAGCAAAGCATCACGTTCCAGGATACTTCACAAGTATCCTCATGTGGGTCTCACGGCCCTATGAGGCAGGCACTCAACCCACTTACAGACGAGGAAATCAGGTTCGATTCCGGTCAAGGGTATGTACCTTGGTTGCAAGCACATCCCCAGTAGGGGGTGTGCAAGAGGCGGCTGATCAATATTCTGTCTCATCGATGTTTCTAACTCTCTCTATCCCTCTCTCTTCCTCTCTGTAAAAAAATCAATAAAATATAAAATTTTAAAAAATTTTTAAATTAAAGTCTTAGCCAAGAGGGTCCTAAGTAGACATGATAACCACATATAATGTGGTGTCCTCTATGGGATTTTGGAACAGAAAAAGGATATTAGGTAAAAACTAAAGACATATGAGTAAGTATGGACTTTAATTAATATAATAATGCATCAGTGTTAGTTCATTGATTGTGACAAATGTACCATACTCAGGTAAGATGTTAAAGAAATGATTAGAGAATGATGAGCACTATGGAAAGCATCTGACTCCTAAGAGAGTGTAGAGACACATTAGCATAAAATCTGATTGTGCCTCAGGATCCAAGATGGCAGAGGTGTAGGTGGATGTTACACTCACCCCCTCCCAGGACCAAACTGGAATTACAAGTTGAGGTTTAGGAGAATATAAAGTTCTAACGTAGCCTTGTAGTGAAGGCCATCGAAAGGTAGAGCAAAGCCCAAAGACAGAAAATGAAGTTAGTTTAGTTGCACTGACTTCAGTTATAAAGAAACTTAAAAGTGAGTTAGAATTCACCAGTAGAAGCTTCTTACAGAATTCTTAGTCCTATCAGGGAAATAAAGCTTTTTAAAATTATAAAAGTAATATAGCCCGGCTGGCATAGCTCAGTGGTTGAGCGTTGACCTATGAACCAGGAGGTCACGGTTCAATTCCTGGTCAGGACACATGCCGGGGTGGCAGTCTTGATCCCCAGTGTGTGGCATGCAGGAGGCAGCCAATCAATGATTCTCTCATCATTGATGTCTCTCTCTCTCTCTCTCTCTCTCTCTCTCTCTCTCTCTCTCTCTCTCTCCCCACGCACCATCTGAAGTCAATAAAAAAATATTTTTAAAAAAATAATATGCCAAAACTAGTTTGACTCAGTGGATAGAGAGTGTCGGTCTGCAGACTGAAAGTCCTACATTCGATTCTGGTCAAGGGCATGTACATTGGTTGCAAGCACATCCCCAGTAAGGGGTGTGCAGGAGGCAGCTGGTGAATGTTTCTCATCCACGTTTCTAGCTATCTATCCCTCTCCCTTCCTCTCTGTAAAAAGAACCAATAAAATATATTTTAAAAAATATAGTAATTTTAGAAAGTTTAGAAAATGAGAATATAAAGTTAAAATTACCCAAAATCTCAATACCCAGAGAGAGGAGCATACCCACGCTTTTGAGAAATTGCAAATTTCCCAAGGATACACAAGCCAGAATGTGGGAAGGGGTCATTAAAGGGTGGGGCACTAAAGCTCAAACTTCACTTTCAGTCCATCTCTCCCCAGGATTCATCATCGTTGTGGGCTCTTAGAGCCAGGCTGCTAGGGTTTGAACATCAGCAACATCCCTTACTACCAGGGAACCTTGGGCAACTTGTGCAGCTTCGCTGTGCTTTAGTTTGTTCATCTGTAAATCAGGGATAATGTCCATCTCATATATGACAAAGTTTAACTTAGAACAGAATGAACATTTAGCTATCGTGGTCCTGTTTTCTAAATACATACGTATATTTATTTTACAAAACCATCTCACTCGTTTCATGTAGGAATATTTTCCCATGTTTGGGAGTCTTTAAGACAGACCAAGTATTATACTGAACAGATATAAAACCTAAAGACTCCTCTGGACATTTTGGGTGTTAATTAAAAGGGATGGATCCTTAGTAGCAGGTGGCTTTGCCGGTTGAAAACACTACAAAGTCACCTTCATCGCCAAAGACTGGTTAACTTCTAAGGAATAAGCCAACTGGGCATAGATCTTTGACAAATCTACGATATCAATTAGGAGGGCTTTCACAGTAAATAAGGGCCTCTGAGTTGCAAAATTCTATGGGGTACTGCCTTCATATGGAATACAAGTCAATGGTATCCCCAGGGTTGTACATGACTGAGGCCTCAGGGAGAACAGTGGGGAAGACATTGATACAAATGGAATCTTCTAGAGTACAGGCCCTTCCCAGACATCTTCATTCTGTGTTGTGTCTATCTAAAGTAATAAAAGAGAAACATGCAAACTACCTTCACTCCACTACGCCCAACAGCCAATCAGAGTGAGAACTTGGGCACCAGCGTCTGAGGCTGGCTCCAGCCAGGGAGACCAAGAAGCCGCCTGCCCCGTGACCCCAGGCCGCAGCCAGGCTGCAGAAGCTGCCCACCCCACATCCTCCCGACCCATGTCCCTCCACCTCACTTCCTGCAGGAGATAGAGAAACCGGGCACCAGCGCCTGAGGCTGGCTGCAGCCCGGACGAAGAAGCCACACCTGCCCTATGATCCCAGGCAACAGCCAGCCGGAGAAGTCGCCCACACTGCATCCCAGGGAAGATGGAGAAGCCGCCTGCTTGTGGTCCAGGCATCAGCACCTGAGGCTGGGTACAGCCTGGTAGAAGGAGAAGCTGCCCACCCCACAGTCCTGGGCACCAGCACTTGTGGCTGCAGCCCAGGCAAAGCCACTTGCCCATCATCTCTGCGGCTGCAGTCAGCCTGGGTGCCTATGGCTGACCAGAGGGAGGGAAGCTCAGATCCCGGGTGCCTGTGGTCAGCTGGAGAAGGGAATCCTAGGTCCTGGATGCAGGGCCGAGGCAGAGGTGGTTAGGAGCAATCAAGCCAGCAGGGGAGCAGTTAGGGACAATCAGGCAGGCAGGCAGGCGAGCAGTTAGGAGCCAGCAGATCTGGATTGTAAGAGGGATGTCCAACTGCCGATTACCCCTGAGGAGTCCCAGATTGGAGAGGGCGCAGGCCAGGCTGAGAGGCACCCTTACCTCCCTATCCCCCCCCCCCCCCCCAAATTTTGTTCACTGGGCCACTAGTTTTAACATAAAACAAGGAAGATGTAGGAGAGGATAAATTCTTTCCCCAAAGTTACTGAAGCAGAAGTGGAGGTCAAAGACAGGTTTGATAAGCTATTATATTGACTCTCGAACTAGGTTAGCTACTGTAGGAAGTCAGTTCATGGTCTAAGTTCTAGTGACTAGCAGTGACAAGGGGCATATTACCTAGCCTCCACGCCTATTTTCTCAGTAAAACTGAAATTTCTCTGGACCTCCAGGGATCCAATCACCCACATTAAAATGTAGGACCCAAAGGTCAAAATTCACCCTGCATAACCTTCTGTGGTGTGATGTGCTAAGGCATACTGTTATGTTATTTGAAAGCATTTTAATAAGTATGCTTCTCACACATAAAGTATGAAAGTATTTTAAACTACACCACTACCTGTAGCTGCTCCCTGAGGCTTAAAGCAATCTTCTTACTAGCTCCTGTTAGCAGAAAGGAGCCTTGTTTTGTTTCCTTCCCAAGGACAACCCACAAAGTGACTGTATAGAAGTCACACACCAAGTTAGAATTAAAAACGCATTCCTCTGGTTTCAACGCTAAGCAATTAGAATTCCCTAAGTCACTGGATAGGTAGTTTCCACGTGAACAAAATGTTAATAGTTACTCCTAGGAACCAACGTAGTCTATGCTTAGAAGTCGGAATCACAGGTATTGCCATAGAGTAATTACAGCTGAAAGCTTTGAGGCAGCTGAGGCCGAGCAGCAAACAGGATGAGAAAGCTCCTGAGAAGATCACAGCAGGAGCAGGAAGCATGGAGTTTCTTCCCCGTTGTCCTTCATTCCTATAACTAGAAAGGAACGGTCATATTCAAGTATCAGCTGTTGAAAACAAATGTCATTGAAACTTGAATCCAAGCTGATAAATTACATATCAGCATATCCTGATCTAGAAAATAGTAAGACTTAGCAAATGGCAAAGACATTTGTTATTTTGTTTTTGTTTTTAAAAAACAAACAAAAACACCTCTTTCTAGAAAGCAAAGAATTGCTGGAGGGGCGGGGGGGGAGGGGAAGCTACATTGATTGGGGTATGTCAAATAGACACAGGAAGCAACTGAAATAATTCTCAGTGGTCAAAACTAGAACGACTTGAGCAAGAAAATATAATTTTGGATTATAACCCAGGTTATAAAAGAATTATCCACGCGTTCACATTGATATAAACGGTTAAGTAGCAGAGAATAGATAAATCTCCCTGTAAAACAATTGCAAATAATTTAGAGGTACTCCACCCACAAGGAGCATAATTCAACTCCCAACTCCTAAAGGGGGCTGTGCGGAGGATAGTATGAAAGGCGGTGGGAGTGAGGAAAACAACTACAGTAAGTGGAGAAACTTGACAAATGTCACCTCAGCCAGGAAATCAAGTCACTATCAGCAGTGATAAAACCTATTGATGGCATGTACCCTTTGTGATGAAAATGGCACTTTACCTCTGTGGTCTTCCTTCCCCAAAACTCATAACCTCAATCTAATTATGAGAAAAACATCAGATAATCCTAATAGAGGGACATCCTACAAAATACTTGACTAGTACTCCTCAAAACGGGCAAAGTCATCAAAAATATGGAAAGTCTAAGAAATTATCACAGCCACAGGGAGTCTAATGAGACATGAAAAGAAAAAGAATATTTTGTAAAAACTAAGAAAATCTGAATAAGCTAAGGGCTTTAGTCATTAGTGAGATGATTTTTGTAATTATTTCTAATTACCACAAATGCATCAAATTAATGTAAGATAACAAAGGGGGAAATGGATGAAGGGTATATGGGAACTATAATATCAGTTTTTATGGAAATCTAAAATTGTTCTAAAATATTTTAAGAATATTTCAGTCTGCAAATACACACAGTACTATAAATGTATAGAAAAACGTCTAGTGACACTAAACCAGTAATCTCTATATCTCTATATATAAAAGGCTAATATGCAAAATGTCCCCTTGAGAATTTGACTAGGAGACCAGGAGTTGGATGGCTCACCATGACCACCAAGAGATGGTGCAGAACAAAGGACAGCCCCAGCTGGCAGCTGGAAGGCTCCTAGGGACCCTAACCTCTAGTCCTATATAATAGAGATAAGCAAATTGACCCTCATGCCCTCACAAGATGGCTGCCTACAACCAGGTCTGCAGCGGGGGTGAGGGATGACCAAATGGCTGAACAGGCTGCGTGGGGTGGCCATGCCAACAGGGTGGGGCAGTTGGGGGCAACAAGGCTAGCAGAGGGGGCATTTGGGGGAGACCAGGCCAGCAGCAGGGGGCAGTGAGGGGCAACAAGGCCAGTGGCGGGGGGAGGGGGAGGGGGAGGGGTGTGTGTGTGTGTGTGTAGGGGCAGTTAGGGGCAACCAGGCAGGCAGGCAGGCGATTAGGAGCCAGCAATCCAGGATTGTGAGAGGGATGTCCAAGAGTCCCAGATTGGAGATCACCACCACCCCGCCCCTCCACCCTGTACACAAATTTCATGCAACGGGCCTCTAGTATATTTGAATTTTCTTACCTAGGCTATGAGTTATTTATATGGAAGATATGTAAGTCCACTATTATGCAAGGTATTTCAGGTACAATGAAGGGAAGGCAAGAGAGAATAAAAACCAGTTTCGGCTTCCCTCTTTTCAGCAGAAAAGTTTTATTTCTTTTAAGGACAAACAACTGAAACCACATCCAAGGCCTTTACAGACACAAAACAAAGCAGCCATTTAAAGCATTATATATTGAAGGACAAGACGTATAATGGGGAAATGCTTCGCCATCTGAAGCTTACATCAAACTCCTCAACCGACAGCTGAACTCGGCTGGCGCTTGGGTGTGATCAAGAGGGAATACAGCTACAGAACCAAAGGAGAACAGCTGTTGTCTACAACACAAGCATTTTCAGACTACACTGGCAGGGGTGTGTTTCGATAGCGAAGGGCGGAGGGGAGAAGAGCAGTGCCTTCCCACAGGACCTCAGGCTGCCTTGCACAGGGCCACAGCCGAGAAGCGGACCTCCCCCTGCTCACGCTCGGTGAATTCTCTGCAGACCTTGGCAGCATCCTGGAAAGGAGGAATGCCATTAATGTACAAACAGCAACAGCTCAAAATGAACCTTTCAAAGGGAAAGTACCAGGAAGGCCTCCAAGTTCACCCTGGTCAACCGTAAACTTCCCATTAAACTTAAAAATCCAGCTTGCCAGGTGGGAGTGGCTCAGTGGTTGAGCATCAACCTATAAACCAGGAGGTCACAATTTGATTCCGTTCAGGGCACATGCCCAGAGTTACAGGCTCGATCCTTGGTGTGGGGTGTGCAGGAGGCAGCCGATCAATGATTCTCTCACTGATGTTTCTCTCTCTCTCTCTCTCTCTCTCTCTCTCTCCATCTTCCTTCCTCTCTGAAATCAATAAAAATACATTTTTTTTAAAATCCCCAAGGCTTAAGAGGAAAAAAAAAAATCAGGTCAAGGGAGAGACAGACTTGCATCACAGATTTGACCTCAGAAGCTTGGACTCCTTTGTTCCTCTCACCGAATGCCCTGTTCCTCCCACCTTGTGCCTGGTTTTGAAAACAAAACACAAAAGTTCTAATTCTGAAGTTCCCAGAGCAGAGACAAACTTCTTCCAAGTAAATGTTTTACAAAAGAGCCTTAGAAATTTACGTACCTGGTATATTCCAAGCATAAACAAGAGATGTGTTACTAACTCTAGATCACAAAGACTGGGAACAGGGAATTGATTACTGCATTTCGCTTTACTGAGCACTCTCGATGTGAGCTGCCTCCTGCACATCACCCAGGGGGAATCCAGCTCCCCACAAGGCAGGTGCCCCGACGAGGAATTGAACTGGCAAACTCTGGGTGCATGGGACGATGCCCAGCTGAGTCACATTGGTCATGGCTCCCGATTTTAAAGTTTCTTATTGCTGTTTTTTTGTTTAACTGTTATCTTCAAAAGTTCCCATACAGGGTCTTCCAGGTATAGATAACTGATATGTTACTTCTAAACTGAAGACAAGACCCTCCTCCAGCAAAAAGATTGCAAGCTGCTTTATGGTGACACTGTATTTGCTTTATCATAGAGGGACCAAATCCACAATATCTCAGAAGTATGTCTATATTAGCTATTTACCAAATTCTAGGTTTTAAAAACGCCTTGAGCTGAAAGGGGTTTGGCTCAATGGATACAGCGTCGGCCTATGGACTGAAGGGTCCCAGGTTCGATTCCGGTCAAGGGCATGTACCTTAGTTGTGGGCACATCCCAATAGGGGGTGTGCAAGAGGCAGCTGATCGAGGTTTCTCTCTTATTGATGTTTCTAACTATCCTTCTCCCTTCCTCTCTGTAAAAAAAAAAAAAAATCAATATATATTTTTTTACAAATCAATAAAATATATATATTAAAAAGAAGATCCACCATGGCAGAGTTTCATTCTGCTTTGAAACAACTTAGCAAAACTAAAGGGAGTCTAGACTGGCATCACATTTTATTGTCAGAATTTTAAGACACTGATATTCCATACCTGTAAGGCTTTCCTACAGTGTTAACTAATATGAAGTGTGAGCCTCTAAAGGCAGAATAGACAATTCTCTCTAGTATATACAATGAGTTGGGACCCAAGTCACTGAAGTTTAGAATGATTGGGTTAAGCTTATGTATTTTCTCACTGGCTTAAGTAAGTTTTGTGTAAAGTTTAGAAATCCTAAAATATCTTTAATTATTTACAACCAGTCTGACTCAAGAATTTTCACTAATTAAGGTGCTAGTTTATTCATTTACTTTTAAATGAGATTCTAATTAGAACTGGTTTTATTTTTTGAACAATGAAGTTTTACCCTTCCCCTCACCCCATAAATTCTCCTCCCATAACAGTTGTAGGTATCCCATGGGAGGTGCATCTCATGGTATCAGGATAGTGCCAGCTAGGAATCAGAATGGACCTCAGAGCTTAATTTGGAGAAGTTCTCCCCCCAGATGGGTCATGACCAGAAATTGTGCCTCTGTTCTTACTCTCTCCCATAAGTAAATGCTGACTTTCTCATGCAAATCTCCCGGATCCTGCTTCTCTAGGTCTAGTTCTCATTCGCTATTACTGTTCTCAACCCCCTGTAAATACAGGAATTAGCTCCCAGTGATCTCAGGTGTATATATCAGCCAACTGTAGCAAGTGACCCTCCCTCCTGGAGAGGCATACCTGGCCCACCAGCACCTCCGAGGCGTCAGGTCTGTGATGTTCCGAAGGCAGGCCTATTGCTCAGAAAGGCGGTACTGTACAGTGACTGCGCACAGACTCTAGAGACAGACTGCAGAGATGGGAGCCATGGCTCTGCCATTTAAGTCATTGACCTTGGGCATCACTTACCCTCTGCACCTCAGTTTCTTTATGTGTAAAATGTGTAAAATAATACCTGCCTCCCAGTATCCTTAGAAGGATTCCATAAGAGCTCTAAGTCACTGAGAAGAGCACCTAGTTCAGGAGTCTGCAAACTGCAGCCGGGGCACCAAATCGAGCTGCTGCCTGTTTGTTTTTTTGCAATAGCCACACACATTCATTTACCCACTGTCTATGGGCTGCTTTGGAGCTGTAACAGAATTGAATATTTGCAACAGGCCACATGCCTCCCAAAGCTAAAGCATCTTCTGTCTGAAAAATTCGGCCAACCCCCAGTCTACACACGGCAAGTGCTAAAAAAAAAAAAAAATGACTAGCTATATTACAAATGCAGCCGTATTCCAAATGCAGTAGCATTTTAATTTCATCCCAATAATTTCCTTTAGAACAGCAAACTGATTCCACTGTGGAGACTGGTTTTCAGGGTGAACAGGCCTAGCGTAGCCCCCCAGCCCTGGTCCAGAACGAAGGCTTCTGTGGTCACTTGTTCGGGGATGGTTACACTGTGATCCTGGATCTTAAAAGTTCTTGTCAGGCATGTTTTGAATCTGCTTCTCTCATCCTATTAACAGCGGACCAAGCGGGAAGAAAATGCTCCTGAAATTAACTGCCTAACCAGAACCCATAATACACTCCCTTCAAAACTGACCCAAATCCAGCAGCCTGGGGCGGATGAGGGAAGGCTCAGGTTGCTGTTCTTTGAGTCGTTAGCGATGATGTAACCTGGCAAGAGGACAATGGTCACCTTAATCCCAGAGAGGCAGAGCTCTGGCTTTCAGGATAATTCTCACTGTGGGCTAGAGCCGGCACACGCCACAGGTCAGTCAGGGCTGCTCTGAAGGATCCTGGTTAAATCCACGTGCTATACAATAAGGTAGGTAGGATTACCAAAATGATCTTTAAGCCCCAAAGGCTGCTAATAACTCAGGAGATTGCTGCCGGCTGTACTGAAAAGGTGTTAGCACTTTACAACGGACAGCGCGGCCTGACTGGGGATGGATTCCAAAGCTCACCTGCAGCAGCGAGTCCTCTGCGCTGGTGCCGTGGTTCACCGGGAAAGGCATGCGTCCATCTGCAACAAAGAAGCCAGGCGTGTCAACTTTCTACGCGCATGCTCTGGCTACTGTGCTTGTCCAGCCTAAAGGGGAGGTTTCAGATTCTCCCAAAAGCATTGCCACTCCCGCAAAGAAAGCCTAGTTATAAAGCAACAAGCTGGGAATGAGGTTCAAGTGCTCGTGGATAATCCATCCCAGGCAATTCTCACCCACAAGTAACAAGATCACAGCCCAACCCAGCCACCCTCACGGAAGAACTTGTGCCCCATTCCCCGGGCAGTACCCAGAGCAAAAGGCAGATTCAGTCTCTCAGGTGCAGGAAGGTGGAGGCAGGCAGGGTCCCTGGAGATGTGCCCTCAATGACTGCCAGTGAGCTACCTACTCAGAGGCAGTGTCTGGACGTGAGACAACACAGCTTTCTCCATTAATACAAGGACGACTTTTACAAGATGGATCATCTTCCTTGTTGCCATATACAGTGAACAGAATTATCCCAACACGAACAAACCCATTTTACACTAGCGAGGTCACATTTAGGCATTTATCTTTTCCCCCAAAGTATTTCCTGTCTGAAAAGGATGATGATGCCAGAGATCCTATGCGAAAAGAGCTGCAGTGTAAAAGTGAGAAGAAAAACTGAACCCTCCGGCCTTGACTGGTGCTGGACTGGTCTCGTTTCTGGTCTGACTGGAGCCATCATTTGGCAGGTCAGTTGCCCACAGGGAAGGGCACAAAGGGTTAAGTTCCCCCATGGGAATACCCTGTTGTTGACTTTATAAACAATAATATACTGAAGTGCTATAAAGCTACATGTCAATACAGTAAAAGGAAGTATGAAAGAACGAAACTATATTAGATTCCAAACAATGGAGCGAAACGTACCAAGTTCATAGAGGTGGCCATCCACGTTGTTGAAGAGAATAAAGTGAAAGTTCACTTTGTCATCTACCTGAAGAGAGCCAAGAAATTTTTTTTTTTAATAAGTTATTTTATAAAGCAGAACGTAATTTGTTTAAAAACAAACAAACAAAAAAAAAAACAATTGTAATATAGCCCTAGCCGGTTTGGCCCAGTGCATAGACTGTAGGGGTGTTGAACTCAATCAGAGAAGAGGCCAAAATCTAAAATCCAGCCTAAATCGCGGGCCGAATGGTTTACTGAACAGTCATAAACTGACAATGTCATAAACTGACAGCGGAGTGCAGTGATGACAGCGCGGTGCGGGCCACATTGCAAGGCCTGGCGGGCTGGATTTGGCCCGCGGGCCTTGTGTTTGACACATGTGGCATAGAGCATCGGCCTGAGTTCAATTCTGGTCAAGGGTATGGACCTTGGTGGCAGGCTCCATCCTGGCCCTGATTGGGGTTCATACAGGAGGCAACCAATCGATGTGTTTCTCTCACATCAATATTTCTCTTTCCCTCTCTCAGAAGTAAATGGAAAAATATCCTCCAGTGAGGATTAAAATATGTGTGTGTGTGTGTGTGTGTGTGTGTATGTATGTATGTATGTGTATGTGTGTGTGTATATATATATATATATATATATATATATATATCGATATATCTCCATCCCTATCCTCAGATGAAAATTAAAAAAGTTTAAAAATGTAATAAGTATAATATGCTTTAACCAACTTTCTTGTGTATGTGTATATATATTTTTAGTTTTAATGTTTTTTTAATTGATTTCAAGGAGGGAGAAAAAGAGAAACATTAATGAGAGAGAATCATTGATCAACTGCCTCCTGCACTCCCCTACTGGGAATCGAGCCCACAACCCAGGCATGTGCCCGCACCAGGAATCAAGCCCTGACCTCCTGGTTCTTAGGTCAACGCTCAAACACTGAGCCACACAGGCCAGGCTTGCTTGTATATTTTTAAAATTACAGGTAACATTTATGTATTTCCTAAATATTAGGCTCTAATCTAAGCGCAATAAAGTAGATAGAGTGTAGCTGTCAGAACTGACTTTTTACTGAAGAGAAAATTCAGGCTTTTTTTTAATATGTTTTATTGATTTTTTACAGAGAGGGAGAGAGATAGAGAGCTAGAAACATCGATGAGAGAGAAACATCGATTAGCTGCCTCCTGCACACTCCCCACTGGGGATGTGCCCACAACCAAGGTACATACCCTTGACCGGAATCGAATCCGGGACCCTTGAGCCAAAATCGGTTTCAGCAAGAAAATTTAGGCTTACGGAATTTAAGTATCTCATCCAAGGTCAAGAAGAGAAAGTGGCAGAGCAAACTATCATTACAGAGGCAGTGCAGCTGACTTAAATCTAATGTTAACATTTGACTAGAAGGCTCTGTGCAGATTAATGGTACATAAGCCTTCTGTAAACTCAGTCCTTGTTTGTGCGTCTTACTATACCCAGCAGTCTGCGAGAAGAATATCTGACGTGCTCAATTCCTAGGTGGGGTGTTACTCATTTGGATGTAAACAGAACACTATCACCCTGAATTTACTCAAGGTTGTGCCAACCGCCAACTGGATTTCTGAGAGCCATTTCTTATAAACAGGTCTGGTCAAAGCATTGTGCCAGTAGGATTTTTCGGTGTCAACTGGCCTTGGGTGGAAAACAACATCTGCTGTGTCCCAGTAAAAGGTCACAACACGTATTTTAGGGAAAACACAGGTGGCACCTGGGCAGCCTGGCTCTGATTGGTCTTTGCACTTACCCGACATTGGCCTTCCTGGGCCACAGCGTCATGGGCTGTCTGAATGGCCTGCAGACGAGACAGAACCGTTAGCACAACATCTCCCTGAGTTACCGAAAAAGTGACACTCTGGAAGTTCTCCTCCTACCTCGTTCTTTTCAAAGCATTTTGCTCTGTCTTCGGGGGACAACTTCTCCGTTTCAGAAAGAAACTGTTTCAGGACCGACCCATCCTCTTTAAAAAAAAAGAATACAAGTATTAGTATAGATAAAATAATGCAAATGGGTGCACATTTATTGGTGACTTAAACGATTGCAGCCAGTCGTGTTGAGCGACCTGAATTTTTACTAAGGCTCCCAAGGACGTGGATGGGCAGTACCATCTGCCCCAGACTCTCTTTCCCACCCCTCCCTTGTCACTGCACTCAAGCCCAAGAACTCTCCATTCTTCATGTGCCAAGCTTTCCTCTGCTCCTGGCCACTCCCCAACTCCCTTCACCTCCCATCTCATATTCATCTCTCCATCTCTTATCATCACTTTGTTACAGCACTTATACGTTGGTAATATATATCAGTGCGCTTTTTGGTGCCATAAAATGAAACTGTCCTATCTGTTGCTGTATCTACAGCACCTGGCAATGCACAATTAATGTGAATTGCATACAGGATGTAGCAATAACAATCCATTCTAATTAACCAGTTCTCAACCACGATTTTTCTTTCAGGGTAGAAAGTGCAAGCTTAGTAATACGGTTATCCAGGACAGACATGAACCTAAGGGTCTTAAATAGAAATGTAAACAGCCACATACCGTGTTTCCCTGAAAATAAGACATTGTCCGAAAATAAGACCTAGCGCATGAAAAGATATCCCCTGAAAATAAGACCTAGCGCAACTTTGGGAGAAAAAATTAATATAAGACACTGTCTTATTTTCGGGGAAACAGGGTAGTCCGGCCTAGAGAGAGCCGACAGCTGACAACTGATGATTAACCTAAGTGTTTGGTCGCTGCGCAGTGTGGATAAGTCTAGAAGACACTGACTACCCAGCTAGACCAAGAAAAACTTAAAATGTCAAAAAGACTTCAACTTGAACTTTCAGCTCTAAACTTTAAAAAAGTAAATGTATTAAATTGGTACTATTCAAAATCTGGAAGTGATAGAATCCTCTTAACTTTATGAGGAGGGCTGTGGTTCAGAGTAAGCCTTTAGCGCCATCATGACCACGGCTACAAAAAAAAAATCAGGGTGCCTCTGCCAATCTCAAGAACAAGCAGTCTAAACAAAGTGAGACCCACCACTGCGGAAGAACTAGAAAAGACCAAGCTGCAGCTGCCTAGCACAGCTCAGTCAAGTTAACATTTGGAAAAGCAACTTCTAGAAGATCTGGATGTTTACGGCCGGGCAGGTGATTTTTCATTTTATTTTTAATTGCAAAAGTATATCCGTATTATAGTCTTGGCCACACTTTGCTTGTAAGAAGTATTTGACCTGCTCACAGTGTGGACTATTAGTTAAAATTATTCCGTTCTTAACCACCCCACCTCCTGTCGAAATCAGATTGCTACCTTATTTTTGTAAATAAAGTTCTGCTGGAACACAGCCACATCCATTGGTTCACGTCATGTCGATGGGTGATTTTTGCACAAGGGCAGAGACCATATGGCCCTCAAGCCTGAAAGATTGACTCTCAGGCCTTTAAAGAAAGTTTGCTGACACCTGGCCTAAATCAGACGTAACAGCCATGTATTTTAACACATTCTAGTGCTCCTTATTGTGCCTCTGACAAGCTTTAGGGCTGAGCCCCATTCATGTCTTCTACATCCTCCACAGCATCCATGGAAGGTGGGCTCAAGCCCCTGACCTGACTTTGCTCACAGCTGAATCCTTTCAAAGTTGCGGCCTGCTGCTGAGCCTCTCTGCAGGAACCCTCACCATCTGTACCCGGCAGCTCCAAGTCGGTGGCCGCCAGCCTTTCGGACCTCACTGACCACCAGTGGTCCGCAGACCACCAGTTGGTGACCACTGCTCTAAGCTGTTTTGGTTCTCTCCTGTTGTTATGAAACACGGTACCATGAAAGACAGGACCTAACTATTGATGTTTCAGGGCTTAACCTCATCTCTCCTTCTGCAGAATCACTGAGAAGTAAACACAGGAGGATTACAATAATTGGCCCTCAAGTGTGCTTTATCCTTCACCTGACGCTCATCTAAGCTTCGTACAAATGAAGAGCATACGCAGAGCAACAGCACAAAAGTGAATCACTCGCTTTCCCTCTCCAGGTGGAAGAAGCCAAACGATGCTTCTTAGAAAATGAGTTTCCTTCCCTTGAAAGAGAGAAATAAGAATTCACCCACAGATTCTATCTGGTTAAGTAGGTTTCAAAAATGGTGAAGGCAATGTGTTTGCTGAATAGACGATTGAGGATTTGGGGGTGAAGACAGACGGTTAGCTAGAGGTCAACTAGAGCAGTGGTCGACAAGCCGCGGCTCGAGCCCCACGTGCGGCTCTTTGGCCCCTTGAGTGTGGCTCTTCCACAAAATACCACGGCCTGGGCAAGTCTATTTTGAAGAAGTGGTGTCCGAAGAAGTTTAAGTTTAAAAAATGTGGCTGTCAAAAAGAAATTTCAATCGTTGTCCTGTTGATATTTGGCTCTGTTGACTAGTGAGTTTGTGGACCACCAAACTGGAGGATGACTGGTCTCAAAGCTCACACTTACCAAATTCCAGTTTGTCTTGATTGTTGGCCACGGCGTGTATGAGTCCAATGGTGCCACAGGAGTTCCCAATGGTCTGCCTCATGAAGTACACCTTAGGGCTGACATCTTGTCCCTTCAGTTCTTCGATCTGTTTTTTCCTGAAGTTCTCATGCTGCGAATGTAAAAAAACATGCTAATATCTCAGAATAAAAACGCAAAGACAGATGGTAGCACAGAAAGTCCTACCACCTACATGGAAACACAACTAGGATGTGTGACCAGAAGCCTCGGTTCTACATGCCAGCCAACGCCAAGGGCAGAGAATCATATGGCCCTCAGGCCTGAACAATGGACTCTCAGGCCTTTTGAGAAAGTTAGCTGACTCTCTGGCGCCAAGGCAATGGCCTGTCCCTCACACCCCCACCAGCCCTTGGGGTTCCGAGAAGTTCCGAGACTCCACCCTGATGCTGCAGTGCAGTAATGGCCTTGGATATTGCCCAAGGCTGGTCTAGACAGCGCCGCAGCCTTTTAGCTGGAAATGGATGATGTCACAAAGTTAAAAAGCAGACACGTTCATTCTATAAGCTAAGGATCTTAAACAGAAATGGGAAGAGCCAATGAGCTTTCTTCCTCTAACACCAACGACGACCATATTTCACATGGGCACCCCAAGCACGCTTTGGTTAATGTAACAGCCAAGCATACCAGCCAGTTTATAGCACACTACTCTTTACCATTCTGCTTCTGTTCTGTCCGAGTACTAGTACACCTCTCTTTAAAAACAATACAAGCCTTAACGTAAAGGCACAATCTAAAGAAATGTATGACTCCCTCGCCCTTTTTTTAATGAAAGAAAAACAACTGGCATAGGGTGCCGACTCTGATTTCACCAGAACTCCTCCTCACCCCACAAAGGGAAGATGGGACATTTGTTTGTCTTTGCCAGCTATCCCACTTGTGGACAGATGAGCAATGGGAGGCGAGGAAGAGGGTACAGATCAGGAAGTCAAATTTCCCCCAAAGCATCCATTCGCTCTTTGTACAGTCACTTAGTGCGCTTGTCTGAACCTTTTGCTAACAAGTTTTAAAGACCTTACAGGTAGGACTTCTCAGTGAAAAGCAGAGTGCTAATGCTACAGAAACACTAGTCCCCATAACCAGTGTAATTCAGACAAAATATTTCCAATCCCAGTAGCCTTCCCTTACTGTACACAGAACTGAAATTTAGGCCTTATCCGGGGCACCAGCAGAGCAACATGAATCAACTTTTAACTCCAACTCGTAGGAAGTTCTAGCACCATGTATCCACATTGACTGTTAAGGTTTTTCACTGTTCCAGGTAAATTAAACATTTTAAAATGGGATAGCACATCCTTTAGGGCTGTTTGAGCTCTTGCATAGATATCCTTACTGAAATATTAATATTCTACAGTGGTCCGTTTAGGATGTAATAATACTCTCTTAGACAAAATGTTTTCTAAATGAATTTGGTTTGTTTGGAAGTCAAGCTACAGAACCTCAACCTTTCTTTGAATTTGCTTTAATGTTTCACCCGGGAGGTGTCTTGTATCGCAGAATGGGTGCTCAATAAATCTGACAGGCTGAACTGGAGCTAAAAAAAAAAAAATCCTAATTATTGAGCTCTTTCAAACATAAAGCGTTCAAACCAAACGTTCTCTAACAAGCACCACTGGATCCAGCAAACGGAGATCAGTGGGCTTTTGAGAGACAAGCAGGCTGCGCCACTGCCTCCCAGAGGCCTGGTGTAGGAGAGACGCTCAAAACCTCCGAGTCATCATGGTTCCTTCCTCCAGCAAGAAAGCTGTGAGGGGCTCACATAAGAGAGGAGATTGCATTTCATTTGGCCAAACAGGCGTTCATTAGACATGCCATTTTGGGCAGCTCCGTTTCCACCTAAGTAAAAGCGTTGGCCATAAGAAAAACATGTCACCGGGAATATCCTAACAATTTTAATAAGGGTGTTTAACCCATTTATAGGGGAAACACCTGGAACTTCCCGTAGGGCCTAATTTATGCAGAGGATGCTTCTAGAACACCTGGACGTAGGCTGTTGCTGCTTCCACTCACTCTGCCTTTGGAATGATGCCCCAAATGCAAATTCCTCAAGTTTCGTTTATAGGAAATGTTCAACCACTCCCAAATCAGGGGTTCGAGTGACAGCAACAGGAGATAGACAATACCATGCTGATTAGTGGAATTCCATACATCGCAAGACAACAATTATCCCAGCTACCTTTGTTATATCTGATGCTCAGTCTTTTGATGCACACTTGTAGAGGAAGACCATCTAAAGGGAAATGAAAAGGTAGTTCCAAGACTGCTCTAATGCCCACCTATTTCACATACCCACACGGCCAAAGAGGAAAGAGGAGGAGAGAGGTGGAAGGAGGTTCCCATACTGGAACCGTATACAAATGATTAAGCTTTTTTGTTTTTTGCAAGAGCACACTGGTGAGGCTAAAACCCAAGTGTGCTTGCTGTAGAAAATGGGAGAGTGGGAAGAATACTACCGGGAGACCACAGGGAGAGAGACCCAGGCCTTGGAAGTGGAGAATTAAAAGAACCTATTGTTTTCATGTGCTTCAGGCAAGCCCATCCCCCTCCGTGTAACAGCAAGGTGACAGCCTTTTAAAGGAAAAAGAACCAGCCACGCCTTGGCCTGGAAGGTTCAGAAAAGCCTAGGACTTATGGGTAGGATGGATTATTTCCCCGAGGGATAGATAATAATTTGGAATTACTTCTCCTCCAAACGTGAGGCAATGGTGGATGATGGGTGAACAAGCGCAATAAGCTCTCTTCCAAAAGGAGCCCCACAGGGTAGTAGGTATCCAGGGTGTGGGCTCCTCCCTCCACGCCTTCCCCACCCCCAAGCCCAGGGAGAGGGCAGTGTTGCCAGGTGTGGGCACTTAGGCCAGGTGGGAAGAGGAGCCTGGAGTCCAGCCTATCCTCAATGCCTCATTCTGGTTTGGAGGGGCGCGCAGGGCGGGCCCCACGCCCTACCTACCTGGTTGGTGAGCGGAAAGAGCAGCAGCAGCGCGCAGGCGGGCGAGGGCACCGAGCGCAGCGCGTCCTCCTCCAGCCCCAGCACGTCCACAAAGCGCCACTGGCCGGCCACCCCCAGCCGGGCCAGCACCTGCGGAGAGGAAGGGAGACAAGGCGGCCAGGCTCAGGGGAGGCAGACACCCTCCTCAAAGCCTGGGAGGAGTCCCCGCCCGGCCCCCCGCCCCGCCGGGGCGATGACACAGCAACAAAGCGCGGCCCACACGTGGCTCCCGCGAAGCCGGAGCAGCCGAGGCCCCGCGGCCCCGGCCACGCCCTCGGGAGCTCGGCTTTGAGCTCGCCCCGGGGGTGCAGCCTCCTCCTCCTCCACCTGTATCCACCCCGCCCCCCATGCAGGGGCCCCGGCCGCGCCCAGCCCGGCTCCTCGGAGCCAACGGGGCGCCGCTAAGTCATTGCGAAGCCGCCGGAGCAGGTGGGCGCCTCCGCCTCGGCTATCCTGGAAGGAGGGGGTGCGGGGGGGGGTACCGAGGCCACGCGAGATGCCACTCACTTTGTTCAGCATCTGAAAGACAAACGCAAAGAAAAATAAATAAATAAATAAATAAATAAATAAATAACGGTCAGCGAGCCCGCTACCCGGCGTGGGCTGACCCCCAATCCGTCCAGCGCTCCTGGAAGCACGATGCACCGGACGCTCACCTCGGGGTTGATCTCCATGGGTTTGAGCTGCATCTTGGCGGAGCACAGGTGAGCAAGGCCGCAGGAGGGGAGGACAAACAGCGAGCGGAGCCGCCCAGGCGGCCGCTATAAAGCGCCGGCCGGACGCACTGTGGGTGCCTGCGCGGGGGGGACCGGGCCAGGACCAACGCGGGGGGAACGGCCAGGCTCCGCAGAGCGGCCGCGGACCCCCCCTCCGCGTGGGGCGGAGTGGTTCGGCCCGGCCCCCGAACCTTGCAGCCTCACTCGCTGGTGAGATAATCCGGTGGCGGCGGTGATGGAGATGGATGTGCCGGTGGGCGCTCCCTGAGCGTATGGAACAGTCCTTCTTGATGGAGTCTATTTTTTTTCCCCGAAGTTTCTGGAAACTCTCCCTTTCTACCATGTCACTTACCTGAAATCTCAGGGCTTCTGAAGCGTTGAGGGGAAAAAAGAAAAAAAAAAGAAAAAGCTCCAATTCAACAGGTCTATATTTAATAGGAATATAATAAATAGGTTTCCCAAATCTCGCAGCAGTTTGCATTGGGCCTTAGACAATTTCATCCTCCATGGTTCAATCAGACCAGAACCGAATGTCGTCCTTGAATGGACGGGCTTGAATAAAACGTAGTTTCTGGAATAGAACAGATTTTGCATTAGGAATGCTGATGTCATGTTACTCCCTGGGAGGAATGGTTTGGTCGTGTGGAAGCTGGAGAAACCTGGGCGATGTGAGGGTAATACAGCAAGCAATCAGGGGGTGGGGAGACTACAGAAAACAGATCCAGGGGGGAAAGAGATCTGATTTCCAGACGAAAGGATGTACTAGTGAAAAGAAAAACACCTGTCAAAGAATGGAGGCTTTGGAAAATAAAATTCCGAGTTCAAAATGAAATACAGTAAATAAGAAGGGGAAAAGGCGAACTAAAGAGACCCCTGTTCTCTAATGATCTCAGGTGGGGTTTGTTTTTCCTACCAGCCCATTAAAAAGATGGGAAGGAAAAAGCATATGCCAAAGGTTGAATAAAAAGAGGGAGAAAAACCTCTTAAGAATTGTGTCAGGAAAGCTAAACCTCTGCATGAAGTGGGATTTGCAGAAATGCTAAGGAAGGAAGAAGGTTGGGTTTTTTGGGGTTTTTTTAACTGTGCTTAGAACAAAATAATGATGATGGTGAAAGAGCAGATCTCCTGTTGGGGGTTGGGGGTGAGGAGGGGGTGAAAGGTTAATAAGATAATGAAGAGAAGGAAGGAATCAACATTGTTTGTGTTATTACCTCTCTACCGTGCATCAAATCTTTTGCCTGCCATTTTATTTAATCCTTAGAGTATCCAATGACAAAACTCTTAATAGTGCAATTTTGCAGCTCAGAAACCAAGGCATAAAGGCATGATTTGCTGATGATCACAATAGAAACGTGAGACAGAAGGAAACCCTAGTAAACTGATCTAAGAACACATTCGCCATCCAAGGTTTCACCCATCAGAAAAATGAACTTCACACAGAAAATGAGAGGGAAAATACAAAATAATACGAAGAATTTAGTGAATGAATTTTATGATATGTAAATTATGCCTCAATAAAGTTGTTTTTAAGGGGGGGGGGGCGGTAATAGTTTGAAAGTCAAGACAGGTGAATGGGTAAGTACAAGAACACCTGGCTATGTTGAATGAGTTCTTACCTTCCAACAGAGACAAATTACATCTCAATTTACTTCATTTATTCAACACATACTGACTGATTAAGCCCCTACTGTGTGATGGGCACTGAACGTGGAATTGGGAATATAAAGATGAAAACAATAAATAAACATGGAAACTTCCCTCGTGGAGACTGCATCAATAATAAGAGTGGTGTCGAACGTAGAGCTCAGAAGCATCTACCCTCGCCCAGAGGATCAGAAAGGCTTTCTAAAGTGAGTGACATTTAAGATAACAGCTGATGGACAAAACAAATAGAAAAGTGGTCATGAAAACACTATGAGAAATCTCTGTTCAAGGCATCCACTCAATGAATATTCAAGTTGAGTGCCTACTATGTGCCAGGAAACATCAGAGCAATTAATAAAACCATTAAATCACTCCCTGCTGACAAGGCAATGCCAGAGACTGGACATGACCAAACCTCATACTGATCTTTGAAAAAGCAGGGGGGATGCATGGTTGAAACCACAGGCCAGATTTTGTATCAGTCATCAGCCAAATTTTAGGATTCATCATTTGTGAACTATTAAGGAAAAAAACAAAAACAGAATGGTTTCATTTAGAACAAATTATGTCAGCCAGCACTTATCTCCTTTTCCTTAATGGTTACTAGCTAGACAAGCAAGACACTTCTCATTGTATTCTTGATGATGCCTGGGTTGGTGTTAATTGATATTATAGTTGGGGTGGTTTTACAGTTTATTAAAATTATTCTCCTGAACAGAGTAATCTCAACCTGCAGCCATCTGGCCATGATTTTCACCCTGTATCATTCCGTTTTATTACAGCATGAAAGTAAGAATAAGCAGCCCAAATTATGAGATTTAGAAAATTGAATTTAAAAATAAAGTGATGAAATTTAATAGAGACTTTTGATGATGGTTGTACACTTCTATGATTATACTAAAAATCTTCAAATAAGTGAATATCTCAATAATGCTGTTAAAAACTCAGTAGAGATATGTGTGACGCTCTGCATGTCAATTTTCAGAGAACAGTTAACCTTCATATTAACTTTTTTCTTGATTCTATGGCTATAAAAATAATGTTTTATTACTTTATATATAGTTATGTAATACAGTGGGCTATGTAATATGAATATGAAAAAATATTAAGCCAAAACCGATTTGGCTCAGTGGATAGAGCGTCAGCCTGCGGACTGAAGGGCCCCAGGTTCGATTCCGGTCAAGGGTATGTACCTTGGTTGTGGGCACATCCCCAGTGGGGGGGGGTGCCGGATGCAGCTGATCAATGTTTCTCTCTCATTGATGTTTCTAACTCTCTATTCCCCTTCCTCTCTGTAAAAAATAAATAAAATATATTTCTTTTAAAAATCAAGTGAAAAGTCATAACACTTGGATTTTAATCATTTAAAATGAATACATAAGAAACAGGAAAAACATTTTTTTAAAATCAATCAAACATTTAGGGTAAATGTAGAGCAGACCTGTTATAAATGGAGAAACAAAATCAATGAATAAGTTGTCCTTCATAAATAAAGATACCACTTCTAATTCGCCAGCAATAGAATTTTTTTTTTATCATAAGTATTATTTTTCTAGTAATTGTAAAGATTTAGGATGGATCTTTTGGAAACTACCCCATCTTGTGATTCTGATCACTAATAGGATAGAGCAGTGGTTCTCAACCTTCCTAATGCTGTGACCCTTTAATACACTTCCTCATGTTGTGGTGACCCCAACCATAGAATTATTTTCGTTGCTACTTCATAACTGTAATGTTGCTACTGTTAATGAATCGTAATGTAAATATCTGTGTTTTCCGATGGTCTTAGGTTCTATAGTCACAACGCACAGGTTGAGAACTGCTAGCAGGGTCACCTAAGACGATCGGAAAACACAGATATTTACATTACGATTCATAACAGTAGAAAAATTACTGTTATGAAGTAGCAACAAAAATAATTTTGTGAGCGGGGGTCACCACAACATGAGGAACTGTATTAAGGGGTCGCGGCTTTAGAAAGGTTGAGAACCACTGGGACAGAGATTTGAATATCCTTGGCAGGTCCATTCCACAGTGTTAGGGAGTCAATCCCGAAAGCTCATCCCCAACGTTAGTCAGCACTTCTAGTGGTTTTGTAAACACCAGATTCCCTGTATGAAATCCTGTTCTACCTAGATCAGTTCCAGACTCCTCTATTGGTACTGCATGCTTGTCATTAGTGGTACATGTCATCCTGCCTTAGCGTCCCTCAGTTACTATTCTTGTGCAATTGTAATATTAGAAATCAGAGGGCCGAAACCGGTTTTGCTCAGTGGATAGAGCGTCGGCCTGTGGACTGAAGGGTCCCAGGTTCGATTCTGGTCAAGGGCATGTACCTTGGTTGCGGGCACATCTCCAGTAGGGGGTGTTCAAGAGGCAGCTAATCAATGTTTCTCTCTCATCAATGTTTCTAACTCTCTATCCTTCTCCCTTCCTGTCTGTAAAATATCAATAAAATATTTTTGTGAAAAAAGAAAAAGAAATCAGAGGGCTTTGGTGAGCCTGGATCAGCCACCAATGGTGTAAACATAGGCAGGTTAACTAACCTCTCTGTATTTCAGCTTCCTCAACAGTAAAATGAGGATTTCATGAACTCCATAATTTCTCCCAATTTTGGCATAGCAAGGACCTTGAGCAGCAGTAAAGAGATATACAGACCAAATCATATGAAAGTTTGAGTAAAGTCTACTTTTATCTCTAATTCTTCAATTTTAGCCGTTAGACTTTTAAAATATCACTAGGATACAATAAACAAGATTTATCGGTTAAAATTTATTTCCGAAGATGCTTTAGAGATATTTGTTACACATTTCCTTTTATCAGAAGATAGGTATATGAGGAATAGGATAAGCAGGAATGAAATTTAAGTCTACAAATATACCAGGAAGAAATGTTTTCTTGAGAACACTGCTGCGTCCTAAGACCTAACCAAACATTTTTTTTCAGAATCCTTAGAGTGAATAGATCAATATATAGGTGTGTCCTGGTCTTACCTGGACATTTAGTGCCAATAGCCTAAAAATATGAAACATTTTTTTAAAAATCTGAACAAGTTAAACTGGGAAGAAAAAAACAAATCTCAATCCATAAATTCACTACCCTAAGAAATTTTCAGTCTCATTTCTCCACATATTCCTTCCAGTACTTGGCCAGTTGAATAGCAAATTCTGTTGGGTTCCCAACAAAAATGTGTTCTCTTCTTCCTTCCCAACCTGGCTGCCCACTGTTCTAGCCTCAACTCAATACTGCTCTCTCAGACCCCAGCTCAAGCCTACTTTCTTTGGAGGGAGTGAAGAGAGTGAGGGGGGAAAGGAGGGCTGCCCTTGGAGCTTTCATTTGCCTATTGTGAGACCAGCAGTATCTATATAGTATATAAAAAGCCAGTGGCCAGAATGCTGCAATGACCTGAACAACCCGTCGCTATGACGCCCCCTCTGGCCAGTGAACCAGCCCAATCAGGGGGTGTGGCCGGCCAGTCAACCTCCCCCAGCCTCTTCCCCAGGCATCCCCACCTCTGATGGGCCCCCACTGCTCCCATCAGCCCGCAGCCCCACACCCTTGCAGACCCTGCCTCTGATCACCCCCCACACACACACACACCAATAAGAAGTGGGAGATGGCTGGCCAACCTCCTGCAGCCCCTTCCCCTGCCTGGCCCCTCTCCAATCGGCCTGAGGCCCCGCCCCCCAGTCAGCTCCACCCATGATCGCCCCTCCCCCCACTTCAATCAGGGGCAAGGCCAGCTGGCCAACCACCCATGGCCCCTCCTCAGGCCACTGGCCCCAATCGGCCCCCTCCATCCCATTAGAGTAGGGGTGTCGAACTCAATCAGAGAAGGGGCCAAAATCTAAAATCCAGCCTAAATCGCGAGCTGAATGGTTTACTGAACAGTCATAAACTGACAATGTCATAAACTGACAGCAGAGTGCAGTGATGACAGCGCGGTGCGGGCCACATTGCAAGGCCTGGTGGGCTGGATTTGGCCGCGGGCCTTGTGTTTGACACATGTGCATTAGAGGGTGAGGCTGACTGGCCCACCACCCATAGCCCTCCCCATGGCTGGCCCCGCCCCTATCAGCCCTCATCCCAATTGGGGGTGGGGCCCGCCGACCCATCACCCTCAACCCCTCCCGCAGTCAGCTGGGCCCTGATCAGGCCCCGATCAGATCAGGCTGCTGGCCAACATGCCATCTCCTTCTCCTGAGAGTTCCAGCCCCGATCTGCCCCAATTGGGGGCCGGGCAAGCCAGACCCCACCTGTGCACAAATTCGTGCACTGAGCCTCTAGTTTTAAATAATGTGTCCTACACAGTGTCTCAGTACATCTTCAGTGGAAGATCCCTCAGAGCACTAGGTCAGCCATAATACCAGAAGCTGTACTTGTTTCTTTTTATTAGCTATCAAACTTTCATCAATGGCCCCTACTCCTTAAAAACTGCCCTTGTGAAAACTGGTCAGAACTGAGCCTCCTGCCTATCCCAGTAAGGGGACTCTGATCACCTAAGGAGAGTGGGAAGCACATTGTATCTCAAGAAGGAAAAACAAAAAGAAATCCACATTGTATCTCACCAAAAAGAATTTCTAAACATCCATGCTTAGGTATAACCAGTGAAACTGGAAACACTAAGAACCCAGAAAGATTTTAGAAACAGCCCTTGAGTGAAAATGACAATCTCCTCAAGGAAGCTGGATAATGGAATAATACCTCCATTGTTGAGAGAAAATAACCACCATCCTTGAATTTCATATTCACAAAAGTATCTTTCAAAAGCAAAGGTGAAAAAAATGTACATTTATAAACAGAATTTTATAAGTACATTTATAAATGTGTACTTTATAAGTACAGGTACTTATAAAGCCGAATTTACTACCTAGAAACCTATCTATGCAAAGAAACTTCTAAAGGATATAAAGAAAAAAGAAAATGATTCAGTAGGTAGTCTGAAAAAGAGGATTAAAATAATATTCAGTGGAAATCTGTATGCAAATCCAAATAAGTAATATTTGTGTATAATAATAATAACATCTAATTTGGGGTGTTAATAGAAAGAATAGAGCTAAATACTGTTCTATAGAATATGTGTGAAGAAAGGAAGTGTCATGAGAGTAAGAGTATTCTAAGATCCCTTTACTTTCTGGCAGAGGCTAAGAAATCATTTAGCTTTAGACTTTGTTAAGTTAAATAGTCATAGTAACATCTCAAGGGGAATTAATAAAGGAAAAAGTATCTAAGTTCAAATAATTAGAGATAAATAGAAAAGGAAAGAAAAAAACAGCACCCCCAGATGGGAAAATAAGAAAATAGAAAGCATAGAAAATCTAGGACAAATAAAAGTAACAAGGTAAGATGGGGAGGGTGGGGGGGAATTGAAAAGGTCCACATTAAAAATCATACTAAATATTAATGGACTAAAATGTTTTAACAAATTTGATTTTTTAAATATAGATAACTGCTATTTTTAAGGGACATTTTAAAGCATACAGATATTGTAGGAAGCAGTTATAGGGTGAAGCCTCCGACTGACCTGCTGGCAAAGTCACAAACAAGTCCCAGCTTGGAGGGCACAGCCCTCTAAGCTAGGGGTGTCGAACTCAATCAGAGAAGGGGCCAAAATCTAAAATCCAGCCTAAATCGCGGGCCGAATGGTTTACTGAACAGTCATAAACTGACAATGTCATAAACTGACAGTGGAGTGCAGTGATGATAGCGCGGTGCAGGCCACATTGCAAGGCCTGGCGGGCTGGATTTGGCCCGCGGGCCTTGTGTTTGACACATGTGCTCTAAGCATAATTAAGCCTGATCTTGTGACTGCTCCCTAGATCTTTCCTGGGTAGCTAGTGGGCTGTGGGAGGGGCAGCAAGTGCTGCCAAAACAAGTGAAACTTACAAGAACATTGTAAATTACCTTGTTTGTCCCTGACTATAAATAAAGCATCAGCTCTGCAGGCTGGATCTGTTGTGTGGCCTCAGCCAGGCACAGAAGATCCACCTAGACCCAGCTTTTTCTCTTTGTCTATCATTTCTCCATCCTTCATCGACCCCGCTCAGGCTCGCTGAACCCTTGGCTGGCGCGGCAAGAAGAAAATAAAGGGAAGGGGACAAGCGTTTCAGGAAAAAACAACAAAGAAACCTAGTACAACAATATATTAATATCAGTGTTGTTAAGCAAAAACATTATTAGAGGTAGAGGGCATCAGTATGCTTATTGAATTTGCCAGGAAGATATAACAATTCTAAAATTGTGTGCTCCTAATAAACTAGCCTCAACTGTGTAAAACAAAAATGAATAGGACCACTGGGGAAAATAAATAAATCCACCATCACCAGGAACCCACCTTTCTCAATTATTTATAAGTCAAACCCACAATGTAGGGAGGAGTATGGTTTCTGGTTAAAACACCTATGTGTGATTTTCCAAGCATGACCCCAGGCCATGACGAAGGCTGCACCTGGCACACCTCCCGGGGGAGGTGCCCTCCCCACACCAGATCTGGGCGCACCGATGCAGCGCAGCCTCTGAGGGGAGTTGCATTCAAGCACTGGGCCCCTCTGACCAGTCATGCTCTTCACACACATTCCCAGTCCCAGAGCCTTCATTTCTAGGTCTCTTTAAAAAAAATTTTTTTTAATTTTATTTATTGATTAAGATATCACATATTTGCCAAAACCGGTTTGGCTTAGTGGATAGAGTGACAGCCTTCGGACTGAAGGGTCCCGGTTTGATTCCAGTCAAAGGCATGTACCTTGGTTACAGGCACATCCCCAGTGGGGGGGGGGGGGGGGCGTGCAAAGAGGCAGATGATGGATGTTTCTCTCTCATCAATGGTTCTAACTTCCTATCCCTCTCACTTCCTCTGTTAAAAATCAATAAAATATATTTATTAAAAAAAAAAGATATCACATATTTGTCCTCATCTCCCCCATTCCCATCCTAAACCCCTCCCCACGTGTGCCCCCACCCCCCTGTTGTCCATGACCACTGGTTACGCTTATATGCATGCACACAAGTCCTTTGGTTGATCTCTCCCCCTTACCCCCACCCTCCCCTGCCTTCCCTCTGAGGTTTGACAGTCTTATTGTCAAAGGTCTGTTTTTGTTCCTCAGTTTATGTTGTTCATTATTTCCCCTAGATGTGTGAGATCATGTGCTCCAAGAAATACACTTATAAGAACCAAAACCGAGACCAGCCATAATGGTTATGCTGAGAGGCAAATGAATCAGTCTGTAGTGAGTTCCTTTCTGGGCCAACAGTTCTTTTGAGTCCCAATTTCAATGTCAAACAGTTCCTCATGTGTACATGTCAGCCATGACATTTTAGTTCTGGGTGGTGGACAAAGGGTGGTGATGCAGGTCCGGCCCTCTCTGGTTTGGTCCTGGGCCATTTCTAGGTCTCTCCATCTGAGCCGGGGCAGAGGTCTTCAGCTGCCTCTGCAGAGGCCTCCTGAAGCGGGCAATGGGGAAAACCTGGAAGACATGTTTACTCAGGCGGCCTCAGTACTTTTCCACTCCTAGCTCTTTCCCCTCCCCCTCCCCCTGACCCCGGTGTCCATAAACTATTGAGATCTTTTGTTCCTGGACTCCCTCAACAGTGAAATGACTCCCACATCTCCATCTCCATTGATCCACCTGACCTTGCCCAGCGCATCATTCCGTGGGGGAAAATGAAACGGGAGGAGTCTGCACTTTCTCCTGCTCAGCCTCTTGCTGGTACGGTAGCATTAAGCGATTAAAGGCTTAGCTCTTTCATTTTTGGCTTGTTGCTTCAATCAGCTACTCTGACTCCTGGCAGCTCAGGTCTTTCTTTCTCTTCCCCTCAACCTCCCCCCTCTTCCCACCACTTTCTCTGTCTCTGTCTCTTTCCCAGCTGAGATGGCTGAGCTTCTGACATAGATTTTTTTAAAAAAAATTTTAAATTAATTTCAGAAAAAAAGGGAATGAGATATAGAAATATCAATGATGAGAAATAATCATTGGTCAGCTGCCTCCTACATGCCTCACATGGGATCGAGCCTGCAACCCGGGCATATGCGCTGACCAAGAATGAAACAGTGACCTCCTGGTCAACACTCAACCACTGAGCCATGCTGACCAGGCATGACAGATTTAAAAATAATTTTTTTTTAGCTCTGGGTGATGTAGCTGGAGGATCATCCCATCCATCAAGAGGATTGGGGGTTCAATTCGCAATCAGGGCATATACCTAGGTTGCCGGTTCCATCTTCAGTGGGGGCACATCAGGGTGAATATAGGAGGCAACCAATTGATGTTTCTCTCTCCCTCTCTCTCTAAAATCAATACACATATCCTTGGATAAAGATTTAAAAAAAAAAATTTTTAAACACCACAATTAATCTTAATATAATGGACATATGTGAAACTTTGTACCCGTGACAGGAGTGGTCCAGCCATGAAGACGGAAGAGAAACAGTTCAGAGATGAAAGGCACTGACAACACCTTGCCATACTAGGAGACAGCAGCTGCTTGTTGCTGAAGGATGCCCAGGACCAAACGAGAAACGGTCAGACCTGTATCACCACCATTTGTCCACCAACCAGATCTGAAATATCATGGCTGACATGTACACATAAGGAACTGTTGGACATTGAAATTGGGGCTCAAAAGAACTGGTGGCCCAGAAAGGAACTCACTACAGACTGATTCATTTGCCTCTCAGCATAACCATTATGGCTGGTCTCAGTTTCGGTTCTTGTAAGTGTATTTCTTGGATCACGTGATTTCACACATCTAGGGGAAATAATGAACAACATAAACTGAGGAACGAAAACAGACCCAGAGACAGAGAAGCAGCGATCAGACTGTCAAACCTCAGAGGGAAGGTAGGGAAGGGTGGGGGTAAGAGGGAGAGATCAACAAAAGGACTTGTGTGCATGCACATAAGCCTAACCAGTGGTCATGGACAATAGGGGAGGGGGGCGGCATAAATAGGGAGGGTTTTGGAATGGGAATAGAGGGATGAGGACAATTATGTGATACAATAATCAATAAATCAATTTTTTTTAAAAAAAAGAAAAGATAGAGCCAAAAGACTGAACATTAACTGAAAAATAAAAAAGAAAAATAATAATTTTAAAATGTGCATTCTTCTCAAGGTCTCATGAAGCATTTACAAACATTGATTAAGCATCCTATCTAATAAAGAGGGAATATGCTAATTGACCCTCATGCCATCACAAAAGATTGTGGCACCCACAACCAATAAGGAGGTTATATGCTAATTTACTGCATTGCCCTCAAAGATAGCAGCATCCACAACCAATACAGAGGAAATATGCTAATTGACTGCCATGACCTGAAAGGTGGCGGTGCCCACAGCCACAAGATGGCAGCATCCAGCCCCTCAGCCCCACCGGGGTGACAGGCATGTCTAGCCAATACATGCACCTGCCTCCGGAGTCCTCCAGTCCCCTCAGTTCCTCAGCCACCCAGGGCCACTCGAGGCTCAGGTAACCAGAGCTGGCCAAGGCTTGTACTGCCAGCAGTGGCAGCAGATTGTGTGATGGGGTATCGCCTTCCCCTGATTGCCTGGTCACCTCCTGCCCCTGAGGGCTCCTGGGCTGTGAGAGGGGGCAGGCAGGGCTGAGGGAAGCCCCTCTCCAATGCATGAGTTTTCATGTACCGGGCCTCTAGTTTAGTTAATAAAGCATGACTCATGGACTCTGTAAAACCAAGTAGACCATTTTTTCAAATTGTAATGCAAGTTATTCAAATAACAATGAAATGACAAATGAGGCATAAAATAAACTTTGGAAATGGAAATGCCCACTCTTTAGTAGATCATAGGTCCAAATAGAAGTTATAATTGAATTGTAAAAATATTGGGTCGGCAACTAAGTAATTGCGGATTTTTTACAGAAAATCAAAGACAATTTTTTCATGGAACTAAATAACTTTATTCTGTAATGTATTGCCCATTTTGATCAATGACCTTTTGCCATCTTTCAGGCAGCATCATAATCCCACGTTCAAAAAACTTCTGGTTTTTATTAGCAAAAAACTGAATCAGGTACGATTTGACATCATCATCATTATTGAAATTTTTACCATTCAAGGAGTTTTGTAAAGATCGAAACAAAAAGTAATCAGATGGTGCAAGGTCAGGACTATATGGTGGATGTGGCAAAACATCCCAACCAAGCTCCATTAATTTTTGCCGAGTGACCAAAGATGTGTGTGGCCTTGCATTGTCATGATGGAATACAACACCTTTTCGATTTGTCAATTCGGGCCGCTTTTCTTCAACTGCATTGTTTAATTTCGTTAGTTGTTCAATGTAGACATCAGAATTGATTGTTCGGTTGGGTGGTAAGAGTTCAAAGTAGACAATTCCTTTGTAATCCCACCAAACTGATAACAAAACCTTCTTTTGATGAATATCAGCTTTTGATGTTGTTTGAGTTGGTTCACCTGGCCTGCTCCACG
This sequence comes from Pipistrellus hanaki, assembly GCF_964339955.1. Taxonomy (NCBI): domain Eukaryota; kingdom Metazoa; phylum Chordata; class Mammalia; order Chiroptera; family Vespertilionidae; genus Pipistrellus; species Pipistrellus hanaki. The sequence continues at coordinate 187,280,328 of NC_140503.1, forward strand.
ATCTTTTCCGCTTGATATTGTTGTAAACAACCCATTTTTCATCGCCAGTTATCAGTCGTTTTAAAAATGGATCATTTTCATTACATTTCTTTAGCAAATCGCAGCTGCTAATGCGTTGCGTTAACTGTGATTCTTTAATTTCGTGAGAAACCCATGTATCGAGTTTTAAAACACAGCCAAGTTGTTTTAAGTGATTTTCAATGCATGTATGTGATACATAAAGCTTCTCTGCAATCTCACGTGTTGTACTGTGACAGTCCAAATTGATTATTGCTTTGATTAGGGCATCATCAACTTCAACTGGACGACCAGAGCGTTTTTCATCTTTGAGTGAAAAATCACCAGAACGAAATTTGGCAAACCAATTTTGACACTGCCGTTCTTTTAAGGCTTCGTCACCATAAACAGCACATAACTTTTTATGAGCTTGCGATGCGTTTTCCCTTTGCGGAAATAAAAAAGCAAAATATGACGAAAATGTTCCTTTTGATTTTCCATTTTTCAACGAACACCAAACGAAAACTACAAAACAGATCAAAAAACTTTTTTTACTGATTAACAGCTGAATAGCCAACTATCAAATAACAAAATGTGTTTTACATTTGTACTACGTCTGCAAACCTAAAAATTCAACTGAAGCCATATATGTGTGAAACCCGCAATTACTTAGCTGCCGACCCAATAGTAGAGGCCTGGTGCATGAAAATTCGTCCACTCAGAGAGTGGGGGTCCCTCAGCCCAGCCTGAGCCCTCTCACGGTCCAGAACCCTCAGGGGATGTCCACTTGCTGGCTTAGGCTCCCAGTGGGGAGCGGGCCTAAGCCATTAATCTGACATCCTTAGTGCTGCTGTGGAGGCAGGAGAGGCTCCCAACACTGCCAATGTGCTCGCCAGCCATGAACCAGCTTCTGGCTCAGCGGCACTCCCCGTGTGGAAGCACACTGACCACCAGGGGGCAGCTCCTGCATTGAGTGTCTGGCCCTGCTGGTCAGTACAAGTCATAGTGACTGGTCATTCCAGGTCTCATTCATTGTTAGGGTCAATTTGCATATTACCCTTTATTATATAGAATTTAGAACTAAAAAATAAAAGTTAAAATGTCATAATTTATGAGATGTAATGAAAGTAATATTTGAGGGACATTTACAATTTTAAATGCTTATATTAGCAAAGAAGAAATGGAGAAACTTAGTGAGCTAAGTATTCAACTTAAGAATTAGAAAAAGAACACCACAATAAACTCAAAACAAGTAGAAGAAAGCAGATAATAATGAGCAGAAATAGATGATACAGTAAAATGCAATATAGTCAACAAATGAAAGTTGTTTTTCTTAAAAGATTAATAAAATAGACAATCATCTGTCAGGATTTATGGAGGGGAAGAGATTGTGCAGACATGGACAATATTAAGGATGTAAAATGGGAAAATAATTACATATACATTTTAGATTTAAAAGACAATGGAATATTCTGAGCAATTTTATGCCAATGAATTTGAAAACTTAGAGATAAGCTTCAAATACGTAGAAAAATAGAAAGCCTTCTTTGTGGAAGAAAATAAAGCAGTAATTAAACATCTTTCCATGAAGGAATAGTCAGGTTTATGGTGAATCTGACCAAACACTTAAGTGACAGATCATTCGTTCTTATATAAACTATTCCTGAGATGATAAGCAAAAGGGAATGCTGGCCTACATGAGATGGGAGGTGAGAAGAGGGGAGGGAGGGCAGTGATGACAGCATAAGGACCTCTACAAATTTGCCTCTTTAGAAAAGATTTCTCCACATCCTCCCCGACACTTGCTATTCTTCTTTCTATCATAGCCATCCTTCTGAGTGCGAAGTGGTATCTCACTGTCATTTTGATTTGTCTTTCCCTGATGGCTAACAATGTTGGGCATCTTTTCATGTGCTTATTGACCATTTGTATATCTTCTCTGGAGAAATTTCTATTTACTATGACCTTCTGAATCCACTCCAATAATAGGTTTGCTCACAGTACTCCACCAAAGTTTTCCTGGATACAGTTCCTCCTTCCTTCAAGAGTCCTTTTTTGTCTTCCTTCCTTTCTTCCTCCTCACTAGAAGATATTTTTCCATTGATTTTTAGAGAGAATGGAAGAGAGAGGGAAAGACAGAGGAAATTTCAATATGGCAGAAACACATCGATTGGTTACCTCCTGCAGGTGCCCAACTAGGGCCCAGGTCGGGGAGGAGCCTGCAACTGAGGTACGTGCTCGTGACCGGAATTGAACCCGGAACCCTTCGGTAGGCAGGCCAATGTTCTATTCACTGAGCCAAACTGTCTAGGGCTTGTCTGGCTTTTTTCAAACAAATTTTCATGTCTTTTTTTTTTTTTTTTTTTTTTTAATCTTCTAATGTATTATTCTCATCTTATGGTAAAAGAAGTAAATTCGGCCGAAGCCGGTTTGGCTCAGTGGATTCAGCGTCGGTCTGCGGACTGAAAGGTCCCAGGTTCGATTCCAGTCAAGGGCATGTACATTGGTTGCGGGCACATCCCCGGTAGGGGGTGTGCAAGAGGCACCTGGTCGGTCGATGTTTCTCTCTCATCGACGTTTCTAGCTCTCTATCTTTCTCCCTTCCTCTCTGTAAAAAATCAATAAAATATATTAAAAAAAAGAAAAAAGAAAAAAAAAAGAAGTAAATTCGTAGTAGATATGTAACCTTCCTAAAATCATACAGTAATGAGTTAAGCGATGGCTCTGGAATTCCAACCCAATTCTGCCCGTCACCTCAATGTGTTATAAGTTAAGCCGCAAATGGTTCCATTAGTTGTCAAAAGTTATAATGGCAGTGAGTGGCAAAAGTAGGACAGAAACCCGGCTCTTGGATATTTATGTGGCTATTAGAGCATGATGACTTCTGTTGGGTTTCACTAAGACCACATTTTTTGAAGTCCCAGTCATTAACTCGACCTTGATGATGGCCATGGACAGAAGATCCCAGGTAGTGTGTTCTGACAGAGCTTCCTTCAACCCAGTTTCTTTCAGCTCCTCAGAATAGAGGAATCTTCTGAAGAAGCTGCCTTTGATGTCCTGTGGATTACTGGCCTCTTTAGAAAGACACCTGAGCTGGCTGAGGTTAAATAAAGGAAACCTCTGTTAGTTTGGGCTCCTTCCCTCCCTCTTTTCTCTGCTCCTTCTACATCCCTTCCTTTTTCCTCTCCTCTCTCTCTTCCCCTCCAGTTTTCTTCTGCAGTATTTATTTGCAGCGAATCCTCATTGTCACTTTTGCTATCATTGCTTTATACTCTAGGTCAGTGGTCGGCAAACTGCGGCTCGCGAGCCACATGCGGCTCTTTGGCCCCTTGAGTGTGGCTCTTCCACAAAATACCACGGCCTGGGCGAGTCTATTTTGAAGAAGTGGTGTTAGAAGAAGTTTAAGTTTAAAAAATTTGGCTCTCAAAAGAAATTTCAATTGTACTGTTGATATTTGGCTCTGTTGACTATTGCCGACCACTGCTTTAGGTGACCTAGACTGCCAGAGTAATGCATGGAATTGGAGCAAAAAGGCTTGGTTTGTGACTCCTAAAATAGTCACGTTCTTAGAGCTTGATTTCTAATTAACATATTATTAGGCTTATTTGATGCCTTTATATCTAAGAGATTACTAAAGTTTTATGTTTAATGCTTTTTTTAGTAACTGCAAGGTTTGATTAGTGGTTTAGATGTTGTTTACATCTTGAAAAACGAGTTTTAAAAGATAGAGAATGAAAAAGATGGTTTGCAGTGGTCTTCCCCTTATCCACAATTTTATATTAAATGGAAAATTCCAGAAATAGACAATTCATAAAATTTAAATTGTGCGCCATTCTGGGTAGTGTGATAAAATCTTGCACCGTCCTGCTTTGTCCAGCGCCCAGGACATGAATCATCCCTTTGTCCTGCTCCCCAATCCTTAGTCACTTAGTCTCAGCTTTCAGATCAGTTGTCAGAAAGAGAGAGAGAGAGAGAGAGAGAGAGAGAGAGAGAGAGAGAGACCATATTCATATAACTTTTTTACAGTATATTGTTATAATTGTTCTATTTTATTATTAGTTATTAATGACCCAGTGCATGAAATTCATGTACATTAAAAGGGGGACCCAGAGTCAAGCCCCGCCCACCCACATGCACCTCAAAATCGCATGAGACCCAGACCCGGCTGTGTCTCCCCCCCCACCCCACCCATTGGGCTAGATCCAGATCCAATCAGTCCCACCCTTGTCAAGCCCCACTGGGCAGAGGGCGTAGCCTCAGATCCCCTGGCCCGGCACCAGGATGGGGGCATGGCCTGAGGTCTCCCAGATGAGGTGGGAGTGGAGGGTGGGGGGTGTGTGCCTTGAGGTCCCCTGTCAAGCCCTACCAGGCAGGGGCGCAGCCTCAGGTCCCCCGTCAAGCCCCAGTGGGGACGAGTGCCCAGCCTCAGGTCTCCTGGCCTGGTGCTGGGGTGGGGGGTGCAGCCTGAGGTCCCCCAGCCTGGCACTGGGGAGGGGGGAGCAGCTTGAAGTCTGCTAGCCCAGCACCAGGACGGGAAGCACACTTTGAGGTCTCCCGTCAAACCTGCCAGGCAGGGGTTACAGCCTGAGGTCCCCTGGCCTGGCACAGGGGCAGAGGGTGAGGCCTGAGGTCCCTGTCAAGCCCCACAGGGTGGGGGGCATGGTTGGAGGTCCCCTGACCTGGTGCCAAGGCAAGAGGCACAGCCTGAGGTTCCCGAGCCTGACACCCCGGCCTGAGGTCCCCTTATCAAGCCCCACGGGGGTGGGGGGTATAGCCTCAGGTCCCTGCTGATTGCTCATCAAGGCTCTTTAAGGGAACTTGGCTTCAGCTGAGGGTACAACCATCTTTGTGATGGAGTGATGGTCAATTAGCATATCCCCTCTTTATTATATAGGATTGTTTTAAATCTCTTAGTGTGCCTAATTTATAAATTAAACTTTATCATAGGCGTGAATATTCAGGAAAAACATAGCATATTCAGGGTTCAGAACTATCTGCAATTTCAGGTATACACTGGGGGGTCTCAGATAAGGGGAGTTACTGTATATAACGAGTAATGACAAGAAACCCTGGAAAAGGCATTGAAAGTATTGAATGCTTGTCAATAGGCAGAGAAAAGACCTTCGGATTGTTTAAGATTTTCTGCTTAAATAATAATATTGTGTACCACTTCTGTGCTCTATGCGTGTAAAGCTAAATGTCAGAAACCATATGCTTCAATTAAATTTCTGAGGATATTGGCTAACTAGCCTATGAAAAATAATATTCTATATCCACTGAGGCAACGTATATAAGGAGTTAGGAGAAACAGTGACAGCAGCTCCCATATCACAAATACAAGCTAGAAAACTCCTGGGGAATTTTCCATATAAACATTAATTGGTACGGGAGCCTGAGACTGACTTATAAAACTGCAAGCTGGAAGGGAATAGAAGTCGTCTGGCTATAGGTGCCTCGTTTTCCTGGATTTATGCCCAGCAGCTCAGCAGAGTAGGAAGAAAGTACTAAACAATTTTTAAAACAATATTGATGAGAGAGGGACAAATCAACCTTTGTCCTTTCTCCTGAAAAATCCCAGGTTATAGTTATGAAATTCTATTTATGAGGTCTTATTTTATTTATGAGATCCTATTCTATTTATGAGAAATAGTATGTAAGTCTTGTTTTAGAGATGAACTGTATGCATGATGAACTTACACATGGAACCTGGCAAATTTTTATAAAGACATAAACAAAATGTAATGAGATTCTTTGACTTCTATACTTGTGAAACCTGTTTGATCTGATCTCTGCTGTTCTCAAATTTATCTTCTATTTATTTTTACGGAGATACCAGGCCTGAGGTTATACATAGGGCGCAATTTATATAGGTGAAAAGAGAGAAATAAATGTATCATGATTAAAGAAAGAAGTCAAAGTTTTCCGTTTAAACTAACCAATTGCAAAACACAAAGCTGAGAGAATAAAAGCTTAAAGTGAGCATTGAGGGTAAAAGGTGGGAAATGAAATGTTCTAAATTCAGGCCACATTTCAACTCTTTTGACTTCAGTGACATTGTATTGCAGGGATACCAAGTTCCTGGATCTCTCTATTTTTGTATGTCCTACATCCTATGAGCACAAAGAGTGGAGAAGACACAGAATATGCAGAGAGATGAGGACATCCACATATTTTCCAATCATCTTAGCAAAGTGATTTCATCTCTCTGAACTTCACTTTCCCGTATGTATCATGAAACTGCCCATAGTCCCCACCTCACAGAGAGCTACTGGGATGAAGTGAGTTCATGCATTTAAAGTGCTTATTAAACACAGCTGACATTGAACATCACAGTAGTTTCAGGTATACAGCATAGTGATTAGATATTTATGTAACTGACTAGAGGCCTGGTGCACAACATTTGTGCACTGGGGAGCATGTGTCCCTCAGCCCAGGCTGCGCCCTCTCGCAATCCGGGACCCTTTGGGGGATGTCCGCCTGCCAGCTTAGGCCCTGTGGGAAGCTGGCCTAAGCCCACAGTCGGACATCCCCTGAGGGGTCTGAAGTGCTGCTGTGGAGGCAAGCGAGGCTCCCGCCACTGCTGCTGCAATCGCCAGGCAGGAGCCCAGCTTCTGACTGAGTGGTGCTCCCTCTGTGGGAGTGCACTGACCACCAGGGAGCAGCTTCTGCACTGAGCGTCTGCCCCCTGGTGGTCAGTGCATGTCATTCCATTGTTCCCTCGATTTGCATATTAGGGTTTTATTATATAGGATGAGGTGATCCCCCTCATCCCTGGTAAGTCTAGTACCTACCTGGCACCATACATACTTATCACAATATCATCCTATCATATAAAGAGGGAATATGCTAATTGACCATCACACCCTCACAAAAGATGGCGACACCCACAGCTAGTAAGGAGAGAATATGCTAATTGACTGCCTCACCCTAAAAAATGGGGCACCCATAGCCACAAGATGGCAGTGCCCAGTCTCCTCATCCCCACCGGGGCAGCAGGTGAGCGCACAGCCAGGCCCTCCTCCAGGCTCATCTGGCTTCTCTGTGTGCCTGCCTCTGGAGTTCCCCAGTCCTCTCAGCCCCCAGCTACCCAAAGCCAGCCCGAGGCACAGGCAAGCTTTGGATGTCAGCTGCCCGGCCGCCCAGGGCCAGCCTGAGGGATGACCAAATGACTGAACAAGCAGGCTGCATGGGGTGACCAGGTCAGCAGGTGGGCTGTGAGAGGCTATCAGTCTGGTGGGGGAGGAGACAGTGGGGGACGATTAGGCTGGTGGGGGGCAGTGAGGTGTGACCAGGCCAATGGGGGGCCAGTTAGGGGTGACCAGGCCCGCTGGGGGTGGGGGGTGGGGGTTGGGGGTCCGAGGAGGGAGAGTTAGGAGCAACCAGGCTGACAGGGATGGGGTAGTTGGGAATAACCTGGCTGGCAATGGGGGGGTGGGGGCAGTTAGGGGTGTCCAGGCAGGTGAGTGATTAGGAGTCACCGGTCCAGGATTGTGAGAGGGATGTCCCGGATTGAAGAGGGTACAGGCTGGGCTGAGGGAACCCCCTTACCCCGTGCACAAATTTCGTGCATGGGGCCTCTAGTAGATTATATTCTGTAAACTGTACTTTACATCTCCATGCCATCATTCTGAATAAATACATTATTTTTTCAATCTTCTAGAGGCATATCTTTTTCATAGTACAACTTTTCATGTTTATTAACAGATCAAAATATGTGTAGTGCCCAAATTGATTTGGCTTAGTGGATAGAGCATTGGCCTGCAGACTGAAGGATCCCAGGTTCGATTCTGGTCAAGGGCATGTATCTTAGTTGCGGGCACATCCCCAGTAGGGGGTGTTCAGGAGGCAGCTGATTGGTGTGTCTCTCTCATCAATATTTCTAATCCTCTATCCCTCTCCCTTCCTCTCTATAAAAAAAATCAATAAAATACATTTAGAAAAAAAGATTATATATATATATATATATATATATATATATATATATATATGGCTTCTTTTTACTGTATAAGATGCCAAAAGTAGATAATTTTATGGTCAGCAAGAGAGAACGAGAGGGCACTTAGCAAATAGCTGTCAGGGTGTCAAACATGGTAATGATTACAAGGGGAGGGACTAAATACATATTTTAAGTTGGTTTTGTGGTTAATCTGGGTTCTCTCCTTTTCTTGCCTTGTCAATTGCCCATGCATTTTGCTCCGAGGACACCAAGTTCTATCTCCATAAATCTCTCAAAGTCAGGATCCCTCTTTACTGCCAGTCTGACCTTGCTGATTATTATAATTGTGACCTCTGGCTATTTAACTAGCAGTGGAATTGCTGGGTTAAACAGTAACTCTATGTATGACTTTCTGATGCACTGCCAGACTATTTTCCCGAAGTGGCTGCACCATTTTACATTTCCACCAGCAGTGTCCCAATTTCTCCACATCCTTGCCAACACTTGTGATTGTAGCCATCCTACTGGGTGTGAAGTGGTATCTAATTGAAGTTTTGATTTGCATTTCCCTGGTGGCTAATGAGTTAATCTTCTTTTCGTGTGTGATCTGGCCACTTGGATGTCTCTTTGGATTACTTGCTCACTTTAAAAAAATATAACTTTTCTTATTGATTTCAAAGAGGAAGGGAAAGGAAGAGAGAGATAGAAACATCAATGATGAGAGAATCATTGATCGGCTGCCTCTTGCTGCCTCCTGCATGCCCCACACTGAGGATTGAGTCCATAACCTGGGCATGTGCCCTGAATGGGAATAGAACTGTGACTGCTGATTCATAGGTCGACACTCAACCACTGAGCCATGCCAGCTGGGCTCTTTGCCCACTTTTTAAATTGGGTTGTCTTTCTATTATTGAGTTGTAAGAGTTCTCTATATATTCTAAATACAAGTCCCTTATCAAATATATGATTTGCAAATTTTTTATTCTATTCTGTGGGCTATCTTTCCACAAGGTCATCTAGCAGGGCCCACACATCTATACCAGGTATTTGCAAATCAATAAGACATGTTCCCTGCTATAAGGAGGGTGGAGTTACACAGAATTGGGACACTTGGGTCATCTCCTGTTTTCCTCAGTCTTCTGGCCATTCCTCATCTTTCCAGCCTGTTTTACTGCCCCGGAACTCAATCCTGAACACTCCTTTTCCCCCGAAGCATGTCAAATAAGAATGCGGCCTGCTGGCTGCAAGTTTGACATGCTTGAACTACATTCACCTTATCCATCTGTAAACCAATGATTCCAAAATTTGTCTCCATCTCAGATCTCTTCTCTGAATGCCAAACTCAGCTATATAATTGCCTACTTGACATAGTCCTCTATGTATCCAATAGACACCACAAAGTTAAAATGACTAAGTCTGACTTCTGATATAACTTTTCAATGTGTTCTCCCCCTAGCCTTCTCTGTTTCATTAAATGGGAATCCCATTTTTAATTGCTCAAGCCAAAAAACTTGGAGTGATCTTTGATTCCTTTTTTTTCTCTTATATCCAACATTCCATTTGACAGCAAATCCTATCTCTATATATTCAAAATAGATCCAGCTTTAACTGGTTTGGCTCAGTGGATAGAGTGTCGGCCTGTGGACTGAAAGGTCCCAGGTTCGATTCCGGTCAAGGGCATGTACCTTGATTGCGGGCACATGTCCAGTAGGAGGTGTGCAGGGGGCAGCTGATTGATGTTTCTCTCTCATCAATATTTCTGACTCTCTATCCTTCTCCCTCTCTGCAAAAAGTCAATAAAATATATATATTTTAAATGTTTTAAAAAAAATAGATAAAGATTCTAACAACTTGTTACCAACTCTCTCACTGCTAACAGCTGGATTCCAGTCAAGACATCTCTTAATTGGATTATTGAGATACCCTTTTGATATCTTCCTGCTTCTGTCCTTATCTACCTCCTACAGTCTATTCTCAACATAGTAGCATGAATGAGCTCATTAAAAATAAGTCAGATCATGCAACTTTGCTTATGACATTCCCATGGTTTCTATTTCAAGTGGGGGAAAAAAACCAAAACTCCTACAGTTATCTGCAAGGCCCTACAATGGTCTTGCCTCCCCCCACCCCCTTAGTGCTCTGATGTTATCTTCTCCTATTCCCCCAACCCCTCTCATTAACTACACTCAGCCACATCAGCTTCCTTAGTCATGTTTATGCCACAGGGCCTTTGCACTGCTGTTCCCTTTGCCTGGAATGCTTTTCCTAGGGAGTCTCATGACCATTCCCTACATTCTTCAGGCCTTGGCTTAAATGTTACTGTATCTTCAGGTTTCAGCCATAGAAGCAGAGATACCATGAGTGTTGTGAGAGAAGGAATTTATTTTTATTTTTATTTATTTATTTATTTTATGTATAGGAATTAGATCTTACCCAGCTGTGGAAACAATTGGGGAAGTGAAAGTCTGAGGTGGTGGATTTGGAGGATCAGATAGTCACTAAACAGTTTCCCTGAAGCATTGGTGCAATACAGAGCTTGCAGGGAAATCTGAGATGCCACTAAAGTGGACCACAAACAGGGAGTTTGTGGACAGAGCTATGAGAATCTGTTTCTCTTCTGTATTTACAGCCCAGTCGCCCCCAACTGCCCTCCCCTGCTAGCCTGGTCACCCCCAACTGCCCTCCCCTGCTGACCTGGTTGCCCACAACTACCCTCCCCTGCAGGCACAGTCACTCCCAACTGCCCGCCCCTGCAGGCCTGGTCCCCTCCCAACTGCTCTCCCCTCCCGGCCATCTTGTGGCAGCCATCTTTGACCACATGGGGGTGGCCATCTTGTGAGAGGGCATGAGGGTCAATTTGCATGTTACCTCTTTATTATATAGGACACACATGTCAAACACAAGGCCCGCGGGCCAAATCCGGCCCGCCAGGCCTTGCAATGTGGCCCACACCGCGCTGTCATCACTGCACTCCGCTGGGTTCCATCACAATGACGCACGGTGACATAGGAGGCTTGTGATCTCGCCGGCCGCCTCGCCGGCTGCCGTACTTGCTATCTATTACGCATGCGCATAGATAACAAGTCACGCGAGATTCAGGAGGCGTGACCTATAGTCCGGCATCCGATGTGGTTGTGCGGGTGGCAGAGCAGAGGAGAGAGTGAGTGTGCGGGCATAAAAAATACACAGCAGAAGCTGCCAGTTCCTGGCATAAAGTGCAGGCATAAAAATCGCAACAGAATCTGCTATCTGTACCCAGCCAGGCATTTATTGACTGACTTTTTTTTTCTCCACTCCATCTGCCAAATCAAGCTATCCCTGTGCAGTTTTCAACTTTTTCCTTCTAACGCAGATTTCCAATAAACTACATCTTTTACTGCCAATATTGATCCCAAAATGTCCAGGAAAAGAAAAGTTGGCGGTGAAGGCAGACAATTTAATGACAAATGGGAAAATGAATACATGTTTGTGCTTAGAGAGGGCAAACCAGTGTGTATATTGTGTTATGAGACAGTGTCGGTGATGAAAGAGTACAATATACGTCGTCATTTTGACACCAAACATAATGTTAAGTATGGCAAATATACTTTGGAAGAAAAGCATAAAATTGTTAAAGAACTAAAAGGCAAACTACAATCACAGCAGCAAATGTTTACAAAGGCTACAGCGAAAAATGATGCTGCAGTGAAAGCAAGCTTTATAGTGGCTGAAGAAATTGCCCGTACTTCAAGGTGTTTTTCAGAGGGTGCCTTTTTGAAGCAATGCATGCTAAAAGTGTGTGAGCAAGTATGCCCAGACCAGATACAGAGTTTTCAAAATGTCAGTTTGTCAAGAAACACCATTTCAGATAGAGTTCAAGAACTCTCAGGAAATCTATCATCACAGCTGGCCGAACAGGCATGCAGTTATCTCGCTTTTTCACTTGCTATCGATGAAAGCACAGACAACACTGATACAGTGCAGCTGTCCATCTTTATACGTGCTACGAAGACCGACCTCTCTGTCACTGAGGAACTTTTGGATGTAGCTGCCATGCATGGGACGACGACTGGTAGAGATATATTTGAGGCTGTGGAGAAATCTATAAATAATTTTAAATTACCCTGGGAAAAGTTGGTGGGGCTAACTACTGATGGCGCACCTTCAATGTGCGGAGAAAAGAAAGGCTTGGTTGGACTAATGAAGGAAAGAATGCAAAAAAGTCACTGCCACACACCCTTGATTACTTATCATTGCATTATCCACCAAGAGGCCATGTGTGGAAAAGTTCTGGACATGAATGACATAATGACCACAGTCATTAAAACTATTAACTTTATACGGGCACGTGGCCTGAATCATCGCCAGTTCCAGCAGTTTTTACAGGAGGTGGGTGCAGAGCATGGAGACGTGCCATACCACACAGAAGTAAAATGGCTGAGCAAGAGCGCAGTCCTCAAAAGATTTTTTGAGCTCAGAGAACAAATTGCTCTTTTCATGGAAAGTAAAGGAAAGCCCTTGCCTGAACTGTCGGATCCCGCCTGGCTATGTGATTTTGCTATGATGTGTGACATATGCGAGCATCTCGCCCAACTGAATCTGAAGCTGCAGGGATGCAAACAAGTCATCACGAAGATGTCTGACATGATCACAGCATTCCAGCGTAAACTTCAACTATGGAAGTCCCAACTGGAACAGGACAATCTTGCCCACTTTCCCATTTGTTTGAGTATCTCAACCACTATTTCTGGTACTTTTCCTTGCAGTCGACTGGCTACCAAAGTTAGCCGTTTACTAAGTGAATTTGAGCGGCGCTTCTCTGACTTTAGAACACAGCACTCAGGCTTTGACATCTTTGCCAATCCTTTTACAGTTGATGTCAACAATGTGCCCCATCACCTTCAGATGGAGATAATCGAGCTTCAGTCTGACAGTGGCCTGAAATCAAGGTTTCAGGATGTTGAAATTGAGGACTTCTACCCTCTACTGCCCTCTGACTCAATGCCAGAGCTCCGACTTCATGCTGCCCGTATTCTATCCATGTTCGGGAGCACCTATCTTTGTGAACAGATGTTTTCAATAATGAATCTGAACAAAAACAAGCACAGATCACGCATTACCAATGACAACCTCCATGCTGTTTTGCGGGTTGCTACAGCCCAAGAAATAAAACCGAACATTGACTCATTGATCCGGGGAAAACGGTGTCAGACATCTACCCAGAAAACAAAACAATGAGCATTTTAGGTACATTCCAATATTACTGTTTTGCTTGATACCAATATTACTGTTTTGCTTGATAGCATGTGAGTTGGTTAACAGCACTGTTAAGGAAAAGATTGTTCCACTCATTTTAAATTCACATTTCTGGTTAACATTGTCAGTTTATGACTGTTCAGTAAACCATTCGGCCCGCGATTTAGGCTGGATTTTAGATTTTGGCCCCTTCTCTGATTGAGTTCGACACCCCTACACTAAAGGGTCGTGGGTTCAGTTCCTGGTTAGAGCACAAACCCAACCTGCAGGTTTGATCCCTGGATAGGGTGTAAACAAGAGGCAACATCAATATTTTTTTTTTCTTTCTCTCTCTCTCCCTCCTCTTCCTCTCTTTCCAACATAAATTTTAAAAGGTTGTCCTCTGGTAAAAATTTTTAAAAGATAATAAAAAATAAAAAGCTAAGAAGCTCTCCTTCAGAAATGAGAATGGTCTCAGTTTCAGGGAAGCTACAAGCCAGTAGGTACCTTTGGAAAATGGGTTGTGAACTAGTCACAGAATTCATTGAAATCATTTTTTTTGGACTAAGGTTTCTCAGTATTTCCTCCTCCTTCCCCTCCTCCTCCTCCTCCTCCTCCTCCTCCTCCTCCTCTTTCTTCTCCTCCTCCTCCTCCTCTTTCTCCTCCTCCTCCTCCTCCTCTTTCTTCTCCTCCTCCTCCTCCTCTTTCTTCTCCTCCTCCTCCTACTCTTCCTTCTCCTCCTCCTCCTCTTCCTCCTCCTCCTCCTCCTCCTCCTCCTCCTCCTCCTCCTCCTCCTTCCCCTCCTCCTCCTCCTCTTCCTCTTTCTTCTCCTCCTCCTCCTCCTCTTCCTTCTCCTCCTCCTCCTCCTCCTCCTCTTTCTTCTCCTCCTCCTCCTCCTCTTCCTTCTCCTCCTCCTCCTCCTCCTCCTCTTCCTTCTCCTCCTCCTCTTCCTTCTCCTCCTCCTCTTCCTTCTCCTCCTCCTCCTCCTCCTCCTCCTCCTCCTCCTCCTCCTTTTTCTTCTTTTTAAAAAAGGTTTTGAAGTCATGCATAACCACCCCAGAGGGGATTGGTTTTCCTGGAGTAACAAACAACTTCCCAAATTTCAGTGGTTTCAAACAGCAGTGATTCACTAGCTCTCACACTGCATGTCCAAAGAAGGTCAGGGGAGACTCTGCTCACTGTAGTTCTTCAGGGATCGAGGCTGAAGCAGATGTTACTTTGACATGAGCAAAAGACATGAGTGCCACTTGGCACTCACATTATGTCCACTCAGGTTTCATTGGACAAAGCAAGCTATACAGCCATGCTTGACTTAAAAGGGGGTGAAAAATGCAGTTCTATTTGTGAACAGGCCTCATGCCTCTCATACCCCGAGTGGCAGATGGCTATAGAAGCAAAATCAATTCTGGTTATTGGAAACACTTCAACTTAGAACCATAGAAAAGGAATCCCATTGTCAATCAAGTGCATGTCTAGATATTAGTTTTCCTCAATCTATATTCCATGTGTTACTAATCAAAATTCTAAAGATATTTCTTTACAAAATGGTGTATTTATTGTAAATTTTTATAAGAAAGAGATATTGTGAGAGAAGAGCTAAGGCAGTCTTGGTAAAGCAGGGAAAAGATGAGAGGCCTGCTCTACCAGATAGTAAGATGAATAGTGCAGTATTAGCATAAGAATACAAAATTAATCAGTGGTATAGAATAGAGAGCCTTGGAACAGACCAATGAGAATTCAGTATATGATAGAAGTGGCATTAGAGACATGGATAAGTCAATACATTGCATCAGAAAAGTTGGCTTTCTATTGTACTTGTAAAATTGTATCTGTATCTCACACCATAATACAAAGAAAATTAAAGATCTAACTATAAAAACATAAAATAAATCTTAAAAACAACAAATACAATAGGGAAAAGTATCTTTATAACCAAGGAATAAAAAGTATTTCTTAATCAGGAATATTTTTCCTGCCCTGGCCTGTTTGGCTCAGTAGATAGAGCATCAGCCTGTGAGCCAAAGGGTCCCGGGTTCAATTCCAGTCAAGGGCACATACCTCTGTGGAAGGCTCCCCCAAGCCCGGGCCCTGGTTGGGGCCTCTGCAGGAGACAACAAATAAATATGTTCCTCTCACATTGATGTTTCTCTCTGTCTTTCTCTGTCTTCCACTCTCCCTAAAAATCAATGGGAAAATATCCTCGGGTGAGGATTAACAAAAAAATATATATTTTTTTCCAATCCTATTTTTTATTCATGGAAAAACAGTAACATTTTTCAAAGTATGTACAACTCATTAGAAAATCATGGATGAAGAAACAGATATACTTCCTATTTCACTTAGTATTTCCTCTTTTCCTAAGCAAATGTTCTTTAGGAAAATTCAGAGGCAAAGTTTTTCTAAACATTTCTAATTTAGTTCTTTTCTTATAATAAATAACATTTGTATGATGTTATCACTTGTCACCTCAAAACTGTTATCTATTTAGTAATGAAGCATCCATCTTATATAAAAACTGCTGGTTGAAATTTTAATCCGCTATTTGGCTTCTGTAACTTCTTGCTTGCTAAGACTACTCCCACTTCAGCGAGGCCATTAAACGTTCCCCAGACAAGGTTATCAGTGCTGGTGCCAGGCCAGGCCTCTGGTTGAGGTCTCAAGGCCGCAGTACATACGGGCTCTTGAAAAACTTGCAAAAGGGGCTGGAAACACTCCATATTTGGCAGACAAAGAAGGTAAAAACATAACAATAGGGAAAATTACTGCAAGTTTGGGCCAGAATTTGAGACATTTTCCTTTGGACCCATGTGTAATAAATATAACTCCATCTCTCTAAGTATTGCTTTGTTCTTCTTCAGTTTTCAGTAATAATATAATACAAAAGTTGACAAAATTTCAATGAAAGTACATGTTTTTCTCTCAGTGATAACTTTCTAGACAGGATATGAAGCTAAAACACTAGAAGACTATTTTTCTGCTCCACCTTTCCTGGTTTGGGGCAGCATCCTATTTCTCCACTTGTTGGGCATTTTATTTCCAAACTATTGCTAATGCATGATGGAAAAAAATATATTATAATTTATCATGTTTACTAATGCTCTAACTTTGATTTTTTTTTTTTTTTTTTTTTTTTTTTTTTTTTTTTACTATTATAATCTGAATGACAGTAGAAATTATTGCTTGCAAAGTTATTGGTTTGGATACTATTTTCATGAGAAATTATATCTTATTTCATTAAAATGAAGATGGAGAATTCAATGTCAAAAAATTCATTTGTCTCATAAGAATAGCATTTCAGAGATTCAAAGAAATTAGAGGTGGAAAAATCAATTAGAACTAATCTACCAACTTGTCAGAAAGTATAGCTTTCCATAAAATGTATTTTAGTTCTTTGTCCAGATTAATTTAAATGTCTCAAAGGATAACGTACTTGTTATCTCCCTTTGAAGTCTTTCCTTTTATCTAACCTTACCAGGAATCCTTTTTCTCCTAACATCTAACCTCCACATTAGGTATTAATTCCGTGCTATTACTTTAAATTACACTTCTTTTTCCTATACTAATGCCCCATCCACCTCCCAGATTCAGTTTTTATGCTCTCAGGAATTTGTAAGGAACTAGACTTCATTTAACCTAATGACAGACGATTACTTACTAGTATAATATTAATCTCTTAAATCCACAATATCTCTAGGTCTTTTTCTCCATTTACTCTCTCTCTGCCCTTCCTTTCTTCCTTCCTTCCTTTTCATAGCCCTTGTATTGAGGCACTTAAAAGTATAAGATACTTGGCAGGACCACGTAGAGAAAGGAGATAATCAATTCTTTGCTTGATCAAGGAAACTATCAATTGCTTTGCAAATTAGCAATATTTTGCTTGCCCTTCTCTGGTATAAGTGAAGCATTTATCTCTTGTATGTAATTTCGGGTTCTTTAATAACCTCTCTGTCTTTCAGCATTCTTCATTTCAGACTCCCCCCCCTTTCTATTTAATTATATTTACATAAATTTTATTTTATTATTATTTTTTAAAATATATTTTATTGATTTTGTACAGAGAAGAAGGGAGAGAGATAGAGAGTTAGAAACATCGATGAGAGAGAGTCATTGATCAGTTACCTCTTGCACACCCTATACTGGGGATGTGCCCGCAACCAAGGTACATGCCCTTGACCGGAATCGAACCCAGGACACTTCAGTCCCCTAGCCCAGTGTTTTTCAACCTTTTTTGGGCAAAGGCACACTTGTTTCATTAAAAAAATCACGAGGCATACCACCATTAGAAAATGTTAAAAAATTTAACTCTGTGCCTATATTGACTATATATAAAGTAATTCTCTTGAATAGGAATCAAATAAACACAAAGAAAGTATTTTATAATTACTTTATTATGAAATATTAAGTAAACAAAATAGTGAAAAATTATAAAATTCTTGTCTTGTCTGCACCTACGGCACACCAGGCAACATCTCGCGGCACACTAGTGTGCCACGGAACAGCGGTTGAAAAACGCTGCCCTAGCCGACGCTCTATCCATTGAGCCAAACCAGTTTCGGCTATTTACATAAATTTTAAAATGAGTATCACTCCAGGTTGCATGTATTATTTATGTCATACCTTCAAGTATGAAGGTGATGGTTTTCCTCCATTTGCAAGATTTAAATTTCTTGCCCTTATATATGCAAACATCTCATTGTGACACACTATGAACTTTGGTACTCTGGACTCAAATTCCTACTGTCTAATGATAAGCAAAACAAGGATTTGGGAGGGGTGAGAGGATATAATATAGACAGGGAAAGCAATTGCCCTGAGCATAAGAACATAAATTCTTTGTACCAAAGTCAGTTCAATAAATTGCCAGTGTCTTCAGCAACCACTCTTGGTTACCTGGGGGAAGGGCACAGACAAAGAGTGTGACGGATTTTATGGTGTGCTTTAGTGCTCATAAATGGAGTTTCTAGGAATTCCTGCATAGAGCACATCCGTTATCATTGCTCAAGAACCATGAATAAGTGTTCATAAAATTTCCTAAATACATTTTTATTAGTGAGAATTTACAGAGGAATTTAGTTAGCTTTCTCCTCTTACTAGAGGCGGTCGGGGTTAAAAAAGAAAAAAATAATTGTGATGCAATTCCCTAGAAAAAGAACCATCTACTACCTTTCACAGAGTTATAACATCTCATTAGGTAAGAGCCTAAGCTCTGGAGAGAGCCTTGCTCAAATTGAACCTCTGTCTTTCAATAGCTGTGCGATCTTGAGAAAGTAGCCTAACTCCTCTGTGCCTCAGTTTCCTCTGTTATGAAATGGCGATACAGTCTGAGAAAATATTGAATTACAAACTGAGAATAAATTGAGTTAATGTGGTAAAGTTCTTAATACAGTACCTTACAAAAGGCTAATTTTCCTTCATTCACTAAACAGATATTCATCAAGTGTCTTCTATGTGATAAAGGGAAAGAGGAGTTCACAGTATAGCAACAAAGGATGATACAACATCCAACTATGTGTATGAGGTGCTGTAAAAACATATGACATACTCTGAAACCACGAAGTGACCAATTAATGTGTATAGTAGATTCAAAGAAGAATCTTGGCCTTTGAAAAATGAGTATGATTTTGAAGAGTGGACAAGGTGAAGGAAGTAGGATTGGGTCAATGTGTAAAGCAGGGAGTAGATTCTAAACAAATGGAATAGCGAAAGCAAAGGCATAAAAGCATAAAGGTACATGAGGGGAAATGAGGGAGAGGATAAGACGCTCTTTGTATTAAAAAAAACAAAAACCACCCATATTTTATTAATTATTACAGAGAGGAAGGGATAGAAACATCGATCAGCTGTCTCCTGTACACCTCCTACTGGGGATGTGCCCACAACCAAGATACATGCCCTTGACTGAGACCTTTCAGTCCACAGGCTGACGCTCTACCCACTGAGCCAAACAGGTTTCGGCTCCCTCTTTCTATTTTTGGTGAAACCCCTGTTGTGTGAGTGTGGGTGGTAGGATGGCCCTAAATCCCAACAGGGAATCTGAAGGGAGGCAATCATTCCCTCTCTCTGCCTTGTGGCTGCTAAAGTATGGGCATGCGACCTTGGATATCTCTACCGGTGACCTTGAATTGGGAGAATGTGGTGTTAAGTTGCAAAGATTTAGGAACAGTGGTCACAGCACATAGCCGGTTGGGTTGGGCCATACCTAACATACAGCGCCACAGTCTGGTCCATTTGGTTGCTGCTAGGCTTCCATAGATCCTGACCCTGTTCTGAACCAATTCTCCATCTTTGTGCTGATTCAGTGAGCTACCAGACAATGCTTCTATAATTAGTTTCCTGAACAAATTAAGTACAGAGGTTCCTTTTATTTGCAACCAAGAAGTTCTCATACAATGGAGAATGTAATCTTTTTGGTTTATTATTTCTGTTCCCTAAATTTTTCCCAATAAATATCAATTACTTATATAATAAAATACTTTTTGTTTAATGTATTATAAAATCCAATGGAAATTAGAAACATTTTTTTGCCAGTTTAAAAAAATAAAAATAAAAAAAAGACCCACATAGAGACAAAAGGGTAAAATAGGTGAATAATCATAATAGTAATAATTTTAAGGTACTATGTATTGACCTAGGCACATTATCATAAGCTTTATGTTACATTTCTTACTTTCAACAGCACTAAGTTGTATGTGCTATAATTAGCCACAATTTCAGATGAGGAAACTGGGATTGAAGAGGGTAAATCACCTTCCCCAAATCACCAATGCGATTGTGGTGCTTCCAGGATTTCAACCTGGGTAGCCCAAATACAGCCACTATACTTTTAAATCTATGGCACCACAGAAGAGCTGGTCACCACCTTTCTCTGGGGCAGTTGCCTAAGCTTTTATAGAAGAGATACTATCTGAACTGGAGCTTAAAGAATATGTGGGAATTTTCCAGGTAAAGAAGGTATAAAAGGGTCAGTTCAGCCTGAGAAGGGTCTGTGCAAGGGCATAAACGTGAAAGGCCATTACTTGTTCCAGGAATGCCCCATGGAGCGCTGGTTACTGGTGTAGGGGGTGTGGTGAGGGTCGGGGGGGAAGGAGTACAGGGAGAGTTATGAGCTGGGGGAGGGGTGGCTGAAAGAGAGGTTGGTAATAAAGGAGTCCAATGTAAGTTTGAAATGTAATGGGAGGTTGGCCATGTGAGTCTTTAGGTTTAATAGTTAAGTTTTTATTCTTAAGCAACTGGAAGTCATCAGTGGTTTTAAAGAGGGTGAGTGACATCATTAGCATCTTTTTTTAGAAGGATCACTCTGGCAGCAACATGAAGGAAGGGCTTGGATTGGAAGTGATGGGTGTCACCAAGGTCAGTTAGCAGGATACTGAAATAGTGGTGAAGGGGACAGAGAGGAAGGCCCAGGGTTAAGAGACATCCCTGAGGTGGAAGCAACAGGGCTTGCAGAGTAATTTGAAGCCAGTGGTTCAGGAGGAAGAACTGAAGATGACTGAGGTTTCTCATTGGGAAAACTGAGTAATTGGTGATGTCATTAACTGAAATAGGAATGGAAGAAAGGAAATCTATGTAAGGCCTAGTTAGAAGCTTTATATGTGTCATTTCATTGAATCCTAAACACACGCATGATGAAAAGATTAAGATGTCCATTTTATAGATGAGAAATTGAAGTTCACTGAGCTTCAGGTTATTGCTCAAGGTCACACAGGTGGTAAATAAGATGGCTAGTGAGGAACTGTTGAAGACTGAGGTCTGTTGCTTGGTTTAAAATAACCTAAATTGAGGATCCAAGATGGCTGCACAGGTAAACACCTAACCGCAGCCACACACAACAATTTCAATTAAAAAAAAACTAAAATATAAAATCGACATTACCCAGAACTACAGGAAAGTTGACTGACTAGAAATTCTACAATGAGAAGCAAGGAGAAAACCAGAAGGAAGAGCGAAGGAGCTGTAAAAGCCTAAGGTACAGAGACACGTGGAGTGCACAGAGAGGACAGAGCCGGAGAGAAGGGAGACTGAGTGCCTGGCTGGCGTTCCCTAGCAGGAAGGAGATAAAAGCTCCGACTGTGCTGAACCCCAGACCTGACAGCACTGAACCCCAGTTCTAGGCCAGACCCTGGGGACCCAGGCTCAAACAGAGGGAGCCTGGGCTATGAGGCGGAATCCCAGGGGAGCAGCGAAAGGCAGAGCCCCCGGAGCCGCACACATTGCGTGCAGAGGACGGACTGTTGACTCTGATGCTAGATTGCCCTAGCGGAAAGGAGACAAAAGCCCCAGACTGCTCTGAACCCCACTTCCAATCCCACTTCCAACTGAACTGAACCCCAGTTCCGGGCTCATTGGGGGAGAGACTAGATTATTTGGTAGCAGGCAAAACTTGAGGGCACCTCATTCTCAGAGATGCTTGCAGTGAGTACTGAAGGACCTGAGGAAAACTGAGACTCAGGAGCCGCATAGGGTGTGGCTGACAGAAGCCAAGGCTGTAGGCTCCACCCTGAAACTCCGCCCCATCAGGGAAGCTGCAAAAATGCGGAGACAGGGAAATAGATCACAAATGAAAGAAATGGAGGACAAAAAGCGACTGGATATAGAGTTCAAAACCACGCTTATAAGGTCGTTCAAGAATCTCCTAGAAAAGGCAGATAAAATAAACGAGACCTATGAGGATATGAAAAGGGATCAACTAGAAATAATAAGGGATCAACAAGAAATAATAAGGGATCAACAAGAAATAAAGAATACATTGTCTGAAATAAAAAATATTATACAGAGTCCTAAAAACAGAATGGAAGATTGCAAGAATCAAGTCAAAGATTTGGAACATAAAGAGCCAGAAGATACTCCTCCGCAGAAGCAAGAAGGCAAGAGAATCCAGAAAGTTGAAGATAATGTAAGAAAACTCTGGGACAACTTCAAGCGAACCAACATCAGAATTATGGGGGTCCCAGAAGAAGAGAGAGAGCAAGATATCGAAAACATACTGAAAGAAATAGTGACAGAAAACTTCCCCCACCTGGTGAAAGAATTAGACTTACAAGTCCAGGAAGCACACAGAAATCCACACAAAAGGAATCCAAAGAAGACCACACCAAGACAAATCATAATTAAAATTTCAAGAGCAAAAGACAAAGAGAGAATATTAAAAGCAGGAAGAGCAAAGCAGGTAGTTACCTATAAAGGAGCACCTATACGATTGTCAGCTGATTTCTCAACAGAAACCATGCAGGCCAAACGGGAATGGCAAGAAATATTCAAGGTGATGAATAGTAAGAACCTACAGCCAAAAATAATCTACCCAGCAAAGTTATCACTCAGAATCGAAGGCCAGATAAAGAGCTTCACCAATAAAAAAAAGCTAAAGGAGTTCATCACCACCAAACCAGAATTATATGAATTGCTGAAGGGGGTTCTTTTGGAAGAGAAAGTAAATAAAAATAAAAACTATGAACAACAAATACATAACTATCAACAAGTGAATCTAAAAACCAAAAAAATCAAAAAAAATCTGATGAACAATATTAACTGTTGAATATAATAGAATCAGAGGTATGGAAGGGGAGTGAACTGACGATTCTTGGGGAAAAGGGAAGATGGGG
This sequence comes from Pipistrellus hanaki, assembly GCF_964339955.1. NCBI lineage: Eukaryota > Metazoa > Chordata > Mammalia > Chiroptera > Vespertilionidae > Pipistrellus > Pipistrellus hanaki. Next base: position 187,303,074 of record NC_140503.1, read on the forward strand.
ATGTGGGAAGAGACTGAACATAAACTGTGCACCTATGGATGAGGACAATGATGGGTAGGGAAAGGGCAGAGGGTGGGGTGGGAACCTGGTGGACGGGAGCAACGGAGGGGGGGGAAAAAGAGGAACATCTGTAATAATATGAACAATAAAGATTTAAAATAAAATAAAATAAAATAACCTATAAAAAAATTAAAAAAAAAAAAAAAGATGGCCAGTGTGTGAAATAAGGTCTTATACCAAGCCCGTATCTTTCCAAGATAGTATTCCACACTCTGGTCCTAATTTTAGTTTGGAAAAGTGGGGCTGGAACTTAGGGGAAAGGTAGAGCTGGAAACGTGGTCCTCTCAGAAAAAATAATGGCAAAAAGTGAAGAGAGGTCACCTTATACTATTGAGATAAAGCAGCAGCATCCCATACATTTTCTGCAGGGATGGAAATGCTTTGCACTTGTAATGTCCAATACAGTACCTATCAGCCCATGTGGCTATTCACACATTGTGTAATGCCACTGTTCTTGAGCCAGCATCTGGAAGGGTTTGGGAATCTGGAGAAGTCGCTGTGTGTAAATAATTAGAGTCCAGAAATGAAATATAATTTTGGAAGGTATTTGGGGAGCCAGAGAAGATTTAGCTAAAGTAACTAAGTTCTCCCTTGTGTCAGGACCCCTTGCTTTTTATTAACACAAACTTCCCTAAGGCAAAATAGATATACATCAAAGACCAGAGTTTAGTATTCAGAATCCATTGTCAGGTTGGAAGAATTGCCTACAACTGTTCAAGCCCTTTGCACAGTAGGAGGCAATAACATGTAGATTGAAATGCCCTCAGCTATCTGACAGCAAGCAATCATCTATGCAAATCTTTAGGTGTGGGAAATGCTCTCAGCCATCTCCAGATGATTCAGCCCTGCTGACATGCTCGAATTGGCTTCTGGCAATTGTGGACCAGTAGCTTTATTGCTAGCTTTGTCCAGTGGCCAGATAAGTTTCTATTGAATAAGTAAAAAAAAAAAAAAAAAAAAGTTTTATGTAAATGTTAAAGGCTTTAAAATTAAATACCCATTGCATTTTGAAGTTATTTATTATATATTCTTATAAGCTAATATCTTTTTAAAGAATTCTCATGATTGGCCACAAGCCTTAGAACAGGAAACACGAGAATTCTTGTGATTCGTCTACAATGTGTTACGTACTTGAAATGTGGCTAATTTGACTGAGGAACTGAAATTTTAATTAATTTAACATTAAGTACATATGGTTGGTTAGGGTTAGAGAATCCAGCCAGACATGGAGAAAGTCCATCAGAGGGAGGGAGGCCTTGCTGGTACCCCTGAAACATCACTAAATATTTGATCATCTGCCTCACATCTGTGAGGTAAGATTGGCCCCAAGTTTGGGGACCACAATTAGGAAGGTTTTTGTTTTTGTTTTTCCTAATGTGTATAACAAAATAATTTTTACCAAGTCTTATCTTTGGCAGGAGAGTCAGTATAATATTTTACTTCCTTTCTTATATGAGATAAAAATCACAATCATTTTTTTCTCTATTTACATTTTAAAAAGAATGTGTGTGTGCGCGCGTGTGTATAGAATATTAACAGCTCAAGCTCCAGGCAAACACCCGGGTTCAAGTCCCAGGTCTGCCATTGAATGTGTTGTGTTTTGAGTTAGTTCTTATTCTCCAACTTCACTTTCACAAATGTAAAATAGACTTCACAATAGTATCTTACTCATAGTTGTAAAGATTAAGTTAAGTAGCCTATGTAAAACACTTAGTGTCTGGCACATGCTAACCAACTCAGTAACAGGTAGCTATTCTGTAACTTGTAACTTGTGATGAGCTTGTACTTTGCACCTCTGTATTCTGATACTTACTTGACTCTATTTTTGTATAAGTAAAGGTATTCTCCCAGGTCTCCACATGTTAGAACATTCCAAAAGGAAGTACACATTCAACAAGATAAAAAGGTAGAGAGAGTTTGTCTGTGGAATCTAATGAATAAAATAAACTGGTGAACAAAATAGATCCAGAGAGACAGAAGCATGGAACAGACCGAGAAGTTCAGAGGGAAGGAGGGGGTGAGGGGGGTAGGGGCATTTGGGGGGTAGAGGATGGAGGAGCATTCGGGTGAGGGAGGAAGAGATTAACCAAAGACCTTATATACATATATACATAACCAATGGACACAGGCAATAGTGTGGTGAAGGCCTGGGAAGGATGGGTGTGGGGTAGAGGGGATCACAGCGGGAGGGTGTGGGGGGAGAACATTTGTAATACTTTCAACAATAAAGATACATTTTTTTTGAAAAGTTGCTGAAACCGGTTTGGCTCAGTGAAAAGAGCGTCAGCCTGCGGACTGAAAGGTCCCAGGTTCGATTCTGATCAAGGGCATTGGTTGCGGGCACATCCCCAGTGGAGAGTGTGCAGGAGGCAACTGATCAATGTTTCTCTCTCATCAGTGTTTCTGGCTCTCTATCCCTCTCTTTCCTCTCTGTAAAAAAATCAATAAAATATGTAAAAATGAAAATAAAAGAAACGTTATCTTATTGTAGCATATGTTTTGCAGTTATATTTGTATTTCACTTTGATTTCTATTTTGTTGAAGAGTTTAAATCAGTACAATGGCAGATCATAACCCTGCTATTTTGTTGTGATTATCATTAAAATTCCCTTGGTTTTACCTCAGAGAGTTCATACACCACATGATCAAGCAAAAATACTGGAGACTCTAAGTTTTGACTCAAAAGATTCCTTGATGTGTTGAGGTTCTGAAGAATCTCATACTACTTTAATTGAAATATTTAATGCGTGGTCTCTGACTATCTTAGAAGTGGTTGGGTAGATCAAGGACTACTTAAAGAGCAATGACTTCAGAAGTTGGAACAAGTAATTGGATCCCTTCTGTTGCCATTGATTGATTTTGTACTTTGTATTCTCTGGATGGAATAAACAGCACTGTAATAGATAAGTCTTGCATTTTGTGCAGTATTTGTGCAAAGAGCACAAACATGTTTTTTCATTAGACTGAGGTGTCAAGAAATCTGGGTGCAAGTGCTAGGTCTGCCATTGACTTATCTGTTAAGTAAGGAAATGTCATTTACCTCTTTGGACCTCTGAGAGATGACGTCCTCTGTAAAGTATGTTGACTCAGACTTAATTCTAGATTCACCTCCTAAAAATCCTTCCAACCCACATTTCTTGAATCTGCCTTTTTCCTTTTCCCTTTGGCCTTAACGGTCTTCCCGAGGTAGACCTTAATTTGTACTTTCATGCTTTTATAAACATGCTCTTTGGAATACTCTTGGAATATATAATTTCCTTGGCGAATAACTCATTGGTGAGTCAGCATGAAGGAAAAAACCCACTCACAAGAGAGATCAAAATTGCATGAGGTGGAGACACGAGAAATGATTTTCTTTGTAAACTGAAATTATGAGATACAGAGAAACCAATTACTTATTTATACAATGAGTGCATGGTGGCAGGCTTTATGTAGCAGAGCTAAGGAGCTGCTATTTATTTAGCAAGACGGAGTCCTCTCTATACTGCTTCAAAACTGCTATTACTATAAATGTTCCTTTCAGAGAGGGAGAAGGAAAATGCATTGGGAAGTGGACAGGAAGAAAATAAGGAAGAAGGAAGGAAGGAGGAAAGGAAGGAAGGAGGGAGAAAGAAAGGAAGGGAGGAAAGGCAGGAAGGAAGGAATGAGGAAAAGGAGAAAAGGAAGGAAGGAAGGAAGGAAGGAAGGAAGGAAGGAAGGAAGGAAGGAAGGAAGGAGGAAATGAAGGAGGGAAGAAAGGGAAGGAGGGAGGAAGGAAGGAAGGAAAAAGTGAGGGAAGGAAGGAGAAAGGAAGGGAGGAAGGAAGGGAGGAAGGGAGGAGGAAAGAAAGGAAAGAGGAAAGGAAGAAGGGAGGGAAGGAGGAAGGACCAGTAGGTTAAAAGCCCTGCCTCCACTCCACTCCAACCCCCGCCCATCTTCTGGGGAAATGCACGATCCCCGGAATTTCCTCCAGTTGCAGCCCCGCTGCTCGGTGGCCGCATCCTCATCACTATGAGGGCGGCCAGGGGTTTGCTTCCCCAGGCGGTGATTTCCCAGCTCCTCCGGCCGGCCCACAGTGGGACGCCGAAGGTCGGCCCCCGTCCCAGGCGAAATCGGGGGCCTGGACAGCCTGGTACTCGAGCGGGGGCTGCGAACGGCTGGAAGCGTTTCCCGGGGGAGCCGAGGCCGCGCCGCTTCCGGGAGGCTGATTGCATCAGGTGTGGAGCGGCGCTCCGGCCCAACCTGGCGGCCACTGCGCCTGCGCGGCCGCCGCCCGCCCCGCCCCGCCCGCACTCCAGCGCGGGTTTTCCTCCCGGTCCGCGGGGCGCGCCAGAGGGGGTGCGCCCGAGCGCCCCGGGACCCCGAAGAGGGGCTGGCGGAGCGGGACTCCCGGGAACCGCGGGAGCTTTAGGGTTGGAGGAATGGAGTGCTGGGTAGAGGACCTGCCGGGAAGGTCCTATCGGCTCCCGACGGACGAGTGGTCGGGGCTAATTTCCTCACCTCGTTGGGGCTAGAATTAGAAGTCTTTCCAGCTCCAAGCCTGCATTTTTGTAAAGTGGGTTACATTTCCCAAAGTGGGCTTTTCACCCACTGTCCATGGTCCACAGGTTCGATAGGCGGGTCTTGGGGTGCAGAGACCCAGCCCCAGGGGTGGGCACTTCCATAGATTTCCAGGTGCAGGCAGGGGCGACCTGAGGGCTGGCCTCCAGATGGGTCTGAGGGAAATTGTGCAAAAGCCAGCTTTTCACAAGGCAGCTTCCCCTCACCATTCCTTCCTTCCAACCCCATTGTGCGTCAGTGTCAGGGTCCCACGACATACTCTTTTATACAGAGTAAATGTCCCTCTGGCACTCTCCACGTTGAAATGACATTTTTGTTGTTGTTAATCCTCACCCAAGGATATTTTTCCATTGATCTTAATATATATATATATATATATATATGTATGTATATGTATATATATATATATATACACATACATATATATATATATTAGAATATATATATAATTGGTTTTAGAGAAGAGGAAGAGAGAAAGAGAGAGAGAAACATCAATAATGAGCTGAAACCGGTTTGGCTCAGTGTATGTAGAGCTTCGGCCGGTGGACTGAAAGGTCCCAGGTTCAATTTTGGTCAAGGGCATGTATCTCGAGGGCATGTACCTTGGTTGTGGGCACATCCCCAGTGGGGGGTGTACAGGAGGCAGCTGATCGATGTTTCTAACTCTATCCTTCTCCCTTCCTCTCTGTAAAAAAAATAAAATAAAACAAAATAAAATATATTTAAAAAGAAAGAAACATCAATAATGAGAATCATTGATTGGTTGCCTCTTGCACACCCCACACTGAGGATCCAGTCAGCGAACCAGGCATGCGCCCTGATGGGAATCGAACCCTGGCCTCCTGGTTCATAGGTAGGCACTCAACCACTGAGCCACACCCACTGGGTTTCATTGATCTTTTAGAGAGTGTGGAAGACAGAGGAAAAGCCAGAGAGAAACACATTGATTGGTTGCCTTCTGCATGCACCCCAACCAGGGCCCTGGCTGGGGAGGACTCTGCAACTAGGGAACATGCCTTTACCAGAATCGAACCCAGAAACCTGATTCTTTGATGGATGTGTCTGTCCACCGAGCTGGACTGTGAGCTCTATGAAGGCAGTGCCTGAGCTTTTTTACTCATTGCAATCCCAGGATTGTGGATCCTCAATAAATTCACAATGTTTGGAGGAATAAAGTAATTCCTGCTCCAACCATGTAGAGTCCTCCCTTGTAGCATTAGGGCCAGCTGGTGTGAATTTGTTATTTGAGGAAGGAGTACATTCTGAGACCAGCAGCACCTGGGAGCTAGTTAGATCTATAGATCCGTGGGACCCACCCCTCCTACCCACGGAGACTCTGGGAGTGAGGCCCAGCAATGCTTCCATAAACTCTGCAGGCGATTCTGACTCAGGCTCAGGTTTGACAGCCACTGACCGCACGGGAAAAGAGCAATCCCAAGGATGCTTTGGGGGGTGGCACTCCCAATCTCTGGGCCGAGCACTGGTGACCACTTACAGCGTGTCGGTTCTACCTCGCTTGTCTGCTTACAGTTGCATTAAAGGTAATTTTCCTGGTGGTGAAAAGGAAATGATGCTTTCCCCTTCCTGCAGGTGTGCTTCTCCCTGCGGTGCTCTTGCTGTGATTTTCACCTCCAGGAATGGTGTGCGTGTGCGTGTGCGTGTGCGTGTGCGTGTGCGTGTGCGTGTGTGTGTGTGTGTGTGGCATATGCCTAGGGCTCTGGATAAGGAGGCAGAAGGAAGGACGTGTCTCGCTTCCAAGTTGCATCTGAGAGGGTGTGGGCAGCTCTCCTCTGGGGACATTTCCCCGTTATAGGGGAACGCAGACGTGTAGGAGGGAAAAAGACGAGCTAAGGATAAGGTTACCCAACTGCTCTCTGCGGACAGAGAGCCAGGCCACGCGGATGAGGTATCCGGCTGCTCCCTGCCTAACTCCCTGCATATGGGTGTCCACATCCTAGGCCCCACACCGCCTCCTTCAACCCTTTTCCCAGACCATGGATGCGGGGACGGCGCGTCCCGGAGGCCCCCGCAGCATCAGCCTGCAGAGGTCGCCCTAGGAGCGCGGCCCGCCCCCTCCTCCGCGGCCCCCGCCCCCGGCCCCGCCTCGATCCCCCCGCGGCCCCCGCCGGCCCGGCCCCGCCAGCCTCTCCCCGCGCAGCCGCCGCCAAAGCCCGGAGAAGTGGAATGCCGCCGCCGCTGCCGGCGCGGGCCCGGCGGAGCGCACTGGGCATGCTCAGTCGCCGCGGCCGTCCTGACCGCAAGTAGGAAGCTCGCGCGCTGCGCCCGCCGCCGACCCGATCCGGGCGCTCCGCGGAGGAGGGCGCGACTGGAGCGCAGCCGCCGGGCGCCGGAGCCGAGGCGAGGACCGCGCGCACCCCCGGTGAGCCCCGCTTTCCTGCTCGCGTTCGCCCCGGACCCCGCGGCGGCCCGGGGGTGCTGGGGAGACACCCGGGCAGCAGCTGCCTGCGTGCGGCGAGTGGCCGGCTGCGCGCAGTCCCGGTGGCGGCGGCGGCTCCTCTGCTCCCGGATGGATCCCCAGGATCCCGGGACCGCGCGGCCGCCGCCGCCCGCCCCGCCGCGGCCACAGCTGCAGCAGCTGCCGCCACATCTGCAGCGGCGCCCGCTGCGGACTCCCGTGCGCCCTGCGCCCTGCGCCCGGCGCCGCAGGGCCGGGTGGCGTGGTGACTGCGGGCTCACTCCTGGACACGCATCCCGATTCCTGCTTTGCTTTCCGGCGCCCTCTTCCCCTCGGCAGCCCCGGCCTGGCAGGGCCTGGGGCGGGCGGCGGAGACAGGCTGGGAGGGGGTGCGCCGGCGGGGAGAAGTGAGGGTGGGCGCCGGCGGGGAAGCGCGCACACCCCCTACCCCTGGCACCACCGGCCTCCGGTGCGCGGCGGGGCTCTCCCTGCCAGGGAGTTGGAGAAGGGGCTGGCTTCTCGGGGAGGTTTAGAGATCCAATGGGGAAAAGTTCATTTTTTTCCTCCTCGGAGGTAAAAGAGCGTTTTAACCAGAAAATGGCTGGGCGAAGGGGATCGAACCTGGAAAGCTGGCCATTGGGTCCCAGAAAGCCCCTCTGCTGCTCGCGGGGCGCGGTGGAGGGCTGGACGCTGGGAATGACATTTGGGTGATGAGACCCTTGCTGGACGGGGGAGGCAGAGGTGCGGAGTCCCATAGAAACCATGAAAGGGGGTCTAGGTGTCTGGTGCAGAGAGAGAGAGAGAGAGAGAGAGAGAGAGAGAGAGCGAGCAGAAAAGTCAGGGGCGAAGGGCCGAGGGAGCATTGGACTTAGAAAAATTTGGAGAATTCACATTTTGAGTTGTGGCCGTTTTGTAGTCAAGTTCTGTGCAGTTTAGAGACACGACTGTCAGAGGTGTTTGGGTGGGATGAGGAGTTGGGGAGAGCCAAGACGGAGAGGTCAGAATCCCTGGGCCCCCGGAGGGCACAGTTTTGTGTGAGAAGTCCCTCAGTCCCTGGCTTTCCACTGTGCCCAGTGACCTCGGTGAAATACCTACAGGATGATGATAAAATGATGCCAGCAGCGGTGTTCAAGAGATGAGGAAACTTTGTGAGGTTGGCATTGGTCTGTCATTTGTTTTTAAAATTTCAATGATTTTATTAAAAAAAAAAAAAAGCAAACAGTGGCATCTTGCTTAGTGGTTCTGGATTTGGGTCTGTTAAATCTTTGATTGATTGATGATTTTTAAAAAATTTTTTTTGCCCTTGCCATGATTTCTATTTCAAATCTTGACCGCCAAAGTCCATGATAATTAAGAGCATCTGAATCCTTGTAGCTGGCCCGAAAGGGAACAGCAGGTAATCCTGGTGAGGGGACTTCCTTACCTCGTAGGTAGCAGCTTTGTTGTATTTTCAGTTTGTAGCTTGAAAGCAATATTGACTCAACACTTGTTTATCATAACTTGCAGAATCCTAGAAATGGCAGTGTTTTGAAAGGATGACATTTGTCAGAAGAAGGAGGAACCTCCCCCTGGGGGAAATGCTGGGAGAACACAGGGGGCGGTAGCGTGCAGTGGGCTGTAGGCAGAGCACCAGGCGGGCGGCAGTGGCCCGATTTCTGTTCTGTTCTTTACTCATTGGCCCGAAAAATCACTCAGGGTCTGCACAACCTGGGATGTCTCTAGGTGTTTGCTCAGAAGCTTTGAGAGACGACTCCAAAGTTGAGATTCTTTTCCGGGGAAGGTGTTTATGTTCTATGCTATTCTCTTCCAAAGTATATTTTTAATTACTAGGTAGTAATGGGCCTCCATGGAGCCAGCACAGTCCTGCTTTCTGAAACTTTTATATAGTGGAAAAGCTCAGTAAGCTTAAGTGTAAAAGACTGGCGTTTTACATTTAACTCGAGCAGTGTGAGTACCGACTACAGAGTTATTTAGGGAAAGGCCACTAAACATTGCAAGAATCTACATGTACAAAGATAAAATATTTTAAAACTGTTACCCTTTTTATGTCATGTTTAAACTTTTGATGACTGTTTTCTTTTCCTGCTACCAGAGAAGCAATAAACATGAAAATCATGTCTCCCGCCTCATTACAGCAGGAACTAATACTGAAAACTTTGCCATAACATTAGAATAGTGTCATGTTGATTTCCCTGAATTCAGGATATCTAAATTTGTTTTTAAGAAAACTCAGTACGCTTCTCTGGGTCTCTGTTTATCCTATCTGTAAAATGTGTCTCTCTCTGCCTTTTTCAGTTATACTTAAAAAATATATATATGTATACATATATATATGTACATATATATATGTGTGTGTATGTGTATGTGTGTGTATATATATATGTGTGTGTGTGTGTGTGTATATATATAAAATATATATATATATTTTTTTACAGGGGGGATGGGAGAGGGATAGAGAGTTAGAAACATTGATGAGGCCGGGACCGGTTTGGCTCAATGGATAGAGCGTCGGCTTGGGGACTGAAGGGTCCCGGGTTCTATTCCAGTCAAGGGCATGTACCTTGGTTGCGGGTATATCCCCAGTAGGGGGTGTGCAAGAGGCAGCTGATCGATGATTCTCATCGATGTTTCTAACTCTCTATCTCTCTCCCTTTCTCTCTGTATAAAAATCAATAAAATATATTAAAAAAAAAAAAAGAAACATTGATGAGAGAGAAACATCCATCAGCTAGCTGCCTCCTGCACACCCCCTACTGGGGATGTGCCCGTAACCAAGGTACATGCCCTTGACCGGAGTCGAACCTGGGACCCTTCAGTCTGCAGTCCGATGCTCTGTCCACTGAGCCAAACTGGTTAGGGCTTCAGTTACACTTTTAAAATAAAATAAAATAAAATAAAATAAGATACCATGATGATAAAGTATTACCTTACATTTTCCAGGAGTGGAAGACAGACTTTTAGGAAAGTAAAGTAAGAAGGTAATTTCTACTTACGTGGGTGATACTTAATGTTTCTCACCCTGGGTGAAGGAAACAAGCATTTGTTCAAAGCTTACTATGTGTCAAGTCTGTTAGTCAGCTCCTTACATCGATGATCTAATGCAGCGGTCGCCAACCTTTCGGACCTCACGGACCGCCAGTGGCCCCCGGACCACCGGTTGGTGACCGCTGCTCCAAAGGTTTCCTTAAACCAGCGGTCGCCAACCTTTCGGACCTCATGGACCACCAGTTGGCGACTGCTGGTCTAATGTGTCAGTATCTTTGACATCAATGTCAAAGGTGACTTGAGGCCAGAACCAGTTTGGCTCAGTGGATAGAGCGTCGGCCTGCGGACTGAAAGGTCCTGGGTTTGATTCTGGTCAAGGGCATGTACCTTGGTTTCCAGCACATCCCCAGAGGGGAGTGTGCAGGAGGCAGCTGATCGATGTCTCTCTCATCAATGTTTCTGACTTTCTGTCCCTCTACCTTCCTCTCTGTAAAAAAATCAATAAAAAAAAATATATATATTTTTTTAAAAAATGTGACTTGGGGAAGTCAGTACATTCCTCTGGGCCTCTGTTTTTCCTATCTGTAAAATGTGGCAGTTGCCACAGAATGCACACCTGGATGTCTGTTGGGTTCTTTTTGTCACAGTCCAAGGCTCTGATATAGCCATTAGAGGAGAGGGGACTTCAGTTAAAGTGTTAGACAAAGCCGACTTTGTGTTTCACTGAGTCTGGCCTGTCCGGCTTTGTCAAATGCCCTTCTTAATCCCTTTTAGTTTAGTTTTTTTTTTAAAAAAATATATATTTTACTGATTTTTTACAGAGAGGAAGAGAGAGGGATAGAGAGTTAGAAACACTGATGAGAGAGAAACATCAATCAGCTGCCTCCTGCATACCCTCTACTGGGGATGTGCCTGCAACCAAGGTACATGCCCTTGCCCGGAATCGAACCTGGGACCTTTCAGTCCTCAGGCCATAGCTCTATCCACAGAGCCAAACCGGTTTCGGCTACTCCCTTTTAGTTTTTGTTAGAGAAAGATTGTCCTAAAATTAACTTTTTGTGCCTCTACCAAGACCAGGTAGGAAATAAAATGATGGTTAGGTTTGGGTAAAGCACATTGGGTATTTAAAACTTCTATGGTCTCTTCTGAGGAGAGACACAACTCTTGGCCATGCTGAGGAAGAAGCCTCCCTGGGGGCTGCAGAGGAGGGTGTCCTGCGCCCTGGTGGCCAGGGCCCACCCACATGACATTTTGGCAAGCTTTCCCATGTCCCTGCCCGCGACCAGAGATGCAGCCCTTGGTGTCTGGCTTACAGTGATCCTCTCGTGTTAACACCGTCACTGGGTTGGGTCGGTGTTCGTGGTCAGCTGCTGCGGTGGCAGGAGCAGTGGCTGTAGAAATGTGCCCATGCGTTGTTGGCAAGATCATGAACTTTTTTATTATTATTTTATTTGGCAAGCTACGATGATGGGACAGAGAGCGAAGAAAACCGATCCCATTTGGTGTTTTTAGTGCCCTTTGCTTTCAAGGTGCTCACAAAACTCAGCCTCATTAACCTTTAAGTGAGGGAGGTAAGGAGAAGCCAGAGTCGTCATCAGCATTTAAGTAATCTATACCAATAAAAGGGTAATATGCTAATTAGACCGGGTCCACCTGCCATCTTCCAGGTGTCTGACTTCTTCCTGGACAAAGATATGGTTATGGGGGCCGAGGCAGAGGCAGTTAGGGGTGATCGGGCTGGCAGGGGAGGGCACTTGGGGGCGAGATCAGGCCTGCAGGGGAGAGCAGTTGGGGGTAAGATAGGCTGACAGAGGAGGGCTGTTGGGGGTGAGATCAGGTTGGCAGGGGAGAGCAGTTAAGGGCGATCAGGCCAGAAGGGAGGCAAGGTAGGGGGGATCAGGCAGGCAGGGGCCAAGGTAGGGGGGATCAGGCTGGTAGGGGGGCAAGGTAGGGGCGATCAGGCTGGCAGGCAAAAGAGTTAGGGGCATTCAGGCAGGCAGGCAGGCAGGCCGGAAACTGGTTAGGAGCCAGTCATCCCAGATTCCAAGAGGGATGTCTGTCCACAGGGATCAGGCCTAAACCAGCAGTCAGACATCCCCCAAGTGGTCCCAGATAGAGAGGGTGCAGGCAGGGCTGAGAACTCTCCCCCCGCTTAGGTGCACAAATTTCGTGCACTGGGCCTCCAGTTGATAACAAATGGACAGTGCACCTGGAGCTTCTGATCATAACCAGGCTCCAGAGGTTACTGGGCTTCACTAGGAAAGGAGCAGTCCCTCTAGGCACTAGATGAGAGCTGGAAGAGAGGAAGGACAGGGAGGGCAGAGAGTCAAATCATCACCACTTGGCACAAAGTAAGAAGTCTGAATCAGTATCAGAGGGTGTAGAGTTACAGGAGAAACTCCCTTTCTCTGTAATCTTATTGCTATCATATGTGAATCTTACCCAGTCTTCTAAGCATTGAAGCAATGCTAGGACAGACATTGTTTTCACCATCAGGAGACAAGTCCCAATGTATAATTTATTGATATATAAAATATACAGTTTTATATGGATAAAGAGGGGAAAAGAGCATGAAAAAAAAATGGAGTTATGATTAAAGTTTTTCTGTATGTATTAATGATTTGGTAGTGGTTATAAACGAAGTGAATCATTCTGTCCTTTGCCTTTTACAGACATCTTGCAAAGTTTGGTCTGCTAGGTCAGTGGTCGGCAAACTCATCAGTCTACAGAGCCAAATATCAACAGTATAACGCTTGAAATTTCCTTTGAGAGCCAAATTTTTTAAACTTAAACTTCTTCTTATGCCACTTCTTCAAAGTAGTCTCGCCCAGGCCGTGGTATTTTGTCGAAGAGCCACACTCCAGGAGCCAAAGAGCCGAATGTGGCTCGAGATCCGCAGTTTGCCGATCACGGTGCTAGGCAACAGCTGAGGTTTTTGAAGTGCATCTCTAATGGGGAGTATGCTTTGGGAATGCTTAGAGTGAGAGGAAGAGTGATTTTGTTCTTCCCTAAAAAGTTGAGGAAAAGCATGCAATTTTGGGACTGAGCTAAGTAAGGAGTGTGCACTTCGGAGGGTTTGGTGGGGCTGATCTTGCCGAGCCCCAGAGAGAAGGGAAATGCCCGGGATGAATAAGGAAGGCGTGGTGTTACCGGCGGTGTGGGATGCAGCATTTGCACAGCCACTGCTCATTGAATCAGAGCTGAGGTTCTATCCAATTTAAAATAACTGAGTGTCTGCTGTGTGCAAACCACCATGCTAGGCCCGCTGTCATTGTCTGCTGGTGAGTTTTAGCTGTCCTTATCAAAATGATACTGATGGTGACTCTTTCACTGTATTCAAATGAGAAAATATGGCCTTGTCTCTGAGATTATACTCTTCAGATTTGGGGGTACGGTTTTTACTTTTTTAAAAAATTTTTTAAATGAATTGATGGGCATATTTTTCGTTGGCAGCTTAATGGCCCATGAAATTGATAAGTCTGGGAATCCAGGCCTGAGATGTGGACAGCGCTGCCCTCAGGATCAAGTTGAGGAGTGGAGGCCAGGTCAAACCGGAGCCTGTGGGTGGGCTTGATGGGGCCTCTGGGCCTTCCAGGAATGTAGTCACTGGTACAGACCCAAGATCCTGGGAATTGAGGAGAAACTAATTTTGAAAGTGCTCTGGGAACCAGCGTACTGTTTTTGAATTATAGCCTAAGAATGACAAGGAAAGTGCCAAGATGAAACATGAGGGTCTGAGGGAGCAGAAGGGACTGGTGACTGAAATGGGAATTTTAGCGGGCCTCGCAGTGATGGATCTCGATGTTTGTTTCTTTGCATGCAGGCCTCTTTCTGCCAAAACAGCACGCTTTAGCGATTGGGGGTCGGTGATTCTAGGAAATAGGACCACGAGTTGTGTAATAGGCAGCTTGGTTTGGACCTCCAGGGCAAGCCTTGATGACTCTCTAGAGGAAACTTGAGAATCATTTGCTCATGGAATTGCAAAACTTAAATTACTTGTGAGTTTTAAATAGTAGCTTATGAAAATAATGTCCTACTGATAATATTTAAGAAATCGGTGCTTAGTGCCCTGGCCAGTGTGGCTTAGCTGGTTGGCGCATCACCCCGTGTACCAAAGGGTCATGGGTTCAATTCCCCTTCAGGGCACATACCCAAGTTCAGGTTCAATCCCCAGGGGGGCGCATGTGGGAAGCAAATGTTTGGCGTTTCTCCCTTCCTCTCTCTAAAACCAATAAAAAACATATCCTCAGGTGAAGATTTAAAAAGAACCTGTGTTTAGTGATACCTGGATCTCACTGGTCATAATAATATATTATTCTTATTCTTATTCTTGTGGAGCTCTTATTTTATACTAAGTGCTATATAGTTGATACCCATTTTAATTCTTACAAAACATTGAGATACTGCACCCATTTTAGAGATAAGGAAACTGAGGGTTTTTGTTGTTGTTTTTTTTACTAAAGACTGCACAGTGAACCATGATGCTTTACCTGGAATTGTGGTCAGTGCAGAAGAGTGCATGGAATGCCGAGGGACTGACAAGATGAAGCAGTAGCATTTATTGATGAACTCAGGGTTACGGATGTGCCTGAGGCTCTACACTGTAGTCTACAGGAAACATTTCACTTAGTTTTTTGGGCTACCTCCTTCTCATTTCCCCTGTTATAGGTGAGGAATCCTTGGCTCTGAAGAGGTAAAGGACTTTGCCAGGCCTAACAAGGCCTGTGTTCTTCTTTTCGGCTCACCATGAAACCTTTCTAAATTCACCGTTTTCATAATGAACGTTCATCCAAATCTTCATATTTCCTCCAAATTATGGCCCCATTGTGTATGTCTTTCATCTGAACACACATTTGGGCTGTAGGGAAACCCAGCTATAACTACTGAATATGTGTGGGAAACTTGGGGTTGCTGTGTTGAACTCTCTGGGCAGATTCCAGGCTAGAATGTTTCTGACTTGTTGTCAGGTACCGAGTGTGAGGCCATGTTGAGATGACAGGAGCTTCTGGTGACCGGAAAAAGATGGTGGAGGATGTCAGCCCCGTGGCTGACTTGAGGCTTCGGGCTGCTGGAGGGGTGGGTCTGGAGAGAGGACCCGCGCACCAGGTGACAGGGCCTCTCCTTGGGAGCATCCGACGTGCTCCTGGGTACTTTACCTTCTGCTCTTCATTTGGTTTCCCAAGTAGACTTTTTAAAAAATATATTTTATTGATTTTTTTTTTTTTTACAGAGAGGAAGAGAGAGGGATAGAGAGTTAGAAACATCGATGAGAGAGAATCATCGATCAGCCGCCTCCTGCACACCCCCTACTGGGGATGTGCCCGCAACCAAGGTATTTACCCTTGACCGGAATCGAACCCTGGACCCCTCAGTCTGCAGACCAATGCTCTATCCACTGAGTCAAACCAGTTTTGGCCCAAGTAGACTTTTGTCCTGGGCCAGACAGGCAGTGGACCTGCCACACTGAGCATCGTAATTCTCAGGGCAGCACTTGTCAGAGGAGGTGAACGAATTGCAATTTCCTTAGCATGAGTTAGGTCTCTTGAGTCGATTTGTTCCTCAGGGACCGACTACAACTAAATGTTTAATATAATAGGCATGGCCCGGCTCATAGTGAACTTGGTGGGGGTATAGGTACTTCACAAGCGCTGATTCTACCTCAGATTCTTCTAAGGCTCTGGCCAGAACCTCCAATCCTCAGGAACCAAGTTCTGTTTCCTCATGCCTTTTTCAGATCCCTCGTGAAGACAGCGCTTCCTTCATGTAGTGACACCCCGAAGCCTCAGTGTCACCGGTCCATGCCTTTGTTCAGCACATGCTGAGGGGGCACAAGCTTAGTGCCTGGTGCTGTGTGAGGTTCAGGAAGACGGGAGGAAGGCAGCAGGGCACTAGTCGTAAGGTGCTGCCCAGGTCTAGGCCTCAGAGAGACTGTGTGGTTGTAGGGAATGGAGAGAAGGAGGCCGCCCATGCAGCTGGAGTAAGGGGGCCTCTCAGGGTAGGAGCCGGGGCAAGGGACTCCTGGTATAAACCCCTACTGGAGAAAAACCTCCAGCGGTCTTCTTCTCCATCTTTTCTCCACTCAGTACAACTGTGGTAGGCTGTTTCTTCTACCTAGCCTAGCCACTCTTTCTATAAGGGGCCTGCCACATCTCTGTAACAGGGATCACCAAAGGGGGCAGTTTTGCTCTCCGTATGGCAATGTCTGGTGCCATTTTTGATTGTCCTGGGACAAGTCACTTTTGCCTATGGAACGAGTACTACTGTCATATAGTGAGTAGAGGCCAGGGATGCTGCTACACAGTTTAACAGTGCATGCAGAGGCCAGCCCGATGTGGACGGTGGAAGTAGGATCTGGAGGTGAAAAGCCAGTACAGTTCCAGTACTGCTCTGCAGTTGAATCACCATGGTTCTTAGGATTAGAATTTCCTTATTAGCATGAGTTAGGACAATGGAATTCTACTTAGACAACAGAATTCACAGTGCCCTGGTTTCCTCATCCGTAAGTAGAAGTACTAATGGTTCCTCTAATGTGGATAGGAGAAATTCATGAATTAATATATTATACATAAATAATACCGGGCATGAAGTAAGGCCTTAACCTTTATTTTATTTATTTAAAAATATATATTTTATTGATTTTTTTACAGAGAGGAAGGGAGAGAGAGAGTTAGAAACATCGATGAGAGTCATCGATCAGCTGCCTCTTGTACGCCCCTTACTGGGGATGTGCCCGCAACCAAGGCACATGCCCTTGACCGGAATCCAACCCGGGACCCTTCAGTCTACAGGCTGATGCTCTATCCACTGAGCCAAACCAGTTTAGGCAACCTTTATTTTTAGTTTTAAGAAAAAACTTCAACCTTTGACTCCTAAAGAGCTGGAGTTTGGAGACTCCAGGACAGTGAGCTTCAGTGTAAAAATTGGCCAGTTTTGTTTCTCTGGTTCCTTTTTGTCCAGGGGTCTTATTTTCACCTCTTGATTCTAGGACTTTGGGTAACTTTGCCTTTCCTTCCTCCCCTCCCCCGTGGGACCCAAATCTGTGTCCTTGACGAACCTCCCCTCAAAGGGCTGTGCATTTCTGATTTTCCTTAGCTTGGTCTATTTTGGGGATAGTGAGAAAACAGGAAGCAGGTCAGGGAGATGCTGCCTTCCTTCCTGATTGTCACAGCTCCTTTCTCTGTAAGATGCTGGGCAGGGTTGAGAGGCAGGTGGTGTAGTGCCTGCTTAGAGACTCTTCCTGCTACGCCCACCAGCTCCACCCCCACGTTAGGTGCCTGCTGCTTCCAAAATACCCTGTAATTGGGTCACAACATTATCTGCCTGCTCGAAATCATCTCTAAAAATCAAAGCAAAGGCGTAGACCGTCTCCGCGGGGTATGAAATGTCTCCATCCTCTACGGCGAGGCTTTGCAGGTTGTTCTGAGAGTGAAAGATAGCAAGCTTCCTGCCTCAAATAGGCGGCCGTTTCTCTGGGCCTACGCCCCTGTCTTACTTCACTTTCAGAAGCGCTCCAGCTAAGGTCCTTTCTGACTTGCCCCAGGAAGATGCGTTTGTGCACTTGACCCAACCTGTCAGATTTACTGTTGAATTTCCCTAACATAATTGACGTGAAAAGATTTCCATCCAGTGGTTTGGACGGTAGCAACGGGCTAGAGGAAAATAAAGGAGTGTTGTTGTTACAGCTTTGTAAGTCCTTCCCCATGACCCGGGCATCTCCCCCTGGAATGAGAGCCGTGGCCTCTCCGTGGCCTCTCCATGGCCGCCTCCTGGCTTGTCCAGCTTCATTCATTCAGTTTGGCTTGCCAGGATGCTGGGCGGGCACTCTTCCAAACGCTGTCCGTGGATACTGACCAGAATGGAGACTGACCAGGATGGCCACTGCCCCTGCCTGCTGGGAGCTGTTCGTCTGTGGGGAAGGACTGACAGCCAAAGAACCAACTACGGTGACAGGGGATGGATGTGGGCTTCCGGGAGAAGGACTCAGTGCTTCCCTGGCCCGCAGTTGCCCTGGCTGGCTGTGGAGGGTGTACTGGGGAGGGCTCCACAGGGAAAGGGTGCTCCATCCATCCCACAGGGTGCCTGGCGCCCCATCTCTGCGTGAGGCACCCCTGACTCCGCTCCCTCTTGGAGCCCTGCTGTTTGTTTGTTTGTTTCCTTCCTCTTCTTCTTCTTCTTCTTCTTCTTCTTCTTCTTCTTCTTCTTCTTCTTCTTCTTCTTCTTCTCCTCTTTTTAAAAAAATATATTTTTATTGATTTTTTTACACAGAGGAAGAGAGAGGGATAGGGAGTTAGAAACATCGGTGAGAGAGAAACATCGATGAGAGAGAAACATCGATCAGCTGCCTCCTGCACACTCCCCACTGGGGATGTGCCTGTAACCAAGGTACATGCCCATGACCGGAATCCTTAACTGGGACCCTTCAGTCCGCAGGCCGATGCTCTGTCCACTGAGCCAAACTGGTTTTGCCGGAGCCCTGCTGTTTCGCCTCTTACTCTCCATCTGACCGCTCTTGGCTCTCACCTTAGCGTGGGCAGCTGCCTTCTCTGTGGCCTCTCTGTGTTGGTTTTCTCCGCTGCCTCCACGGTGAAAACTTCTGCAGGTCTCGGACGCCCACCCCACCCTTCTCGGGTTCCTTGCCCTCCTCGGGGTGACGTCCCAGCTCCCTGGGGCCACACCTGACACCCTTCGTGACCTGCCGCGTTCTCCGGCCCAGGAGCTCAGCTTGAGTCACGCTGTTCTTACAACACGCCGGGTTTTCTGTGGCCTTCAGGCGTGTATCTGTGCTGCCTGCAGCCACTCTGTCTGTGTGCGCTTCGCCGGCTCGGCTTTTGTTCCTCCTTCAGGAAGCAGCTTACTCATCATCCACTCAGTGTGTGTCAGGATGACTCCAGGGCTTGTTAAAACACACATGGCCGGCCCCACCTTCGGAGTTTCTGGTTCCATAGGTCTACGGGGGTGGCCAGAGGAACGTTTGCACTTCTCATAATGTCCCCGGCGATGCTGCTGAGACCTCACCTGGGAGAGCACTGGGGCTCTGCAGAGGGCGACTCGGTCTGCTGGCTCCCACCGAGAGCCCCTCCCACCCACTTGTGCCGCTGCCTTCCTTCCCTGGCTCTTTTCTGGTCTATATGCTGCTGCGGGGATGCCCTGTGGCTTCTTCATCTTTGTGTTTCCAGTGCTTAAGAAGCCCTGGGTGCTTGCCCTAACCGGTTTGGCTCAGTGGATAGAGCGTCGGTCTGTGACTGAAAGGTCCCAGGTTCAATTCTGGTCAGGGGCCTGTAGCTTGGTTGCGAGCGCATCCCTAGTGTGAGGTGTGCGGGAGGCAGCTGATCGATGTTTCTATCCCTCTCTATTCCTCTCTGTAAAAAAATCAATAAAATATATTTAAAAATAAAAAGAAGTCCTGGGTGCTCAATAAATATTTGTCAAAGAACGGATATGTGAACGAAAAGGAATTTTGCCATCCGAGGCTTTAATAAATATGCCCCAGGACATTTTCAGCAGCTGGTTTTCCTGAGCAAGCGGTCACCCCCCAGTTATGATGATGTAGTCTTAGAGCAGGATCTTAACGAGGCCAGTATGAGTTTGGTTAACATAAGAGTCTTGACGTTGTGGTTTTATGTCCAGATTCCAGAAAGGTCTAGGGGAGGAGCTCACTGTAAACCCATTGTTTCTGGAATGGCTCAAAAATATATACAGTTTTAAAATTTTGTAGTGGCTCAGTCTGAAAATAGGTGTTAAAAAGAAATGCAGATGTCATTTAATTTAGTAACCATATCATAAGCATGGTCGCTTTGTTTGAAATAATAAATCATATTGAACTGAAATGAAATGTAACCAGATGTATAAGTAATCATTTCTCCAAGCCAATGGGAGGTAGAGCTAGAATATTTCATTTACTTATTCATTCTGCATATGTTGATTGAGCACCTACTATGTGCCAGGAGGCCCCAGGGATATGGCAATGAGTTGAACACTCTTTGCTGTCTTTGTGGAAGGTGTGGTGACAAAAATAGAGATGGGTGGTGTGATACAAAATACCTAGTGGGCTCCTTGGATCAAGTGGCCTGAGTGGGTAGCTATTAGTTTGTGTTCTGAGTGGCATAGTGATGTTCATGTTGAGATGATGACATGGAGAGGAGTCATTTCAGGCCAAGGGAATGGTATAGAGCAGCAGTTGCCAACCTTTCGGACCTCATGGACCACCAGTGGTCCACAGACTACTGGTTGGCAACTGATGGTATAGAGGTTTAAAAAAAAAAAAAAAAAAAAAAATATATATATATATATATATATATATATATATATATATATATATATATTTAACCCTTTGCACTCCGAACCATTCTGGACATTGGCTACCAGCTACTCGACGCTAACGGCGGAAACGTGCGTTGAAATAACTCAATTCCCCGTAATCACTAATAAACTGCAATGTCCCCTGAGAGGGGACATCCGAGTGATATGCTAGAATTCCGATGTCCCCTGAGAGGGGACAGCGGAGTGCAAAGGGATATATATATATATATATATATATATATATATATATATATATATATATATTTAGAGAGTGAGAGGAAGGAGGAGAGAGAAAGAGAGAAGAGAGAGACATTGATATGTTGTTCTACTTATGCATTCATTGGTTGATTCTGGTATATACCCTGACTGGGGATCAAGCCCACAATCTCGGAAGGACACTCAACTACTTGAGCTACCCAGCCAAGGCCAGAGGCTTTGTGAACATTGTAGAAGACTGCAGGACCTTCGGCAGAGACAGGATTTCTCAAGTTGGTTTAAAAATATATATATTTATTGATTTCAGAGAGGAAAAGAGGAGAGAGAGAGACATCTATGATGAGAAAGAATCATTGATCGGCTGCCTCGTGCACAACCCCCAACGGGGGATTGAGTTCCCAACCTGAGCATATGCCCTGACTGGGAATCGAACCAGGACCTCCTGGTTCATAGTCAAAGCTCAACCACTGAGTCACACTGGATGGGCCTCATGTTGGTTTTCCTTGTGCCTTGTGTCCAGTTGGTCTGTCCCACCGACTTGGATCCAGAGGTCAATGGCATGTATAGTCCGGGAGATTACTGCTCATTTGCCTGAGGAAAGAGCTGGCTGCAGTGCCACCTGGCACCCAAGCCAGTTTTGTACATGCTTTGTTTGCAGTTAATTTAGTGAAGAGTGGGTTTTGACTTGAATTGTTCAAATGATGACTTCATCCTATCTTCTTTTTGGTATTGAGACATAGCCTTGGATGTCAGCTGTCCCCAAGTAGACATAGGGAGAGAGGAGTAACCTATTTGAGTTGCTGAGGGTAAGCATTAGGTATGAGAGAATAAACTTGGGCTTAGACTTGGTTAACATGTCTGACATTTTAAAAAAATATATTTTATTGATTTTTTTTTTTTTACAGAGAGGAAGAGAGAGGGATAGAGAGTTAGAAACATCGATGGGAGAGAATCATTGATCAACTGCCTCTTGCACACCCCCTAATGGGGATGTGCCCGCAACCAAAATACATGCCCTTGACTGGGATCGAACCCGGGACCGACGCTCTATCCACTGAGCCAAACCGGTTTCGGCCATGTATGACATTTTTGCTGACATTTTGGCATCTTGATCCCAACTTAAAAATACTGACTTTTAGATTTCCTTTTGGTTGAAGTATCTTTAGTTTTGGTGCTCCCTGAAGACAGAGCTGATGGTCTCTTTTCTCTGATAGTCTTTATGGTTCTAGTTTGGCACGGCAAACCGGGAAAGAGAAAAGGTATGGAAGCTCACGAAAAATAGGAGAGGAGGCCCTATCCTGCGCTTCTGATATATATTTTATGCCTGGGGCAGTCTCCAGAAAGATGCTGGGGACTTTCTTAAGAAGAGGATTAAAAGAAACCCAAAAATAGCCCCTCACCCAGGAAGGGAACCAGGCCTGGGGTGTTAGGGAGAATTCAGTGTGGCATCCCCAGGACTCCTTGCAGTTCTGTGCACTTGGACTCTAAATTTGGAATGATTGGTCCTTTTGGGTCCCCCTCGTTGGGGCGCTCTGACTTCATGGTGCTGTGCTCTCCCTAAACGAGACAGGGAATTTGGTATGAACAGTGGGGATGTTGGACACCGTTCCTGAGGACAGAGTCTGTATGAATTCAACCATCTCGTGCCCTCACGTCGGGGGCGGAAACTCCAGTGTTGAAGTGAAGTGGGCTCCAGTGATTTGAGCAGAAAACGTATGAGCAGCGGTGCAACCAAAGTCACATACACTGCTCTTCCTCAGGAGACTTAGCAATTGGGTCAGTGTCATTTTCTAAAAATGTCTCTTTTTCCAGGACTCGAGATTATTCCTACTAAAATAAATAAAGGAAGTCTTGCATTCCATCAACTTAATGTATAATTTTCTCCCGATCAAAGTCCTCCCCTGCTGGCTTGAGTTTTATTTCGGCTTAAATCATTTTCCTTTACTGGCACTGGATCCTGTTGTTAGATATGTACATGTATTTTTACAAGCCACAAATAGAAATAAGAAACAAAAATAAGATGTGGAATTTTATTTTTTCCCTCCCTTTAGTTCTGAGAACATGTGGATTACAAGAAAAACCAATAAAAAAAAACACAACAAACCAAAAACAAAACAAACAAAAAACGAGGAGAATGTTGACTTGTGGCTTTATTATCTTTATTTCCTCTAAAGGAAACAGGATTTTTATTAAACGTTACGCTGTTTTCCACTGAGAGATATAAGAGTGGGATGGATGGCTGCATTTGGAGTTTATGTACAATTTTACTTAACATTTAAGTGATTTTGTATGAACATTTGTGAAGGTGTTGTCTTCTCCCTGCACCAACTATTAAACAATACGGTGCTGCCAAGAATAATTTTCTCATATAAGAGTGAACCTTCAGGCAATATTAACTTATTTCAATCACAGGAGAGCTCGGTGGATACAAGCTTTCATGAAAGCTCATTTATTTTTCTTTAGTGTTGACCTTGAAAGTTAATTTTTGAAATAATTGCAGAAATATCACTTTGATAGATGGTTATGTTAAAAAAGGAAGATACTCAATGTGATGTAGTTATAAAATATTTATAGAAATGAAGATGCAGTGGTTCCATGGTGGGGTTATGTATGATGGCTTTCTCTCTCTTCTTCCTCCTCAGCTATCCTTAGTGTTTTTATATCCTTTTAGTAATGAGTAAGTAGATAGGGGAAAAAAAATAATTCTCACGTGTTCATTTTTATATTCTAGAGGATGTGAATTTCAGGATGTTTATTCAAGGAGACTACGGGAGTGTGTGTGGGGGGGTACGCGGGGGAGAGAACTGGCCTATGCTTAGTGAAATAAGCCAGTCACAAAAGGACATATCTTGGGTAATGTACTTATGGTACCTAGAATAATCAAATTCATAGAGACAGAAAGCGGAATGGTGGTTACCAGGGGCTGGGGGAGGGGGTAGTGGGAGTAATTATTTAAAGTTTGGTCCAGAGGGTCAGTTGGGGAGGATTGAAAAGTTCTAAAGATGAAATGGTGGTGATGGTTGCCCCCAAAATGTGAATGCAACTTAATGCCACAGAACTGTACACTTAAAAATGGTAAAGATGGTAAATTTTGTTATATTTTACCACAATAAAAAAAGTTTATCCTAAAAAAAAAAAAAAAAAAAAAGAAGAAGAAAGAAAGAAAAGGAGAAAAGAAAAAGAAAAAGAGAACTAGTCCCATATCCTCACCAGCCCAAAGATATTTGCCTTATTGTCCGTTCAGAACCCTGAGGAGGAATTAATTTGCTTTGGACTGAAGCCCCTCAGGGCATGCCCTCACCTTGGTACAGTCTGCTACGAAGACATGAAGCTCTGTCGAGTGGGCCCCAAGAGCTGGGGAAGTTACGGGTACCACTCACACACACCTGATGCTGAGAGCCTGACTTTTCAAAGGCTTTCTTTTGTGTGAAATGAACACTGACCTAGATAAGTTTGAAATTGTGAATTGGGTACGTTCTACATGAGGCATGTTTTGGGTCATGTCTATTACTAACTTCTACTTTGGAGATGAAATAATTTGGTAAAAATTAATCTTCATTGGGATGTCCTCAAAAATGGTCACCTTTCCTGTTTATTCTGTTGATTGTACCCTCAAAGCCAAGCAGTGAGGTGGCCTAACCGTTCTTTTGCCTTTTCCATGCTGTTTGAAAGAGAACATGGGTTTTAGAGCTAGACAGTGCTGAGTTTCAGTTCGGCCCTGCCCTGCCCTGATATAGGTAAAGGTGGGTGGGTGTCCTGCCTGTGCTACAGTTTCTCCATCTGTAAAACATCTGGAAGGATACCTACCTGGTTGGGAGGAAATGCATGCTATTCAGTGATCAAGGAATTTACTTTCTTGATTTCCTGTTGGTGAAACGGTCGGTAGATTGACCAGGCATTCCAGTTTAAGTTCACATTTGTGTTTGTCTCATAGAAGATAGTCCCTGATCAATAACTTACATACTAGGATTAAAGTATTTTAGAATAATTTTGAAAGATTAATGTGGAGATAGTTGTAATTGGTAGTAAGTTTTTAAAGTTTATGCTCAACTGCATGGTCTTGATTTTTATTGTCACATTCCCCCTCTCCCCTTTTAGTGTCTTCAGAGAATGTGGATGAGAGCCCCTCGGTGTGTTTGTTGCCTCAGACTATAGTTTATAGGCGTAGAAGACCCTTACTGTGCTGTGGTTTTGAACCTGGGTTAGTCTGTCAGCATGGTGACCTCACCTTTATGAATTATAAGGGTTAATGTTTATTGAGCACTGACTGTGAGACAGTGGGCAGAGGGACAGATTGTTACATGGAGGATATTATTTGGCCCCACACCTCTGTGAGGCAGCTGCTGTGATTAATTATCCTCAAATACAGGTGGGAGGCTGACACTCCCAAGGTTGTCCAAGGGCATACAGCCAGAGCAGGTGATAGGGTTGGTCTGGATATAGATTATGAGAACAGAACTTTTTTTGTTTTTAAATATATTTTATTGATTTTTCACAGAGAGGAAGGGAGAGGGATAGAAAGTTAGAAACGTCGATGAGAGAGAAACATCGACCAGCTGCCTCCTGCACACCCCCTACCGGGGATGTGCCCACAACCAATGTACATGCCCTTGACCGGAATCGAACCTGGGACCTTTCAGTCCCCAGACCGATGCTCTATCCACTGAGCCAAACAGGTTTCGGCGAGAACAGAACTTGATATTGAGGAAGGTACTCTGTAAATGGGAGTGCAGGCTCCCCCTATTCCCTTAAATTAGGGGTGTCGAACTCAATCAGAGAAGGGGCCAAAATCTAAAATCCAGTCTAAATCGCGGGCCGAATGGTTTACTGAACAGCCATAAACTGACAATGTCATAAACTGACAGCGGAGTGCAGTGATGACAGCGCGGTGCGGGCCACATTGCAAGGCCTGGCGGGCTGGATTTGGCCCGCGGGTCTTGTGTTTGACACATGTGCCTTAAATGAATATTTCCCCGAGACACGAGAGCTACTAGCTTGCAAAATGGGGACTTCCCTAGGAGGGTAGAGGGTGTCTAAGGACCAACTAGTGTGAGGAAGCTCATGTCAGAAGCACACACAGTCCTGAGAATGTGCGCAGTGTAATTACAGACGCTCAGCTCCTGCCGTCAGGGGTAAGCAACTGGCCGTTTGGAAATGTTCTGTACATGCATTAGCCTGGAAATTGCATTTTAATGTGGTGTCCTGGTAAAACAGGATTTTACTTGCTAAGTTATTCCATGTTAATAACACTCTTTCTCTCTAGAGGAAGGCTACTTTATTATTATTTTTTTTAAAAACATGGCTCATTTCTTTCTTCCAAAATAATTGACCTGTTCTTTGGAATAACCTGTTAGACTGCCACTTCTATTTGAGTCTAGATAACTGATGGAATGCAAGAAAGCAGGTCAAATTTCAGATGAAGAGTTTGATTTTTAGGACATATTTTCTCTACAGTGTTAGCTTTGGCCTGCAGTACATCCTGACTTAAATGTTATATTTTAATTTTAAACATGAGTTAGGTCACTTTATGTGGTCCTTTTCACCATCTGTGTGATGTTAGCAAACCATTTATTTAGTGATGCCATCCAAAAAAACCCCAAAAAACTCATTTCAAAGAATAATTCCTGGGTAGAGGGGTGGTTAACAATTTTACAGGCTGGAGGATTTTCCCAAGTCTATTTAAAGGGCTAAGTTCTGATTTAGCTTCCTGGAAATTTCGGGTTGCTTCCCTACCATACAGAGGAAATGAGGCTGCCAATGGACGGTGAATATATTTCTCATGACTAACAGATGAACAAAGCACAGTGTCACTAGAATAGAGAAGCTATCAATGGGGGAAATTTGAAACACACTTGTTTACTTGAATACTTGTATACTTTGCTTACATTTTTCCTTGAAGGCTGATTTTTGTTAATCAGAATTTGAAGATTGTAATCTTTTTAAAAATATATTTTTATTGATTTTGAAGAGCAAGGGAGAGAGAGATAGAAACATCAATGATTGATTGGCTGCCTCCTGTATGCCCCCCACTGGGGATCAAGCCCACAACCAGGGCATGTGCTCTTGACCTGAATCAAACCCGGGACCTTTCAGTCCACAGGCTGACACTCTATCCGTTGAGCTGAACTGGCTAGGGAGATTGTATGTAATCTTAAACTGTTAGCTGTAGACCCCAAAGAATCATTACTAGCTTTCAAAAGAAATGGGTACTTTATCTAGGTTTTAAAAAATAAAATAGCAAATGATTTCACTATTATAGAATATTGTTTAATTATTGTGCATTGCTCAGAATTCAAAGGTGTTGCCTTAAATGGAAGAAATGGAGGTGTATAATAAATTAAGAATGGGGAGGTAAGCAGATTATAAGTATTTGAAAACATTTTCTGGCATATTAACTGCTTTCCATTCTAGGGAACTTCTTACCTTTTTGTGATAAAGTTTTTCATTACTTAAAATACATTTACATTTGGATTGTGTTCTCTTTACCTTATATATAAAGAAGCCCTTGAATCTCAAACTTTCAGTCTTTCTCTTATTCAGAGGAGTGATTGAGAACTGGCAGATCTTCAGTCATCAAGAGGGTAACTGGTTAGGGAAACCGAGTCATTTTCCTGTATCTCCGGAGTCAGTTCTATACAAGCTGTCTAGTATGGGTTGAATTGTGTCCTTTCTCCCCCAAAGAAGATACCTTGAAGTCCTAACCCCTGGTACCTGTGAATGTGACTTTATTTGGAAAAGAGTCTTTGAAGATGTCATCAAGTTAAGATGAGGTCACACTAAAGTAGGTGGGCCCTTAATCCAGTATGATTCATGTCCTTATAAGAAAAGGGGTTAAAACCGGTTTTGCTCAGTGGATAGAGCGTTGGCCTTGTGGACTGAAGGGTCCCAGGTTCGATTCCTGTTAAGGGCATGTACCTTGGTTGCGGGCACATCCCCAGTGGGGGGCGTGCAAGAGGCAGCTGATCGATGTTTCTCTCTTATCAATGTTTCTAACTCTCTATCCCTCTCCCTTCCTCTCTGTAAAAAATCAATAAAATATATTTAAAAAAAAAAAAAAAACGGAAAAGAAGAGGGAGAATTGGGCACAGAGCGCCGTGTGAAGACAGAGGAATGCAGCCATGTGAAGAGATGGAGACAGAGTAGAGTTATGCTGCACAAACCAAAGAATGCCTGGGGCTAGCAGAAGCTGGAAAAGGCTAGAAAGAACCGTCTTCTCGTGGCTTTGGAGTGAGCACAGCCCTGCCAACACTTTGACAGCATCATTCTAGCCTCCGAACCTGTGAGAGAATACATTTATGCTGCATTAAGCCACCTACTTGTGGTTGGTGCAGCAGCCACAGGAAACTTCAGGACTTCAGAGTCATAACTGGAGCCCGAGTTTGAATCCTGGCCTCACATTCTAACGTTGTGAGTTTGGACAAGTGGCTGAGCCTCAGAGTGCCTCCGTTTCACCATCAATAAAACCGGGCCAAAAAGACTACCTTCCTCGTATAGTTGTTTTGGAGGTAAAATAATATGTGAGCAATACTTTGAACAGTGCCTGGTGCTATTATCTGTAAAACAAAGCAAATCTCAGTTATCTCCAGAAATGATTTTTGATCATTCAACAAATATGTATCGAGCTTCTTTTTTCATGACAGACCCAATGCTAGTGAGTGTCCAGTGGGAACCAAACCCTCAGGGGTCTGTCAGGCGATCTTTCCTGCTATGACTGTGAAGGGAAAAGTGGACTCCATGTGACACCTTTGCGGGCAAGAATTGGGACCTGGCGAGTCTGTTGCAGACCCTGTGTCCTGGGAAGGTGGTGAGCGTGGAGCCAGACAGCCTGCTTTTTACGAGCTCTGACCTTGGGCAATAATAGGATTTTTAACTTCCTCTGCCTCTGGTCAAAGTATTACACGTATATTATTTTACCCTCAAAACCACTATATGAGGAAACTGAGGCACTCTGAGGCTCATAACACTTGCAGAATGAGGACAATAATAATGCCTACCTCAGCTCTAGCCGGTTTGGCTCAGTGTATAGAGCATCAGCCTGGACTCAAGGATCCCAGGTTCGAATCTGGTCAAGGGCACATGCCCGGGTCGAGGGCTCATTCCGGTGGGGGGCATGCAGGAGGCAGCCAATCAGTGATTGCCTTTCATCATTGATGGTTCTATCTCTTCCTTTCTAAAATCAATAAAAATATATTTAAAAAATTAATACCTACCTCAGTAGGATTATGGTAAGCATTCAGGGAGTTAAAATACATAAAGAACCTAGAATGGGACTTTTATTAAATATTATGTTATTAAATGAACCCTGAAAGGTGTCCAGTTTGTAAGTTAATTTATTCTTTTGATACTTAGTAAGCATAGAGAATTCAGGTAAGAATCAAATGCACCTTCTTTCCACATAGAACTCATAGTCAAGTGGGGGGAGGTTTATTTATTTGTTGGTGAAATAGCATATAACAAAGACAGTGATGGGGAAAGTAGAAAGGGCAGGGCTGATTCTCCTGGGAGTATTAGGGATGGTTTCCTGACGGTGAGTTTTGGAGATGGAGTAGGCATTTGCCAGACAGCAAAGGAGAGGAAGAACATTAGGGAAAAATGGGAGCAGGATATCCAGAGGCAGTGACCGTTCACAGTGGTATAAGAGCGTAGGACCTGGAGCCAGGATTCAGATTCTGCCAACTTGGTGCTGTGTGACCTCTTGACTTCTCTGTGCCTTGTGTCTTTTAAGTAGTGCTAACAGGCTGTGGGAGGATTGAATGAGTATATTAATTCAAAGTGCTTAGATCAGTGCTTGGCCAAAGTTAAGTGTTGAAGTATTGGTTCTAATTCATGTCATTACTCTTGTATTTGCTATTTGAAGGCCAGGTTAAGAAGGTTCACTTAATATTCCTAATCCAGTGCAATTATTCCGGTGGATTTGCAGAGAGAGTCCGCCCTTGGGTCTGTATACTCCCAGGAAAACAACTCTCGCCATCTGAACACGGTGAACAAAATGTAACACACATGTAACTAGATGGGGGGAAATGATTAAAATAAGCCAGGCATTGGCACAGAGCTATTTGTAGGTTGCTGATTAGGCAAACTTAAAAACAAACCCAGCCTGTTGAGCCAACATGGTCTTGTTTTTAAATCTGGTGAACCACCTGTGTCTTTAAGTGATCAATTGAAAGACGATTTTTTGTTTGTTAATTATCTCCAGATTCAGATCCCAGCCCGCCGGCGGTGCTGCCCCATTTGGCACATATTCAGAGGCGGGAAGGAGGTGTGTGGCCTCAAGGTTTCTTTGGCCACATCTCTCAGGGCTGTGGATGGCAAATGCGTCTTTCCAGCCATGGTCTTCCCTACATTTGTTTGTTTAAGAAGGGTCATTTAAAATTGTGGTTTTCTTGAATATATTTTTTTTTATTGATTTCAGAGAGTAAGAGAGAGATAGAAACATCAATGATAAGAGAGGGTTATTGATCGGCTCCCTCCTACATGCCCCTCATTGGGGATCGAGCCCGCAACCCAGACATGTGCCCTGACTGGGAATTGGACTGTGTCCTTCTGGTTCATAGGCTGATGCTCCACCACTGAGTCCCACCAGCCGGGCAAAAAAATTCAACCTTTTGTGAGACTTTCACCGATGGCCAGGAATTTAGACAGTAAATAAATAGCCAACATTACAAGCACTGTGGAGAAAACCCACCAGACCAGAGGGATGGAGGAAGGCGGCAGGGGGTGGGGTGGGGCTGGTAGTCCTAGAAGCAGGGCTGGGAGTCAGAGAAGACTTTATGGAGAAGGTGGTATTTGACTCAGACTGGAAAAAAGCTGAGGGAGGAAGGCCAGGGCTGCCTCCAGGAGCAGGTATCAGCACAGGTAGAACTGGGTAAAGGAAGGGGAATGGAGTAGATGGGATCAGGTAGAAAAAAAGGTGGGGGAGAAGGGAGTGAAAGCCATTGAAAGGACCTTGAGCTTCATGTCAATTAAGATGTGTAGCTGCTGGACGGTTCCCAGCCAAGGGTAGCTCTGACTTATATTTTACAAGGGTCACCTGATGACCATGGTGAGGATAGATTTTAGGGGTGCTGGTTGGACTGAGGGAGATCAGTTAAAAGACCGTTCTAGTAATCTCATTTTGATAGGGGTAGAAGTAGAATATTGAGGACCACCTATAAAAAATTGTAAGAAATATTAACCATGCTCTGTTAACTCTGATTGTTTAGTTCTGATTAAAGAAGGGCAATCTGCCGAGACCGGTTTGGCTCAATGGATAGAGCGTCGGCTTGGGGACAGAAGGGTCCCGGGTTCGATTCCGGTCAAGGGCATGTACATTGGTTGTGGGCATATCCCCAGTAGGGGGTGTGCAAGAGGCAGCTGATTGATGACTCTCTCTCATCGATGTTTCTAACTCTCTATCTCTCTCCCTTCCTCTCTGTACAAAATCAATAAAATATATTTAAAAAAAAATAAAAATAAAGAAGGGCAATCTAACCTGGCTGGGAACTGGGAGCTCACCTGGAAATCTGCAGATTATCATGGAAAGATTAACAACCTTGTTGCAGAAACCAGAATTGCTAGCTCTTTGAAGACCCCCACTCCTTTACTAGCCCTTCTTTGAAGACCTGTAAACTGCCAACTTGGCATACCCTCTTGCCTACTTCCTCACGTAATCTTAGTCCTCCTACCTGGTATAAGCAGCTGGCTTATGGTGGGGTGCAGAGCAGATTTTTGTGGATGACCTGTACCTCTCTCATACTGCTGGCAGTATTGGAATAAACACTCATATGATTCAACCCTGCCTCTGCTTAATTGGCTCAAGTAGTGACAAGCAGCACAGACCCATTGATTGTCTGGTTACAGTTTGAGAGGTGATGGAGAGTTGGACAAGGATGGCCATTGAGGGGAGAGTGTGTCTTGGAAGCCAAGGGAAGATGTATTTCAAGGGAGGGAAGTGATCTGCTTGGTCAAATAAAAAATAAATCACATCTCTGTGTAAAAATATAGTAATTATTGAAAACTGATGCATGTCCTTTAGGTTTTATTTTATTTATTTCTTGATATACACAGAATTGTATTAAGTATAAATGCCCCATTCTCCTACTCCCTGTAGATAGCATTGATAGTTAACAGCCTGGGTAATCTTCCAGATGTGAGAGTCTTTGTATATGTATATTGGTGTTCTGTGCATCTATATTTATCTCAACAAAATATTTTAAATATGCAAATATTGCAGGAAGTAGAGACTAATGTATTAGATACTGATGTACCTACTACTCCTATTAAAGACATGTGACCATTGTTCTGGATGTCTTGAAATTTATCTCTACTTCCTTATCATTGCGGTTAGTTCTGCTAGTTTAATTTGTGTTCTACTATTATTATTTTTGTAAACACACGTGCATCTTGCTTGTGTGCATGCCTGTATGTGTTCTCCCTCCACTATCTACTCAGGCCCTTCCACTCTGCCCAAGGCTGTGCCATATTTTTCCGACAGCTGCTATAACAGCAGCAACCGTAGTCCTGTATCCAGCCGGGCCCTGGGAGAGCCACAGAAGTAATGATGCAGAAAACAGCAGCCTCCACAAGGGATGTGGTAAGCTTGCTGATGGAAGTAGTCTTGGGGATTCCAGGTTTTCATTTGGAGAGCTCAGGAATGCCAGTGAGAGGACCATTGTTTAGGGGAGGGCCTAGGCCTTGGTGTCCTTCTGTCCTTGCTTCAAATCCTAACTCCGTCCCCAAGTGTGATCATGGGCAAGTTGTGACTCATTGGCTCAAGTAGTGACAGGCAGCACAGACCCATTGATTGTCCGGTTTCAGTTTGAGAGAGGATGGGGAGTTGGACAAGGGTGGCTGTTGAGGTGAGAGTGTGTTGTCTTCATTTGCAGATCAGAGACACTGATTCCCACCTTAACAGTGGGAAGGCAGAGGAGGGTGTGTGTGGGGGGTAAAAGATTAACTGAAGAACTTGTATACATGCATATAAGTATAACCAATGGACACAGACCCTGGGCGGGGCGGGGGTAGGGGGGAGGGCATTTGCGGGGGGTGGGGAGAGGGGGTTAGGGGAGGCCGGGGAAGGTAAATGGCGGTAAAAGGAGACACATGTACTACTATTTGTAAGACTTTAAACATTAAAAAAAAAAAAAAAATCCTTGAGTGAGGGTTTAAAAAACAAAAAAAAACAAAAGGCTGTGGGGATTGTAGGAGGTAACATGTATACGGAAAATGCCGGAGGGCTTACCACATAGTAGGTACCGATCACATTCATGCTTCTCCAGGTCTTTCTCCTCTTTTACTGTTAGGCAATTGGTGGGTGAAAAAGGCTTGGAGGGATATTATTTCAGTAAACATACTCTGGTTATCTAAAAAGAAATATTGAGATTAATGAACCTTAGTACATAAAGTGGCTGATCTGAGACTAGAGCTCTGTTTTTGTGTGTGTGTGTGTGTTTTAAAACCTGGTTCCTTAGCTAGTAAACCTCGTTTCACTGTGAATAGGTTTGTTTGTCAAGCTCACACTACCAGGTGTGGTGGTCTTCTGGAAAAGAGTAGCTAGTGATTTGGCCTCTCTCACTATGGCCTTGCCCTGCCTATGCTATTCCCCTGCCTCAGGAGAGGATAGCACTTCCAAAGGTCTATTCCAGCATCACGATGGTGTGGTATCAGTTGTCCAGAACATCATTTGGCTAAATGCCATCAGCTATTGTTTGAGAAAATTCAGCGGGTGAGCTGAAGGGGTTGAAAATAAGTGGGAAAAGGACTTGATTTTGTAATTGCTGACAATGAACGAGTCCTGTCAAAGTGTGGCATTGGCTGAATGCTCACGATGTTTCCTTGGCCACTGACTGGGGATGTCACTGAGCCAGGACCTCCCAGCACACCAGAGGCACAGTCACATGGCTCTCAGACTGGCCACCCCACTTGGTGAGGGGCTTGGGTTGGTGAGAACCATCTTCCTTTACACTTGGGTTTTCGAGGGAGGGTTTCAGGGAAAATTAAAATAAATGATTGCATAGAAATAAGATTTATGAAGAGTTTAATGGCTGTTGACATAGTCCATGGGTCGCAAGTGACACAGAAGAATTAAATGGGCTATTGCTGATTGTTCATACCATGGTTTGATCATGTTAAGCACAAGGCATTAAGAAGGGGGAAGTAAAACCACAGTGAGATATCACCTCACACCTGCCAGAATGGCTCTCATCAATAAATTAACAAACAGGTGTTGGAGAGGATGCGGAGAAAACACTAGTGCACTGCGGATGGGAATGCAGGTTGGTGCAGCCACTATGGAAAACAGTATGGAGTTTCCTCAAAAAATTAAAAATGGAACTCCCATTTGACCCAGTGATCCCACTTCTGGGAATAGATCCCAACAACCTTCAAACACCAGTCAAAAAGGATATATGCACCCCTATGTTCATAGCAGCATTATTTACAACTAGAGGCCTGGTGCATGAAATTCGTGCATTGGCTGGGGGGGGGAGGGGCAGTGTCCCTCAGTCCGGCCTGCACTCTCTCGCAATCTGGGACCCCCTGGAGGATTTCTGACTGCTGGTTTATGCCCAGTCCAGCAATTGGACATCCCTCTTGTAATCTGGGACTGCTGGTTACTAACCCCTCTGCCTGCCTACCTGATCACCCTTAACTGCTTGCCTGCCTGCCTGATCGTCCCTAACTGCTTCTGCCTGCCTGCCTGATTGCCCCTAACCACTCGCCTGCCTGCCCACTTAAAAGTATAACCATCCCTATAGGCACTTAAAAGTATAACCATCCCCATAGGCACTGATGCTGGGAACCTTCCTGCCTCTTTCCTTTTGCCTCATCCAACTAGGCCATCAACAGGAATAAGAGCCGAACTTCCAAAATGTCCCTGTAATCTGTTTTCTCTTTTCAGTCCCCAGATATCTTCATTATTTTCTCACCTTGATGGTGGTACATCCTGCTAATTGGTTGTTTTGTCTCTAGATTTTCTTTTCTACAAGTCAATCTCCAAATGTTCTCCTAGAATATTAAGATACCTAACTAATAGTGCCCATTACAATTCATGGGCACTTTAATATGAATTGAATGGGGTTCTAATTTAAAATTGGCTGTCATGTAAAATTTAAACTTCTTTGCATATATATATGCTTTTAACTTATAGTGGGCAGGCACACATATATATTTTGGAAGAGTTAAGGAGTAATTATTTTTTTAGTCTATTGGTGATATCATTTGGGAATATCATTTGAGAAACACACACACACACACACACACACACACACACACACAATTGTGCACTTTGCCTTTGCAATAAAATTTGGCTTTTAAAATGGTTAAAATAGGAACATAAATGTGTCACAGAAATGAATGAGAGTACTATCTACTTTAGGATCTTTCTATTTAGATTTTAAAATCGTGATTGTTGGGTTTTTCGTTTTAAGATGATGGGAGCCAAAGAACTGTTGCCCTCTGTTACCTGAGAGTCTGTTTTGTATCGTCATGTCTTCACATGATCAGGAAACAAAATTCTAGCTGAAGCTCAGAGCCTAACCTGATATCATTTTTGTGCTGTGGCCATTTGATGCTTGAAAATAATCTTAAATGAGAAGACATAATACCAAATAGCACTTTCACATTGATGATTACTGTGTGTGTGCAGAAGCCATGAATTGTAGTGATGAAATTAGGTTGTTTCTATGCACCTTAAATGTTTGTTTACATTTACAGTAATTTTCCAAGGAACAAATAGTGCCGTCAAATGCACGGGGTCTCAAGTCTGACAGGCCAGCTTTCCAAGTACTAGCTTCATTCCTTCCTATTTGTATGGCCTTGGGCAAGTTTCTCAGTCACTTTGAGCTTCAGTTTTCTCATCTAACTGGAATCATACTACCTGATAGGGTTGCTATGGAGATGACAGTGGGATCGTGTCAGTGCAAAGGCAGTTGTGGTTATTTTAGTAATAGTAGGATGGTCCTTTATTGATGGCCAGCAGTAATTTGTTTCCAAATGAAGTGGACAGCTGAACATCAGCAGGGCTAATAGTGAGTGTCTCATTAGGATTACACACAAGCTTCATTGTTGCGTGCGGTGCAGTTGGCATAGTGGTAAGCGGAGGCACATGGTACTTGGGAACTTCCTGGATTCTGCTTCGTGGCCATCGGCGGCAGAGAACTGAAGCTCACGGTTGCTAAGAGCATGCACACACAACCTGGTGAAGTTAGGTGCATACCAGACACATGAATAACATACTAATTATGATCCTACCTTGGAAAAGGTCTGGTAGAAGTGTAGCTTCAGGCACTATGTAAAAGACCTCGCTTTTAAAGCTGGCAAAATAATGATGACTATTTTTAGTTTAATTTATACCCTTTAAAAACATGTAGTATACTTCTTACTACTCCTGGATGGTTTTATGTATTTTAATTAATGCTATCTGACTGCATTTGCACCCCGAGGCTGCTTTAGCAAAAGATGTAATTTCAGACTGTTGATGGAATTAGATAGGTCTGACTGGGAAGATGCTGTTGTTCATATTTATGGTTATAAAATATTTCAGGTACACCTGTGTATGACATTCTTGTGCTGTAAACACCCCGACAGTGTTCTGAATCAGACCAGTGAAGTAATAGCTCTATTGTGGGTTGATTTCATTGTTTTTGGTGTTAGCATGTCTTTTTTCTTTTTCCTTAGAATTTCCTCATGCACAATGATACCTAAAGAAGTGAAAGTGCTTCTATAAGTCAAACAAGCAAAACTCCCGTCCCTCACCTTTATTATTTTATTTGTTAAATATATTTTATTAACTTTTTTACAGAGAGGAAGGGAGGGGAATAGAGAGTTAGAAACATCGATGTGAGAGAAACATCAATTAGCTGCCTCCTGCACACCCCCTCCTGGGGATGTGCCCGCAACCAAGGTACATGCCCTTGACCAGAATCGAACCTGGGACCTTTCAGTCCGTAGGCCAATGCTCTATCCACTGAGCCACACTGGTTAGGGCCCACCTTTATTTTAGAGTCAAACCTCACATATACTTGATTGACTTGGCATGAGGTACATGCGCAGGTAGAAATGAGTGTTGAGTCTGAGCGAGTAGCCACCTTTGGAGCATAAAAAATATATTTTAACTCATTTGCCAGAGCAACACAATTAGTCTTGCAATAAAGTGAAAAACAATTTGTCAGAAAAGGAAAAATAATATTTTGAATGAAGCTTGAAATAAGACATGATCAATAAAGAGAAAAGCTACAATGAGCTCTTTATTATGATAAAATGCAGAGCAGACTTCCTTGTTAGTGGGAATTAAGAAGTAACATGTCACAAAGCTATTGTACACTAATGACTGGTATCCGTCCCTACTTTGAAGGTTTAAGGTATTGCAACTGTCTTGGAGGTAGAACTTGAAGTTGCAAAATGTCAAATCCTAGGAAGAGGGGAAGAGCCAGGAGTATCCAGATCATAAGTGAATCTTAGACACTTTGTACATACTCTTATAAATTCCCCTGAAATCAAACAGCAGCGTGTCCCTTGGAAACCGCATACAGTTTCGTTGTAATGGTGTGCATTCCTTTGGCTGTGTGGCAGAAAATGACCATATTCAGAGGCTTTTGTTTTATCCCACGGACTGGTCTCCAAGCAGTGCCTTTCTCTCCTTCCCTCCCTCCCTCGCTCCGTCCCTCCCTTCCTTCTGGTAGTTCTAGCCGGTCATTTCCTGTTTTGTGACAGGACCTATTTTAGACTTTGGGGACACATCAAAACCAAGTCCCTGCCCCCTGTCAGATCACATCCCAGCTGGGGGAAGGACACCGGTGTCCCGGGGTTGGCTTCTCCAGAAGCACACGCCGAGGTGGAGTCTGGGGAGCCGATGTCCGTCTGGGATCGGCGCTGTGCATCCAGGGGTCCGGGCGGGGCAGGGGAGGAAGTGTGGACGGGGCTGCAGCGTTGACCAGGCCTCCGCCAGCCCAGCAGGGAACTCTAGAAGGAGCATCCCCTGTCAGTGTCCCGTCCTGAGCGGAAACCTCGCTCCTCGACCAGGCGTGTGGTATCAGGGGTGGGCTGCTCCGAAAAGGGTGTGCCCCGGGGCTGACCCCAGGCGCTGGGCCCTGAAGGTCATCTCCCTGCAGTTGCCCAGTGCGTTCTGGCCGTGCATCTCCCAGCTGACAAATACAGAAAGTATGTCAAGTGTCTCCTGGTGACACAGGATGGAGGAAAATAAAGCTGGAGGAGGGGGGTGGAAAGGGTCAAAGGGAGAAAGCCTTATGGAGGTATTTGTTTTTTTAATTTTTTAATTTTAATTTTTTATTGATTATGGTATCACATAATTGCCCTCAACCCCCCATTCCCATCCCAACCCCCTCCCCACTTATGCCCCCCCCCCCCCATGTCCATGGCCACTGGCTAGGCCCATATGCATGCACACAAGTCCTTTGTTTGATCTCTTCCCCTTATCCCCACCCTCCCCTACTTTCCCTCTGAGGTTTGAGAGTCAGATCGCTACTTCTCTTTCTCTGGGTCTGTTTTTGTTCATCAGTTCATGTTGTTCATTATTTCCTCTAGATGTGATATCATGTGATCCAAGAAATACCCTTGTAAGAACCAAAACTGAGACCAGCCATAATGGTTATGCTGAGAGGCCAATGAATCAGTCTGTAGTGAGTTCCTTTCTGGGCCAACAGTTCTTTTGAGTCCCAATTTCAATGTCCAACAGTTCCTT
The DNA here is from genome assembly GCF_964339955.1 of Pipistrellus hanaki. Classification (NCBI taxonomy): domain Eukaryota; kingdom Metazoa; phylum Chordata; class Mammalia; order Chiroptera; family Vespertilionidae; genus Pipistrellus; species Pipistrellus hanaki. Next base: position 187,341,266 of record NC_140503.1, read on the forward strand.
ATGTGTACATGTCAGCCATGATATTTCAGTTCTGGTTTGTGAACAAATGGTGGTGATGCAGGTCCAACCGTCTCTGGTTTGGTCCTGGGCATCCTTCAGCAACACGCAGCTGCTGTCTGCTGGTATGGCGAGGCGTCGTCAGCGTCTTCCATCTCTGAACTGTTTCTCTCTGTCTTCATGGCTGGAGCGCTTCTGTCTATCTTATGGAGGTATTTGAACAGAGAGCTTCAAGAAGTGGGGGCCCCGGGGCAGGCAGAGTGTTCCAGGCAAGGGAAGAGCCAGAGCCAAGGCCCAGAGTGTCCCTCATGGGCAGGGGAACAGCAAGGAGGTGGGCGATGAGCCAGGGTACAGTCCTGCGGGGCCTTTTGGCCGTGGCAGGTTCTCCTTTTATTCTGTGTGACAGGGTGTCTTCGTTGGCTAGGGATGATGGAATAGAAGACCACACGCATGGGATGGCTAACGGACTGTTTCACCAATGGACTGTTTCACCGTCTGGATGTTAGACGTTCATGATCAAGGTGTGGGCAGGGTATGCTTTCTGTGGCTGAGAGAGGATCTGTTTCATCGCTTTGTTCTAGCGTGTGGCACCTGTGGAGGGGAGCGGACTGGCGGGGCTGTGAGTTGTGAATCCCCGCTGCCCAGAGGCTCTGTGACACCAGGGAGCGAAGGCTCTGGCCAGAGGTGGCATTGGTGGTAGGGGAAGGCCTGAACTTCAACTTTCAGGGCCACCTGTGCCATGTTGGAGCCAATGGAGATATTCAATGCTTAGTTCCTACAGGGCCGTAGTAGGCCTGAATTTTTTCTTTTTTTAATGAAAAGTAATTTAAAAATATATATATATTTTATTGATTTTTCACAGAGAGGAAGAGAGAGGGATAGAGAGTTAGAAACATCGATGAGAGAGAAACATTGATCAGCTGCCTCTTGCACACCCCCCATTGGGGATGTGCCCGCAACCAAGATACATGCCCTTGACCGGAATCGAACCTGGGACCTTTCGGTACGCAGGCCGACTCTCTATCCATTGAGCCAAATGGGTTTCGGCCTGATTTTTTTTTTTTTTTAACCATAAATGATAGAATTAAATTTGATCATTGATGTCCTTCCTTTTTTGAAGAGGATATAATTTAAGACGAGCACACCTGTTTTATTAACTTTCAGAATTCATTTGATCTAATGTGATAATTTCTGTGAGATGAAAGGGGTTTATCCCCTTCCACTGAGTTCCCAGAGGAAAAAAGGGGGGGGGGAGGAGAAGGAAGTGAAATTAAATTGCACAGAGAGAGGAGCTTTAGATGTAATAAGAGGGACCCTTTTGCTGATGAGGCTCTTGGAGGACGGTAGACTTCCCTGCAGGGTTTATAAATCCCTCCCTCGCGGATGGCCACAGTGTGGGAAAGGCCAGTGCGCAGACCTTCAAGGGGTGTGGGGGAAGGGCACATTTGTTCCATTAGACCAGTGTTTCCCAAAGTGTGGTACGCGTCCCCCCAGGGGTACGGGAAGAGTTTGGTGGGGGTGCGCGTTGCACCGGAGTTTGGTGGGGATATGCACTGCCCCGTGCTTAGCTGCACCTAATTCTACATTCTCATGAGTACGAGGGGTACTCAGCGTTAGGAAGATTATAGAAGGGGTACACATGTGGCAAAAGTTTGGGAAATACTGCAGACTATACAAGAGAACGTCTGGGCAAGTTTAACTCTACTTCTTAATTTTTATTTTTTGATGTTAGGGAGTGTATGCGAGAGAGGAACATCGATTTGTTGTTCCCCTTACTTACGTTGTTCCCCATTCAGTTGATTCTAGTATGTGCCCTGTGTGGGATCGAACCCACAACCTTGGTGTATTGGGACGATGCTCTAACCCAGTGGTCGGCAAACTCGTTAGTCAACCGAGCCAAGTATCAACAGTACAAAGATTGAAATTTATTTTGAGAGCCAAAATTTCTAAACTTAAACTCTATAGGTACCGTAGGTACATTGTTATTAACGTTATTAGGTACTCCTTCAGTCGCACCGTACATGCGTGCCCGCACATGGTATTTTGGGGAAGAGCCACACTCAGGGGGCCAAAGAGCCGCATGTGGCTCGCGAGCCGTGGTTTGCCCACCACTGCTCTAACCAACTGAGCTGCTGGTCCTTTAAGACTCTCAGGCACAGCCACCCCATCCTGCAGGTTTACTTAGGCTTATTCAAGCCTCCCGGGACCATGTGTCGGGAAGCAGGTGTGTCTGTGTCGGAGGGGTGAGCTGGGAGACAGGCCTTCTTCCTGGACTCAGACCTTTGCCCACGCACACAAAAGGGTTTCCCAGGTCCCTGTCCATTCCACCCATTATTTCGCTCTCTCGCAGCTTTCCTCTTGTCTTATCTGAGGCTGGCTTTTCACATTCAGCACTGACATTTAGGTGGGAAAGAAAGGGGAGGACTCGTTGGGTATTGTTTTTATTAAATGCTGTACTGCATTTACATATTATCGAATACTCTTTCTATATGCTTTCCCTCAAGGCTGTGAAATATTGTCATTGCCAAGATAAGGAAGAGTCCCAGGCTGCCGGCTCCCTTTCTTCTGAATTCACATGTAATCTGGCATCGTTAACCCTTCGCGGCTCTTTTCCGTGCCAGTGTTTGCCTGCGATGGGAAATTTTAAATAAAGCCAGCTGTGTTAAATATTCATAGAATCGATTTTCATTTGTTTAAAGTCTTGGGTGATTTATCTTCAGGGAGTGTTAATTCGGCAGTAATTCTGCATTACATTTCTTGCACCCACACTTAATTGATCCTATATTTCATGAGTGCCGTTGCAGGTTTATTGCTGTTGTATTTCGAGTTGTGGTTCTGAGCTAGTAATCAGACGAATCGGACCCCTGAATCTGTTGTTTCTATTTTTAATTGTGTGTGCTTTCGGGCTGACAAGTTTGCAAAGGGCTGTTAACTATTTAACAGACCTGATGGATGGAGCAGACGTAGGGATACTTGGCTTGAGGATGTTATTGAATGAAAAAAAAACAAAAAAAAACAAAAAAATATATATATATATAATGATGAGAGATAAATTTAATCTGTATTCCTTTTTAAACTGATATAACATTTATTTATTTTGATGGGCATTAGTGTTTGCTTTACTTCTCAATTAAGGTACCAGAGACATATCAGGCTTTGTGAATGGCAGCGATTATGTTGCATGAAAATGTTGTTGGCTTACATTGTTACTGTTTTCCGGAAACTTCAGTAGTTTTTCAGACCACTAGGGTGTCAGTATCCCAACTGTACAGTTCTCACTGGGACCTCATCTAGCATGACACTCAGCTGGTGCTCACTGTTGGATTGAGAGAATAAAATAAATGTCCCTACAATGAAAAACTTTGTTGAGTAAATAGATGTATCAATATATGGCAGATAGAGGACCTACGTTCAATGAACGCGGCACAAATGGGCGGGTGGTGGGCCCTGAAGGAAGAAGGGGGTTTGCCCATCAATCACAGTCCTTAATAAATATCTGTTTATTTGTTGAATGAACGGAATGAATGAAAAGTGGGAAAAGAGATAGGAGGCAGTTCTGGGTGGGCGGAAGGAAAGAGGAGAATCTTCAGAGCCTGGAAAGCGCAAAGCATGGCCCGTGCCTGAGTATTTTGTATTAGATTTGACCCAGGCGGCAGAATGTCCTAGAAGGAACTCCAGGCGAAGGAGTTAACACACCGGTTCTTTGTCACTTGCGAAGAATGTGACCCTGGGTGACTCTGAATGTTTGGACCTTGGTTTTTCTCCTCCGGCCTGCCTTCCCCTCAAGGCTTTCTGGGAGGCTCAGACAAGAGAATTTATGCGAGTGTTTTGCAAACTGCGAAGGGTCATACATATTTAGGTGGTGGTGTGAGCCTTGATGGATGAAGTGGCTCATTCATCCATCAAACAGTCACCGAGCACCCGCAGCCAGCCATGGCCTGTGATAGACAGTGGTGGATAGAACCCAGGCCTCCCTCCTGGGCTTTCCTTCTCCTGGTGAGAAAGGTACTGGCCGAGCAATCACTCAAATATAACCACAGTCTGTGATAAGAACTGTGAAGTACAGGGTGCCAGAGGCTCATCCCAGTCTTGGGGCGGGGGGGGCAGAGCTCAGTTCTGGGGTTTGAGGTTTATCTCATACTCTGAGGAGTTTTTAAAGGCTCTTGTAGGGACTTAAACTCAACATTGCTTTAGTACGTTTAATCTAGTGGCTACACAGGGTAGACTGATGAAAGGTTGGAGTCTGGGGAAGAGTTCCATGAAGCTACTGGCATGTAGATCCTCTGTCTGCCATATAGATCCTGTATGTCCTATGGCATACGTGTCATACCTCGTCTTGGAATTGTTTTGATATTTTAAATGTGTAGTGTTGATATTTTTATGTGAGGTTTTCTAGGGGCTCGATGTTTTTGTGGTTTTCCATTTGGTATATTAGTGGACATCTATTTTTAGGTAAAGAGGAAGTTACCATAAAATATGAGTAAGTGCTTATATTGGTCCTTCTGTGTGCCAGAGACACTGTGCTCAGTGACTTACCTATATTCACTCCTGTCGACTGTCAGCAACCAGGTGAGGTGTGGAGACCATGCCATCCTCATGCACAGGTGAGGACACCGAAGCTTAGGAGTTCAAGGCTGTGCAGCTGGCGAGGGGGACTTTCACCCTGGCCACCTTGGTCCAAGTGTGTGTTCTTCATGATATCATTACTAGTAGCCCAATACATGAAATTCATGTCGGGGGGGGGGGCGGCGGTGGGGGTGGTGGTGGTGGTGGTGGTGGTGGTGGTGGTGGTGGTGGTGGTGGTGTGTGTGTGTGTGTGTGTGTTCCTCAGCCTGGCCTGCACCCTCTTCAATCTGGGACCCCTCGGGGGATGTACGACTGCTGGTTTACTGGCAGTCAGATATCCCTCTCACAATCTGGGACCACTGGTTCCTAACCGCTCACCTGCCTCCCTGCCTGCCTGATTGTTCCTGCCCACTCTGCCTGCAGGCCTGATCACCCCCAACTGCCCCACCCCTGTCAGCCTGATTGCCCCCAACTGCCCTTCCCCCCTGCCCTGATTGCCCGTAACCACTTCTGCCTGGGCCCCGCCACCATGGCTTTGTCCTGAAGGTCTCCTGGTCTACTTAGCATATTCCCCTTTTATTAGTATAGGTCACTTCCCATTTAAAAAGAATTAATTTAACATTCTATAAGAAAAGATGGAGATACCCATAAAACAACCTTAAAATAATCTCCGTGAATCCCTTCATTCTCAATCTATTTCCTTCTTGTTTTGTGTTTTTTTTTTTTAAATACATTTTTCTTAATTACAAACTTAGGAAGAAAACCTATATTAAGACCACATTGTTTTCAAAGTTCTATTTTGGTTTTATGCATTTGCCCATGAGAAAGGATACAGAGTTAGTAGTTAGTCCTTGCATTGCTCTCTGGGCAGCATACCTCCCCGTTTTTCCCTTTGTTCCATAACCAGAACAGCTATCAGCGGGTCAGTGGGGTGCAGACCCGCCTCCCGCCCTGCACTGCCCATAAGAGCTTCAGTCCAGGGTCAGTTGTGTACTTGCTTCCAAGGCAGTAGAGTCTTTCGTGTGGATAGCACCCGCGGTGTGTACGGAAGCGGACTCCTTGAGTTCACAGACGGGGACCCCAAGGTGAAGGCGAGCTGTTTCCACGGGCTGTGGAGCTAATGATGGGTAGAGCCAGGATGGAGAGCAGGACTCGGAACATCAGCCCAGGGTCCCCACAGCCCGTGGAGGCCTTACGTGTGGAGGGCAGCAGACTATGCCTGCCCAAAATAGGACTTAGGAGTTCAGGACATGCTACCGCAAAATATGCCTCTTGGATATGCTGATTTTTTTGAGCTGTGGACACTTGGAAAACAGGAAATGCAGGGAGAGGAATGAATTTCCCTCATCTGCCTGAAGACGGATCCTCCAAAAGGAACTCGACTGTCATTTTTTAAAAAATAAATCTTTATTGCTCAGATTATTACAATTGTTTCTCCTTTACCCCCCATAGCTCCCTTCCACCTGGTTCCCGCCCCACCCTCTGCCCTTACTCCCCTTCTCCCCCACCCCCGCCGCCATTGTCCTCATCCATAGGTTAAACAATTTTAATCCAGTCTCTTCCTGCACCCCCACACCCCTTTCCCCCTGATAATTATCAATCCACTCCCTTTCTTTGCCCCTGATTCTATTATATTCACCAGTTTATTCTGTTCCTCAGATTTTTAATTCACTTGATTTTTAGATTCACTTGTTGAGATATATATATATATATATATATATATATATATATATATATATATATAATATATATATATATGTATTTGTTGATCATAATTTTTATCTTTTTTCTTCTTCTTCTTCCTCTCTTAAATAAAACCTTCCAGCATTTCATATGATACTGGTTTGGTGGTGATGAACTCCTGTAGCTTTTTCTTACCTGTGAAGCTCTTTATCGGCTTCATTGATCCCCTCCCTGGGAGTTTCATCAGCCAGGGAAGATGGACTCTTACCTACAGGATAGGCCACTAGAAGTGGGCACCACACCCGGACAACTTTGTCCAGACTTTCACACTTCCCATCTGGTCTTCTGAGGACCCATTTATTTAATTTTCCCAAAGTCAGTTTCTCTATGAGAGTGGGATTTAAGCCTGAATTCTAAGCCACTTCTTTGCATTACTCATTTCTCCCTGGGTGTCTCGCATGTATACATGAGGTATATGTGTTCATAAACTTCTGTTTATTTTTATCTTGTTAATCCGTCTTTTATTTCGGGGATCTCAGCTAAGAATTCAGAAGGGTAGAAGGAGAATTATCTTTCCTTTCCTGTATATGTTTCCATGCCTTTTCCTTGCATATTCTTTTCACTGTATTTTATTTGTGCGGGATGATTGGCAGTGAAAGTTTATGTTGATGTACAATAGCTAAGTCCCCATGCTGTGAAGTGGAGATAGGACACACTCTGGCTGTTCGTTCAAAATGAGTTTGTCCTCAAATTATTTCAACTTAAGTATTAATAAAACGTTTAGAAATATTTTTCTATTACTTTCATTTTTTGTCAACCCAGAACGCTTTAATAAACGAGACTTCCTGTGTTAATTTCCCTCATCCCACTATTACCATTTGTTTTGCTTATTTTTTCTCTCACACTGAATTAAAACGTTAATCTGAAACTGTGGGCCAGTGTGGATAAGCTGCAGAAAGGTCTGGATTCAGAATTAAACTTAAACCCATGTCTTTGGATTTGTTCAATGCAGGGATCAGCATCGCTGACACTTTTTGTAACACTTGCGAGGAAAATGCTTTACAGGATCGCAAAAAGCGCTTTTAATATGTTTTTCGATTTATGCTTGTGTTCCCTGACCTTTCCGCTTTGCCTGTGAAATTGTCCCCCAAGGGCTATGCCTTCATTGGGTTCGTGAACTGCTAAAAGGCACACTCTCTGCAGGAGTCGGGTGTGAATATAACATCCGCAAGAAAGAGACATATGCTTTGCCGTTTCACAGATTGTTTCATTTTCTTTATTTGGTTCGAATCCCTTTTTGGACTCCTTGTGCTTTTTGTGATTGGTGCGAGCCGTTCCATACATTGTGTTTTGTCCCAGTTTTATCACCTCCCAGTTAGGTCTCAGTAACAGAGCCGGAACTCAAACATATAAATGCACATCGCGTTGCTCATTTCTGGTGGAGGGCCCCGTTGGTGGTGTCTGCACTGGCTTTTGCACATACACCGCACCTGGGATGCATGGTCTGCCTGGTTTTCAGGGTGGGCTGCTTGAATGTGTTACCGGAGCTTTAAGGTACTTGTGAACGGAGTGCAGCATCCTTGCAGATTTTCTGATGTGTCTCCGAGTCCTTTGCATTTCTTCCTCACATCTGTCTAGGTAATATACCGGACATGACGTGAGTGTTTTACTTTTATTGGATTATTGCACAGTATTCAAATAGTCAGCTTCATTTTATAGAAACATAAATTTTTCTGGACGCATATTATATGTTTACTAGTGACCCAGTGCACGGATTCGTGCACACTGAAAGGAAATTAATTAGAAGGTGGCCGGTGGGGCGGGACTGAGCGAGATGGGCCAGACATGCCCTGGAGCCAACCTCCCACAGTCCCGCGTTAGTGTCTGCAGATTGAGCAGCGTCCCTCTGGCAGGTGGGGTCCTTCAGCCTGACCTGCGGGCATCAAGCTGAAACCAGCTCTCCAACATCCCCCTAGAGGGGTTCTTGAGTGCGAGAGGGCACTCTGCAAAGTTGCTGTCACACAGGATGTGGAACGAAAACGCAAGTGTGCAGTAAGTCACATTCGGGACCGACAGTGCCCCAGGAACAACATAACCCATGGCTGAAGGTGGAATCATGTGGTCTCATGAATCAGGCTCCCTCCTCTCTGGTTTCAGGGTGCATCCCCGGAGAACCACCACTGCCAAGTCACTGCAGCTCGGCAGCTCCTGTGCTGAGCGTCTGCCCCCTGGTGGTCAGTGTGCGTCATAGGGACCCGTCGGACAGTCGGACACTTAGTATATTAGCCCTTTTATATATATATATAGGTATGCAATTCACTATGTGTTTACATATAATTAAAGGGTAAGAACAACTGGCATGAATAGTTTTGGAATAAGCACATCTGTCATAAATGGGTTAGGAATAAACATGATACAGTATGGTTGGTGGGAGTTTATATGGTAAATGTGTAGTCTTTTTCATTTTCACTCTGTTACGGACCTGTAGTTTTATAAATAATAAAAAAGAAGAAATAAAAAACACATACAAAATACAAGCCTTCATATTTTAACTTAGCTTTAGAAACAACAGAAATAAAATTACATTTTGTTAAATGTAGTCAGAACAAACATAACATAGAGAAAAAGAAAATTACAAAATCTGTCATGTTCTTCAAATCTGTGCACATAGGCAGTTCACATACAAGTCATTATTAATCGCATTGACTTGTTGTTTTAAGTTATAACTAAACAAAAAGTTATGCGTGAGAGGTTGATTTCCCCATGTTAAACGCTTCATGTATACTTTGAACAAATTCCATATGTACAAGACAGTATTTAAGATTTTTGATATCACAAATGAATTTGCTTGTTTACCTATTTACTCTAGTCTAGGTTGGGGGCAGCTTATCTCAGGGTTAATGTATCTAAACTGTTTATTGTTTTGTCTTAACATTCATGGCGGAGGAACAGGTCTTACAGAGGGATGTTGAGAATGAAAAAATACATTTTAAAGCAATTTCAGCAAGTTCAAGATCTTAATTTTTCACTTTTGTCCAAAACGAAGCAAGTGATGCTGCTATGCCACCATTCACCTTCCATCCTTCTTTAGTAGCCAATTCCAACAATTCATTCTTTAACTTCGTCATCAAATTTAAAAGACCTTTCGGTGGAGGAAGTGGATTCTGGATTTTAATACTTTTGTATTACAGTTGACAAAGTGACCTTAAATTATCACTCATGGTCACATGGTTCTACGGGGCTTGATTAGCAGACACCTGGTGCCACATGCAGCTCACCTGACAAGGTCAACAACACCAGAACTGGCCAGTGAGAGGAGTCTGCTAGTCGTGTGTTTGGATGTTGCAGCCATGCCTAATGGCTACACACGTTTCTAATGTCCACTCTCCATTCCCTGGGCAGCTGGTTACAAACGGTTTGCAGAATGGCATCTGTTTCTGAACCAGACTTCGAGAAGCCTTACGCTCATCCTGCATCTCCTGTTAGTTGTGAGCGGTTAGTGTTAACTCAAACATCAGTCATTATGCTCTACAGGGGGAATGGTTGGTTTGGCAAGGTGGTTAAATGGAGATCATCTAAGACAGTCTCCTTTAATATGAGCCACCACCCACCCCAGAAAAGATTAGTAACTTTCATGAAAATATAAGGTGTGTGCATATCCTATCCTGTCCTATGTAATAAAAGCCTAATATGCTAAGGGTCCGGTCCTCTGTTCAACCAGTCAAAGCATAATATGCTAATGATGTGCCAAGACTTCTCAACCGCTCGCCATGACGTGCACTGACCACCAGAGGCCAGACAGTCGACTGGTCAACCAGTTGCTATGAAGTGCACTGACTTATCAGGGGACAGACGCTCTGACTGTAGGTTAGCTTGCTGCTCTGTCTGGCTGATCAGGACTGAGCGAGACAGGCCGGACATGCCCTGGAGCCCTCCCACACTCCCTCCCTGGCTGGCCAAACTCCCATATCCCTCCCTGCTCTGATCATGCACTGGTCATGCACTCCCTTGGCCTGGCCTTCGCCCTCTCACAATCTGGGACCTTTCGGGAGATATCAGAGAGCTGGTTTTGGCCCGAAGGTGGAATGACTGGCCGCTATGAAGCACATTGAGCAATGCTGGGGATGTCCGTCAGTCAGACATCTTCTGAGGGCTCCCGGACTGCGAGAGGGTGCAGGCCGGGCTGAGGGATCCCTTGCACCAGGCCTCTAGTTTGTATACATTATGTATCTGTTTGTCCCATGATTGTGAGGATTGGGATCATGCTTTCCTCTGAAGGAGTCCAGGACATGCCACCCCAAATTATGCTATTTTGGTATATTGATGATTTTGAATTGAAGGCACTTGAAAAATAGCAAATGCAATGAGAGGCTTTCTCTGAACCCCTGTTACCTACCCTGTTTCCCCGAAAATAAGACAGTGTCTTATATTAATTTTTGCTCCCAAAGATGCGCTAGGCCTTATTTTCAGGGGATGTCTTATTTTTCCATGAAGAAGAATACGGTACACATTTATTGTTAAATGAAAATAAAGGAAAACCTGTATATGGTACGGTAGTATCGTAGTTGTCAACACAAATCAGACAAACTGTGAATCCTACATTATCAAGAATTTACTCATTTATTCAATGACAATCATGTCATCATCTTCTGGAACATCATCATAACAATCCAATTCCTGAATTTCCTGGTGAATTTCTTGTGACTCCATTTCTTTCAGAATCAGTGGACCAAATCTCTCATGTTTAGCAATAGCATTCTGAGACAGAGCGAGGGGGGGCGGGGCTTATTTTCGGGGGGATGCCTTATATTTCACTCAGAAGGAAACCTGTAAGTAGGTCTTATTTTCGGAGGATGTCTTATTTTCGGGGAAACACGGTAGCTAAAGACGGATCCTCCGAAAGGGAGTCAGTTGTCCTAAATCCCTTCCCTGGGAGTTCCATCAGTCAGGGAAGATTGACTTTTAACACACACCACACCCAGACAGACTTCATAACAAGCTATCAGACCTCCTGTCTGTTCATCTAAGGTCCCAATCATCTTTCCTAAAAATCATTTAGTCTCTCGTGAAAGGCCTACAATCCTCCCTCCACTTCCTGTAGTTAGATAGTCTATACACTCTCAAATTTCACTGCTTTCTTGAGTATTTATTCTCTCCCCCACCCCCCCGCCCCGTGATCTTGTACACATAATACTAAAAGTAGTAAGTATGTATACCTTTTTTGCCCAGTTAATCTGCCTATTGTCAGTTTATTTCCTAAATCCAGCTATCAAACCTAGAAGGTAATAGTAAAGTCTTTTCTCCCCTTCACCATCTATCTTTGAAATACCGCCTGGACTTTGCACATATCTGCTATGACTGCATATGACACGTAGCTGTGGGAAGTAGCCATTTCAATGGAGACATTTTCCAAAGCCTAATTCTCTGTGGTGTCGTTTTCTGCTAAGGACACTAGACAATCTTGAATCCTCATTTCTCTTCTGGTCAGTAGGAATCAGTTTAGTTATCTGTCCCCTAAGATAATCTCAGTATTTGGTCCCTGTTTCCTGTGCTTGAGAATGTTGTCTGGGCCCAGGAGAGTTTAGCTGGTGTTACAGTGAAACAATCCTAGAAAAATGATCCATTTTGGTGTTTCAATCCTTCATCCTATCTTTTTTAAAAAATGTTTTATTGATTTTTTTACAGAGAGGAAGAGAGAGGGATAGAGAGTTAGAAACATCGATGAAAGAGAAACATCGATCAGCTGCCTCCTGCACACTCCCCACTGGGGATGTGTCCGCAACCAAAGTACATGCCCTTGATCAGAATCAAACCCAGGACCCCTCAGTCCAAAGGCCGACACTCTATCCACTGAGCCAAACCAGTTTTGGCTTATCTTTTAACTAAATTACAATTTTAAACGATTTTAAACTCTCCTATGAACAAGGATGGCTTGGGATAACTGTGATTTATCCGGGTTTTATTAGTTCATAGTCGAGATAGAAGCAAGTTTTTCATGGTTTTAAAGCAATGGAATTTTGGCCAGAGTTGAAACTCATTTTTATGAAAGTTATTAGTGGAGTATTTGGTGTTTGAAAAGGAGCTGTCATCTTTGTACAAGTAATAACCAGGATTTTGAAGGAGAAGATGGCAGTGAAGGCTGCAGAGGGAAGCAAAAACGTAGTGATGACGAGTGTAGATTTATTTCAGAGTTAAAGTGTAGTGTGTTAATTGTGGAAGCATTTCCTTTCTTGATGTTATACCTTGCAATTTGAAGTTTTTCAATATCTTAAAATGAGCTGAGTTGACAGTCAAAAAGTATCATTGAAAAAAATTACAACTTGGCATCTTTAGGCGGGCATTTTTTTCGCCTCCATCAGGTGAAAGAAAAAGCAGTGGTAAATTTCAAGCATATTTAGAGCAAAGTCGTTTGAATGTGATGCAAATTGCTATCATTTATTGAGTGCTTGCCATATCTATATGCTTGCTTGGCTTTTTTTATTTAATTCCTGAAATAAGCTGAGGGCTTGGGATCATTCACCCTGATGTCTGATGTGCAGAGGGTGGACAGACATTGGGATGTGGTAGTTTGCACACCAGATTTAGTTACTGGCTTCTGGATGCTGCTACTCTAGTGGGGGAGATGAGGAGCCTTACAAATATATAATTAGAAATGGTCGTGGCTTCTAAAGAGAGAAATTGTAGGATGCCATGAGAATGTAAAACAGAGGCTACTCATATATTCTCCATTGTTGCAGGGAAGGCTTTCCTGATTAATTGATATTTTAGCTGAAACCTGAGTAAATCTTGATGAGTGGAATAAGCACATCTGTCAGAAATGGGTTAGGAATAAACATGATACAGTATGGTTGGTGGGAGTTTATATGGTGAATGTGTAGTCTTTTTCATTTTCACTCTGTTACGGAAGTTAGTTAGGCCGAAATGTGTGTGTAGAGGGGAGAGGAGCTGGGAAGAAAGATCACAGTTTGCACTAAGTGTTTAAAGTGATGATCAAGGCTGACTCAGGGACTGGAGTGTGCAAGGGCGAACGAAGGATGCTGATAAGGAGTTGAAACAGCAGGCAGGAGCTATGACTCCAGGCCATGATAAGGATTTTGGTCTTTATTTTAAACGCAATGGGAAGCTGTTTAAGAGTTTTATGTTAGGGAAAGACATGGATAGATTTATGTTTTATAAGGATAATTCTGAATTACTGTGGATGCAACTCCTCGTGGAGCCTTGTAAAAAGGGTTACTCAACTCAAACAATCTGCTAAAGCTTTGCTGAGTTGTGTATGAGTTTGGCTCTTGGCCCTTAGCTATTCTGTCCTCCATTATCCTGTTTATTGAATAAGATTCAAAGTTTTCTGCTGACACTTTCCCCTGCTTTACAAGGTGATTGTAGCTATAGTACATTCTTTTTTTTTTTTTTTTTTTTTAAACAATCCTCACCTTTGGATATTTTTCCCATGGATATTTAGAGAGAGTGGAAGGAAGGAAGAAGCGCGGGAGGGAGGGTGAGAGGGGAGACAGGGAAAGAGACTGAGAGAGAGATATCAATGTGAGAGAGACACATCTGTTGGTTGCCTCCTGCATGTACCCCGACCAGGGCAAGCGGTTGAACCTGCACCTGAGGTACTGTGTGACCTTGACCAGGAATCAGACCCGAGATCTTTTGGCGCACAGGTCGATGCTCTACCACTGAGCAAAATCCACCAGGACAGAGTATATTCCTTTTGTTGGAGCTGGCTGTTATCTTTGACAGAAGCTGTGGAATAGTAACAATCTATGGATGTTAGAGGTTTGCAGAATGGCTGTTGGGCAGTGTCTATTAGACCAGTAGCTCTTTATTACCATAGTCTGGAGTCTGGTTCTTATTTTGATTAGAATTTAATTTTCTCAGTACACCTATAAAGTGATTGGAATTTGAGGGTCCTCTATGATTCTTGTTAATCCAAGCAAACAGACATATCCATGGTGACGTCAGAGTGAAGACTAGGGCTGGAAAGGGGTCCGGATACTAGTTCTGGATGGGAACCTACATGGGAAGCCAGATGAGACTCTGACATCACATGTTGGTTGGAGCTCCCTAAGGGGCATCTCTACAAAGAGGGCCAGACACTTTCGTCAGCTGGACATTAATGACCATTGAACAGCTTGCTGTTGGGGCTTCCTTTTTGTTGGTCCATACCATTTCTTGTCTATTAAACATTTTTTTAATTGTTCTTAACTTTTTATTTTAAAATAATTTCAGGCTTTCAAAAACTAGTACAAAGACTTTCCTTGCATTCTTCACACAGATTTTCTAAATGTTAATCTCTCATAATCACTGGACAGTGACCCAAATCAGAAAATAAACAATGATTTAATGCTATCATCTGAAGACTTTATTTAAATTTTACCAGTTCATGTCCCATTAATATTCTTTTTTCTGGTCTGGGATCCAATCCAGGATTACATGTTGCATTTAGTTGTCACAGTTCCTTAGTCTTGTTAATATGGAACATGCCTCACTGTTTCTTTGTCATGACATTGACACTCCTGTAGAATGCCCCTGAGTTTGGGTTTGTTGATTGTTTTCCCTGGGACTGAATAAGGTGATGTGTTATTGTTAAGACTATTACGAGAGTGATGCTGTGTGCTTCTTTAGGGCATTTTGTCGTTCTTCTTGGTTTTTAACCTTAAAGTAATTTACTTCTTACATCCCATTGGATATCATACAGTTAGCTAGGCTTGAGATGTTGACCTCTGAGACCATTTCTGGGGTGCCACAGCTTGAGAACCACGAGCTCTCATTTTAAGTGATCTTGGTATCAGCGTGCTTATACATGCAAATATAGGAATTGAGATTTTATTACTATAATCAGGCTGGTATTTGGATGGCCTAAGATTTACTTCTATTACGTATATTAATTATAAAATTATTATAAAAGTAGAAAAGAAATAGAGGTTTCTAAATCTCAGACTTCTGGGAGAAATGTCCCTGGACCCCACAGTGAGGGGAACTGGAGGGGACTCTGACATTACCTTTCGTACTTGCCGCCCTCACTTGGGAACGTCCCATTTTGTTAAGGGATTTGGGAGTTCCTGGCATTGAACTGTGCATTTTCGGTGGGTACTTTCCCCCACTGGCTACTCAACTCACTTATTATATGTGGACTTTTAGTATAGAGTAACCTCATTCTGTTTTAGGATTGTCTTAGATCAGGGGTCTTCAAACTACGGCCCGCGGGCCACATGCAGCCCCCAGGGGAGTCTGATCCTGCCCGCCAGGCTTTTTGGGCATTGAGCGCAGCCAAGGTGTTACAGTAGGGATTAGTAGTTCATATAGGCCGGCCCTCCAGCTCTCTGAGGGACCGTGATCTGGCCCCCACTTTAAAAAGTTTGAAGACCCCTGTCTTAGATGAACAAATTAAACTAACCGACATTTTTCTTAACAAAGTCCATTCTTTTCTAATTCTCCCATTTATAGTTTTTATCTTAAAAAAACAACAACCCGCAGTAATATTTTCTTTTCCCTTTTCCCTCTATTCGTTTTTGGCTTTTCACCCTTGTAAACTACTATAAAAATAAATCTGCTAGATTTTAGCATAAATACAGCGAGAGCCAGCCATTGAAATGATTGCAATTTGGAAAAATGTTATAGATGGAGGCACATTAGAAAAAATATTTCACCCTGTCTTAGGCTGCTGCTTTGAAATAACTCATGTTTCTTTCCCACCTCGAAATTGTCATTTTTCCAATTCTCCTTTTTTGGAAGTTTCAGTATGCAAAGCTTTGACAACGATTTAGGAAACTGAAATCACAACCGCACTGTATGTGACATTTACTTGAAGATAATTTATTTGGCTCCAAGTTGGCGGTTGTTGAAATGGGGGAGACAATGAAATGCTTGCACGGGTTTATTGTTTAACGGAAGGAAATTGGTCAAGGTGGCCATTTAATTGCAGGGCTGTGAAAAGCCTTTATCTGGCTTTACATCTTTGAATGGATTTTTTTTCCTTCAGCTTCATGTAGAGTTTTATGCTACGGTTGGAATTCTTGATACCCTTGCCTGCGTTGTGTCGTACCTCCATCTTTGTCCTGTCTCTCACTGTTCTTTGGGCTGATGGTTAGTTAGTTCACTGCATCAGATAAAATAGCTTCTATTGTAAATGGCAGAAAAGTCCACTCAAACAGGTTTAACCAACAAAAGGTAACTGTTGGCTCATCTAACGAAAAAGTAGAGATTGAGCCAGCCTTCCACTGGTTTGACAAGGGCTGAGTTCCAATTCTCAAGCTATCTGAGAAAAGTAATTTTTTAAAAAAAAATTCTAAATCAATGCAGACCAATACTTTAAAGAATACATTTTTATTGATTTCAGAGAGGAAGGGAGAGAGATAGGGAGATAGACGCATCAATGATGAGAGAGGATCATTGATTGGCTGCCTCCTGCACATCCCACACGGGGGATCTAGCCCACAGCCCAGGCGTGTGCCCTGACCAGGAATCGAATAGTGACCTCCTGGTTCATAGGTCAACCCTCAGTCACTGAGTCATGCTGGCCAGGCCAGACCAACACTTTTGTAAAATACAATACAAAACAATTACTAGAAAAGTGAAATTAAAAAAATGCAAATATAAAGCCAGATCCTTAATTACTATATTCAACAGATGTAAAAATTATTCTGTCAAGTTGCTGTAACTGTTTCTAAGCATGCTTATTCTCAGTTTCTTTCTGACCTTCTTATAGGCTATTACAGGCTATTGAGAAGTGCTGCTTTGGTGCTGGCCTCTGCTGCCAGCTCCAACCCTCACCCCCACACCCCACCTTCTGTCCCAGCCCCAGTGTGGTCCTTTTCAAGGTGACAAATGGCGCACAGTAGCTTCTAGAATGGTGTGTATCTGTGTTCACATCTCAGAAAAGAATTTTCCCAATTATTGTTCACATGTATTGAGCCTCATATTGGTTGGACGAACGTAGTCCTTCGCAGTGAGCAGGGGAATGCCGCTGGATCCTTGCTCATATTCCACGAGTGCTGACAGGACACTCGTGTGCAGTGAGGACAGGGTGAAGTCCCCACCTTACACAGCTGACAACTGCTCAGCTGGGCTTCTTTAGCTTCTCAAGCTCAAAATAAAATTGTCTTCCTCTACATGGGCATAGTGCATACACCTCAGATGGTCAAATAAAGTAGAAAATAATTTATGTTTTTTGTGAGGGGATTGTTAGGGGTTTAATGGGGGAAGTGGTTGATGACTGGGATGGTGAAAGTTTTTGCAAATGGACCCAAACAGAAAAGATTCCCATTTAAGATCCTTTGTAAAATTAAACTTAAAAAGGAAAATGAAAACCCAGAATTGGTCTTCGAAGGTGGCCATTGTGTTAACCTTTATGTTTACCTAAGCATCTAGATTTAATCTGGCCCTCTAAAAATAGCCATGTTTTAAGGGGTCACTGAGGAATATTCCTAAGAACAGCTCTCTGCTGGTTCTAAAGGCAGCTGGGATTTACGCTATTTCCATGTTAAAGCTAGTGTGATACAGGATTTAAAAGCAGAGGATAAAATAGCTGTTTTAGTTACTATTTAAAGGTTGAGATTTAAGGAGGAATGGCATTATGTCACTTTTTCAGGCAATCTGTAAAGGGTGGTTTTTTTGTTAGTTGTTTTAAAGGGATGGATCATCACGGAAAGTATCTATTAAGCACTTAATTGGGTCTGCACTGTCTGGCACAAAGAAAAGGATTGTATTCTCCTAATTAGATAACTCGAAGTTATGTGCCTTGAGGTCTTCTCTAAATCAAAGGAGTCTTCTCTTGTGCTCTGTGTCAGTGTCTTTGAAATTTGTCACCCTAAGATCCTGATTATAATTCGTGTGTGTGTTTAAAATCAGTTGTGAATTCAGAGACTGAGATTTAAACACTTGCTTGCATTTTATCCCTAAACACAAGAGTAGGCGAAGTAGGTTTACAGTTATGAGTACCTGAAACACTGTTTATTCTTGTATTATTATTTACTTCGTGTATTATTTTCCATAGGAACAACTCTAAACCTACTTTGCCTACTCTTGTATAAATATAGAGTGGGGTGGGGGTGGGGGGATGGGGAGAATAGGGGCCGGGGAGGGCTGACGGGGGATGGGAACTAGGTGGATGTGGAGCTAAAACAAGATTGGCAGTGAGTTGGGAATTGTTGAAATGTTGAAGCAGGATAATGGTTGTAATGGGTGTTTGAGTTTCTGTAATGAAAGGTACAGGGTAAAGCAAGGGATAATAGGAATCTCTGGGGGTTATCAGGCACCAGATGTTCAATAAATATTAAGCTTGGTGGCATCAGATGGTTTTTTAAATATATACATTTTTTTTTTTTTTTTATTTCAGAGAGGAAAGGAGAGAGAGAAAGAGAGAGAGATGCAACAATGGTGAGAGAGAATCATTGATGGGCTGCCTCCTGCAAATCCCCTACTGGGCATCAAGCCCACAACCTGGGCATGTGCCCTGGGGACTGGAATCGAACAGTGACCTCCTGGTTCACAGGTTGATGCTCAAGCACTGAGCCATGCCATCCGCGCGTGGGTCTTATTTTTAAAATATTGCAAGGGTGTGAAACTGGGATCTGTAGGCTCGGATTCCAGCCCAGGCTCGCCAACGACCGGAATGGCTTAGAGTCGCTCCTTTGGCGTCTGTGGGCCTCGTGGACAGTCTTGAGTGAACGAGCTCACGGGTGGGCCCTCCGTGTCAGCGGTCACCTACGCTGTCCCCCCGAGAGGGACTTGGGGCCTGCACTTGGGGAGGAGGATTCCGGGGCTAAGGAGCCGTGCCTGAGAGAGGCCTGGTTTCTCTCCAGCTGTGCGTTTGCCAGACTGGAGTTTCAAGCTCGTGGCTTCCTCTTCCCCAGAGAAACCGACAGCCCTCAGCAATGCACGCTGTCCGTGTGAGTTGATAGAATTTCAGCCAGAGAGCAGAGAAGCAGCCTGCACTTCGTGGGCAGTCTCACCCCTGAAGGTAACGCTGCGTGTGGCGTGGTTAAGAGGCCAAGTTCAGGTCCTCGCTTACTCACAGACTGTGTCCCCAAGTTCCTCCCCCTGCCTGCCTTCGAGGGCTTGGTGAGGATTAGAGGAGCTCATCCATGCCTGGCACGTAGGAACGGCTCAGAGCGGTAGCTATGCTTTCTATCAGCGCCGTGAGCTTTGTTTCTCTTTGGGGTGTCCAGTTCTTAGAGGAACCATCCTCAGTGTCATCCCTCCTTTCTCCCTCTCTTTGCAGAGGTGAGAGGGAGACCAAGGTCACACGGGAAGGGAGTGAGTGACCAGAACTTCCTTTTACAGGTCACCCCTCTGCCCTTCCCTGGATGCTGATGGTCGGAGGTGCTGGGGCATTGGCCTGCGGTGGCGCAGCCGGGGCATTTGTGGCTCAGCCAGGGCACTGGTGAAGCCCCCTCTGGACTCAGCCTCCTGCCTGCCCGTGGTTTCTGCTGCCGGGCTCAGCTTTGCGATGCCTCCTCTGGCATCGGAACGGCTGATGGGGGCGCCGCGTGGGGAGAGACATTCTTCCTGTGTGTCTGGTCTGTGTCGTATGTAACGGTCCCTCCCTCTGTGGAGAAGGAATGTCTGGGGATGCTCTCGCATTTGCAGGGAGGGAAGGGGAAGTGAGGGTGGTGTTCCTCAGGCTCTGACTAATCCCTTCGGCAGCAGCTTCTGTCATTTCCTCTGCCAGGCCCGGTGACCTCAGGCCCTGGGCCTGGCCGGGCCGGCAGCACCTGTGGGGCCCGGGCGCTCCTTGCGGCCAGCTTGCCCCCATCCTGGATCCCTGTCTTACGGTGGGCGGAATCACCCCCCGCCCTTGTTTCTCATCCTGACGGTTATTTATTTCTCCGGCACCCACTACACTGCATCCTGTGATTTTCTTTTGTTCGGTTTTCTCCCTGAAGCCTGTTGTTTTTTTTTTCCTTTCTTTAATTTTATTTCTTGATTGCCTTCATTTTCTTTGGATGTTTCTATTTA
The DNA here is from genome assembly GCF_964339955.1 of Pipistrellus hanaki. Lineage (NCBI taxonomy): Eukaryota > Metazoa > Chordata > Mammalia > Chiroptera > Vespertilionidae > Pipistrellus > Pipistrellus hanaki. The sequence continues at coordinate 187,361,474 of NC_140503.1, forward strand.
TTTTCTATTCATTAAGCTGAAAATAGGTTTACGAGCTTCTCTTATTTATTCCAGTTTATGGATTACCCACATCCCTTCGCTTTTTCTACAGCTTGGAGGCACTTCACGGCTAATGGGGATGTTCTCATAACAGGAAAAGTAGTATCTCTATGACTTGACAGCAATTTTATAGGCAGAATAACAGAATAGCCTTAAGAATGGAAAGGCTAGATGTTATCCTGGGTTTGAATGTCCATTCATACTCTGTGGGTCTTAGGACAAGCTATGTTGACCTTTTTTTCTGCCTTAGCTTTCTCATCTGTGAAATGGGACTCTCTGGGGGTTGTCAGGCACCAGATGTTTAATAAATGTTAACTTATATTACTGTGGATCTTGTGAAGTTACCTGAGCTTCATAGTAAAGTAGTTTTTGAGGTAGGTGAGGCCATTTTCTTAATTTTTATCTGACTATTAAGTCATCTATTCTTTTCTTCTACTTTATTAAGAATTAAAAAAAAAAAAGGGAGAGAGTAAGACTGAAGGCTAATGCATTTCTGTTGTATATAGGCCTATTGGGCCTAGATTTGTCCTAAAATCTTTCCCTGGAGAAGGCAAGGGGTGAGTAGACCCTTTCCTGCATCTCTAAACCTCAGCTTAGTCCTGGTTCAGTCCAGTCTGAGAAGACCTGGGGTGGGAGGTAGTGTCTGTGGGAAGGACCTCCTTCAGTCCAGTTTCGTTGACTTTGATTTAGAACCACGGGTTCCTGAGGACTGGGAGGAGGTGCGGTGCCAAAGGCAGACACCCCTGGGGGTGGGGGTGGGGAATCTTAGCTCCGCTTTGGAACTCTGCTCCTCAGTTTCCTCCTTTCCACAGTAACTGTGCACTGAGTGATGGTGAGGAGCAGGGTATGTGTACCTGTATTTATATGTAGACTAGAGGCCCAGTGCACGAAATTTGTGCATTGGGGGGAGGGGGTCCCTCAGCCTGGCCTGTGCCCTCAGGGGATGTCTGACATCCCTCTCGCAATCCGGGATGCTGCATGCACCAGTGACCATACTTTTCATACAGGTGAAAGGCATCTTGCTGTTGTATGGGCAGCTACATTTTTTTTTTTGCCTTGAGTATAAAAGTAATACAGAACATGATCCTTCTGAAGCAGTAATGCCATCTTTGTCATCTTATGGGTGGAAAAGCTGAAGCAGAGAGAAGTTAAGTAATTGGCTTTGTCACACAGTTACAAGTGTCAGAATCAGGGCTGATCCCAAAATGTGCAAGCCAGAGTCCATGCAGGTCATCGCTGCATCATCCTGTTTTTTTAAGTGTTAGAGTAGCCTTGCCAAGTTTTAATTTTTAAATCTAAGAGACTATTCCCAATATATAGGGTAGGGTCCCTAGGCCTGGCTAGCTATCAGGGCCGATATGTAGGGTGACCGGTGGGCAGGGTGACTGGGGAGCCCCCACTGGCACCCGCCTTGACTGTGGCCTGGTGCCATCACTTGCCTGACCCGTCCCCCACTTCTGCCAATGGGATATAGGATCTGTGGGAAGGTGCCTCCCTCTGTGGGGCAACCAGCAGGCGGGGTGACGGGGGGAGTTCCTCACTGGCACCCACCTTGGCTGGCGGCCTGGCACTGCCTGCTGGCTGGCACTGCCTGCTGGCTGGTACTGCCCGCTGGCTGGCCCTGCCCCCTGATTGCCACTGCTGGTTGCCTTCCTCCCAGCTGGGGGCAGCTCCTGTGTCAAGCGTCTGCCCCCTGGTGGTCAGTGCACATCATAGGGACTGGTCATTCCTCAGTTCAATCTATTTACATATTAGGGTTTTATTCTATAGGATGATAGCTAGATACACATACACATGTGGCCGGACACGCTGTAGATGCTCAGCCAATGTCAGTTCCTTTTCTGGTTTGAAGTGCGTGTTTGACTTGTGCAGTGGGAATCTGCTGAAAGGGATTTCTGGCAGCAGCCCGCAGGCTGCCGAGGCACCTTCCGCACACCTGCCCTGTCCTCCCCCTGCCAGGAAAGGCTGGTCCTGTAGAGTTCGGACTTGCTTCCAGCCAGTGTTGCTCATGTCCAGGAGGGCATCAGAGTGACATGACTTTGTCCAAATGCACATTCCGGGCTCCAAGCCACACTCACTGCCCAGGCACGTACCTGTGGGAAAGCGGCTCCCAGTGCCACCCTGGCTCCGAGCTTCGAGCTTTATAGGCAGGCCAGGGTGACTCTCTAGGGAGTCTGAACCGTGATTCACTTTGTGAAACTTCAGTTTGGGTGTAGCCTCTTAAGGATACAGCAGTTTTCCTGAGGAGACGGTATACTCTTGTCCACTGCACCTCGTTAATGAGAAATGGGTGTAATTCTTTCCTAGCAGTAATAGCTAACTCAGGTGCTTTTACATATATGAACCCAGTGTTTCCCAAACTTTTGACATACGTGTACCCCTTCTATAATTTTCATAACGCTGAGTACCCCTCGTACTCATGAGAACATAGAATTAGGCGCAGCAGCTAAGCACGGTGCAGTGCATATCCCCACCAAACTCCGGTGCAACACGTACCCTCACCAAACTCTTCCCGGACCCCTGGGGGGACGTGTACCACATTTTGGGAAACACTGTAACCCGTTCGGTTCTCAGAGAAGCTCTACACGTGAGGTGCTCTCATTGTGCCCCTTCTACACAACACATCCAAGGTCACACAGTGAGGGTGGTGTTATGCCCAGATTTCAAGATCCCCAAGGACCACCAGGGAGCCGAGTCCGATGCAAAAGCAAAAAGCCTTTATTAGCCGGCTGGGCGACTGCTCTGCCATTCTCCACGGAGGGAGACCAGAGAGCAGCAGTGACCCTTTGTGTGGGACCGCTTTTAAGCCCATTAACCACATCCTGTTTCTGCAGAACAAGTAACCCAAGACAAAACAGTTTTTCCCAAGTAACATCAGAGTCATGCCATTGACGACCATGTTGTTCACACGGTCATCCTGTTCTTCAGAGAGCTGGCTGTGTTCTGTGAACGAAGGCCTATGTTCTGGGAAGGGGCCATGAGACCGCATCTCAAGGCCTGGCCTGGTGTCAGCACTGACAGCTCCATCTGGGGCATATTCCACGGCCTCTCTGGAAGCATGCTCAAAAATCCCCACTCTCCAACAGGAGGGAAGGAGCCAGGTTAGGAACCCAGGACCCTGGCTCTGGAGCCGGTGCCCTTGTCCCTGGTGGCACTCACCTCTCTTCATTACAGGAAGGAAGGCCTTGGAAGTGGGCCTTTGGGGCAGGTAGCTCTTACCCAAGCACCATGGGAATTTGGTAAGAACAGTAGCCTTTTTCTCCACTGTCTCTGTGTTGTTTCTTGGCATATCCTGGCCCGTCCAGACTCCCAAGAGGATCCCTACATGGGAGCAGTGGTGTGTGCTGGCAGGTGGGGAGGGAGGTGATAGAGCACATGTATCATACAACCCATTCTCATCTTTGCTCCATCCACACTTACTATTTGTTTGGGACTAGCTTGCTCCAGGAGTGGAAGTTTGGGCTCATTCTTTTGGCTTCTTTCACTATTAGCTAAAAGGACACACTGAGCACTTTTTGAGGGCGCTGGTTTGGCTCTTTGAGAAAAGCCTCAGGGGAGTGGCCGGGCTCACAGCTTTGACAAGCCTGGGGGTGTCAGGTGGCCACTTGAGAAGGACTGTCCTGTGAGAGCCCTCTGCAGCCCGGAGCAGAGCGAGAGTCTGGGGATACTTGCTTTGGACCGTCCTTCCCAGACAAAAACATTGCAGAGCCCTCGGGCACATGAAGCAGGTGTGAAAACTACCCCCCAAACCGGCCACTTGCTGTGCGCCGGGCACCGCGGTAGGCTCTTAGGACACTTTGCCCCCAGACCCACGCCTTCCATAACTAGATGCTATGGTGCTCATGGTGTAGAGGAGACCGCGGACTCAGAACGCTAAATGCGTCTCAGGGTCATGCAGACAAGCGGTGCCGTGAGGACTTGAACCCATTTCTCCTCAGGGTCCAAAACCCGCCTCCTTTACGTAATACTTTGCCCTCCTGTGAACGAAAACCGTGCACTGACCTTCACAGCAGACATCAGTCTGTCAATAAACATTTTCTTTCTTGCTGTAACACCAGGGTTTTCTTTGGGAACAATGAGCACAAACTGCCAAATGTCCTGACATGAAAGAAGCAGGAAGAGAAGGAGAGGATGCGTAGCGGAAGAGTGAGAGAGTGCACGAATGAAGCAAGCTGGGCTGGTGTGGGTACATGGAGCACAGGGGGACCTCCTGCAGGGTCCTCAGGAGCTCGGTCATTTTCTTCTGAGCACGTTTGTAGGGGATTTTATCTCCCCCCCCCCCTTTAAAAAAATATATATTTTATTGATTTTGTACAGAGAGGAAGGGAGAGAGATAGAGAGCTAGAAACATCGATGAGAGAGAGTCATCAATCAGCTGCCTCTTGCACACCCCCTACTGGGGATATGCCCACAACCAAGGTACATGCCCTTAACCGGAATCGAACCCGGGTCCCTTCAGTCCCCAAGCCGACGCTCTATCCACTGAGCTAAACCGGTATTCCCCTTTTTTGTTAACAATGATGTATTACGGTTTCTGGACCACGAGGTGGCAATTTGTATTTCTAGCTACATTTAATTTCTGACTTCTTTCTTTTTTTAATTTTGTATCTTTTTTCTCTTTCTTTTTTTAAAATTTGAAGTATTACAAATAGTAGTACATATGTCTCCTTTTTCCCCCTCATTGAACTCCCTCCAACCTCCCCTACACCCCACATATGCCTTCACCCCCCCCCCCCCAGTGTCTTGTATCCATTGGTTATGTTTATATGCATGCATACAAGCATTTTCTGACTTCTTTACTCTTGATTTTGTCCCTTAGTTGATTGTGCCTCTGTCTCTCCCGCTTTCTTTTTCCACACCTGTCTTTTCTAGTAGGTTTTGCTTGCCGGTATTACTTGGTTTGAGGTAGATAATGTGTACACTTTTTTTACAGTTCAGATTTTTTGAAACAGAGCCTCCACTTATGAATTACCAAAAAGAAACAGGATGAGCGTCCCAACAAATGTTGTTCCTGTAATACTTACGGTTCCATTTCCAACTCAGGCATCCGCGATGCCCCGAGGAAACAAACAGAGGGAGAGAACACGATGTGGTCATCGTAATTATGATTTCACGTCTGTGGTTAACTAGATTTCCTGCGAGAGCTGGAGTTGCTTCTTAATTAAGCAGATATTTCACGAGGGCCCGGACCTGCCAAAGCCTGCGCTGGCCTTGGATTTCACCCGTTCTTCAGGAGATGGTGCCATTGCTTCTTTGAGTTGGTTTTAGACATTCTTCGCCGCAGCTCTCAGCATAATTTATTAGGCCAGAGTGTAGGAATGTTACTCTGTAAAAGCCACCTTTCCGCGTGCTTGAAGGGGAACGCCATGTCTGTCTGTCTGTCTGCCTGCTGTCTCATCTGTTGGAGCAGTACATCTTTTGGATTCTCTCTTTTCTCCCTTTATTCTAACTTCCTGACTAGGTAGAAGGGTTTAATTTTCCAAAAGTTGAATAGATCAGTGTTTCCCATCAATATGGCCTTCAGACCATCAGAATTATAATCAGCCTGTGCTTGTTAAAGATGCGTATTCTTGTGCCCTACCTCAGGTCTGGATTTGAGAATCACCGACTTAGAGTTATATTTGGTTACTGTGTTATTTTATTTAAATAACATAGAGGAAGGGAGAAGGATAGAGAGCTAGAAACATCAATGAGAGAGAAACATTGATCAGCTGCCTCTTGCACACCCCCTAACTGGGGATGTGCCCGCAACCAAGGTACATGCCCTTGACTGAAATCGAACCTGGGACCCTTCAGTCCGCAGGCTGATGCTCTATCCACTGAGCTAAACCAGTCAGGGCTGGTTACTTTCTTATTTTAAAACTATCCCTAGAATGTTATTTTTTTTTCTTTCTTTGAAATAAAAATGTACAGTCACCCCCCTTGCCCCCCCCCCCCCCCGCCCCCCGGAGTTAATGTACTCTGAATTCAAAAACAAAAACAAAAACAAAAAAACACTTCTAAATAAGCATCCTGGGATTAGGTTTCAGAATTTGAGATACTTCCATTGGACTTTTATTGAAACATGAGTTGGTGTTTTGTAAACTGTGGATATCAAGTTATTATCAGCAAAATATCAAACTATTGGTTAATGATGACCACAGTCATTAATTTGAAGTGCTGTTTCAAACATCTGATGATTTAAGGTGAGTCCGATGGCTCACAGAGTTGGATTGGGTGGAAGCCTGGGTAGAAGCAGATTCAGGTCTCTGCCCATCAGCCGTGTGGCCCAGGGAGCCTTTTCAACGTTCTGGGCCCCATTGTGCTCCTCTGTCCAGTAAGAGATTGCTGTGACCCCCCCCGCCCCCCCCCCCCCCCCCCGGCCCTTTCTGGTTCTTACTGAGTCAGCTCTGTGGGAAGAGAAATCCAATGTTGCCACATGGGTCACTATGTGGGAGAAAGAAAGGTTTATCGTGGTATGGAGACTTTTGAAATGAAATATCTGGTGGTTGAAGGAACTAGCGTCCACCCGTCCATAAGGAATAAGAATACCGAAGTTAAAAAGAAATGATTGGGAGTTTCTCGTAATCATTCAAAACAACAATGCTGTACTCACCAAAATTCCCGGTTATTGAAGCCCAACCAGGAAATGGACTTCCTCAAGGCAAAGACGGCTTTGTTGGACACATTCCGTTTGCTGTATTGTTGCCAGGTGCACTTGTACCGATTTGTAAGTCCTAGTGGAAATGGGTGATAGTGGGAGCTGGGCAGGGCAGTGTTTCTAACAGTCTTCTTATACGGATTCACCACTATCAGAGGAAAGAAACAAAGCATGCTGTCTTAAAAGATTCATTAGTGTTTAGTTGATTCAAACAGCTGGAGAATTGGAGAATCGGGGAGAAATTGGAGTTTAGTAAATGATTTCTTGCGTATGCTGTTATATTTCATTTCTGCCTATTCATTTGTGGAGAGAATGATGGATGTATTAAAGGTGGCAATGTATATAAAGACCAGTGTTTCTGAAATCTTACTAATTTAGAACCTCTTTATTTAAAGGGAAAAATTCTCATAAATCCCCAGTACTGGTATAAATATTTTTATTATGAAGTAACTTTAAATATGCCGAATATAAAACTAGGTGTAAACTCCTTATGCCTCCAGTTCCTATATAACTATAAAACAATGACAAATTTATACAGTAAACTCAAGCAAATCTACAAAACAAATAAAATCCAAAGTAACATTAATTTATCATGACAGATATCACGCCTCTTCTGGAAAATGTGATTATGGTCTGACAGCCAGAGTCCCAGCTCTTCTGAGAGTCTTATGAAACTCATTTCTCCTGCCATTTAACTTATATTTGAATTTTCTTCATGTAGAGCACCTTTATTTGGCTGAACTATTATACATGATTTTGGTTTTACTTCTGCCTTATTTTTTAAAACATTTTCTTGGTGATTAAAATTACACTACTAGGTCCCACACTGACCATACATTTAAATGCAAACCCACTTTTGATCAAGCAGGAAGGTGGGACTGATGAGTAGTTGCACTTGAGGCAGTGGAGGAAAGAGAAGGGTCATTCACTGGTCCCTGCAATGTTGGGTTTCAGATTTGGGCGAGAGTCCGTAGTGCCCTTCAGCAAAATGTGGAACAAAAGAGGAAAAGTAGGTTTTGAGGAAATACGATTAGTTCAAGACTTAGGTTTCTAACATGCATATGGTGGACTGGATACTCTAACACACTTCCACACTGAAGCATTGCATTCTGGATAGAACATTTTTTACTGCATTTCTGGGTTTATGATCTAAAACTGTGGTCGGCAAACTCATTAGTCAGCAGAGCCAAATATCAACAGTACAACGATTGAAATTTCTTTTGAGAGCCAAATTTTTTAAAACTTAAACTTCTTCTAACACCACTTCTTCAAAATAGACTTGCCCAGGCTGTGGTATTTTATGGAAGAGCCACACTCAATGAGCCTCAGTTTGCTGACCATGGATCTAAGACATCTCCTATGTCTCCTACCCCACCAACCCTCAAAGCTGAGAGCTTTGTGCGTAAACAGTCAGAAAAAACAGGTTTTCTGAAGAGCAAATACTCCACTGTGGTTGGAGACTAAGCTTTGGGTCACTTGCAAGATAAGAGAGGCTGTGTTTTACTAAGACTCATGACAGTAGTTGAGTGGCCCCAGGTAGACAGTGCTCCTTGGTCTTTGGCAGAAGCAAATGTCAATGCATTCTGGAGGAAAGCATCCCTGCCTTAGATCTCAGGGTTCTTCTGATTAAGATCAACCAAGTATGAGTTCAGAATCAAAGATCTCCAATTCTACTAGAAAATAAGACACCGGGAGCGATCTACCAGTTACCAATAAAAAGCAATAGATTTGAAACACTGAGGAGTTTAGATATTAAAATGATCTGATACAGGATATAAAATAACTATGTTGAAATACTTTGAGGAAAAAAACACCCTGTAATTACAAGTAATTGTAAATAGCGTAAGATAAAATTTGACCAGTCATATTATTTGGTCATTAAAAAAGAAGGAAATCCTGCCATTTGTAACAAAGATGGATGGATCTTGATGACATTATGCTAAGTGAAATAAGTCAGACAGTTGAGAACTGTACTGTGTGATCTCACTTACATGTGGAATCTTAGAGAAAAAAAAGCCACACACCCCCACACACACACCCACACACACACCTGAACTCCTAGGAACAGAGAACAGACTGGTGGTTGCCAGTACCAGGGAAGTGGTAGTAGAGAAAATGATTGAAGGTGGTCAAGGTACGGACTTCTAGTTAGAAGATAAATAAGTGCTGGGGATATAATGCTCAGCATGCAGAATGTAGTTAACAATATTGTATATTTGAAAGTTGCTAAGAGTAGACCTCAAAAGTTCTCAAAACAAGGAAAAAACTTTTGTACGTGAGGTGATGAATGTTAACTAAACTTGTGATAATTTAGCAATGTATAGTTCATATGTGAAATCATTACGCTGTACACCAGTGTTTTTCAACCTTTTTTGGGCAAAGGCACACTTGTTTCATGAAAAAAATCACGAGGCACACCACCATTAGAAAATGTTAAAAAATTTAACTCTGTGCCTATATTGACTATATATAAAGTAATTCTCTTGAATAGGAATCAAATAAACACAAAGAAAGTATTTTATAATTACTTTATTATGAAATATTAAGTAAACAAAATAGTGAAAAATTATAAAATTCTTGTCTTGTCTGCACCTACGGCACACCAGGCAACATCTCGTGTGCCGCGGAACAGCGGTTGAAAAACGCTGCTGTACACTTTAAACTTATACAGTGACATATGGGAGCTTTGATAAAACGGAGGGGGGAGAATGTGTACCAAATCAACATTAATCTAGGTGGTTTTGTTGCAGAAAAAAATTCACCAGGCAGATTTTGGAAAGAAAACAAAACAAAAATAAAACCTAAGGAGAAAAAAATAACTGTTGAAGTGAAAACGTAATAAATTAGATTAGAAGCAGCTGAAGAAGCAATTAATGAACTAGAAAAAAGTTTGAAGAAATGAATGAGAATGTAACAGAAAGGAGAAGAAAAACAGGAAAGTGTAGTTGAAAGCTACCAGGAGATTTGTGCAGAGTCCCAGAAAGATAATAGAGCAAATAGAGGGAGGTAATATTTAAAGATTTATCATATAAATAATTTCCAGAAAGGGTTTATGAAGGACATAAATGACCTGTGGTCCTTAAACCCAAGTAATTTATGGACAAAGGAAGTATAACTTATATCAGTAAGGATAAGTAAATGGAAATCTATATCTCGATATGGGAAAACTTCAATACATCAAAATTAAAAAGATGTTGGGTGGCGCAGTTGGTTGGAGCATTGGCCCATACACCGAAAGGTTTCAGGTTCAATTCCCGGTCTGGGCACATGCAGGAGGCAGTCATGTGATATTTCTCTTTTACATCAATGTTTCTCTCCCTTCTTTCCTCTCTAAAATCAGTAAATACATCATTGGATGAGAATTTAAAAAAATAAAAAAAGATGATCCTAAGGACCTCAGAATGAAAAAAAAAAAAAGATTACCAAGGGAGTAAAAGATTGATAGCTAATTTTTAAATCAGCAATAATGGCAGTTGGAAAAATATCTCCAAGAGGTTAAAATGCTGTTGATTGTATGCCAGCAAAACTGTCATTCAAGTAAAAAAGGCGAAATATAATTTCCAAAAGTACTAAAATTGAGCACAGCAGACCTTTACCAAGAAACTTCTTAAAAGACATACTTTGGGAAGAAGAAGAAAGTGATTCGAGGAGGAAGGACTGACATTCTAAAAGGAATGATGAACAATGAAATTGGTAAACAAGTAGATATAGCTCATTAATTAAAAATAAATAAAATTAAGAATTTAGTTCCTTGGTCATACTAGCCACATTTCAAGGCCCAGGTGGCTAGTGTCTGCTATGTTTAATAACACCAATACAGAACATTTGGACAGCATTGTTATAGAGCACTGGGAGGGAGATACACAAGATCATCTCTGCTGGTCATTGACTGTGAGGTGCCATTGTTCATAAAAGCCACCATTATAGTAAAAAAAATTAAGGAAAATACTGCCCAATTTTTTTAAATGCCTTTATTTATTTATTTATTTATTTTTTAAAGACACATCTCAATTTTACCTGTGTGAAAATGTGGCGGCCTGTGCCTCTCTGAATGGGTGCTCTATGGGGTTGGAGCATGAATGGTCATCCTCTTAAATGACAGCATTTATGACTGAATTTTGTGGTCTAAGTTCTCTTTTAAAAATGTTAATGCTTAGAGTGTGATATTAAGATGAGTAATCACATTCTTAGCATAGACTGTAAAAAAAGGACTTACCTTGTTGAAGATCAGCAGATCCAAGTGCTAAGAAAATATGGGGCAGATAAGACTTTAGTAAAAATACTAGGTCCTTGATTTAAAAGCTGTTAACGTCAGTCAAGTTGTTTGACTTCTTCATGACCCAAGTTCCTTCTTCAGGATGGGCATGAGGATTAATGTTAAGTACTTAGGAAAACAGTTAACCCTTTATTATAATATCTATGTATATATATAAAAGCTCAGTGACCGAAGGGTGGAGTGACCAGTCGCCCAGTCGCTGTGACACACAAGAGCTGCCCCCTGGTGGTCAGTGTGCTCCCACGGGGATGAGCGGTGCTCCCACAGGGGGCCATTCCCCCCACAGGCCACACCCCCACAGTGCACGAATCCGTGCCCCAGGCCTCTAGTAAATATTATAATTTTGTTCAATACAGAAATAAAGTGAAACAGTGATTCCCAACCTGGTTTTGTGTTTCAGCATTATTTGGGGACAATTAAAAAAATAAAGAGTGCTGGATGCTACCCCAGATCTGGTATTTCGGGTACTTGGGCCTTGGACTTTGTATTTTTTGTGGGGACCCCAGGTTTGGGAACCCTTGCTTGGAGTTGAGTAGCATTTTGGTCAGTTTTACCTAGATACTTACTTTTTTCCTTGTACTCTGAACATTCGCTCTTAGTATTTGCTGAATATGTAAACTTCTAGGTTATTAATCCTGATCAATGTATGGATCTGCACCCCTGGGCCTTCCTTTCTCTTTCTCACTTCATTCCCTTCCCTTCCATCCGGAGTGAATTTTTAGACAGTTGAGCTATGTCCTGGAAGCCTAGTTCCCAGGCCTTTCTTTAAAAAATAAAAATAAAAATATTTTAAAAGAAACATTTTAAGACAGACATTTGGCATGTCAGAATGGAACTTTAGTTTCTAAAATAAGTAATTCGACTTTATTTTATCTTAAAAAAATGACTGCAGGAAATGTTTCTAAAATAACTGATATTCCCCTTCTTAAAAGGGGGGTTGTTATTGGGTAGATTCCAGTGTGTGTTCTTTTTCTGTTGGGGGTGGGGACCACGTCTGGGGAGTGTGCTACTCCGTTGCCGCCACATGCAATGGTCACTCCTCAAGCCTAGCAGCGACTTTTATACGATGGCAGTTACTTGGTATGTGGTAAAATGTGGTCTGGAGATTAAAATAACAAAATGTTTACTGTATTGAGATCAGTTAGAATATGCCTTTTAACTTTCGTGTGTGGATGTTTTGGTTTAAAAACCTATTTTTATTGTAGCAGAAGTAGCCTTGGTGTTTAAATCTATTTTGTTCATGTATTTTACATTCCACATAGGTGAGGGATGACTGAAATGTTAGCTCCATGAGGGCAGAAATTGGTTCAGTGCTAAATCCCTAGCACCTAGAATGGGGCCTGAACGTGGCGAGTGTTGAATAAAAGATGTGCTAAATGAATGCGCTAACAATTAGACAACCCAAAGTAAAAACCACATCTACCTCTGCTCACTACCAGATATTTGTCTGGTATTGGGATCAGAGGTTGCCTACATGTTGCCAGAGCTCCCTGTGCCTCATTATTTTTTAAATTTTTATTAAATACATTTTATTGATATTTTACAGAGAGGAAGGGAGAGGGACAGAGAGTTAGAAACATGGATGAGAGAGAAACATCGATCAGCTGCCTCTTGCACACTTCCCACTGGGGATATGCCCACAACCAAGGTCATGCCCTCAACCAGAATCGAACCTGGGACCTTTCAGTCCACAGGCTGACGCTCCATCCACTGAGTCAAACTGGTTTTGGCCTTCCTGTGCCTCTCACAAATTACACTGCATCCCTTAATCTAGGTCCTTATGGTTGCATCCACAGCTCTATATCTGGCACCATTGTAGTTTCTTAGGAAATCTTTGTTGACTGGCCCTTGCCGGTTTGGCTCAGTAGATAGAGCATCTACTGGTTTGATTCTGATCAAGGACATGTATCTTGGTTGCAGGCTTCTCCAAGGGCCTGGGCCCTGGTCAGGGCTCATGAAGGAGGCAACCAATCGATGTGTTCCTCTCACGTTGATGTTTCTGTCTTTCCCTCTCTCTTCCACTCTCCCTAAAAATCAATGGAAAAATATCCCCGGGTGAGGATTAACAAAAAAAACCCCCAAAAACAAATATTTGACTGAACACATAGTGCCTTAAACATTTCTATACTATTTTTATATTTGGTTTCATCAGTTGACAGTCCCATTAAGTTGGCTGTTAATCTTATCCCAGTTTTACAAATTAGGGGACAAATATTAAAGAGAATAAGTTCATTGTCCCAGAAAGCCTTGAGTCATGCATGAGTAGCAGAATTGGGACCATGACTTCTCTATGTGCTAATTTCTTCATCCTTTGTTCTTTTTAGAACAGTCTGTGAAACATTAATAAGCATAAATGTTTCACTCTGGGCCCTCCAGTTGAAATTCTCTTTATTTGAGAATACGACAGGGGAGGTTACTGTGTGAAACCTTCTCTGAATTGGGGTGCCACTTTGGGTTACTCATTAATAGATTCTTTTCAGTTGCCTGTGGTGGGTACTTAAGATTCCTTTTGGGGGGGGGGGGAAGAGAGAGAGAGAGACAAGCAAGCTCTCATTATTTCATATAATTTATACCTTCTCCCAAATATTTTAAAATGTAAACTTGTTAAAATGTGAATTTACGTTTTAAAAATCAAATTTCAAAAGTGGTTAGAGGAATGTTCTCCAACATAGTCTTGCCAGGATCTCCTGGTCATTCTGAGATAGGGATTTCAGAAGTCTTGCGTTGGCTTGGCTGATATTCCTGGCATCGGGCACAGGAAGGAGAAGCTTTCCCTGTGGCATTGGAATAGAATAAATAAGACGCTGGCCAAACATTGAAGGTTTTCACACAGTGGCAACATCTGGGCACGCATTTTCCCAAAGGCATTCAGCTGGAGCTAAAAGCTAAACCACGCACAGCCAAGTGTGAAGTAAGAAAGGATTTCAAAATCTGTGAATCCAGTTTAATTACAGCTTTTGTATACTGGTCTCTGTTAAGAAAGGGAATTTGGTGATGTCAGTACGATTTTACCCAATTCCTGTGGATATTAACTTTTGGCATTGGAACTGAGGCATCGATGAGAATAAACTGGCAATACGGTCTTTCCTTCTGGATCCAGCCCTGGAAATATACAGGATGGGGCCACCGTAGGTTCACAGGTATTTGTGTGGAAAATAATACAGTCATTAATAAATAATGATACAAGAATAAACTCTGGGTTTCACGTACTAACAACTGTAGACCTACTTTTGCCCCACCCTGTTGGGTGGGATGCAAAGAGCAGTTTTGGGTGGAAAAAGCACATTTTCTTCTCTGCTCCGATGCCTGACTTCTCCGATGGGGTGGGACAGAGCCACTGTATTTGCTCTGGCTCTCACAGAGCGAGATCACATCTTCCCTCCTCGTGGCTTTTGTATTAGCAGCGTCACAGTCCGTGCCTTTGTTGTCCTGCTGCACGGCAGCAAGGGCTGCGAGATGTGAGCCGATAAAGGCCTTTCGGGGAGCACTCCTGCCCTCTTCTCTCCCCTGTTTCCCAGGCTGTTCGCCTTTAGCGATGCCCTTAGGTTTCTGATTAGCAGAAGAAAAGAGAAAAACCTGCTTACTCTCTTTGTCCCATCTGACATAAGATAGGAAGCCGTTAGATTATTTTATTTTAGGTCTTAGAGAATCTTATTTTCTTTTTCTTTTTTAAATTTTATTGATTATGGTATCACATAATTGTCCTTATCCCCCCATTCCCATCCCAAACCCCTCCCCACATATGCTCCCACCCCCCTGTTGTCCATGGCCACTGGCCAGGCCCATATGCATGCACACAAGTCCTTTGGTTGATCTCTCCCCCTTACCCCCACCCTCCCCTACTTTCCCTCTGAGGTTTGAGAGTCTGATCACTTCTTCTCTTTCTCTGGGTCTGTATTTGTTCATCAGTTCATGTCGTTCATTATTTCCTCTAGATGTGTGAGATCATGTGATCCAAGAAATACCCTTGTAAGAACCGAAACTGAGACCAGCCTTAATGGTTATGCTGAGAGGCCAATGAATCAGTCTGTAGTGAGTTCCTTTCTGGGCCAACAGTTCTTTTGAGTCCCAATTTCATGGCTGACATGTACACATAAGGAACTATTTGACATTGAAATTGAGAATCTTGTTTTCTTAATGTTTGAAATCGTGGATGTCTCTCCCCAAAGACGTGGTTCACTCTGGAAGGGAGAGGCCCGGATGGCATACATCAGTTATTTCCAACACCAAGGTGGGCACGCATCCCTCTTCCCTCTCACATGGCTTGGGTGTGAGTGTCGTCTGGTTGAAAGTCTCTCGGCCTGCCCTGCATGGTGAGAAGGTGCTTTTGTGTACAGAGAAATGCTGGGACCAGAGAGCTCTCCGTGTGACAGGCAGTTTCTGTTCGGGACACCTGCTCCCGGAGCACACTGCAGCCATTGTTTCTCTGCGAGCGTGTGCTGGGTAGTCCGTGTGAGCCTGCGGTCGAGTCTTGGCTTTTTCCCCCCATGCATTTCGTTTTCGGTGGAACACAGTTCTGTCTCGTTCTTCTGGTTTTGCTGGTACGGAGGGAACACGTGCAGGTGGCTCATACAAACTGGCTCTGAAGCGGGCTGAGACGTTGGATGATGTGGACTCCCATCCCGCTCAGGAAAGACATTGGGCCTTTCTGGGCGGCAGTGTCCTCACCGGTAAACCCAGGGGTTGGGCTACTCGGAGGCCTGGACTGCCAAGTCCCCGGGTGTTTTCTGAGATGCTGAGGGTCAGAGATGGAGGTGGCGGTGTTGGTCCACCGAGGGCCATGCCCCTGTGAGATGGGCAGCAATAGGGGCAGTGCTCTTATTGGATGCACTGGTCAAAGAGGGAAAACCAGGGCCTTTCTGTTTCTTTGTGGCAAGTTCACAGAGCAATAGATAAAAATGTCCTACTTCTGAGGAAGTACTGTTGTTAGCCCTGGAAGTGGCGTTAGGCACTTGGTTGTTGAACTTTTAAATTAAGAATTACTGAGTTTGGCTGAAACCGGTTTGACTCAGTGGATAGAGCGTAGGCCTGCGGACTGGAGGGTCCCGGGTTCGATTCCCGTCAGGGGCATGTACCTTGGTTGCGGGCACATTCCCAGTGGGAGGTGTGCAGGAGGCAGCTGATAGATGATCCTCTCTCATCGATGTTTCTAACTCTCTATCCCTCTCTCTTCCTCTCTGTAAAAAATCAATAAAATATATTAAAAAAAAAAAAGAATTACTGAGTTCGGGAATGAAGACTTGTTAATTCATTAGCTCTTCTTGTTCAGATAAGAGGAAGCCTACAGATCAGGCTGATAGAATATCACACCCCATTTCTGATTTGTACTTTCATAGTGTTTAATAAAAATTTCATTAAAAATATTCTAGCCCTGCCGAAATCGGTTTGGCTCAGTGGATAAGCATCAGCCTGCGGACTGAAAGGTCCTAGGTTTGATTCCGGTCAAGGGCATGTACCTTGGTTTTGGGCATATCCCCAGTAGGGGGTGTGCAAGAGGCAGCTGATAGATGATTCTATCTCATCGATGTTTCTAACTCTCTATCCCTCTCTCTTCCTCTCTGTAAAAAAATCAATAAAATATATTTTAAAAAATATTCTAGCCCTTACCGATTTGGCTCAGTAGATAGAGCCACAGCCTTCGGACTCAAGGGTCCCAGGTTCGACTCTGGTCAAGGGCATGTACCCAGTTGGGAGTGTACAGGAGGCAGCTGATTGATGTTTCTAACTCTCTATCCCTCTCCCTTCCTCTCTGTAAAAAATCAATAAAATGTATTAAATATATATATATATATATATATATATATATATTCTAATAATTATAGAAAATTTGGAAAACACCAAAAGGAAATACAAATATCTCTTAATCCCATTACCGAGAAATATCCATTGTTCAAACTGTGGTGCCTTTACATTATATATACCCAGTTTTAGAATAAAATTGGGATACAACCATAAATATATAACTTGGTATCTTTTTTCTTGCTGAGGTTTTTTTTTTTTTGAACTTATTTTTGGGACTAAGATTTGAAATGAAGGTAGAGATTAATGTAATATTATGTTTGGCACACTTGTGACAGGGTCTGTTTTGACTTACAGAAATAGAATTATGGACCCAGTATCTGAAAATAACATTTGTCCCGTTCCTTTTTGAATAGGCTTTCAATATGTATATGAATAGATGTTGTCATAACTATTACTATCATTAACAAATGAAGACTTCCTAATCAATTAGCTTTTAATTGTTCACTAATTGCTTTTATAAGACCCACTCTTTTTTATTTCTTCTGCACCATAATTGCTAGCTGCAACATCCGTGAGCAGACATTATTTTAACACTGTTTTTCTGGATGTCATGATTCTTCAAATTGAAGCATGGTAGCTAGTGTGGGCCTGGCCACAGGTTAGGCTTGAAGTAGGATAGCTTTTGCTCGAATATGTTATATACTTGGTAATATTTATGAACCACATGTTGAATATTGGTTTCGTATATCATTTTCCTCTGTTTGGAAATGAAAGGTGATTAGTTTCCCCTTTGGATTATTTTAGCCCATAACATTTTCTGCTGCATCCTTCATTTCTGCTGCATTGAAAATACATTCTTAATTCTGAGCCACATTGGAATTTTTTCGTGACCTTTTTCTTGTGTGTCTTTTGGTGGTGCCCGTTGAAGGCCTGAAATGTTTTTTATATTTGATTGAGATTAAATCTGGGTTTCATTTTACTTAAAAAAAAAAACACCAAAAACACATATTGAGCAAGTTGATTTTCTGTTCAAGTTCCTAAGGGGAATGATTCCAGCCTTCTGTGTCCCAAGAATTCGACTCGGCCCTGCCAAACATTCCTGTGGTTTTCCACAGGGCAGAGCTGTGTGCTCATGAAATTTTAGTTGTAGCTTGTGCTTTCTGTGGTTAATTAAAACAGCTGGCTTTTAAATTTTCCACAAACAGAGCACAAGCGCTTGGCCAAGCCTTTTCAATAATGATTAAATACTTTAATCTCCCCCTCACAATAGCCTAGGCTTTTCTCTAGGACACTTAGAAGCTGTTGTCTCTGCTCATTAATGATTTTAAACATTTAGATGTCTGGAGTTATCCTGCCAAGTCCATAGGAGAGAGAGAGAGAAAGAGGGAGGGAGGAAGGGACAAAGGAAGAGAGGGAGGAAGGGAGGGAAAGAGGGAGGGAGGGAGGGAGGGGGAGAAGGAGGGAGAGAAAGACAGAGAATGAATCTCCTTTCTTCTAGTCTTCTAATGCCTCTGGCCTTTGCCCCTGCAGGTTGGAGCTGTGGTGGGCGAGCTGCTGCGCCCATAGCCAAGCATGCTGTGGTCGGACCTGCCCAGCTGTGGAACAGAAGCATTTGCCGGATGGAAAATCCATAAAAGAAAGCTGCTGTGAGAGCCTGAGACAGACCCTAACTTAAAGCGAGACCAGGTTGGTGTGAGATAACAGAGGCTGGACGACGACGTGGCTTGTGTCAGATGCGGAAAATTTGTTTCATTAATTTTACAAAGTGTTTTTTTTTTTTTTATTAATTTCTTTATTGATTAAGGTATCACATATTTGTCCTCAACCCCCCATTCCAATCCCCCCTACCCCCCCACTCATGTCCCCACCCCCCTATTGTCCTTGACCACTGG
Source organism: Pipistrellus hanaki (assembly GCF_964339955.1). Taxonomy (NCBI): domain Eukaryota; kingdom Metazoa; phylum Chordata; class Mammalia; order Chiroptera; family Vespertilionidae; genus Pipistrellus; species Pipistrellus hanaki. The sequence goes on from NC_140503.1 coordinate 187,380,063, forward strand.
TTAGGCTCATATGTGTGCACGTAAGTCCTCTGGTTGATCTCTCCCTTTTATCCCCACCCTCCCTTTGAGGTCCAACTCATTTTTGATTCTTATAAGTATATTTCCAGTAGGACATGATCTCACTCATCTAGGGGAAATGGTGAACAACAAAGTGTTTTTGAGGCGACTCCGAATAATCATTCCGGTTAGGTGAGAGCATCAGAGAAGTGGCAGATGCTGCGCCCTGATAGACTTCCGTGTACAGGGCATTGTTGTCTTCCTTCTTCCTCCCCCCGCCCCCCATCTTCCTCTCCTAGAGGAGAGAGGAAGATCTCAAGCGCAAATATATGTGACAAGCCACTCCTAACAACCCAATGATCTCGGCTTTATTTTGGAGAGAAAGCAGTGACCCCGAGAAGCAGGACTGGCAGCGGCCCTTTCAGAGGCGCGCCCCCATGTGGGTTTTCACACGGTGAAGGGTGATCATGGGGCCCTGCCATGTGAGGGGGTCATTTCTGTCTGTGCTCCTCCAGTTTGCGTGGCAAGGTTTTACTTTTGTCTCCCCGCAAAGCAAAAGCTGGCGACACATTTGGCTTCAGCAGAGAGAGTGCTTTGGGCGTTAGGATACTCATGTAGGACAAAGGAGAAGAAATCCCCTACAGTAACAAGAACGTAAAGAGGGAGAAAAGGAAGTGGACCACGAGAGCGACCCTGCACGGCCTCACTGGCAATAAGATGGAAAATAATTCATTGAGAGACAGGGGATTGTGTTACAGGGATGGGCACTGCGGACCTTTTATCGGATGCTCAGTGTGAAACGCAGCATCAGACATAGCGCGCGGCTGATACATACTCCCTGGGAGGGAGCGGGTCAGCAGTCCGGAGAACCTGTGAAGTGCTGAGCTGCTGTTGACTCTGCCCACCAGCATCCTTTCCTCCTCCAACAAATTTCCCAGGATTCCCCGGGCAGTCACCCTTGCTTTGCTTTTAGCCTGTGGCATTGGAGGAGGTGACCACAGTGTCTCTGTTGTGGGCATCTGACATAGCCTGGCTAGTCAGGGTCACCAGGATCGGTTTGTGGAGGAGCCCCCGTGTGTTCACTGAAATGATTGCAAAGACATTTTTCCTTTCTGTGGGTTTGTGAGGCTGGAGCTGCTGGCTACTCTCTGCTACCACTTAAGGAAAGCCGCCTGAGAGTGAGGTCAGCACAGGAAGTCAGAGCAGGGAGATGGAGGAAACAAGATGAGGAGGGAAGGAGTCACACACACATACAAACACACACCACACACACACAAAAACACACACCACACACACAACAAAACACATGCAATATACACAGCACATATAACACACAACATATACATAACACATACACCACACACTACACACAGCATACACACAATACACATAAAACACACACAGCCGAAACTGATTTGGCTCAGTAGATAGAACATCGGCCTGCGGACTGAAAGGTCCCGGGTTCAATTCCAGTCAAGGGCATGTACCTTAGCGAGCACATCCCCAGTAGGAGGTGTGCAAGAGGCAGCTGGTTGATGATTCTCTCTCATTGACGTTTCTAACTCTATCCCTCTCTCTTCCTCTCTGTAAAAAATCAATAACATATATTCAAAACACACACACACAACACACATACAACACATACAAAACACACACACACACACACACACACACACACACACACAATTTATGGTCCCAGATTTGGCATCCCCTAAAGCCAGCAAATCCATTTTCACTTTCCTGGCAGGTCAGCTACTTAGTTTGGGTTAGTGTCTATCACTTACATCTGCAGACATTTTGATGGGTGATGCCTTTTCGGATGGGGTCTTAGCATGAAACCACTGTGGCAGTCCCTGCCCTCAGGGGCTCAGAGAGAGAGGGTGGGCTGGATCAGTACTTGGCCAGCTGGCAGTGAGAAATGTATCAGCAGAGGTGAGAACTAAGTTTTGTGAGAGTAGAAGAGATGGAATTATAAATTCTGCTGGGTAGTGGAGACATTAGCAGAGAGAGCTAATATTTAACAAAGGAGAAATAGGGTTTTTGTGTTCAGGAACTTTTAAAAATATATACTTAATTCAATTACTTGCTTTTTGAATCTGAAAGAAAGGGAGGCTTTCCAGAGGCTGTCGTTAAAATAAATTGCAGATAAGAAAGGTAATTTCGGAGCTGGCTGGGAGTAGAATCTTGGTATTTACTGTAAACACAGTTGTCTCAGGGCAGCCAAATGAGAGGTAATCAGAGAGCTGTCCAGAGTATATTTTAACACCACAGGGTGACAGTTATTCTTCTTAGGAAAACCTCAGCCGGCTTTCTGTTCCAGGCAGAATTTCAAGTGTGTCATGAATTTTAAAGATTTATTTTCTCTTCTTAATATTAAACTTTATTGTTTTATTTCTATTTTTTTATAATGGACATGGTTTGCTTTTTTTAAAAAAATCATAGACTCTATTTTGGCGAGGGCAGTTTTAATTTACAGAAAAATTGAGCAGAAAGTACAGAGTTCCAACCACCCCGAAGTCGTTCCTGTTATTGACACCTTGCGTGAGCGTGGTGAGTTTGTTAAAAGTGATGAGCCAACATTGTCACTCAAGTCCATGGTCTACATGAGGTTCACTCTTTATGTTGTACATTTCACGGGCTTTGACTGATAATTAATGACATATATCTACCATAACAGCATCACACACAATACTTTCACTGCCCAGAAAATCCCATGTTCTAATCCCTCCCAACCTCCCTCCCTCTGACGTTTTGGCAACTACTGGTCTTGTTACTGTCTCCACAGTTTTGCCTTTTCCAGAATGTCATATGGAATCATACAGTATGTAGCCTTTCAGATTGGCTTCTTTCACTTTGCAATATGCATTTAAGACTCCTTCTGTCTTGACCGTTTTTTAAATCCTCATCTGAGGATATTTTTGCATTGATTTTCAGAGTGGAAGGGAGAGGGAGAGAAACTTTGATGTGAGAGAGACACAGCGATTGGTTGCCTCCCATGTATGCCCTGACCAGGGCCGGGGATCGAGCCTGCAACTGAGATACAGGCCCTTGACCAGAATCAAACCCAGAACCCCTTCAGTCCACAGACCGATGCTCTATCCGCTGAGCCAAACCAGCTAGGGCTTGACAGTTCTTTTTAATAATAATATTCTATTGTCTTGATATACTACAGTTTATTTGTTCCTTTTCCTACTGAAGGGCATCTTGATGACTTCCAAGTTTTAGCAGTTATGAATGAAGCTGCTATAAGCATCAGGTTCAGGTTTTTGTATGGACATAAGTTTTCAACTTCTTTAGTTAAACACCAAGGAGCATGATTGCTGGATTGTATCGAAGAGTACGTTTAGTTTTGTAGGAAACTGCCAAACTGTTTTTCAAAGTGTTTGTACCATTTTGCATTTCCACCAGTAGTGAGTTTCTCCACATCCACTCCAGCATTTGGTGTTGTCAGTGGTTTGCATTTTACCATTCTATTATGCGCATAATGGCATCTCATCGTTGTTTCTCATTGGCAATTCTCTAGTGATGTATGGTGTTGAGCATCTTTTCATATGCTGTTTGCCATCTGTATATCTTCTTTGGTGAGGTATCTGTTCAGATCTTTTGCCCATTTTTTAAAATTGGATTGTTTATTTTCTAATTGTTGAGTTTTAAGAGTTCTTTGCGTTTGTGTGCCAGTCCTTTATCAAATATGTCTTTTGCAAATATTTTATTCCAGTTCTATGGCTTAACTTTTCATTCTCTTGACAGTTTCTTTCTCATGGAAGAAAATTTTAATTTTAATGAAGTCTAACTTGTCAATTATTTCTTTCATGGATCATTGGTTTTGTATCTAAAAAGCTATTGCCAACCCAAGGTCATCTAGGTTTTCTCCTATGTTATTGTCTTGGAGTTTTATATTTTACTTTTAGGTTTATAATATCTTTTGAGTTAATATTTGTGAAGGGTTTAAGGTCTTTGTGTATATTTCTTTCTTTCTTTTCTTTCTTTTTTTTTTGTATGTGGATGCCTAGTTATTTCAGCACCATTTATTGAAATTACTATCCTTTCTTCATTGAATGAATGGCCTTTGCCCCATAGTCAAAGGTCAATTGACTGTATTTGTGTTTGTCTCTCTGTTCTCTTCCATTGATCTACTTGTCTATTTTTTCACCAATAACACTGTCTGGATTATTGTAGCTTACAGTAAATCTTCAAGTCAGATAGTGTTAGTCCTCTGACCCTGTTCTTTTCCTTCAATATTGTATTGGCTGTTCTGGGCTTTTTGCCTCTCCATGTGAACTTATGAATCAATTTAACAACATCCACAAAAGAACTTGCTCTGAAATTGTGTTGGGTCCTTAGGTAAAGTTGGGAAGAACTAGCATGTTGGTAGTATTGAGTCTTCTTATTCATGGAATAACTATTTCTTCAGATCTTCTTTGATTATTTCATCAGAGTTTTGTAGTTTCCCTCATGTAGATCTTGTATATATTTGTTAGATTTATATCTAAGTTTCATTTATTTTGGTGCTAATATAAATAATATTGTGTTTTTAATTCCAAATACAAATTGCTTATTAATGGTATATAAGGAAGCAAGTGACATTTGTGTAATTAAGTTGTATTCTGCAAAGTTACTATAATTGCTTATTGGTCTCAGGAGTATTTTTGTTAATTCTTTGAAAGTTCCTATATAAATAACCATATTAATAGCACACAATGACAGCTTTATTTCTTCCTTCCCAATTCATATGCCTTTGATTTTCCTGTCTGATCTCAATAGCAAGGACTTCCAACGTGATGTTCCGTGGGAATGGTGAGAGGTGATGTCTGTTCCTTGACCTTGATCCTTAGTGGGAAAGCATCTAGTTTCTCACTATCAAGTATAATGTTAGCTGTATAAGTTTTTTGTAAATTTTAAAAATTAAGTTGAGGAAGTTCTCATATTCCAAGTTTATTGAGAGTTTTTGTCACGCTCGATGTTGGATTTTTATCAGATGCTTTTTCTGCATCTATTGATATGATCGTATGGTTTTCGTTTTTTAGCTTATTAACGTGATAGATTATATTAATTCATTTTTTAATGTTGCACCCGCCTTTTGATAAGGATTGTATTGAATCTCTAGATCAACTTGGGGAGTATTTCCATCTTAACCAGTATTAAAAGTTCCAATCCATGAACATGGAATGTGTTGTGTGTTTATATTGATTTAGTTCTTTAATTTCCTTCAACAGTGTTTTTGTTTGTTGTTTGTTTTTAGGGAACAAAATTTCTTATTACATTTATTTCTTAAGTGTTTTCCTTTTTGATGCCTTTATGAATGGAATAATTTTAAAATTTTTATTTTCAGAGTATTCTTTGCTAGTGTATAGAAATACAATTGATGTTTTTATATTGATCCTGTTTTCTTCTACCTTGTTGAACTTTTTTTAATCAGTATTGGTAAACAGTTTTCTTTATTGTGTATGTGACTTCCTGGGGATTTTCTACATACCAGATTATATCACCCGTGACTAGAGATAGTTCTATTTCTTGTGCAATCTGGTTATCTTTACTTTTTACAGTGACGTGAGAACTTGACTGTCATGTGAGAAATACGAAGTCATGTGCTTTGGAGTTTCCAGTGAAATCATCCTATTATGTAGCTCTTTGAAAAGGACAAAAGATGGCAATTGTGAAAGTTGTCCTCTCATAATTAAGCTAGTTATTCAATCAGTGAGCTTCTTAGCCACTCCTGTCTTCTTTGGGGAAATGCTATTAAAACCCTTTACATATTTTTATTTTAGGTTATTTGTCTTATTGGATATATCGGGTCTAGTAATAATTAATGTCGTTTTAAAACATTCGTTTAAAATCTTGCTTGGCGCTGACTTGTATTGACATAACCTTCAAACACGTGGTATCTACAGAACGTGTGAAGTGCAATTAACAAGTTTTGCTTGAAAAAGTTTGTGTTTGGTTTGGTTTTTGTTGCAAAACTAGGACTAAGAAGATGGCGGATGAAGAGCATATTCGGCACTGCATGCTTTACGAGTTCCAATTAGGAAGAAAAGCAAGTGAGGCTGCAAAAAACATCTGTAGTGCTCTTGGTCAAGATGCAGTTAGCACCAGAAAATGCCAGCGTTGGTTTGAGAAATTTCGCGAGGGAAATTTTTCGTTAGATGACAAGAGTGGTCGAGGCCGTGTGTCCAATTTTGATCAAGAAGCTCTTCAAGCTCTTTTGGTGCAAAATCCTCAAATTACCCAACAAGAGCTTGCGACAACTTTAAATTGTTCACAAAAAACAATTTCCAATCAATTGCGTGCACTTGGCAAAGTCCAAAAGTTTGGAAAATGGGTTCCTCATGAGTTGACTGACAACAACCGTAATCAAAGAGTCACAATTTGCAGTTTGCTCCTCTCTGGTCAAAACCGTTTGCCGTTTTTAGAGCAAATTGTTACCGGAGATGAAGAATGGGTGCTGTATGTTAATTTGAAAAGGCGGCCTCAATGGTTGGACAAAAATGAGGCTCCGCAGCCCACGCCAAAACCTGACTTGCATGCGAAAAAAGTGATGTTGTGTGTTTGGTGGAATTTTAAAGGAATTCTTCATTATGAACTTTTACCATCTAACCAAACCATTACAAGTGCAGTGTATAGTGCCCAATTGGAAAGGTTAGCCCAAGCTTTAAGAGAAAAAGAACCCGCGTTGATTAATCGGAAGGGCGTAATTCTTCACCACGATAACGCACGACCGCATACTGCAAGAATCACTGCTGAAAAACTGCGCCAGTTGGAATGGGAAGTTCTCCCTCAACCTGCATATTCTCCTGATATTGCCCCTTCCGATTACCATTTGTTTCGTTCTTTGCAAAACTTTCTTCTTGGAAAAAAATGTAATAATGAAGAATGCCTCAAAAATGCATTGACCGAATTTTTTGCATCAAAATCACAAGAATTTTACAACAGAGGGATTAAAATGCTTCCTGAGCGTTGGGCACAAGTAGTATTGTAGAAAACAACGGCAACTATATTGTTGATTAAATTTTGTTGTATTGTTTAAATAAATTCGATTTTAAAAAGTATTAGAAAACGACATTAATTATTACTAGACCTAATATGTAGTTGTACATATTTTCTCTGGGTTGTTTTTTTTTTTTTTTTTTTTTTTTTTGCTTTCTTAATGGTGTCTGTTGAGGCTCAAAAGTTTTTAATTGTAATCAAGTTCAATATATCATATTTTCTTTCAAAGCTTATGATTTTTGTTATTAAAAACTCTTGAGCTAACCAAAGGTCACAAAGAATTTTCTCTGTTGTTCTTTCTAGCCCTACATTTATTCCATGACCCATTTTGGATTAGGCTTTGTGTATGGTGTGAGAGTTAGGTATACTTTCTATTTCCTTCTGTTCTTTTCTATTTTGGATATGGATATCCAGTTGTCCCAATACCACTTGCTGAAAAGGCTATCCTTTACTTGTTGACCTTCTTGGTACTCTTGTAGAAAATTAATTTACCATAAATATAGGGTTTATTTCTGGACTCCCAGTTCTGCTCTTTATGCTAGTAGCTCACTTTAGTTAGTTTTTTACGATGCAGTTTTTCTATGAAAAAAGTTGCTTCAATAAATGGGCTTACGTTGAAATATATTTCTCTTTTTAGAAAAATTAAACTATTATTGCATTTTTGCTACTTCTTCTCTCCCTTCCTGTTTGAGTAACTGTGTTAAAGGTACTCTAATGTCTGCTTATTTCCCTGTGGATAACTCTGGGGATCAGAAGTAATGTATAATAAGTCAATCTACATGCATTTTCTAGATTATTACATCCACTCTTTAAAGCAAAAGTACTTATTTTTTTTAAATACAATTTTGATTTTGTTTCTGAATTTCACTATCTTTATATCTTTAGTATGCATTTTAAATACATAGGATCACTAAGAAGCAAAAGTACTTCTTTTTTTATTTTACTTTTATGTTTATTCCAAAAAACAAAGTAAGCTAACAAACAAAACAGAAACAAGTTCATAGATACAGAGAACAAACTGATGCTGCTACAAGGGATGGGGATTGGGGAGTAGGTGAAGGGATTAAGAAATATCATTTGACAGTCACAATATGGTCATGGGATGTAAAGTACAGTATTAGGAATATAGTCCATATTGTAATAACTATGTATAGTGCCAGGTGGGTTTAAGACTTATCTGGGTGATCGCTTTGTAAGATATATAAATGTCTAACCACTGTGCTATACACTTGAAACTAATATATAATATTCAATGTCTACTATAATTGAAAAATTAAAATTTTTAAAAAAGTAATTTTCTCATAAAAGGGATAAACATTTATATGCCATTATCCATTTGAATAAAACAGATTAAATTAAAAAATTATTATCTCTTCTCAACCACTGCCAATAACTACTGACAAGGACAAGTTTGGTATTATTTCAAGAATATCAAGAATTTTCACTAAATGGTTATATGAGTTGAGTCTTTTATACAGAAAAAGCTACATTTTACAAGACAATTCTTTTTACTAAATGGAAAATATTAATTAAAATGCCTTGGGTTTTGGGAATATAGAATGGTTTTATGTTTTATGAAAATGGGGTAGTTTTCATAATATAATTAGAATGCTAGCTGTATTTTCATACTTAGCTTTGCTATATTTTTCTTTATATTAGTATGGTTCTCAATAGACTACTGTGTTGATATGAATATAATTATATGGGAAATGTGAAGACTAAATTTATATCTCTATTTATAACTCTGTAAAAATTATTAATGCATTAAGATTAAAAAGGAGTAAAAAAATGTCATTGCTTTATTGAAGCAATTTTCAACTGGTGTGTTGCAAAAAGCACACTGGTGTGATGCAAGAATTTTCAAAACATGTAATACCTATTGAATGACTAGTCAGGAGCATGGATCTTATTTGCCTTAGATTGTGAAATTAAAAAAAAAAAAAAGACCACAGCCAACACAACAATAGCCGTTTGTTGTGAATGAATCAACAGCATATCAATTTTTTGTTAGGTTGGCAAAAAATAGAACGTATTTTTTTGATGTGCCACAGAATTCTAGTAATTATTTGTGTGTCATGAGATGAAAAAGGTTGAAAATCACTGCTTTACTGAGATGTTTGGACTCTAGTTGACCACTTTCTTTTATTTTATTTTCTAGTAAAATTATAATTTTGTTTGGGAACTAACTTATTTTTAAAGTGAAAATATATAAATTTGGTGTTGAATGAAATTCAGAGGCACCTTCCTGCTCCTCATGTAGATAAAAGCTGATTTCTTCCGCTGGGCTTTTAATTAAAAGCCACAGTATCAGATTTAAATATGTTTTCTGCAGATCTGTTAGTAGGTCAAGCCCTGCCTCCCAGCTCTCTGAGGGCTCAGAATGGCTTACCTGCTTCTCCTCTTTCATTGTAATCTTCTCATTTCAACGTGGGCAGAGCAGCTAGATGAGAACTGACATGTTTGTTACCTGGCCCCATGCGTTTCTTGGCAGTCCTTTGGCTGATTTATCAGTTCTTGGCGGATAGTATCACTTCATAAAAATGCATCTATAGAGAGCAATGTGGAGTTATTATTTTTTTATTTTTTATTTAAAAGAAAAAAGCCATAGATGAGCTTTCATTTATATCTCTAGGATCCTGGAAGTGGGTATCACGGATCTTTTAACCCAGTCACTCCTACTAATCTTTTCTTCCTCTGTGGTGCCCTTTCAGAAATCTCTGTGACCTATGCTCAGAATGATGAATGACCCTATGAGGAATGCAGTATAATGTTCTAGGAGAATCTGGTCTTGCTGTTTTTCTGGGGAAGCTGAAACAGAATACGGCTGGGTGACGGTACCTTTTTGATTGCCCTTTATGTTGAGTCGAGTGCTGTGCTGACTGAAGTCAGGGGTTCAGAGTGACTGTGCCGGGGAAGCTTGAGTTGTTGTACAATTACATTTGTGAGGGCTTCAGCCTGTTCATAACTATTTGGTTGCAGATGAAGAAATATCACCACATCAACATAGTCACATTCGGGGAGCCAATGCAAGATGAATAAAGAGGGTTTCTGTAACTTGCTTTCATTAGGAGAAACCATTTTTGTGGAAATCTGTAATAAGGGTGTTTATGATAAATACCAGTGCACCGGTGGGGGTCTGTTGGCCTGACCTGCAGGGAATCTGGCTGAAATCGGCTCTCCGACATCCCCTAAGGGGTCCCAAATTGCGAGAGGGTGGTTCTCCCTTAAAGCACTCCAGAATCGGGCTCCCTTCGCTCTGGTTCCGGGTGCGTCACCCAAGAACTGCAGCTGCCAAGTCATCTCAGCTCGGCAGCTCCTGCGTTGAGCATCTGCCCCCTGGTGGTCATTGCACATCATAGCTAACGGTCGGATGGTCAGATGGTCAGACGGTCGCTTAGGCTTTTATATAGAGAGATATTAATAGAGTTCAGAATCTTACATGTTTTGATTTTTTTGCTTGTCTTTATATTTTTATGTTAAATAACCTGTGACATTTTAGGTTTCATTTAAAAGCCTTCAAAGATACTGCACTCGAATGACATAGTCAATTGTCATTTATTTTAATGTAGCTATTGGTATAAAAACAGGCGATAGTTTCTCAGTTCAACAATGATGTACTGGTATAATGAACAAAACATTTTATTTGGCTCTGTTTCACAGATAAGATCTGTATTTATAACATGACTTTTGAGAATTTCTGAAGTTTCCAAATTGATTATTATCTGCTCAAAAAAGGATTGATCCTCAGCTTCACTTATTAACAAAAATAGTCTGTTGGACGTTTTTACACAGACAGTGTCCAAGCCCAGTAATTTATTTAAAACGTGGATGTCAGCATCAGTCTAGCTTGTGTTAGGAAATTTCTCAGTGCAGTGTGCTAGCGCACCCTTTTTAGGAATTAAAGAAAAAACAGTTTTTCCCAGTCATCATCGTAGCTCTTTGAGGACAGATGTTAGCATCTTAAGTCACTATTCTGTGCCTGGTTTCACCAGGGTGATTTCCTTGAAGACTTAAGGTTGCAGATGGTTTGTTCACGCTGTGGCTATTATCTAGTTAAAGCGTGACAGTGCCCAGGAAAGTAAGAGAGTAATTAATGGACTTGACCCAAGACTTATCACAGAAATAAAAAAATCTGGAATTCCAACCACGACTTTAGGCCCTCGAGGATTCTAAAATTGGACTCAAAATGACCACTGATCTTGAGCAGGCCTTTATTTATGAGTGATAAGAGATGTTGGATAAATTTTACTTAGTTCAGTGCAATTCCATTGAATGCCAAGTTAACTTGTTAATGGCATCCTCTGTGGAAGTCTAGTTGGGCAGTCGCTAGAGGGAACAGAATGTACTATCCTGGGAAGAGACAGTCAGAATACAAGCTCTTTTGGGAGAGCCCAGGTGTTATTGAGCATGTCCCATGTGTTAAGTACTTAAGCACTTTCTCAGTTTTTGATGGGGGGGTGCGGGGGAAGATACTTTATTTGATCTTCACATCAATCCTATGAGAGAGAGTATTACCGTTTTAAGATAAAGACGCTGGGGATTGGCAAGACCAAATGATTTTATCCAAGTCTCACATCTGCTAATTTAGATTTGAATCTGAACTTTTTCTCAAAACATTGGATGCCAGAATAAATAAAAGCAATGCCTTATGAAGCGGTTGACCTATAGAAAACTTTCTCTCTGTATCTTTCTTTATGTCTTTTGCTCTTCGTATAATTTAATGAGACAATAAAGGCCCAAAGTAATAGATAAATAGAATGCTTTGGATTTTTCAAGGAGAGAATACAATGTGAGTGTAGATTAATCTGGAGAAGTGGCCTTTTTTTTTTTTTTTTTTTTTTTTTTTTAATGGTAAGAAAGAAGAAGGCTGTCAATGAATGGAGGATTTTAAGCCCTTTTACACAAGGAAAATACCTAATCAGACCCTCAGAGTTGGAAATAATAATGCAGGGTATGTTTGGGAATCTGTCCCAAGGTTTTTTTTTTTTTTTTTGTGTGTGTGTTTTTTTTAATGTATGTATATTCTTGAAAGTATTACTGATGCCCCCTTTTATTTTTGTTTGTTGGTTTGTTTTCCCCTATCCATCCCCTCCACCCTGTACCTGCCCAAGCCTTCACCACTCTATTTTCTGTGTCCATGGGTTATGCATATATGTATACAAGTTCCCTGGTTAATCACTCCCCTCCCTCCCTCCCACTCCCACCCCTCTGAAATTCACCTGTCCCAGGTTTTACAGCCAAGCTATGTAGCCCAGCCTTGCCTCTACCAGCTTGCCGTGTTATCCAGAGCTATCTGGTTGCTGGGGGAAGGAGACTCTCCTAAGCAGCTACGTAGAGAAGGAAGGAAGAAGGTCATTCCTTCTGGACGTTCCTGGCTGCATCCCCACTCTGCCTTCCTCGTTTGGGTCTTTGAGCTTTTTCCACACTGACTGCCCCGGGGGCTCCCGAGGATTTGACAGCGGGGAGAGGCCAAGGTGTTCAGCTCTCCGGTGGCATGTGACTGCCGTCTACCTACTGCTTTCCTAGTGTTTTCACCTGCTAGTGTCCTTAGGCAAGTACTGCTGTGATCTAAATGAATGTGTCCCCCAAATTCATACGTCGGAATCTTAACTCTCAAAGATGAGGTCAAGAAGTGGTGACTGGGAGGTGCTTCAGTCGTAAGGGTACAGCCCTCACGAATGGGATCCGTGCCTCATGCAGGAGCCTCCAGAGAGGTGAGCACACAGGGAAAAGGTCAGCCATGGAGCAGGAGAAGGGGCCTCACCAGATGGGGACCATGCTGGCACCTCAGTTTTGGATTTCTAGCTTCCAGGACTGTAAGCAATCAATTTCTATCGTTCAGAAGCCACCCAGCCTTGTGGTATGGTGTCCTAGCGGCTAAATGAACTGAGGTAAGTACCCAGCAGAAGATAATTCCCCTCTCCCCCTCCAGCTTTTCCTGCAGCTGTGTCTTAGACAAAGATCGTATAAACAAGTAAAAGGTCAGCTGCACAGAACCCTCGACAGAGCTCTGATGGCCACCCTCCAGCTTTGCTCTGCGATGCTTCTGGTTGGCCCATAGAGTCTGTGTTGTCTAGAAGAGCTGGGCACAGCCTGGGATGGGGTTGGTTGTCTGGCCTGCTGTGCTGCAGCTGGAGACAGAGCAGGTAACTTGTGATACAACACATGTAGAAAAGGGGCTGCCACCTGTCGTTATCTGTCTTCTAAAATGATACCATTGGAGAGCAATCAGGCAATGTGTTTCAAAACTTAAATTATAAATAGGTTCCCTTAAAACCATGCCGAGATATTTTACAAATTACATTATAGCATCTTTGTAAAGAATGAAGTAGCTCTGTATGTGTGTTGATTTGGAATTGTTGCACACACACATACTCTGATATGTGTATGGGCATGTGTCTCTATAAAATGAAAAAATGTTTTGTAGACCCATATGAATGCCATTCCCTTTTGTATGATTTTTAAAAAGCTAGTATATACATATTTTTTCCCGAAAAAGATATGAACTTTTATATATTGAAAAACTTTTTTCCTTTTTTTTTCTGCATGATTTGAGTTTTCTAGCTATGGTCGTGTATGTATTTTTTTTCTTTTCCTTTTTATAAAAGAATCAGGAGCTAGCCAGGTAGTATGATCATGAGTCATTTTGCTTCATTATGTTTTAATATAGTTTCTAAAACCCTAGTAAATATTTTTCAAAACTGTAATTTTTTCCAAACTGTGCTTATTGGTCAGTCCTTCCAATCCTCTCGGCATGCAGAAGAAGTAGGTAATTTTTGTGGGAAAAGTGGTAAAGTATGGGCGGGGCCAACGAAGGTTCCCTTGAAAGCGTATTAGTTAAAACACTGAGTTGAGGCAGAGAAAGGAAGAAAGACAGCTGTTTACCAAATGTGAATTGAAGGACAAAGAACCCCATCTTGCTGGAGTGTGTCTGAAAGTGTACCTTTATGCTCAGTTTGTTTGCTTTAAATATGAGCTTTGGTCTGAACTGTATTTGCTTTTCGGGCTGTAAGGCCGGGGGTAGCCGCGGAAAGTCTCCACAATCTGATTGCTAATCAGGAAGGCTGTTTGCTCAGAAAGGCCTGCCTGTTTGGACTAGAAGTAATGGCTGATGCACAGATAAAGGCAGTGGGCCTTTTAAATATCTTCTGATTCCTCTGCCCAGGTTTCACTTTCCTCGTAATTAAAACCTAGATGCCAGTCGTAGGTCAAAGGAGAGGCCTGCCCCAAACTCTTCCAATAGCAATAACTGCTTAATGCGGCAACTCTTGACGGGCTTGTCTGGAAACTGTCGTAGTCATTTCTCTGTGGTGTGATTTGCCTCCGTAGCCTTAGTTCGAACCCTGAGATTTAATAATTCTAAACAATAAAAGGCTAATATGCAAATAGTACCTTCGGGAGTTCCAGTGACATCTTGCTCTGATGTGTGCTGAACACCAGGAGGCAGCGTGGAACGAAGGAATGCCCTGGCCAGCAGCGGGCAGTGTGTGTGGGGAAAGGTGGTGGACTGGGAAGGAGAAGGAAGGCCCCGATGGGCTCTGATGGCCAGCCAAGCCTAGGGACCCTACCCATGCACATATTTTGTGCACCGGGCCTCTAGTAGATAAGAAAATAATGATAGTTTTTCTTTCAAATGTAGGCAATGGTAGTCTGGAGTATAAACTCATTATGGCATCCCTTATCTATACATATTTCAACATGTTACGATTACTGTTTCATTTAAAAAACTAAAGCCAAATTATTTTTTCTTAATTAAAAAAATTTTTTTAAATAACTTTTTTTCTTCAAATGGTTTGATTGATGGATAGATCATCAGAATTAGTAATATTTATTTTTGTGTTGTCTTTTTTTCTTTACAGCTTATGTACTAATATCTGACCTTACACTTTGTCATGGCAGGAATTATACCCCCCATACTTTAAGGTATTTGAACCTTAGTGAGATTAAGACGACATTGTCCGAAACAAACCTAAGTGTATATATTTGTATGTGTACATAATTGGTTATATGTGTTTATGACGCAGAAGAGGCTGAACCACTACCACTGTCACAGGGTTATCATGCATGACAAGAACCAGGACATAGGTGGGGGGCGGGGCTTCAGAGCAGGTCTGTGCTCCAGCCCGCCGTGAGCAGGTGATGTGTGACGGCAGTGCCATTCTGACCCCACCCTGCGGTGGTTTGTGGGATGAAGAGAGGAGAGAATTGATGGGGAGAACAAGTTGGAGCCTTCCACAGAAACGAAGGAATGACGAGAAGGGTCTGGACTGGGGCTTATCGCTGTCAATGAAAAGGAGGATATGTTGACATGTTTCCAAGGTCCAGTCCGTCCGAAAACCTAATGGACTTGACCTTTAGAACATATCTATTGTTGCCACCTTGACTCGAGCCCCTGTCTGTCTCACCTGGACTATGCCAAGGACCTCCTAACAGCTTCCCCTAATTCTCTCCGAGCCTCCCCACACTCTAGTCTCACCAGAGAGGTTCTGGAAAGTCTTGGTACTCTTCTGCTCAAAACTTGCAAAGACTTCTCTGTCCTCACGATAAAAGAAGAAGTCCCTGGGATAACCTGAGAGTCTTCTTACGATGTCCCACTTGTCTCGCTGACCGCATCTGCTCCCCCAGCTAACTCCACTCCACCTGCCCTGGCCCGTGAACACACTGAGCTTATTTCTGCCTCAGGGACTTAGCTATTCCCCAGCTATCCACAGGGCTCTCTCTTCTTTAATCTTTGACCAGATGTTACCCTCTCTGGGAAACCTGCCCTGCCTACCCGAATGACATATTGAAAGCTGCAGACCTATGTTTTAAGTTACTACATCTCTCTCCTCACTATAATGCAGATTCCAATAAGCAGTTGTGTGTGTGTGTGTGTGTGTGTGTGTGTGTGTGTGTGTGTGTGTGTTTTCAGTGATATATCCCCATAGTGCCAGTGAAGGTAGGGTGCTTTATAAGAAGTTGTTGCATGTATGAGTAAGTACCTTTCAAGAGGCACTCAGTATATATTACAAGTAAGCCACTGAGAATAAAAAAAAAAGAAAAAAGAGCCGAAACCGGTTTGGCTCAGTGGATAGAGCGTCAGTCTCCGAACTGGAAGGTCCCAGGTTCAATTCTGGTCAAAGGGCATGCACATTGGTTGCAAGCATGTCCCTGGTAGGGGGCGTGCAGGAGGCAGCTGGTCGATGTTTCTCTCTCATCGACGTTTCTAACTCTCTATCCCTCTCCCTTCCTCTCTGTAAAAAATTAATAAAAGAAAAATTAAAAAAAAAACAACAACATAAAAAGGACACGGGGCCCTGCCCTCAGAGCGCATGGTTTTTTGGGGAGACAGCCAGGAAACAAAGTGTAATGATTTAAGACAGTGTGTCTAACGTTCTGTGCAAACCAAGCAAAGGGGCCAGTCATTCTTCCTTTCTACATCGGGCTGGGACTGTGGATTTGGGCTTTCCGAGGCCCACGGGGGGGGGGGGGGGGGGATGAAGTTTCAGGGGAAGGAAGTCCTGTGAGTGAGCTTATGGAGGCAGGGGCGTGCATGGAGGAATTCAAGGACAGATGGGTGTGTGTGTGAGGCCAGGAGGGTGTGGATGTGGTGAATGACAGAGACAGACTAGAAATGGGGCCAGCATGGGAGGGGCCAGGTGTGTCATACACAGGAGTGTTGCCTTCCCATATTTCTTGAGCTCCTACTGTGTGTCAGGCACTGTGCTTGGAGCTAGGGGTTTGAAAATGAGTAGTTCCTTATTCCTGCTGTGTGGGTTTCATCTTCTAGAGAGGATGTTGAGAAGAAAATGACCTGGATTGTGGTGGCTGGAAAGGAGAGCCCAGAAGAGACTGGGGAAGGATAAGGGTGTGTTGGAGAAAATGCGGGGTGAAAAGGTTGAGAACTTTCTTCTTGAATTATCTCTTGATCGGGTTTCTGGGACACCCTTCATTTGGAAATTTAAAACATCTAGAGTCTAAAAGCAAAGTGCTGCTGTTCTCTGCTGTGAACCTGAGGTCAGACCCATCTTTCAAGCTAATGATACCTCTTCTGCATAACACCAAGGAGAGATCTTCAGATTGCTTATTTTCATATGTTGCTAATATGTAACAGAGACGAGACCGTTATTAAAATTGAGCGAACTTAAAGTCTTCTGCTTTAAGTTGGGAAATAACACGCCCTGGCCCCCCGCCGTCTTCCCGGCCTGACCTTTTCAGCAGATTTTACAGCTCCTGGGGACAGCGGACTCTGAATTCTAGCAGCACCTGAAACCAGAATAGCTCTCATTCCTGAGCCCACACAACAGGGCGTGCTTAAAAGAACTTGAAAGCAAAGTGTCAGCAGCACAGTGTACACTTCATCCTAAAACATTGGACTGGAGTCTGCCTTGCCCCCAAACGGGGGAAGACAGCCTCTTCTCTCCGCCTCAGCGTTTGTTACAGCTCTCCTTTCCCGTAAAGGAAGGAGCAGGACACATTTTTATTTTTTTATTTATTTATTTTTTTCAGTAGGGTGGAAGATGAGCATCTTAGATGAAGAAACAGATGCTTCCAGAATTTGTTTGAAAATGATCAAAATCTGGGTGGAAAGACAGTCCTGAAAGAATGATTAGTAATGTTTATTCATCCAAGCACATATTATTCTTTACCAAGAACAGTTATTCCATGCTAAATTGTAGCTACCCAGCAGACTGATTGACTAGATGTATTTTGTCTATAGAAAAAAACAAAACAAAAAACCACCCTTAGAAATTACTTAAACTAGGGGTCAGCCAGCGACAGCATGAAGCCAGATCCAGCCTGCTGCCTGTTTATTGAATGGCCTTTGAGCCTGGAATGCTTTTCACATTTTTAGTTGGAAAAAAAATCAAAAGGAAAAATAATACTTCGTGATGCTTGAACATTATATGAAATTCATATTTCGGTGTCCACAAACAGTGTTATTGGAGCACAGCTGTGCCATTCATTTGGTGCTGTGTGTGGCCGCTCTCCTGTTACAGCAGCGGAGGTGAGCAATTGTGACAGATTCTGTGGCCTTCAAAGTGGAAGTCCGTCTGTGGCGCATTCAGATTGGGTGCTCGGGCAGGGGGCAGGGACCACAAGGAAGCTCAGTGCCCGGGGCTTATAGCAGCCAAGCTCCTTCCACTCTGGACCTGGGGGTGAGGGAGGGTGGCTGCAGGGAGACAGAGCTGTGTGTAGTGGCCACCTGACGGGACTGGTGACCTGAGAGGACCCCGAGTGGCATGTGCTCCCTCCTCTGCTCTCCTGCGAGCGCCGGCCTGTGAGAACCTCTCCATTGGCTAAACCCAGCCATGAGCCAGAGGACAAGGGCGCCTGCTGTTAAATGCTCAGCCACCTGGAGCAGAGAACAGGCTGGGAAAGCAAAGGGGCAAGTGGAACCAGATCACAGGAGGACCTAGGACACTTTGTATGAGTTCTGATGCCCACCCTCCCCCACATCAACCCCATCCCCAGGCACAGCCCTCATGAGCACCCATAAGTGTGTACACATACCACATGTGCATGTGCTCACACATATACACATTCACACACAACACACATACAGAGCCCACATTCACACACACACACACACACACACACAGCCCACATTCACACAACACACACACACACAGAGCCCACATTCATAACAACATACACACACAGCCCACATTCACACACAACACACACACACACACACACACACAGCCCTAAGTTCCTTCCGGTATTCTGTGATGAGGGCATAGGAGCAATTCATTAACGGTGAAATTCGAGGACATTTCTAATGATTTCAGTTTGATTCTACCGCACATGCCTTTGGATAGACAAGAAAAGGTTTGAATCGCTCCACACACCTCATCTCTCATTTCTGATAAAAAAAAATTTTTCCAAAGCATGTGTGTTATTGATGGTAGAATTAAACATTTTATTATTATTATTTTTAAAGCCTCTTCTATAGTGGGGCACAGAAGGGAAAATACAGTGAAGCAGAACTTAAAGCCTCGATGAACTATGTTCAGTTTTGGTTATTCTGGTTGAAAACACACAAAGCAAGCATTGAGGGTTAGCCTCTTTGATCCCAGTGGTTTTAGCTTTCCACGGCTGGGCCTGGTCAGACTTTGAAGACACAGAGGTACTGTTCTGTAAACTGCTTCTTTCAGCAGCTTCTGTGATGTCCTGGCACAGGGCAGGCGGCCTTTGGTTTCCCTTCGGGCAGGAGCAGTGAGCGCTGAATTAGCCCCTCTCTCTGTGAAGTCAGGAGCTTTATATTTCATACCAGGGGGCCAAGGAGAACTTTTTTTTTTTTTTTTTTTTTTAATGATGTGGTCTTTTAAAAATATTTGACTTTCCGCCCTGGCTGGTTTGGCTCAATGGACAGAGCGTTGGCCTGCGGACTGAGGGGTCCTGGGTTTGATTCCAGTCAAGGGCACATGCCTGGGTTGCAGGCTCGATCCCCAGTCGGGGGGCATGCAGGAGGCATCTGATCAATGATTCTCTCTCATCACTGACATTTCTCCCTCTCTTCCTCTCTTCCTCTCTGAAACCAATGAAAATCTTAAAAAAGAAAACTGACTTTCCATCTGATTTAGCTTCTGAGAATCAAAGGTTCTCTTAACAAAATGGTCACGGTGGCCTGTAAGTCCACAGAAAGAGAAACACCGATTTTAGGGAGAGGGTGGTTCCTGTCACAGGAACTCAAGCGACATGGACTGTCAAACCCATTTTCCTCTCCCCGTTTTCTGAATCTGATGTAAATCAGGACCCGGGACACATTCCCCACGTGTTCTTGGCCTCAGATTGGAAGCCGAGCTGAGGACTCAGGAGGAAAACAGAACACTTTATCTTTCCTGTTTATGGTGATCAGCCATGTTGTAAAACAGAGCCATAATTTATTGTGCTTCAAAGTCAAGGAAAAGCAGTCACCTTGAACTTCCCATTCGTTTTCCGGAAGCAGAACAGGGTGTGTGTGTGTGTGTGTGTGTGTGTGTGTGTGTGTATATATATATATATATATATATATATATATATATATATATTTTAAATATATATTTTTATTGATTTTCTACAGAGAGGAAGGGAGAGAGATAGAGAGCTAGAAACGCCGATGAGAGAGAAACATCGACCAGCTGCCTCTTGCACACCCCCTTCCGGGGATGTGCCCGCAATCAAGGTACATGCCCCTGACCGGAATCGAACCCGGGACCCTTCAGTCCGCAGACCGATGCTCTACCACTGAGCCAAACCGGTTTTGGCAGAACAAGGTATATTTTTGTTTCACAGCTTCTGCCGACGGGTAAGCTTTGTGGCACAGGATCATTCATGTATTCACGTGGGCATGGGCCGTGTGGTTTGGGGAGGACCCCACATCTTTAGCATTAAAATGTTTTTAAAGCCAGAACCCAAGCAAAAGACCATGTATTACTTTTCTTTTCTTTTCTTTTTTTTTTTTTTTTTACTGTCATGCTTCTTAAATCTCTTTGAATTTAAAATTCCAGCTAAGATAGTAAGCCACTTAAGCTTTGGGGCACTGAGAAGATGATGGTGGTCTTCCCTCTCTCCTGCCCCATCATCTATCATCAATATAATTAAAAATAAAAACAACACTGACTTTCAATAAAATACATGTAAGGAATTCTAAGTAAACTCAGATTTCCCCCAGGGAAACGACGACTTTGGTACTAGTTTTGAAATCTCACGTGATCACACTTGAATCATCAGCATATGCTTACCTGTCTGGAGTGGTCTGGCGCTCGACTCTCAGAATTCCACAGAGATAGGATCACACGTTTCCAGTGGAGCCAAATGTCCAGCGTGTGTAAACCTCAAAGCTTTGAAAGCACTTCCTTAAAGCTACTCTGTAGACACACACAAGATATTTTCAGTTCTTTGTATAGATGAGTTTTCCAGACACTGAGTTCTAATCCTTGCAGGTAGTTTCACAGTGCGTTTCTTTATATTTCTTTAAGCCCCCAAATCAGTGAGGCCTTGTAGGTGCAATTGTCATGTGAATACCTGGAACCTGTGATGGGGAACGCGTACCTGGAAGTTGGAAGAGAGTTGAGTTGGAAAGCAGAGGATGCAGGGCCTGGCTAGTTCCACTGCGACCCGAAGGCCCTGACAATGCCATGGGGCAGCGTGGTTGGGCTTCTTCTTTGTTTTTGGCCTTTGTGAGGCCCAGACAGGTATGGCTGGGCAAGTGTCTAGAACTGATGCAGGTATTGGAGCGGGTGTGAAATGCCCACCTGCCCGGCCTGCAGCTTCTACCAACGGCAGAATAGCCGTGGCATCCTTTGGCACGCCACCGAAGGGGAGTTGGGTATCTGGAGAATGTTTTCTTGTAGATGCGCACCCCTCGTTGCCTTTTCCTAATGATCTCTCCTTGTTATGCTTTGCAGTTGGGCCTCTTCTGAGGGTCATTTCCTTCCACCTCTCTTGTAGGTGCTCAGCGAGTGCTGCTTTGATTTACTCCGTCCAACCTTGTGGTGGACCCCAGCCCACCCTGTCTCTGCCGGGAGAACGGCTTTCACTTCACTTTGAACTTTCCTGCAGTTCTGTTGACCCACCTGGAAGAGGTTCAGTGTAGCGCCTGCTTGTTTTGTCTTCTGTCCTTAATTTGGTTTGCCTTTTATTGTATTCCAACTGAATGGATTCTTTCTCTTTCTATGAAGGGAAAGGAACCTGAGAAAAACAAAGCTAAGGTCTTGGCTGCTTGTTAAGTGTAATGGCTATTTTATGTTAATCTGCATGTTAAAATGAGCATGCAGGGGATTGCTAAATCCACCAACCTGTTATCTCCAAAGTCTAATCCTTTTAGATATATTTGTTGCTTAAATAAAGATGTAGGCATGCAGAGTGAAAAGGTCCAACTCTCCAGGTTTCTATGCATGCATATGTAGCATTTAACATTTTTATTTCCATCAGCAAGAGTCATTATAGAATCCTAGGGAGTTACAGAAGAGCAGAAAGCAGACACCCGGAGATAACTAGCATTAACAGCCAGTGAATTTATGTCTTGTCATTTTAGTCTCTCCCTCTCTCTCTCTCTCTCTCTCTCTCTCTCTCTCTCTCTCTCTCTCTCTCTTTCTCTCTCTCTCTCTCTTTTTCTTTCTTCTTTTTAAATATATATATTTCAGAGAAGAAGGGAGAAGAGAAGAGAGATAGAAACATCAATGAGAATCACTGATCAGTTACCTCCTCAGTCCCATTGAGGAGGCATGTGCCCTGACTGGGAATCTAACTGTGACCTCCTGGTTCATAGAGCGCTCAACCACTAAGCCATGCTGGCTGGGCTATATCCCTTTAAATGGGCATAATTTCACTACACTGTATAGAACTTTTTGCTGCTCATAAGCCTGTCTGTAGATCGCCTGCATTACCACCTCTTGGAAGCTTGTTAGAAATGTGAAATCTTGAGCTCTATCTCAGACGTTCTGAATCATAATTTGTATTGAATGATAGCACACATACAATACAAGCTGTCAGCTCTGGAGCACAGATACCGTGGGCAGCAGGTGAAGTGGATAGGCCGAGACCTGTACTCACTCTTCTTCTCCACTTCCCCTCTGCTCCTCCAGTCCAAAATAATCCCCTCCATATATGGTAACAATAAAAAAAATGAGGTCATACATTTTTGTTAGCAAGGCATAGCACCCCAGTTGAGAAACCCAGCTGTCTCATGCGTACACATTTCATTCATGGAGCATTCATTAAGTGCCTACTCTGTTCCAGGCATACGTGGGCTATCATGCACCCCGCAGTTCAAGCTTGCACACCGGAAACCTATATGACTTTATTGACCAATGTCACCCAATAAATTCATTGGGAAAAGGGCTTGCCTATACTGCAGTAGAAGCATACAGAGGCCAGGAGGACGGAGCGGTTGGTTCTGTAGGGATGGGGGCTGGAAGTCAGAAAGACAAATGGTCTCTGGGCTGAGTCTTTAAAATTTTTATTTTTAATTTAAATTGACTTTTAGTGAGAGAGAAAGGGAGAGAGAAACATCAATGCGAGATGCATAACATCTATTGGCTGCCTCCTCTATGCCCCCACTGGGGATGGAGCTTGCAACCCAGGCATGTGTCCTGACCTGGAATCGAACTGGCAACCTTTTGGTGCACAGGATAATGCCCAACCACTGAGCAACCCTGGCCAAGGCTCTGGGCTGGGTCTTGAAATATGAATCAGTGAACACGAGTTACAAGCTTGGCTCTGGAGAGAGCTCAAAGTTGGATAAACTGGATCCCTTCAAGGAAGGTTTGCTGGATTTTAGGACAGGAGACCGAGTTTAAAACGAATGAATGACAATAAAAAGCCCTTTGGTATCGGGGTAGGGTCTGAATATTAGCTTCACAACTCGGCGACCTTGAACAAGTTTATTGCACCTGTCTGAGTAGCCATTTCTTGGGTAAAGTAGGGATAAAATAACAAACTGCTTCACAGAATTGCAGTGATTTAAAATGAGGCAACAGAGCAAAGCACTTGCCGGCTTTGGGTGCAGAACCAATGCTGGGTGGTGAGGAGATTTTTAAAAAGTGCCGCGTGAGTGCCATAGACAGAAATATTGAGAAAGAACAAAGAAGAGAGAGGTCATTTCTGCCTGGACTCTGAGGGACCTTGTGGCCAGCCTGGCTTTAAGGATGTGGAGAGGAAGCGAGGGTGTGAAAAACGGGCCATTGGGGACGGAAGTGAAAGATAAAGCTGCCGTTTTGAGACTGGACAGACAAAGGGAAGAGGTGACAGAAACGAGGGATCGGGTTTGTGGCGCGGGGGAAGGGGGGACGTTCTGTGTCAGACACACTGAGTTTGGGCAGCCGCCGGAAGCTGAGGGTCTGGGATGTGGGTTTGCTCACATGGCTTGTAGTTCAGGTGCCTGGCCCTGCTCTGGGCGTGACCAGAGGTGGGCACGGGATGAAGTCAGGTCACATCTTGCAAAGGGGCGCTTCCTCATTGGAAATGCCCGCACCCACACCGGGTCTCTCATCAGGATGGGAAACAAGGCAGAGCTTCTAAAACCTGGAGACCTGACTCTTCTTCACAATGGGTGGAGGAGAGCTGAACTTTTCTGTTGCTAATCTTGACCCATGCTTTCCTCTCCTTCGCGTTTCTTTTTCTTTTACAATCTCCTTTTCCCAGCTAACAACCATTAATTGCTGCAGACAGAAATGAATCAGAAAAAAGATTTTTGAATTCTGAAACAGAAAAAGTTTTTTTTTTTTGAGAAATGGACTGAATGCTGTAACACCAGTGGACTGTATTCCTATTTGTGTCAGTTTCCTTTCAACCATAAGCTCTTTTATGATCTCTCTTTATACAGAACAGATACAGCCTGCAAGTAACCATGGTTACTCATTTTTATGTTAGGGCTACCCTGCCATAGAAGTTGCTAGCATTTTGCCAAGTTTGGTTTGCTTTATCTCTGTTTCTTTCTCCCTCTCCCTCTCTCCCTCTCTCCCTCTTCCTCTCTCCTTCTCTCCCTCTCTCCCTCTCCCCACCCCTCTCCATACACACACAATTTTTTTTGCTGAACCATTTGAATTAGTTGTAGAGATATGACCTTTAGCACAAGAATATTCTTCCACCTAACGGATAATACTATTATCACCTAGAAATATTATCTCACATATAGATAATATTGGAATACCTACTTCCTAAATTATTCCAATAATGTCTTTTCTAACCCCTCTCCTCATCTAAGATCCATCAACAGTCGTTTGCTGCATTTTGTCTTTTTCGATTCCTTCCGTCTGGAACAGTCACCATGTTTTTGTTTTGTTTGTTTTTGTCATTGCCAGCGCTGATATCTTGGAAGATTCCATGACAGTTGTCTTGTAGAAAGCACCACAATCTGGATTTGTTTGTTACTTTATGGCTATATTCAGATTAAGCATTTTGACCAACAGACCGCATAGCTCCTGTGGAGACACATACATTTAATTGTTCTATAACTGAGCTCAAGGTAGCTTTTCTCTTAGGTAAGGGGTAAGTGTCTGCAGGGTGGTCCTCGGAGACTGAGTGTCCTGTCGCACAGCAACCTTTTCCCCTCAGGGCTTTAGCATCCTTTAATGGTTCCTGAGCGAATCAATTATTGCCTCACTGGTTGTGAAATAGGATTTTCTATTTCTGCTCTTCTTTTGGTGTTTATTAGCTAGCGGCTAGCTAATAAACACCAAAAGAAGAGCAGAAATAGAAAATTCTAGCTGCTAGCGTTTTTTAAATAATGACGAGCTTCCCACTATCCTCATTTTCACGAATATCTATGAGTAAGTGCTTCTTTTTTTTCTTTAATATATTTTATTGATTTTTTTTTTTTTTTTTTACAGAGAGGAAGGGAGAGGGATAGAGAGCTAGAAACATCGATGAGAGAGAAACATCGACCAGCTGCCTCCTGCACACTTTCTACCGGGGATGTGCCCGCAACCAAAGTACATGCCCTTGACTGGAATCGATCCTGGGACCTTTCAGTCCGCAGGCCGATGCTCTATCCACTGAGTCAAACCGGTTTTGGCTAAATGGTTCGTTTTGATTCACTGTGTTCTAATTCATCCATATCGTTTCCTTGTTGGGCAAAGTGATGACCAGCACCTATCAATGTCTTTCTGCCTGGACTGCATGAATAGTTGAGCACTTCCTGCTTTCCGGCACAGAAAGATGTTCTAGGCTTTATCTGTACTTTTCTTAGCTCAGGCCTGTACCCAACTATTTCTCCAAAGAGCTAAAATATTTAGAAACCAGAATCTGGGTAAATTTTCCTTAAAAAATGCATATAATCCCGAGAAAGTGAAGTCACTCATCATTTGTTTAAGCTTCCCCACCACTGAACTTCTGCTAAAATATTCCCATGGAAGCATTGTGAGTTTAGAAATTGGAAGGAAAGGACCAGTGAGAGGAGGAGGTCATAGAAAGCGAAGATCTTTGGGTTTTAGACCGGAAGTGGCACAGGGATGCAAAAAATGACCTGCGATGGTGCCAAAGACCAATTTAGATTGTGTTGGAATTCTGCCTAGGGAGAGACTAGAGAGCCTGAGAAAACAATTTCTGCTTGTTTTCCAGGTAGGCTTTGAAAACATTGGTTGCCCTTTTTTTTTTTTATATATATATCCGGTAATGCTACGAGACTGTATTCCCTTGAGCTATGCACATGTTAATTCTTGCAGCAATTTAAGAAATATAGGTTTCATACTGAGAGTTCTTTTGTGCTCTACATTTTCAGTCAGTGTGAGGCATGTAGAGATGGGTGTATATTTCAGCATGTCTTCTTTTAAAAATTAAAATTCATAGATTTTCTTTTGAATACTCATAGTTGAGTATAGTATCTGAGTTTACTTGCTAATTATAGCAGTAATATTTGGTTGCAAATTATTAAAGGTGCCTATGAGCAGCATGTTAGGCAGCAACTTAGACACAGAAACCAAGAATTCCCAAGTTATTTTCCAAAGTCATCGTCATGCATTTGATAAAATGATAGTCTCTGAGGGGGATTTTGAACTTGAACTGACTGATTTTTCTGGAACTCAATATCTCCTCTGTGATCTATTTTTATATGTAATAGCATAATTAAAATGTTCATTTGCCTATTCTGTTCTTTCAAACAAAAACAAAACAGGATGCCAGTAGCTTTTGTTTTCGTTTGCTCGGGAACCTATGAAAATGCTTAAAAATACAAAAGCAGATTTGAAACAGAAGGGCTTTGTTTTTGTTTTTTGTTTTTTTAATGGAAGTCAGCATTTTTTGAAAGAAAACAAAGAAGCAAATGCTACTACATCTGTGCTTTGTGCAGCAGGAATATGGTTATTATTCAGGTGTATACATCTAATGTTTGGGATACTTTGTAATTTTACGAAACAAAACCACACACACACACACACACACACACACACACACACAGACTCAATCTTCAGTGCTTTTTTTGAGAATGGGGAGTCATAGTAAAGCAGCTGATCTATACAAAACTAGAGGCATGGTGCATGACATTCATGCACTGAGGGGGGTGTCCCTCAGCCCAGCCTGCGCCCTTTCGAAGTCTGGGAGACCTCAGGGGATGTCTGACTGCTGCTTAGGCCGGCTCCCTACATCCTTAGTGCTGCCATGGAGGTGGGCCACTCCGCTTGCCAGCCATCAGGCCGGCTTGTAGCTGAGCAGCCCTCCCCCTGTGGGAATGCACTGACCACCAGAGGGCAACTCCTGCATTGAGGTCTGCCCTGTGGTGGTCAGTGTGCGTCATAGCAACCAGTCGTTCCGCCATTCAGTTGATTTGCATATTACCTTTTTATTATATAGGATAGTTACTGGCTGTATTATATAGGAAAGGGACACATCATTTAAATGTGCTGCTAACAAGCACAGGTGAGTGAACTCAGGTGTGTAGGGGCCAATTTGAGTCTTGAGTACTACCGTGTTTCCCCGAAAATAAGACCTAGCGCATGGAAAGATAAGACATCCCCTGAAAATAAGACCTAGCGCAACTTTGGGAGAAAAAATTAATATAAGACACTGTCTTATTTTCGGGGAAACAGGGTATCACCATTCAGTTCTTAAGAGATTTCAGCCTATGGGATTAATGAAATGCGCTCATGACTACAGAGTCACCACTTTTGGCAAATGGATTATTTTCAAAGTCAAATTTCGTCGTGGGTGGGGACATTTTAATGTAACTGAGTTCTTTTGGAGATCACAAAGATCAATCTCTCTGTTCTCACTTTCTATTTAAAACTGCCCAAGTGAACACTCATCCCTGTGCCCAAATCCATCACTCCTTATATTTCTTTCATCTTGCTCTTGTTTGAAAGGAGCTTTATCCAGAACATAATTTCTTCATTCAATATAAAGTTTCCTTCAGACATTAAGACAGCTTGTATATAATTATATAATTTAAAAAAATCTTTCATCTGGATTTTCCCAAGCCCATGACTATTTTAGCCAGTAAAAGCAAATTATATTTTGGACTCTGTAATGGATTGATATACTTTGAACATCCCTGTTGGGGCTGGGAACTGTGAGTTGGAAAATACTTTTAAGGGTACAGCCGTAAAACTAGATCTGTTAATAATTGTCGAGAAAGCTTCTGGTGTCCTGGTTCTTGTGCTGGCCTTCATTCTATAATATTGTCTGGATTCGCGTGTGAAATTAGAGTGGGGATAAAAAGAGATTTTTCCACCAAATGGCTGTCTTATTTTTTTTTTAAAGCAACATTTTTTAAAAATATATATTTTATTGATATTTTACAGAGAGGAGGAAAGGAGAGAGATAGAGAACTAGAAACGTCGATGAGAGAGAAACATTGACCAGCTGCCAATGTACATGCCCTCAACCAATGTACATGCCCTTGACCGGAATCGAACCTGGGACCTTTCAGTCCGCAGACCAACGCTCTACCACTGAGCCAAATCGGTTTCGGCTCAGTCTTATTTTTATATAGCACATTGTTATTATTATTATTTTTTATTGGAGAAGTAGATGAGATTATTGTGGAAAATTTGGGTACCATAGGGAGATGCAAATAAAGAAAAATTATTCTACTCTAATTCTATTATCTCTAGTAAGCAGCTATTCGCATGTTGACTTATTTTTTTACTTCTAGTATTTTTTTTCTAGATGTAGATACTTTTAAACAAAATTGGTACCATATTGAACATTTTGCCTTATAGTCTGCATTCCCATGGACACTACTTAAAAACATTTTCCCACTTAAATACCTTACAGATTTAAAAAAATCTATTTATCCATTGTTGGATACTTTATGTTTTCAAATTGTTTGAAATGATATTATAATAGAAAACTTCTTAGTATATATCTTTATGTATAATTTACACTTTTTTAGAAGATAAATTCAGAGTCTTTTCAATATACTAGTTTAAAGTCTGCCTTCCCAGCAATGGTTAAGCCCTCTTAGATGCAAGAATCTATCTTTATAACACCATCATCTTGATCTGTAAAGAATGGTGCAGTAACACCTTATTTATCTAACACCTTTAGGGAACTTCTCTAAATAAAATTTTCACATAACAGAAATTGACCCTTGCCCTAGCCGGATGGAGTGACGGCCTGTGGACCGGGGAGTCCCGGTTTCCATTCCGGTCAAGGGTGTGTGCCTTGGTTGCAGGCACATCCCCAGTGGAAGGTGTGCAGGAGGCGGCTGATTGATGTTTCTCATTGATGTTTCTAATTCTCTATCCTTCTTCCTTCCTCTCTGTAAAAAAGCAATAGATTATATTAAAAAAGAAAGAAAGAAAGAAAGAAAGAAAGAAAGAAAGAAAGAAAGAAAGAAAGAAAGAAAGAAACTGACCCTTAAGAATCTGTACTTGGTAATTGTGAACATTGTGAATGAGAATCTTTGTAAATTGTATTATAGCCTGCTTGGCCAGGTGATTATGATCTCAGAACGCATAATAATCTGGCCACTCAGTGTACTTGTATATCAAATGGGTACCAAAAGTATTCTAGACTTTTGCTGAAGATCAACCACCTATTTGCCCTGAGCTTTCTATCAGCCAGTGCAAAGGGGAAAACTGATCAGGTGCACGGTTTATAGTATCTTTGATATCAAATAAATGAGGTACTCAAGAGAAGTACTCTGAGTGGCCAGATTACTATGCGTTCAGAGATCATAATAATCTGGTCACACAGTGTAGATGCTGCTATTCCCTTTAACATAATGAAAATATTTGAAAAATCACAATGCAACCTCTTCTGGTTTAAATCATAAGCAATCTCATACACCAGGGGTGGGAACTTTTTCCTGCCAAGGGCCATTCGAATATTTATAACACCATTCTCGGGCCATACAAAATTATCAACTTAAAAATCAGCCTGCTAGACTGACTGGCGTGGCTCAGTGGCTGAACAACGACCTATGAACCAGGAGATCAAGATTCAGTTCCCGGTCAGGGCACATGCCCAGGTTGCAGGCTTGATCCCCAATGTGGGGCATGCAGGAGGCGGCTGATCAATGATTCTCTCTCATCACTGATGTTTCTATCTCGCTCCCTCTCCCTTCATCCCTGAAATCAATAAAAAATAAAAAAATATATTTAAAAAAAATCAGCCTACTCTATTTGGTCAAGCATGTAAATAACTCACCCCTAATGCCTTGGCAGGCCAGACCAAAGGATTGTGAGGGCTTATACAGCCCGTTGGGTAGACATTCTCCACCCCTGTTATAAACACTAGTTATGCAGTCATTTCTGCTAAAATGTGATGCACGCATTTCTAAAAACCACCATGCTATGCAAAATCATGCAGTAGAACCCAACCCACAACACTTATGGGATAAATGGGGGTCAGGGACATAGCACTCAAAAACCTTAATCAGTGTGTACAGACCAATCTGTTCACTAGCGATACATTAAAAAAAGAAAAAAGGATAGGAACTGATAAAAAATTGTAGCACAAATTTTACACGGATTAGTTGGTTAAGGAATAAATAAATATGGCACTGTACCTTGACAAAGTCCTGACCTTTTCTTATCTGAGGGTTTGGAAGGGGTGCAGCTTGTGAGGTATTCTGCAGTGGTGGAAGGAAGGTGACCCGAAATCTGAAGGACAGTTGGGGCACCGGATGCGGGTGGGTGTGGCTCACAGCACGCTGGTGGAAATGGAGCCCACTGGTGCATGTTTGAGGCATGGACGTTTGCATTCTCTCTCTCCTTACACAGCTGGGTTCCACCTGGGCGCAGCCTTCTGCCGCTACTCAGCGTTGCTTGCAATGAAATGATGCATAAACAAATGTGAAATTCGAGTTATGCTCAGATTGTTTCCTACTGTTATCAGTCTTGGAACAAACACAAGATTTAGCAGAATTGAGTACACTGTGTGGTAATACGGTGATGTGTGGGAGATATTCTGCTTGTGTTATCCTATGTAGAGTTAATATGTGTAAAACAGAAGAATCTGGCATGGGAGTCAACACTGTGTGTTGGCAGTAATAATGATAATAATAATAATAATAATAATAATAATAATAATATTAAAAGATGCTCATTGATGTTTCCGGGATTCTGCCTGCTTTTCAGTTGGGACTGCTACTGTAGCAGTTCTTTCTGCCTTCTAATTGACCTATTTCTCAACCTCTTGTGGCTCACAGACGAGTTCATCGCGCTTCTTCGAATTATAATACATCTAACATAAGGCCCAGAATGGGAGAGCACAGACTTGAGGTTATGGTTTACCTGTGGCATCTGTTTCACCTAGTCAAACTTTGTAATCTTGTGAATGAGCTGCTATGGGTGCATTTATTCGCAGCATTGTTGGGGAAGTAACTTAGGTTTTAAATCAGGTTATTATCGTGCAGAATTTTTGGATTTTCTGGTGTGTGTGTGTGTGTGTGTGGTTTTTTTTTTTTAGAAAAAAGTTAACAGGACTCTTCTTATTCCCACCTGCTGCAGGGAAGGGAGATGCCTAAGGGAATACATCTGAAGGGCATTAAGTCGCTGATGGTTTTCTTTGTTCTTGGTCCAGTCTGTTCAAACTGCCTCCGTGTTTGTGAGATGGGCTCATCTTTGGAAGGTGGCGCAGGCACAAGTGTGGTTTCCTTAGACCTTCCCTCCCCAGTCTCAGTATAATTAGAAGTCCAGATCCTCCCTCAGTTGCTCTTTATGACTCCCTGAAAGGGACATTCTTACCACGAATGGTTGCCAAGAAGCCTCGCTGACTCCTGCCGTAGTAACTTTAATAAGACAACAGATCAAAATGCCGTCCAGATTGAGCAAGCCTCGTTAGTGTCGTTCTGAAAGAAAGGTAGCTCACAAAACTCATCATTTAGCTATTCGGTGAAATCGAAATCGGTAATTGAATTATGCAGAGAGGATGTGAAGAGCAATGGCATGTTTTGATTTTTAATTTCTAACCTGACTTTGAATTTTAATCATTTTTATCTCTACACAACTTTTAGACACACCTGGGCTACCTGACCTCACTGAGCGATTGCTGTTAATTCACAAGACTTTGTGGGAGAAGGGAACTTGCCTTTTGAGCTTTGTACCAAAGATCGGGGAAAAGTAAGACATTTTCTAACTTGCTTTTAAAAAAAAAAAAAAAAAATTCTGATCTTCTCTCAGAAAGTTAACAGTGGGTCTGTGGCCTTTTTGCTTTCCTTCTGTCCTGGCTGTGTAAGTTTTATGTACTCTTATGGATTTGAAACATGGGAAGGGACTCAGGAGACCTTTTCAAAGAAAACCTTCTAAAGAGATTTGGATGACTCTGCATTGTGCCATTTCTTTTGGGTTTCAAAAACTAAGTCCTCAAGGTTGTAATAAGGCCTTTTATTTGATGTGCAGTAGATGAATTAAACTTTAAAAAAAAATAAGGGGATGCAATGTGGTGTGACAGAAAAGTGAGTCCAGTTTTTTGAGCTGCAGGTATTTTAGACTTTTATATGGGCTCTGTAGTCCTGAATTTTTGCAATAAGAATGAAATCCACATGGTTCTTTTCCTGTTTGAAAAGGAAAACAAAATGTAGAGTCACGTATTCAATAAGTCCTTCATGTAGCCTTTTATTGGAAGATTTGGTGCACCTGCCAGTTGGTTTTATTATTTTATACCTTTTTGAGGGACTTTGAGATATGCTAATTGAGACACCTGTTTGAATGGTTTTGCTATCTTTTAGAAAAAAATTGCTTGAGACTATAATGTTCAATTTTATTCTCTGATATTTTTGAATAGGTAAAATGGGCCTTAAAAATAATGCAGTCACTGTACTTTGCTGTAGATACTATTTGGAAGCATGCATGGCCCATAAGAATGCAAGCAAAACAACACACACACACACACACACACACACACACACACACACACACATTCTTTCTGGCATGTTCCAGGAACAATATCATTGACAATAGGAACTGTTCATGCATTTAATTACTAAACTAGGTATGCCTTGTGTCTTACTGCTCCTCTACATATTTGATAGTACAAATGAACTAGTTGAAGCATCTAATGTAAAGCAAGGCAGAAAAGCACTTTGCTCTACAAGTTCTATAGAAGCATTAGATAATATCAGATTTTATTGTTATACTAGTGGCCTGGTGCATGGATTCATGCACATTGAAAGGAAATTAATTAGAAGAAATATTTTAATATTGCTCTTCACCCTTTCTCTATAATAGAAGTGTCAACCAAATTCATGATTGACTGTGACAGATTGAAACACACAAGCGATTGGTACCAGCGTGAGCTTTATATGTATTGCATGCGTGAGTCAACCTAGCCTTTTATAAATATAGAATACACTTGCTTATAGACCTGCTTTCTGACTTAGCTAAACTTCTAGCCCAGGGAAGCACCCCAACTTCTCTTTCAGGTAATTGTTAGCAACACAGCAGTAAATATCAACACGAAGCAGATTATTATTATAGATCACACAGGGAGAACAAAGGGTAAAATATTTAACTGCAGCAGTGTTTGACTATATTCTGCACAGTGAGACAACGTGAAGTCATTTTCAAGGTCTACCATTTCTTACTTCTTTTCAGTCAGGTCAAGTTTCTAAACTTTCTAAATCTCCATTTTCTGGCTAATGAAAAGAAAATAGGATTCTACCGAGTCTCCTATCTACCTACTCCAGGACTTCTGTGAGGATCAAATGAGATGAGGCACATGAAAAGGCTTCAAAGATAAAGTGTAAAATGTTTGCACCTGGCTATAAAGCAAGTCGTGTTCCTGGGCTGAAGAAACTGCAAGGAGGCTAGTCACTAGGAAGAGGAAGCTGGGTGTTGCTATGTGACTTCATCACCCGGAGCCCACAGCGATAATCTTTTTCGGGCTGGGCAGGGCTGGGCTGGGCTGTGGGCCACATTTTGTGCCATATGGTCTTGACAGAGTTGGCTGTGATTTGGTGGAATGTCACTCCTGAGTGCTGGCGGGGCCTGTGTCCTACTTGGGGGAAGCTGAGTGTTGGTTTGTTGGGGCCAGATCCATGGTGCTTTTTATTTTTAAATGACTAATGTGTGTCATGGCAGCTCCTGCACTGAGCCCCCTGGTGGTCAGTGTGTGTCATAGCTACCAGTTGGACAGACACAGCCTTTTATATTTATAGATTATATTTACTTATAATTAAATTGTGTAATTTTTGGTAGTAATTATAATATAAGGTAAGGGTCTTTAACTATTGTATGAACCCCTTTTGAAGTTTAATAAGATATTTGTATTGAAAAATATTATACATACACTCATAGAATACTCACACACCAGGAATATAATTCTGAGTGCTGTCGAGTCTCTGATCATATTGAAAGGAAGGACTTTGAAAATTTCCTCCCAAAAACAGTTGCTTTGTTCCAGTGAAATATTACAATAGTTAAATACTGTTGGCAATGAAATTTTAAAAAATGATAGCAGTTTTTATTTAGTTAAATTTTGTAGTCTTGTATTTATGTATTGACCTTAAAATAAAGGAGATCCTATTGGTGCAGTTGTTATTCCAACGTGGAAGGATATTTGAAAGAGGATTATGTTGGAAGTCACCAATCTGTTCACAGAAACGAAATGAAAAGGACAAAAGATTAATTCTCTGGGCCTCAGGATTCAGGTATATGCAGTGGTGTTTGGATAGGAGATAGAACTTAGTCTCAGAAAGTAAGCTGCTTAAACAGCCTTTCAAATCATTTACCATCTCTTGAAAATTTAATATAGTCTCTGGTGAAATATTTTTCTTCCATTATACCAAAATATTCCCTTTGGGACATCGTTTTAAAAGTCATTTTTCCCATTTTGTGGAGGCAAGGTAGGACTTTTGATCACAATAATAAGCTAAAGATAGACACTGGGTTGCCAGAGGGACCATTACAAACAGATCTCTGCTCACTAAACCTGATGTCATAGGTGAATATTTATATGCACCAAAGGATGTTCATAATTCACCTTTAAGCTAACAAAAAATAAAAGAAGGAAGTTATAGTACACTAGAATCCCAGTGCAGGAAATTCATGCACGGGTACGGCCCTAGGCCTGGCCTGCGATCAAGTCCATCTTCCCTGGCTGCCCCACCCCCGCCACCACCCACCCCAGTTCCCCATTCACCACCGAGTGATTGGTGCCAGACGGCCAGGGGAAGGGACTGAGAGGTTGGCTGTTCCCCCCAGCTCACTGGCTGTGCCATCCACCTCCGCTTCTCCGTTCACCATCAGGCTATCGGAGCCTGCCGGCCGGGGAAAGGGACCAAAAGGTGGTCGGTGTGTCTCATGGTGACTGGTCCAGCCGTCGTTCTGGCCCTTCCACCATGAGGGTCAATTTGCATATTACCCTTTTGTTATGTAGGATACGTATGCTCCACGTGAATCTCGTCCTGAAGAAATTGTTATGTGGAAGTGATCATGAAGGGAGGAGGAGGGACGTCCTTTCTGAAATTCACAAGCCACGAGCAAATGGTGCTGACAGTACTTGGAACACTCTCAGGGGTGCTAACATGTGTCGGTGACTGGCTTCTTTTCAAGGAGACAAGTGCATGGATTTAGGGAAAATTCAGAACCATAGACCACCTCTGTACTTCTTTTTAACTCCCTTTTGTCCTCTACTTTTTTTTCTTTTCTTAATCACAAATATGTTTTCAAGTCTCCCCTGTTTCACGTATTATATTTCATTTAATTATTTTTATTTTTTAAAATATATATTTTATTGATTTTTTTACAGATAGGAAGAGAGAGGGATAGGTAGTTAGAAACATCGATGAGAGAGAATCATTGATCAGCTGCCTTCTGCACACCCCTCACTGGGGATGTGCCTGCAACCAAGGTACATGCCCTTGACCGGAATCGAACCTGTGACCCTTCAGTCCGCAGGCCAGTGCTCTATCCACTGAGCCAAACCGGTTTTGGCAATTTCATTTAATTATTTGAGGTCGATTTCTGGAAACTTGAGTCTGTAATGTTGACAAGTGTAGATACACTTTTGAAAAATTAGCCATGAATGATTAACAAGTAAAAAACAGCTTCTGTTTTATTACCTTATTTAATATATGCATGAGTTTATGTTAATACTAGGAGTAGTATATGCCATAAATTATTTGGAATCCTGTTTCTTCCCATTTAACAATAAATAATGAACTCCTTCCTATGCTAATAAACAATTTTTAAAAAATCCTTTCCTGAGGATATGTTTTTACTGATGTTGATGTGAGAGAGAGATATCGATTCGCTGCCTCCCATATGAGTCCTGATGGATTGAACCCACAAACTTTTGGTGCACAGGGCAAAGCTCCAACCGACTAAGCCACCCAACCAGGGCCCTATCCTAATAAATATATATCTACAATCTCATTCTTAGTGAAAGCGAAACTGTTGGATCTTAACTTTATGTTGAGTTGAGGCTACCCTGGCTTTCAGTAAGAGAGGAGTAATAGGTGTCGTAGATGGTGTAGATTTTTTATCTGCAAACAGAGAATAGATTGGGACTCCTCTTTTGTATCTCGGCAGTGTTTACTTTAACCAGACATCTTCTGACTAGGAGGCTCGTTGGGCTAAATATGTGTTCAAATTGTAGGTGTCGCTGTCTGACAGGTACCGTGTGTACAGCATCGTATCTTCTCTGGTCCCTTTGTTCTATCAACAGAGTGCAGGTGACACGTTCCTCCCGCATAGCTGTCTCCATCAGTATTTCTGTTCTTAAGGAAGGATTCTACCTACATGCTTCTTCCTCTCAGGAACCTCTATCTCAGGTAACGTTTTGGGTACAGAAGGAACATTTCCTAGACTTTGGGATATAATGTATTGGAATAAATTGGAATTCAAATTAATTGGAGATGCAAAATGTTTTAGGCGTCTTTGCATGCTTCCTCAATTTTAAGTTTATTTATTAAGCCAGCATCTGTGGAGCAACTACTATGTGCCAGGCACTGTGTTAGGAGCTCATTATTCAAAGATTAATTAGATATGCTCTTGCTTTCAAGGAACTCAATTTGAGTTTCAAATTCAGAACTCACATATTTATTCAGCTTGTACTGTATGCCATGCAGTGAGCTGGATGGATGGTCTTAGATGAGGTCTTTGGCTCGTAAAATTGAGTGATGATATTTATTGACCCATCCCCTCCAAAATAAGTTATGAATAGAATTTTCTAATCTATACATTCTTTTCTTCCATTATATTTTATTAAACTTTTGGTACCTGCTACTACTTGTTAAGTCAAATTAGCAAATGGGGAAAAAAGGTAAACAAATAACAAGCATTTAATTGATAAATTTAGAATGATGATTTAAAAAAATATGTATGTGTGTATACATGTATATTTTTTATATTTAGAAACCTGTATACATTTATTATAGTCATACGTCCTGCTAGAGGAGTAGTTCTTAGTTCACATGATACAAATAAATATATCAAGATTGACTTTATTTTTCTTCTTTTAAGTATATCAAGGTTTAATGGCATTCTGCCCTTAGTGTAGCTCCACTGTCCGAACAAGGACGGGAGCCATAGCGTTTAATCACTTGGTTTTCCCAGTAATTCCTGGGGTTGGGGGTTATTGAAACTCAGGGGAAAAGGGACTTGCTCACATTCACACAGCTAGAAAACGTTAGCGTTAGGATTCCAGTCTCAATCTGTCTAACTCTTGCAGGATCCTCCTGAGCCCAGTGGGCTGGTGTGGAAGGTGGACTCACAAATGCTCTGGGCCTGCCAAGGAAGGGCAGTCATTTCAGCTGAGGAGCTGGGAAAGGTGTTTGCACTGAAGAGCTGGCAGTGAAATCAGCCTTGGGGCTGAGCTAGAACAGTGTTTCCCAAACTTCTCTCATGATGAGAATCACCTGGTGGAGTTGTTAAAACACAGATTCCTGAATCCCAACTAAGAAGTGCTAAACTAGAATTTTTGGGAACATATAGGTAAAATTGTATACTTAACTAGTGCTCTAAGACAGATGTTATATACAGAGCACTAAGTTAGGTATGCAATTTTACCTATATGTTCTCAAAAATTCTAGTTTAGCACTTCTTAGTTGGGATTCAGGAATCTGTGTTTTAACAACTCCACCAGGTGATTCTCATCATGAGAGAAGGTTGGGAAACACTGAGCTAGAAGACAGAAAGGGGAGGAGAGGAGGGGCTGCAGGAAATGCATGCTCCAGGTCATAGGGGAATGGAGGCTTATGGGGTTCAGAGAATGGCTGGGGATGGGCGTGTTGGAGAGCAGCGCAGGATAGGCTCAGGTTGCAAAGCCTTGGTGCCAGAATGAGGAAGGCCTGTATGTGCCATGCTGGAGACGTGGGGTTTCTAAGCTCTATATAATGGTGAGAATTTTGCGGTAGAAGTAATTTCATAACCGGAGGGGGAATTTGCAAAGATCACTTGGGGGCAGGCTGCAACATAGACTGAAGAAGGGGAAAGTTAGAGACTTTCTGCATGTTGTGCAGATTGTTCACTGCACAAGGGTACGTGAGAGTGGTGGTGGGGACCAATAATGTAATGTCCCAGCACATTGTTCACCAGGCTGTGTGCTCTTGGGATTGGGCCTGCCTACGGAGGGACTGCGCCTTTAAGAATTTTCACAACAGGCTGCCCTGCTTGCTTTTTAATTGCTTATAAAATAATAGGAGAGATTAGATCAAGAAATAACCATGTACCCTAAGGCTTAAGTCTGGAGGTGGAGGTGATGGTCTGTTTCCTGACTATATGATGTTGGGCATGTTCCCCGTCCTCTCAGAGTTGATTTCCTCATCGTTAAGGGAGAGGTCATAGGATCTAGCAGGGCCCTGGACAGAGCAGTTGAGGGGCATTGGTAAGAAGAGGAGCTAGGCAGGCAAGATGGACAGATAATAGTCCTGGGACTGGAAGCCACTGCCAGCAGGCTACCCTGAAAGTGTCCTGAGAACTTATTAAGAGTTTTACATGTTTCATCTTATTTAATCCTACATCCGTTCTGAGAGGTAGATGTCATTGCCTCATTTTAAAGATTCTGAGACTTTGGCTCAGGCGGGTTAAATAACTTGTCTAATGTCACACAGCCAGGGAGTGGCAGGCAAGGCTTGAGCCCAGGTCTTTGTGGCCCTCATGCTCTTCACAGCTGTGCTGAAGTGCTGTGTTTAGAAGTGTGTGCTCTAAGTGGAACTCCCTTAAAACCCTACTTGAATCTCTCTGATGACATAATCTGATTTTATCTTTTATTGTGTTCCACTTGAATTGGGTCATGGTTTTCACATAATGCTGTGTTTAGCTTACTAGACTGCGAGCTCCTGAGGACTGGGATGCAGTCGCATTCATTGTTTTTTCTTGTGGTGTTTCCTAACTCTCTGTTCTGTAAATTATGCATAGATAGGGTGATAGATCTCTAAAATTGATTTGTGTCCTAAAATTTGTTAATTTAAAAAATATATATTTTATTGATTTTTTACAGAGAGGAAGAGAGAGGAATAGAGAGTTAGAAACATCGATGAAAGAGAATCATCGATCAGCTGCCTCTTGCCCTAACCCTAACCCTAACCCTAACCCTAACCCTAACCCATTCCCTACTGGGGATGTGCCCACAACCAAGGTACATGCCCTTGACCAGAATCGAATCCAAGACCTTTCAGTCTACAGGCCGACGCTCTATCCACTGAGCCAAACCGGTCCCGGCAAATTCGTTAATTTTTAATTAGGTAAGTAAGGCTTCAGTTGCATTAAAAGTGAAGAAAAACGTTAAAGGGGGTCCCCCACCCTTGGTCCGTTGGCTGGAGCATTATCCTGTCCACTAAAAGGTGGCAGGTTTGATCCCCTTACAGGGCACACAGCTAGGCTGTGGGTCCTTCCCCCCCCCCCCCCCCCCCCCCCCGTCTCTAAAATTAATAAAAACATATCCTCAGGTGAGGATTAAAAAAATGATAAAACAAAAGGAGTCACTGGATTTTAATGTGATATCTGGATTGACTGCTAAAGTTTTAGGAAATTCCTAATTGCCGTTTTAACAGATACATAACTGGTGACTGGCTGTCCAAGACTGAAGCCACCATCTAAGTGCACATTGGCAAGCCCTCTTTGTGGGCCGTGAAGCCGGGCCGAGTATAAAAGTCAGTCGTCGTGAATGCTCCCTTTGAGTCCGTGAACAGTGTCACACTGTCGTTCAGGCCGGCATGCCGGTGAGGACCTCAGCCTGTAAACTCGCGCGGAGCCCTCTGGCTGAAGGTCACTCTGGTTTGGTCCCTGCCGGGCGCAGGTTGAGACAACGGAGAGACGTGCTTTCCTCCCACGGGGCAGATCAGGGCCCTGGGGCCCCATTGCCTGAGTTTGCGTCCCAGCTTCTCTCTGCTTCTGAGCTCTGTGACCGTGGTGAGAGAGAGTGTCAGACGAGGATGGGTAAGAAAACAGGTTGTCATGACGGTTCATGTGCCGCTGGGTCACGGGGAACCCACATCCTGACGGGAGCCCCTTGGCTTTTGAAGGCGCCCAAAGTGTGAGCGCGGAGGACAGAGGGGACTTCACTGCTACAGCCCGTGTTCGTCTCAGGACGAGGCTTTGCTGCTGTCACAGCAGAGGCCATGCTCTCTTACAACGCGTGCATCTCCCTCGTGAGCGCTATGGAGGCGGGCGTGGCTGTGCTTCATACTCTGTTTGTCTGAGGACAGTAGGAAGCGATGGCTTTAATGGGTAACTTGTAACTTCCCTTTTTCTGGAGCCCCTGGGGCACAATCAAATGTGGTGGGCACCAGGACGGATGCCTCAAATTCCTTCGTTATCATGTTAATTTTTCCTGCACTCACCTGAGTCCATCATTTTACTTTCTATCCAATCCCAGGAGTTTCCCACCGCTTTGCTTTCTCCCGCCTCCTTACTCCATCACCAATGAATTTCATGTATGTCCACCAACCAGATCTGAAATAGCATGGCTGACATGTGCACATAAGGAACTATTTGACATTGAAATTGGGACTCCAAAGAACTGTTGGTCCAGAAAGGAACTCACTACAGACTGATTCATTTGCCTCTCAGCATAACCATTATGGCTTGTCTCAGTTTAGGTTCTTACAAGGGTATTTCTTGGATCACATGATCTCACACATCTAGAGGAAATAATGAACAACATAACTGATGAACAAAAACAGACCCAGAGAAAGAGAAGAAGTGACCAGACTCTCAAACCTCAGAGGGAAAGTAGGGGAGGGTGGGGGTAAGGGGAAGAGATCAACCAAAGGACTTGTGTGCATGCATATGGGCGTGGCCAGTGGCCATGGACAACGGGGGTTGGGGTGGGGGGGTAAGGACATATATGGGGAGGGGTTTGGGATGGGATTGGGGGATGAGGACAATTATGTGAGACCATAATCAATAATAAAAAGAAAAGAACATGGAAAATGCTATTCCAGATCAACATTGCCTCTCGGCTATGAGAAACTCGGGGTTTCTTTGGTATTCCAGAAGAACAGCACACGTGAGCAGTGAGAAAGGAAACCAGGCCCCGGGAAGTTGCCTAGCTTCTCTCTCTCGCGGCTCCTGAGAAAGAGGAAGAGAAGACCCTAAACAGCTCCAGTCGCCTCAGTAGATGGCGAATTCAGGTGCGCTTGAAATAGAGCATGTGTGGTGGCTTCTGATCCCCGTGGGCCACTGCTGGGCTCGTGGGAAATGCAAGAGCTGCAGAATGGGCCTCAGAGCATTGCTCTGCTACGAACACAAACGTGTGCCTGTCTGCCACAGAGTTTATATGGGAAGTCCCGCAAAGACTCATCGTGTGATGCCCTCTTCAGGTTTTATATCACGGAGTACTAGAAAAGCAAGCAAGTTGGATCAAAATACTCCCCAGACCCAGTCTTATTCTTGGAGTTTACACTTTCGAGTAAGGGCAAACGTGGCCCGCGCATTCTTCAGGAGCTCTCCATAAACGTCGGATTAAAAACCATTTCCAGGGTCCCCCTCCCCCACAATGTGACCCCTGCAGAAAGCTCCAGTAGGCTGTGAGCTGGTAATCCCTTAACACAGGGATACGTTGGCGGGGAAAATAAAACGGGGCTGTGCACCTTTCCTTTTACTTGTTAAACTAATTGCTGTTTCCTTGCATTGAAAAGCAGATGTTAAACTCCCCCTTTGATGTTCAGCAGCAGACAGACTCCAGTTGTGTTGGAACATGTTTATTCAAACATATCTATTGTTTAAATAAAGATCAGCTCTGGCAAATTGGATTTTGATGGTTACATTTTGATCTGGAGCCACAGAACAGAATAGCAATTTATTCATTCATTCAATTTGCACTCATGTGATTCCTCGTTGGCCCCTTACATAGATTGTTTTCCAATCTCACCAATACCACAAAAACCTTGCAAGCGAGATAGTGCTATCTCTATTTTGTAAATTAGGAAAACAAGGCATAGAGAGTGATCAGAAAACTCGCCCGCGGTTACATTGCGATTAAGTGTCCGGGAAATATATGTGGGGTTTTTTTTTGGCTGACTCCAAAGCTGCCTTTTAAGTGGAGATAATCAATGGAACAAAGATTTTGAGGATTTGGAATCAAGAAAGAAGATGTTAACCTTGAACCTTTTGTTCATTCATTTACTCAGCGGGCATTTACCGAGTGCTCATTCTGTGCCAGGCTCTCTGCAAGGTGCTGCAGGTTCAGTGGTGGAAAAGACATGGTCAAGTCCTCACCAGCTTCGAGGAGGAAACAATGATTGAAGAAGAGTGTTTGCTCCCCCACAGCTGCAGTGTCTTGGTTGGGAGAGATTTTATTTTATTTTATTTTATTTTATTTTTTATTTTATTTTTTATTTCAGAGGGGAAGGGAAAGAGAGAGAGAAAAACACCAAGGATGAGATAGAATCATTGATAGGAACATCAATAATGAGAGAGAATCATTGATTGGCCGCCTCCTGCATACCCTCTAATGGGGATCGAGCCCGCAACCCAGGCATGTGCCCTTGGCCATAATCAAACCAGGGATCCCTCAGTCTGCAGGCCGCCACTTTAGCCACTTGAGCCAAACCGGCTACAGCTTGGTTGGGAGAGATTTTATTAAAAAATTTTTAATATGTGGAAATTTTGATACCTTAACAAAAGTTTATTTTGTTATTCTTTTACACCTATATATACACTGAGTGGCTAGATTATTATGATCTCTGAACGCATAATAATCTGGCCACTCTGTGTGTGTGTGTGTGTGTGTGTGTGTGTGTGTGTGTGTGTGTCAGAGGCCCGGTGCATGAATTCGTGCATGGGTGGGGTCCGG
The DNA here is from genome assembly GCF_964339955.1 of Pipistrellus hanaki. Taxonomy (NCBI): domain Eukaryota; kingdom Metazoa; phylum Chordata; class Mammalia; order Chiroptera; family Vespertilionidae; genus Pipistrellus; species Pipistrellus hanaki. The sequence goes on from NC_140503.1 coordinate 187,423,131, forward strand.
CCAGCCTGGCCAGGCGGAGGGGACATGGGCAGTTGGCCCGCCTGCCTGCTGGTCGAACACCTGGTCGAGGGAACAATTTGCATATTTGCCTTTTATTATACAAGATATACACTGAGTGGCCAGATTATCATGCGTTCAGCGATCATAATAATCTGGCCACTCGGTGTATACTAAATTAATAAACAGAGGGGTGGCTTCACTAGAATACTTTGCAATTGTACCCCTTGCCCGGGCTCCTTAGAACATGCAAGGAATGGGGTTGGAGTGATACTATATTGAGTTTTAAGTAAAGTGTTGCAAACACAGATTTGAAAAATCACCTGGCAAAGACCATGTCTGTTTCAGCTTTGGATTCTGCATCTCATATAGGAGGCGCGGTGCCTGGCATGTAGCAAGTGCCAGTACCCCTAGTTGGTTGGCTCAGTGATGGGAAATCAAACAGGGAGGAGGAAGCCCCTAGGGAGGGGACAAGTTGGGTAACATCAAGGAGGAATGTGAGATTGGCAATAAAAACCCCCGATAAATAAGCAAGGAGAGCCATGACATACTACAGACTTACTTCACATGTGCAAACTGTTTAACAGCCATGGCGGGGAGGAGCTGTGCTCAGGGGATCTGGGCCTGCTGTTGAGCGCGGGTGCTTGGGAGAGCCTGCCGCCTTCTTTTGATCCTCTAATTGGACTCTTCTGACTTCCTGTTCACACATGAACCCTCTATGCCCTCTCTCTAGCTCTTTCCAGTCTTGATTTCATTTTTTGAGGATTTTGGCTTTTAAGTAATAGTATCTGGTAGGGTGACTAGACATGTTGGCTTGCTGGGACAGTCCCGACTAGGCCTGTTTTTTGTTAATATATTTCGTAATGCTCCCCTCTCCATATCACGTATCCTGGTTTGGAAGGTAAATTAAATAGCCATGTTGCTAAGAAGGGAATTTGGTGGCCTTTAAAGAAAACCTTTGTAGCAACCAGACTACTTTGAGGAATTAACTTAATGTGGATGCACTACCAATAAAATTACACAACACACTAGTGTCTGGTTTCTTATAACGAGTAGGAAGAGAAAATGAGGGGTAGCTGAAAAGAATCCTATGTAGAGAGAAATAAGTTGATTTCAAACGAAATGAACTTTAATCGCTGGTACAAACTAATGGCTGGCATCGCCCTAGGAGAAAGGGCATTTGAAGGTTATCCTGATGATGGGTGGCGCTGAGGGAACCTGGCATGCTTCCAGGAAATCTTGGCATCATCACTAGTTCTGATTTAGAGTTTCCACAGCAATGGTAATTGAATTCAGATGCATTTTCATTTGTTCTCTGAGTGGAAAGTAAAAGAAATAATTCTTTTTATTTGTCAGAGATTTAAAGAAATGGCTGGATGGAAAGTTTTTACATTCAGATTGCTCCCCTTCAAATCTTCTGTTAAATCATGTCTTTTGTTGAAATATTTTAATAAAATGAGGCATTCCTATAGAGACTTTCAGGGTAATAGCATCTATTGTATATTGGGACTTTTCTCTTAATTAACAGGTGAAGTTGGTTTTGATAGTTCATTTATATGGATTTGAAGAACAAAGTAGTATTTTGTCACACAGATGTATGTAAAAGCTTTAGGTATTCAGGTAATGCTTGACAGTAATTGTAGTATAAGAGTGGGTAGATTAAAATCATGCTTATGACCAGTCTTTTCCACATTAATATTTTATGAGAGAGTGATGCATTTGCCTTCAGGTCCCACTGTTTCTTGTTCCCTGCAGTTTAATCTTTCATAGGAGGGTTGGTTTCTAGAATAGAAGGACTGTTTTTTATACAATCCTACAAAATTCCATTTGTTTTGGAATTAAATTTGGACTTTGCCACTGACTATCAGTGGGTTAAGTTCTTTCTCTGAGGCTCAACTTTCTAGCCTATAAAATGGGAAAAATGATATCTATTGCTTAAAGTTTGTTAACATGTTTATTCATTCCAGAATCTGGGATAAATATGAAGTATGTTACACAAAGTTTAGTGTTCTCCCAGGCTTAGGAATCACTACCAGATACTGAGGATAGAGAGACATGTGTTGTTATCGGAAGGGTGAAAGTCAAAATAGTTTACCAATTCCTGGCCAATCAGAATGGATTCTGACTGTAAACATCTGGATAGTCATCACGGTTCTCACTGGATATCAGCCTGTATTGTCAGTATCAGCAAATCTGTGTTTGACCCGGGATGATTTGCAAAGAAGCCCACTGTGCTTCCTTGTGTCAATCAGTGCCGTCTCCTCTGAGACGATCAGGAAGGGGCGCCCTCTTCAGATGATGGTGTGAGCCTAGCCTTCTGCCTGGATTCCTGTCTCAGAGTTCCCGTTGTCTTTGGGGACCTTGCTAATCATCGCTGCTGGCAGTGTGGAAACTCTTTGGGAACTGTGCCTTCCCATTTTCTATTCCATCCCTAACCTGGAAACAGGTCCTTAGTTCCTTAGAGCAGATAGAAGAGGAGTTCCTGACTTTTCACAAAACCTTGAGAGTCACATAAAATTGGTTACTAGATACGTTGGCCTAGACCCGTGGTCAGCAAACCTTCTGAGAGGCCTGACCCAGTGTTTGCCCAGAGCTTCCTGTGTCTTGGTTCTCCAACAGCTGAGCTCCCTGTTGCCAGTACCTGCGTCACATGCTTCATTTCCGTTCCACATCTACCACAACCTCCTGTGTTTGCAGTAAGCGTTGAAGGATTGGCGGTTCATTTGACTTGCTCTCAGTTACTACTTTTTCAAATGAGAGGCGTTATTTCCCCAGTTTCTACTTAAAACTTCATCGACTATCAGTTTACATTGTGTGATATTGGTGAAGTCAATGACACTTTTAATTATATCTTGTCATATTTGTTAAATTCAGATTAAGAAGGTGTTTGAGGGATTATATAATCCAATACTGATTTTTTAAAAATATATTTTTGTTGATTTTAGAAAGGAAGGGAGAGGGAGAGGGAGAGGGATTGAGAGAGAGATAGAAACATCAATGATGAGAGAGAATCATTGATTGGCTGCCTCCTGCACTCTCCCCACTGGGGATCGAGCCAGTATCCCAGGCATGTGCCCTTGACCGGAATCAAACCTGGGACCTTTAAGTGCACAGGCTGACGCTCTATCCACTGAGCCAAGCTGGCTAGGGCCCAATACTGATTGTGCAGTGGTCGGCAAACTCATTAGCCAACAGAGCCAAATATTAACAGTACAACGTTTGAAATTTCTTTGGAGAGCCAAATTTTTTTTAACTTAAACTTCTTCTAACTCCACTTCTTCAAAATAGACTCGCCCAGGCCGTGGTATTTTGAGGAAGAGCCACATTCAAGGGGCCAAAGAGCTGCATGTGGCTCGTGAGCCGCAGTTTGCCGACCACGGTTATAGTGAAATCTAAAACTCTGCTACTTCTGGTGATTGAAAACAGAACCTTCACATGACAAAGGTGAAAGCCCTCTGTGTAAATTTCTGACCGATCCCGTTAACCATTGCAGAGGGGGAAAACAAAGCATGATTTCTATATACCTAAATACTCATTCACACTTTGGGTACAATGAGCCCTCTTTGGAAGTAGCTATCAAGGGTTCTACCATTTTGAAATCCATTAGCTGGCCATGAATTTGCCTCCTTTGCATTTGTGCATAAGAAGCCAACCTCACTTTTAAATTTCTTAAAAAGATAGTTGGAGCCCTGGCTGGGTTGCTCAGTCGATTGGAGTATTGTCCTATACACCAAAAGGTTCAAGTTAAGGTATATGCTAGTCCTGGCACATACCTAGGTTATGGGTTCGATTCCTGATCAAGGGGCATTCGGGGGGCAGCCAATTGATGTTTCTCTCTCTCACAGATGTCCCCCTCCCCCCTTACCTTTCGCTCTAAAAAGTCAATAAAAGCATGTCCTCGGGTGAGGATTTTTTTTAAAAAGGTAATCTTGGAAACAGCTTTTGAGACTGGTTTCTTGGAATCCCACTCCGCTTGCCCCTTTTCTTTTCTTTTCTTCTTCTTTTTTTTTTTTTTCTTTCTTTTTTTTTTTTTTTCCAGATGGCATGTTGTTCCCTGCAGAGCTGTGCTGATTATAGTGTGCATTTACTCGAAGACATACACCTATTGCTGTGCATAATCCCTGTCCGTGGTGATCCCCCAATGAAAGAATGGTGCAGATTCTGAAACGGAGATAAATTTATCTCCGCTTTTTAAAAAATATATATATTTTATTGATTTTTTACAGAGAGGGAGAGATAGAGATAGAGAGCTAGAAACATCGATGAGAGAGAAACATCGACCAGCTGCCTCTTGCACACCCCCTACCGGGGATGTGCCCGCAACCAAGGTACATGCCCTTGACGGGAACCGAACCCGGGACCTTTCAGTCCGCAGACCGACGCTCTACCACTGATGGAGCCAAACCGGTTTCTGCTATCTCTGCTTTTCAAAACACGCCGTGAACACGGTACCGTTCACTCAGACAATGGTGGGGATGAAACTCTTGTTTTAGCGGCCATTGGATATTTCCTGGGAACCGACTGCACAGAATATATGATAAAGGTGGCTTGGCAGTTGACGGGATCTGAAGTCGCGTTTACATCACCAACGGAGATGAAATACATGTTTGGCCAAAGTGATGAGTCGCCTGAATTCTGTGACTGAGGGATTGCTCTCTTGGCAGGTCTTTGTGAAATAACACCGCAGGCAGGGAAATTACACACATCGCATTTATTCTGTAAGCCTCTCCGCAGGGGGAGTAGGGTCCTGCTCTGTACAGCAAACAAAAACTGCACTTGTGCTTTGTCGTGTGCCTTTCACTGTGGCTGTCGCTTGTCCTGAAAGACTTTCTCAGTTTCCAGGAACAATGGGCACCACCGAGAGAGGCTTGCTTTCTTTGCATCCACGTTCCTGTGACTGCCCCGTTTTATGGAGCCCTCCTGGCCACATCAACAGTTTGCTCGAAGCTATCTATCTTCTCTTCTAGCTTCGTCCGCAGAATTTGTGTGGTTAGCCCGAGACATGTGCAGATAAATGGCCTGGGGCTCAGCGTCCCCAGACTGGGAACTAAATAGGCTGCAGCGGCTGAGCTGATGGATGCAGCTTTTCAGCAATATTGATGTCGCGACAGTCGGATATAAATCTTTGCATGCCTTGGCGTGCATTTTCATATTCATGTGCAGTTCTTGACCAATGGTTTCCAAATGGCTTCATCCCTCAGAAAGCCCTGTGTTAAGTAGGAAGACAAAGAAAATCGTTCTTCCTCACCCACCCACAACAATACAAATGGTGAGCGTAGTCTTTTTGCCAGACGCAAATAGCGGCTACTCCCTGTCCACACACCAATTACATCCCGTGGCTTGTTGTAAGGTCAGTTAGTGGTTTTGAACTTGGAATGTATTTCCTAACTGGGGACACCAATTCAAAGAATTGAGACTTCTTTAACCCATAATGTTCCAAGAGCATCGTTTTCTTTGGATCTTAATGCCTGACCTTCCCTCATGTCTCCCTGTGGAAAGATGTTCTTGGTTCTGCTTTGGTGTCTTAAGGAACATAAACATGTTATTCTTAACGTCTGTAGTCAGCCATCTATCTCTACCTGTGTATCCTGGGGCACCACCTAAGGCAGCGTTCTTAGAAGCGGTGGAGACTGGCTGAATGATTTAAGCAGATAAGTAACTTCTGAGAAAATACGGGGTAGTTTCTTGAACTGCTGAAAGCTGGAAAAAGGGCAGGAGCAAATAGAGACTGAACAGTCAGGTTCATAGCCAAGGTCATCTGATATGATGAGTTCTCTGCAGGGGGGACCTGACCATTGAGCACTGGGCCATGCTGGTCCGCACTGACCACACTGTTAGCTACCAGACACTTGCCACCAACTCTGTCACCTTAGCCCGTACTGCTTCTGGGCATGGGCCGTTGTTACCATTGCTCTCAGCCGTGATAATGCCCTTCTGCCCCTGCCCCTTTGTGTCTCCAGCTCTAGATGTAGGGTTGGCCACGGCTAAGTCATGTGCCCATGCCTTAGCTGCAGGGAGTTCTGGGAAGGTGAGTATCCAGCCATTTTCCTTCTGTGTCTAAAGGTGTGGCTTTCGTCAGTACTCATGTGACGAGGAATTCTTCAGATACAGAAAGGGGAATCAGATACTGGACTCTCCATTCTACCCTCCTCTAGAAGGACAAATCTTCACTGTCAGGCGCTACAACAGGGCTCTGGTAGAAGGGGAGTAGCCAGCATGTTTATCCATCTGAAACTGCAGTGAATGAAATCAATGATAATGATGATAGCTCACTTTTCCTGTGCACTGGTGGTGCTCAGGGACCTCGTCACCATCTGTTACTAAAGCCAGGGTGGGTGACTTATGCATATTTGACCTCTCACAGTATGTTCCTCACTACGTCAAGATAAAATTAATTAAATTGAATATTAGTGGTATGATTGGGAGGAGCAGATTAAGGTTTATCTGTTTCCTTATCCTATATAATAAAAGCCGAATATGCTAAGTGTCCAGTCATCCAGTCAGCTGTTTAACCAATCAAAACATAATATGCTAATGATATGCTAAGGCCACTCAACTGCATGCTATTTTACGCACTGACTACCAGGGGGCAACAGTCAACTGGCCGACCAGTTGCTATGATGTGCACTGACCACCAGGGGGCAGACAATCTGACTGGTGGGTTAGCTTGCTACTGGGGTCCGGCCAATCGGAACTGAGTGAGATGGGCTGGACATGCCCTCAAGCCCTCCTGAGGTCCCTCTCTGGCCCTGATAGTGCACTAGTGGGGTCCCTTGGCCTGGCCTGCACCCTCTCACAATCTGGGACACCTCAGGGGATGTCGCAGAGCCAATTTCAGCCTGACAGCGGAATGACTAGTTGCTATGATGTGCACTGACCACCAGGGGGCAGAAGCTGCCCCCTGGTGGTCAGTGCACTCCCACAGGGGGAGGGGCACTGAGCCAGAAGCTGGGTCACACCTGGTGAGCTCAGTGGCTGTGGTGGGAGCTTCTCCCACCTCTGTGGCAGCACTAAGGATGTCTGACTGCCATCAGTCAGACATCTCCCAAGGGCTGCCAGACTGTGAGAGGGTGCAGACTGAACTGAGGGACTCCCCCCTCCCCCCATGCATGAATTTTGTGCACCGGATCTCTAGTTTATGGTATAAAATGAAATTTTACATTGTCAGTTATTCTTATATGGTTAGATGGTTTAATCAATTTCTACCCTTTTAAGAATTTATTTTTTTATTTGCAATAAGACATGTATTTAGCTTACAACTTTCTGCCTGCTTATTTGCATTATTCCCACTTTTCAGAGGCAACCACTTTGAATTCATTTAGCTCTTTTTCTAATATTTACTTCCATATAGCTAATTAATATGTTTATATTGGTATTTCTTGATTTTTAAATATATATATTTTTATTGATTTCAGAGAGAAGGGAGAAGGAGAGAGAGATAGAAACATCAATGATGAGAGAGAATCATTGATCGGCTGCTTCCTGCACATCCCCCCCTGGGGATCGAGCCTGCAACTAGACATGTGCTCATAACTGGAATCGAACCCGGGACTCTTCAGTCCATAGGACAATGCTCTATTTACTGAGCCAAACCAGCTAGGGCAGTATTTCTTTATTTTTTTTTCAATTTCAGACATTAAATATTGAACTCTAATTCAGGAAGATAAGAGGTTAGCTCTCTTTTATTCTCCCTCCATTAAACACCTATCATTTACATTCCAAGAAAGTTATATCTCAATTTGTTTTCACTGTATTTTTCACAGCTGAATTATGCATGTACTATGGCTTGATTTTCTTTCTTGTACAGCATATTAAAAAATGTCTTTTTTTAAACTCACTTCTACTTATGTACTACTTATTCATCCTCAAATTCTCAAAGAAGGTCAAATACAATGGCTTGTCTCTCAGTTCTTGTGTCTGTGTGACATTTTCTCTGGAGCCTTCCCCTTGCCGGCTCCATTCTGGACTGTTTACTCTTGAGGCGTCAGGCCCAGCTGCTGGCCAGAATTTGCCTTTCCTCTCACCTTGGGACTTCATGATTGACCTGTTTATGCCGCATGGCATCTCTCTTGGTTTCTTCTCTCTTTGGGGGAAGCACATTACCCAGTTGCTTTTTGAGAAAGAGTGTCTGATGTAATTTTTCTTGAGTCTGGCATGTGTGAAAATATCATTTCGTTTCTCCACACATATGATTGATGTAAAATTAAAGTTGGAAACTATTTTCCCTGAGAGTTTTGGAGGCCTTGTTTCATTTTCTTCTGCTTCTAATTTTGTTATTGAATTATTGGATGCTTTTCTGATTCTGGTTACTTTATATGTGATGTGGGGGGGAGGGAGCATATTTTGTGTGTGTGTGTGTGTGCATGTGTGTGTTTTAATGTTCTGAGGTTTCATCATAATGAACTTGCACTTTCCTAAGGTTCTGTGCCCCATGTTAGCTTGCTTCTTGCTTCTTCCTGACAGTTCTGTCTGTAGGCATTTAAGTTTTTCCTGTTTCTGCTTTGAAGACTCACTCATCTTTGGCTCATCTGCTTTCCATTTTCAACCCCCACCCCCACCCCCACCCCCGTCTTCCCGTCCCCCCAATTAATTTTCTCCTCTTTCATTGTCTTTCTTCTTGTGAGTTTATCTCTGCCTCTTGCTTCCTGTCAGTTAGTGGAGGGAATGGAGTTAAGTGTTTATAACTACCACTTCCAATGGAAAATCCCTACTAATGAATTTTTGAGATTTGGTCTTTCAATTTGAATACATGGTTGTCTGATCCATTAACGAAGAGTTAATTAAGTTACTCTAGGATGGATTCCATTTACTCTACTTCTTAGTTCCATTCAGAGGTTGTTCTCTCGCTGACACAATGAGCTAGGTGTTACCCGTCCTTGATTTGAGTATGTAATAGGAAAAAGGGTCAGTTATGTCTAAGGTATAAATTCCAAGTCTGAACTCAAACCTGTTCGCAAGAATAACATGCAGTTTTCTATAATATAAAGAACTGATTATTATTGCCTGGGGTGTCCTACGACCATAATCCCAGTTGGGTCCGTCTTAGATTTCCTACTATTTTGACTTAACTTGTGTTCAAGCTGGAAAAACATTCTTTTCAGAGAACCATTCTCTCCAGGGATCCCGGTTGTACTCTGCGGGATGCTGAGTTCCCATGAGGCATCTCTAGATTCTGCAAGAGAAAGTTGGACCATGACATCCTTCTCCATTCCTAGGATAAAATCACTCAAGAGTAACCCCTGTAAAATACAGGTTTTGTAATGTGCCAAAGGCTTACGTTATTGAACACGTAAACACCACAGCAGAATCAGGACCAAATACGATCTTTCAACTCTTCCTTTAAATTTTATTAATACCCCAATTTTAACAGTAGTGACTGATTTTTTTATTTTTATTTTTTACAATTTTTAATATATTATTTAGGTCTTTCAAGAATTACTATAAATTACTACAGGCCTTATTCAACCATTGCAAAGCAAAGGGAAGCCAATTCAAATGTTAAAGGCTTTGTGTCCTGCAGCGTTTGAATTGAGTGGTAGGGGAATCTGATCTGATTCCCAATCTAGAGTTTACAGAGACTTAAAAAAATAATGATATTTATCTTCACATGATAGAATTAATATTTCTTCTGTTTCAGACACCTCCTGTTCTTTGTTGGTAAATGAAGACGGAGAGCCTGTAGAGGTTCTGAGAGGAAACATTTCTATTTGAAGGCTCCCGTTTTCCTCGCGATAGTAGGAGGGCCAGGCATCTGTCTTCCTGCTAACACTTGCTGGAGGTGTTGCTGCCTCTGGGCAACAAGGAGGAAGTACTTCTGTCCTTCCCACCAGAAATAGATACTCTTGCTCATTAGCATAACTCAAAAGATCATCCTTTTAATGAGCTGGGTGCATCCTGGTGGTTTTCACAGGTTTAACTATCAGAGTGTGTATTGCAGAACTCGGAGAAAAACAGCTCTGGTGAGGTAGGCAACGAGAATTTTACTGAAAGCTAGAACAGCTAGAACAGTTCTTTTTTCTCTCTGCCAATCCTTTGACCTCTTCTTCCTTTTATTTTTCATGTATTACTTTGGGTGATTCGTGAAGGGGTTCACTTGTCTTGTTTTAACTTAGTTAACATGTACACATGTCCCACTGTACTTGAACTTCAAAAAATCATCACCAGGGGTGAAAAATTTTTTGCCGAGAGAATTAGATGTGTCAGGATTTAGGTAAACTGTACACAGTCTAACTTGCATTAGGCAGCTCTGCAGAGTATTGTGTATTAATGTGTTGGCTGTTGGAAGGAGAAAAATTGGTTCTTGGCTGATTTTGGAAAGTTCTTCCTGTGTTTTTGTGAAGTGGAGCAAGGGAAAATAAAGAGAAGAAAGTAGACGCAATTTAAGGGAAATAAGGCAATATATATTAAAGTGTCTTGTAAATAACAAAAGATTTTAGTTGCTGTTATTGCAAGGGTTTAGCTTAAATGAGAAAAAAATATCCACAAAGGTTCAATAAAGAGAACTGGGAAAGAAAGAAAAGAAATAACTTGGATTTTAAAAAGTTAAGAAAGAAACAAAGTAGGAATATCATAATGGAGTTGTACAGTTTAGTGTTGTTGTTGTTGTTTTTTTAATCTGAAAAAAAAATAAGTATTTGTACTTGCTATTTAAATGGTTACATTGAAAACATTTTATTTATTAACCAGAAGAAAAGTTCCATCAAAAATAATTGGAGGGAAGGGGGAGAGGAGTTCTTGTCATAAGAAGTGATGAGGATTGGGTGGAAACCACCAGGCATATGACTTTCTCAGCTTTAAATAAAGATGTGTACGTCACAGGGGGTTATGTACTGTGTTTCCATTTACTTAGGTTTAATTTACATTTATTGATGTCATCTTGCGCCTTTCATTTTGTTCTCATTCACACCTTTGCAAGGTAGGTGTGATTACCCCATTGCACAGATGAGGCATGGAAGGCTAATCGACATGCCCACAGCCATGACTTTCCCAGTGACAAAGCCCAATTTCCACAGATGCTTCATGTCAGATCAATTGATCTGTTGTGTTTCTGGATATTCAGCTTATTGGACTTCTCCACAAGGAGTGCTTATTAAATAACAGTGGTCACTTACAAATAACAACGCCGGACCTTGTTTTAGGCTTGGCTGTGCTTGTACAAGTGACTTCAGATGAGTCCTACTTAAGGATTAGTATTTGAGTTCTCCAAGAACCAAGGAATAAACAAAAAAGACATTTCAACTTGCCCAAGTATGGGCGCAGAGTCTGAGCACTGTGCCCTTCAGATCTTTATCTGCAGCTGGTATTTTATGTTTGGTTCTCTTGTGCTTTTTTATTTTATTTGGTTTCCATAGCTGTCTTGAAGAAGGGGAAAGCTGATACTCTGGCAGCAATGAGACTTGACCCTTGAGGGCAAAGGAGAGGAGATAACCAAACTATTAAAGGCTGACAAAATATCCCAGAGCAGAGCAGTAAGAGGCTCTGAGTAAAAGAGCAAGCAGCCCTCTGTGCTTTGGAAGGTTGTGTTGCCTTTTTTTTTTTTTTTTTTAATATATATATATATATATCAATACATATATATATATTTTATTGATTTTTTACAGGGAGGAAGGGAGAGGGACAGAGAGTTAGAAACATTGATGAGAGAGAATCATCGATCAGCTGCCTCCTGCACACTCCTGGGGATGTGCCCACAACCAAGGTGTATGCCCTTGACCGGAATCGAACCCAGGACCTTTCAGTCCGCAGGCTAACCCTCTATCCACTGAGCCAAACCAGTTTTGGCAGGTTGTGTTGCCTTTACAGGAGGTGTAGTTGATTAGCAGTAGCTCCCACTCAAAGTCAATCTTGTGCCCTGTCCCTCTATTGCATTGATTTATCTTCAACTCAGATCTCGACTCTACTTGTCTTTAGACCTGGATCTGTAACTTGAATTCACTTTTTGACTCTCCAAAGAGTACTTGTATCTGTGCTTTCCTTGGTGTTTGAGCGTTGGTAATTTCTTCCTTTTGACTCTCAGAGTGCTCTGTCAATTTGATAAGAAATCCCCACCCAGCTCTCCTCCTGGTGGTAGAAACCCAACTTCTGCCTTGTATGCATTGGGCCAGCTCCTTTTCCTCGGAGTTAGTATTCTCATGTTCCAAGGGAGCAAGACCATGGACAGTCACATTGATGACCCTGTGCCAACAAACAAAAGTTAATCATATTCTAGATTCTTGAGAAGGTATTACCTTTTAGGGGGAAAAAAAAATGAATTCAGTATGGTTGATAGTAAACCCACTTTTTTCAAATAACTTAGATGAGTAGTCCTTCAGCTATTATGAAAATCTTGATCATTCTCAATATCTTACTCCTTGAGCTTTCCATGTAGCAAGATTATATAGTATAATAACTGCAGGGTGATTCAGAGAATTTTAAATGTTATAGAATATATTATTTTTGAAGAACATTACCAACTTTTTAAAATATATTTTTTACAGAGAGGATGTGAGAGAGAGAGAGCTAGAAATGTCGATGAGAGAGAAATATCGACCAGCTGCCTCTTGCACACCCCCTACCAGGGATGTGCCCGCAACTGAGGAACATGCCCTTGACCGGAATCGAACCTGGGACCCTTCAGTCTGCAGACCGATGCTCTACCACTGAGCCAAACCGGTTTCGGCAACATAACCAACTTTTTTAGTATTGTAGCTTGCACAGCTTTCATATAAAAATGTTGCATTAGCCCTAGCTGGCTTGGCTCAGGGGGTAGAGCATTGGCCTGCAGACTGAAGGGTCCCGGGTTTGATTCTGGTCAGAGGCACATGCCCGGGTTGTGGGCTTGATCCCCAGTAGGGGCGTGCACGAGGCAGCCAATCAATGATTGTCTCTCACCATTGATGTTTCTATCTCTCTCTCCCTTTTTCTTTTTCTCTGAAATCAATAAAAATATATTTTTAAAAATAAAAGGTCAATATTTTTTAAAATGTTGCATTAAATAAAGCCACTTTTTAACATTTTATTTACAAATTTGTTTTGTAGGTCAATAACAGCAAATACTTAAGTAGAGACATTATGATGTCATAAAATACTTGGAAAAAAGATAGTAGCGCAAGTGGTTATTGACATGAAATGTTTACTTGGGAAAATTCTTGGCATTTTTGCCCCACATCAGCATAATGAGAGTTTGTATGAGGCCCAGCATTAATGCATCTGTTGAGGATTAATGTCCTTGTAGAGCACTTGTTAGTGAATATATTATGAATAGTATCAAAAATATAGTAATTAAAAAGTTGCACACTAAACACTCTGTGGATTGGCATAAACATCCCTTCCGTCCCCTCAATGGCTCGCATTCAAGTGAGTAGTGCATTGTTCATCTTGGCCTCTTAGCATTCTTCATCAAGAACAGAAAGAAGGATGGCTGTCTCAAAGCATTGTTTCCTTCTCAGGATCTTGCAGATCAGATGGGCAGAAACACTGGTGGTTTTCAGGACAGGGTTATTTTTTAACAGCTCAGGAAAAAATGTCACATAGTACACATAACAACAACAGCAGTATCCCACTGTTCCTTTTGAAATTTTTATTATTAAAGTTATTTTCAGACAATACCATAGTGTGCTGAGTAAAATGTATTCAGTGTGATCAGTGGTTCCTCAAAGCGTGTGTGTTATAAAAGAAGTGAAACGATGAATAATATAAATATATATTAGTGCCAAACCATAGACCTGTGAATTTTCAAAGAAGCGAGTCTTCGTTATCTTATTACTATCTATTGCCCAGTGGGTTAGGCCTGAGCAGGTTGCTGTGTCGAAGCAGCATCTGGGAAAAGAGGCATCCTGCTGTTAGAGTAATGATGTCCTGTCCTTCACGCAGAAGGATAAGGAGGAGGCAGACAGATGTAAAGTGGGCAATTTCCATTTCTTTTTCTTTCTTTTTTTTTTTTCCTTTGGCAATTTCCATTTCTTTGTATGCTCCAAATGTTCGCACCTACCTGTTTCCTCATTTAAGAGGCTTTTTTTTTTTCTTCATAATTTCGTTATTTCTGAATCCTCTTACTTAACACACAATATTTATTTATGAGATCATAAAGATTTTCTTCTGTGCAGAAAGAGGAAAGGAAATGTAGTTGACTGTGATCTGCAGCTTGGCTTTGAGTCAGTGAGGGTGGGAAAGGAAGGAACAGAAAGACTATTTCTGTCCTCATTATTTCATTGGTCTCTTTCTTAGTTGTGTGAACTCTTCACGGATGCGTTGGATTACTGATTAATCCCATATACTGTATATTGACTGCTTGTTATATATCCTTGCCCTGGGGATACAAAGATGATGTTAGTAGGCATCAGATGGCTTTGGAACCTTCTCCTGGCTGAATTCAGTGATGATAAGGTGCTTATCTAGAATTCTAAAATGAATGCTGTCCTCTTCCAAAGATGGCCTGGAAATGATCATGTTAACGGGATAGACAAACTGGATCAGCCTCAAAGTTTCGGAGGTCGCAAAGGCTGTCCAGGGAACATAGAATCTACTTTCAAGACGTTTTCCATTTCGTTAGATTTTTCTAATGAACCTTGCTGCTTTGAATATGATTGGAGTGCTTTCCAATACCTCCACCCACTTCTGAATTTACTGAGACTGGAGTTTGAAGAGTGGGCAGGAGACTGAAGTGGGAAGACAGTGCCACTGTCTTAAGAGGCATCACACTAGGAAATCTCAGGGGCAGGTGCCTCTGCCAACTCCATTCTCCCCTTCTTGCCTTTATGTTCAAACTAGAGGCCCAGTGCATGAAATTCGTGCATGGGCAGGGTCCCTAGTGGCTGCTGGCTGCCAGCTGCCGGCCGGGGCCTCCCTGACCCTGGTTGCCTGCTGCCACTGCCGGGGTGTGTGTGTGTGTGTGGTGGTGGGGGGCAGTTGGCCAGCCGACTGGTCTCCTCTACCTCCTGGTAGAACTTCTGTTGAGGGGACAATTTGCATATTAGGCTTTTATTATATAGGCTGTCTGACTTTATTTTCATTAGGTTAGTCATGCTAGGAGGGATCTTTGAATTGAAGCATCTTAAGAAGCCTTATAAGATGGTGGGTAGTGGTTTCACTTAATGAAACTATATGCAAACCTTTGGGAAGATTATCATCCAAAACTTAAGATCATTTTAAGAAGAATGTTCTTCTGAATCTTTCGATACTATTAAGTTCTACTATGAGTGTGCTTATTTCACAAATACCCCTTTCCACCTTGATATGTACTAGTGGATACAGTATTTATTCTCATTAAAATGGGGTTGAACTACTTTAATTTTGCCAGAAACCAAGATTTTCAAGATCCGTGTCTCCCAACCATTTACGTGTCAGCTCATTTCAGCAAAGTCTTGCCAGCTATTATTGACAATATTGACGTCATTTGGTATATTAATTCCAACATCCCAGGGCTGTTGCCTCCACACTTCCTATAACCACATTTGTCTTTATTCCTCTAACTCCAATATCCTAACATCAGAAGGTTGTGGACTCCACTTCCCACCTCCTTTGGGATCTTATTCCATCCTGACCTCCTTCCTCTTGTACTCTCAACCTTTCTCTCCCTGCCGATTCCTTCAGCTTCTCAATGTGGACTTCCATCAGCACGTATCTCTCCCAGAAACCATCAGTTCTCCCTCTACTCTTCCGCTGGCCCTGAGATCTCTGCCTCCACCCTTCCACGGAAACCTCCCTCAGTCAAGGTGGCCAGTGTCTGCTTGACTGTCAAGTCCAAAGATATATTTTTCATCTCTCCTTTCTGTTCATCTCATTGTATTCCAATGTACTTCTCTACCTTTCTCCCTTAGGATTCTTCTCAAGACTTCCTCTGCCCATTCTGTCATCGTTCACATTCTCTAGGGTTCTGCTTTTAGCTCTGATCCTCCCCAATCTTCTTCTATCCAAGTTCCTTCAGTGGCATCACCCACTGACATAATTTCTGCTACTTTCTGTGTAATGATCACTTACATGCCTTTATGTTTTGCTTAGGTTTCTTTTCCAAGCTTCATACTCAAGGACATCTGGGCACCCCTACCTGAATCTCCTACACCTCAATTTCTAATGCCCCAAACTGAACCCCTTATCTTCCAGATTAAACTTGTTCATTCTCCTGCATTCTCTACCTCAGTTGTCACTTCTTTCCACCCCCATATAGCCGTTTTTCCAAGTTGTTTTTGCTTCGGCATCTGGATGTTTCCCCAGTCCTAATTCTTCCTCTCCTTTTCCCTTTCCTACTTACTTCCGCTTCCCTACTCCCCACCCTGCCTCTCCCGTCTAACAATTAAACTGGCCTACTTGGTCTCCCCGCCTCCATTCTGCCCCCTCTGGATCCATCCAGACCAGGAAGGCACCTGAAACCCAAACCTAACCCATCAGTGGGTGTCTGTAACCAGGATAAAGTCAGATTCCTGGTTGTGTGAGTGAGGTTATGACCTGGCTTTTAGGCTTCTTTCTTGGCTTCACTCCTCACCCGGAATTACACCATGCAGTTTCTTACCTGTTTTTTTCCATTGTCTTGTGCCCCATAACCAGCTTGGCGAAGTCCTGCCCAGCCTGAGGACATGCCAAACATCTCTCTTTGTTGGAAGCCTTCCCTGACCTCTCCATTTCCGGGCTGAGTGCCCCTGCTTGGCGAGAATCTCAGTCACTGCCCTCATCCCACCGTCCTACCAGGTGCATTGTGTGTCTCTAGGCCCCGCTAGACTTCACTTTCCTTAATGACAGAGCCTGTGTCTTATTCCTCCTTGTAGCTCCAGTGTCTACCACGGTGCCTAGCATATAGGAGGGATGCAACGTGTGGTTTTTAAAGGAAAAATGAATAGTGACAGTAAATCAGTTTCATGTTTACAAAAATGGGCAAAAGTAACCGATGCATGAAGGGAGCTCTGGGGGTGCCGATATTGTTCTGGGTTTGACCCGGTGTGTTCAGTTCAGGAAAACCCATTGTGCCGTCCACTTGTGGTGTGTGTACTTTCCTGTATCAGTGTTAGAGTTCAATAAAAAAGTTTTTCTAAGCATCAGTTTGACCGCTTATCTGCCCAGGACAGAAAATTTCCTTTTTCCCTTTCAAGCTCTTAGAGTTTTCACAGGATATTAGTTCAGAGGTAACAGCAAAGAACCGGGCCACTGCTGTTCCTTTTCGTTAAGGGAGAGCGAGATGAAAAGGTGTAGGTAACGCGCGTGGGATTGCCCAGCCCTCCGCAGAGGCCAGCGGGCCAGCCCTGCTGGGTGGACATGCGGTGGCCTGCCCTCCTGTCACCCTTACGGCAGGGGCCACATGCTAATCGTCAGCGAGCCCTGTGCCTGCCTGCAGGGACAGGGAGGCCGCCTCGGATGTGACCATGAATAATTCATAAATGTAGTTATCTGGAAATTTGTGGTCATCATTAGCATTTTAATGAAAAAAATGCAGTCATCATTCTCAATCTCTGTTTTGTTTCTTTTTTTTCTCCTCCCCCACCACAGCGAACCCTCTCCGTCTTCCTGAGTCCTGGAGACTCCCGAGGCCCCTGCAATGTGCTGACTGGTCGCTATGGGCAGACGGTACCCGGAGGCTCACTGTCATCCAGGCAGCTCATGTATGTATGGGATTTCTCTCCTCTCTCTCCTCTCTCTCTCTCTCTCTCTCTCTTTTTCTCTCTCTCTAATTTTCATTTTCATTGAGGAATATGACAGGGTGCTGAACTGCCAAAGGTTTATATTTAATTGACAGTATTTAGGAATGCAAGACAGTGAATCGCTCTAGGGTAAATGTTTAATATTGAATGATGAGAAATTAGAATTTTTTATAATATATTGGCCCTATAAGATCAGGAGTGTATATCAGCGATCTTCCTTTCGATACATCCAATCATATAGAGGGTTTTGTATGTGTGTGTTGGGTTTTTGTTGTTGTTGTTAGCTTTCTTTTTTCATCACAATATATAACATTTGGACCAATAGCAGTGCCATAAATTAAAAACATGTCCCAGTGACTCTTTGAATTCCTTGAAATAATAAAAAAAAAAAATCATGGATTCAGAAGAGAGGTCCTCTGGGGATGTCATTGTGGAACACGTGTCAGGGAGAGAGGCCCCGACTCTTATTTCTTAACATTCTCCAAAGAGGAAACTCCTGGCTGCCTCAGTGATGACTTTCAGTGCCGCACAACATGTAAGTTTTTCCGATCGTCATCTTTGGAGAATGGCTGCAATTGTGCCCCTTTCCTGTTTGTCACTACCCTGATTCACTTAGGAGAAAAATGATTATTGCCCATCTAATGCTCCTTCTTATTTCTATCAAGGAGGGTTTGTCTCAAACATATTTTTTGTTCCCTTTAATCTTTCCGCTAGCTGTTTAGGTATTTCTTTGTTTTTGTTGCTTCCCTTTGAATTTCTGGAATTTTAGCTTCAAATCAGGGTTGTGTTTGGGTGTGTAATTCCCCGGAGTGCCTTTGCTTCCATGCCCCGTGCAGTGTTATGCGTGTCCATATCCACCTTGAAGTCCCTTTTCCTCGTACAGTTCACTTTTTCTTCATAGGAAAGTTAGGACCCCCCCTCAGAGCCAGACCCAGACAACTGCTTCTAGCATCACCCTACCAGCCAGATCATTGGGAGCAGCAGTGGAGGGAGAACTGACAACAGGGAGAGGATTCAGACCAAGCACCAGGGTCAAAGCCACAGGAGTGGGATAGACAGCTTTTCACACCTGTACCTTAGCATCCTCCAAGGCCATGACTGAATTACCGTAAAATGAACAGTTTTCATAGTGAACATCATCACAAAAAGTTCACCCTGTATACTGAGGTCCAGAGGTTGGCCAACTATGGCTCATGGCCAAATTCAGCCAGGCCCATTTTTTTGTAGGAACTAACAATGGCTTCTGTGGTTTTAAATGGTTACATTTCATATCTATTTATATAAAGAGCCAGGGTGGTAACATCCAAAATGATTGAAGGCTCAACCGAACACCAGGCTGCACACACAGCAGGCAAGCGGGCTGAACTGCTGACCTCTCTGAGAGGCAGGGAGGGGAAAGAGGTGGGGCTGATCAGCGGAGGCAGCCAAGCCTCTCTCTCTCCCAGAGGTCAGCAGTTCAGCCCACTTGTCAGCAGCCTGAGGCGGCTGCTGATCAGCCCTGCCTCTATGATCAGGCCTGAAGATAGGCCCAGAGATGCTAACCGGCATAGAAACCGACCAATCAGAACCAAGTCTGGGTGAATTGTGAGGAGCCAATGGCTGCCTAGGAGGCAGAGCTTTTGACGCTGGCTGGCATAGAAACTGACCAATCAGAACCTAATCTGGGTGAACTGTGAAGGCAGAACCTAAGGTGGGGGCTGAGGAGGGGTTTTAAAGGCAATAGCTGTTTGGTGTAAGGTGTAAGAGAGTGGTTCAATTTTTTAAAGACTGGTTTGGCAGTATAATGCATATGGCTGGCTATCAGTCCATATATAGGGATTATGTGTTTTTGTCTGCCAAGAGCATCTCCTCCTGCTGAAAAAGGCCCCCCACCTCATTTAAGCAATCCTATCCTATATAATCTATCTGTACTAATAAAAGGGTAATATGCTAATTAGATCAGGTCAGCTGGCCATCTTCCAGATGTCCGACTTCCTTCTAGAACAAAGCCATGATAGTGGAGTCTGAGGCACAGGCAGTTAGGGGTGAGATCAAGCCATCAGGGGAGGGCAATTAGGGGCGATCAGGCAGGCAGGCAGAGGTAGTTAGGGGCAATCAGGTAGGCAAAGAGGTTAGGGGCGATCAGGTAGGCAGGGGGGCAAGGTAGGGGAGATCAGGCCAGCAGGAAGAGGGGTTAAGGGTGATCAGGCAGGCAGGCAGGCAGGCGAGTGTTTAGGAGCCATTCATCCCACATTGTGAGAGGGATGTTCGACTGCTGGCTTAGACCCCTCCCCCTGGTGGGAATGACCAGTTTCTGTGACACACACTGACCACCAGGGGGCAGACGCTCAATGCAGGAGCTGCTCCCTCGTGGTCAGGCGCTCCCACAGCGGGAGTGCCGCTCAGCCCATGTAATGTTCCTTCTTATCTCCGTTGTAGAATATGGCAGGGTGCTGAACCGGTGAAGATTTATGTTTAACTGACAGTATTTAGAAGCCTGCCTCCGTGGCAGCACTACTGGGTGGTGGCAGCAGGTGCGGTGGGGCCGGGATGAGCAGCAACGGAGCTGTGCCCAGCCCCAGCTGGGGTTCCTCCAAGCCACCTGCCGCTTTGGCACTGCTACATCCCTCGGGCCGAAACCCGGCAGCCTGACATCCCCAAAGGGATCCCCAAGGGTCCCAGGTTATGAGAGGGCACAGGCCAGGCTGAGGGACCCCACCCATGCACGAATCTGTGCACCATGCCTCTAGTGGTTATATAAATCCCTACACAATCTGTATTTTGCTTCTGTACCTAAGAACCTAATGTGTATACCATCTGTCCTTTAAAAAAACGTTGTCTGTCCCTGATGTAGAAGAAAGTTAGAAACCAGGTGCTACCATTGAACCCTATGGAGGTGTTATTATTCAGCCTACTAAAATGCTCATTTCATAGGGTTGGATCTAATATATATCAAGGAAATTGTTCTTTCAAATGGTTAAAATTCCGGCGTTTGTTCTCTTAGGAAGTTAAATTTGCTTAGGAATTCACCCATGTAAACGGGCTCCCTTTTCACCGTCCCGGGGAATGATTCCCTGCACACGCTCCCTGCCCCCATCCCACCCCCCCCAGCCCCACCCCCCCGGAGTTTTCCAAGGGGCTCCGAGCTGCGAAGGCTTTGCTGTCAGGTAGCTGAAAGGAAGCTCTTCTTTTGACACATATTCCTTTTTACCCAGAGTTCTCTAGGATAAAACTGTCTTCTTATCTTACCTTCCTGGGTGCAGGGACTTGCTGGCATCCTCAGAGGCCTCCGCTGGGCATGTCACCGGTGCTTTCTGCTGGTGGGAAGGAGGGCGAGTGGCTGCCTTTTCCGTGGGGCACACGCTGGTCCCTGGGCCTGCAGTGTGTCTGCGTGACACGTTGCTTGAAACTTCCTTCCCTGCAGCTGGAACGTGGTTCTCACCCTTGTGTGCGTCCCGTCCCTCCATTCCAATATGGTTGATCCCTTAGTCCCGTGGTCGGCAAACTAATTACTAGTCAGCAGAGCCAAATATCAATAGGACAACGATTGAAATTTCTTTTTAGAGCACATGTGTCAAACACAAGGCCCGCGGGCCAAATCCAGCCCGCCAGGCCTTGCAATGTGGCCCACACCGCGCTGTCATCACTGCACTCCACTGTCAGTTTATGACATTGTCAGTTTATGACTGTTCAGTAAACCATTCGGCCCGCGATTTAGGCTGGATTTTAGATTTTGGCCCCTTCTCTGATTGAGTTCGACACCCCTATTTTAGAGCGACAATTTTTAAACGTCAACTTCTTCTGACGCCACTTCTTCAACATAGACTTGCCCAGGCCGTGGTATTTTGTGGAAGAGCCACACTCAAGGGGCCAAAGAGCCGCATGTGGCTCGCGGGCCGCAGTTTGCCGACCACGGCCTTAGGCTGATGCATTAAGACTGCCATTTATTTTACGTGGTTTCTTTTCCGTTCTCACCGCTCCCCGGTGTACCTCCTCCCTTCTCCGGATTAGGAGATGAAATTTGCTTGTGGAAGCCTCCCGCTGACCTCCTTCGGTGGCCACTCTTGGTGGAAACATGAACCTCAGCCGCTCTGTCTCCTGTCATCCAGGACAAGAAATCTAAGGTGACATGGTGCCTCCCGGCCAGGCCTGGGGCTGAACAGGGCCACATTGTTCCCCAGGAAAGGAAACTATTTCAGGGGGAAAATAATTCTCTGGAGTTTATAGTTTTGTTACTAAGTGTGGACAGGAGCTGCTGTGCTCCGAGTTGTTTTTGAGGCTCACATGGCAACTTGGAGTTTCGACTTCCTCTCCTTCTGTTCTGGGATCCGGCTTTGCCTTTCAAGGACAGGATGCTGCTTTGGGGGCAGGGTGCTGTTCTTTCGTGAGTGTGGACTGGCACCCACTGAGCGCCCACAATAAGAAGCCAGGAGCCAGAGCTTGGCCTCTCCTGACTTTCCAGCAACTATTCGTGCTTGTGTTCCGACTAGAGTTCATTGGCCCTGGGAATCGATAAGCAGGTGGCATCCTTAATTATTTTTACCTGCACCTCTTGGTTCCTTCGCCCTGACGGCAGCCGCCGCTCGAACACTGGCATCAAGATCTGGACTGTTGCCAAAACCAGTTTGGCTCAGTGGATAGAGCTTCAGTCTGCAGACTGAAAGGTCCCAGGTTTGATTCCGTCAAGGGCATGTACCTTGGTTGTGGGCACATCCCTAGTAGGGGGTGTGCAGGAGGCAGCTAGTCAATGTTTCTCTCTCATCGATGTTTCTAACTCTCTATCCCTCTCTCTTCTTCTCTGTGAAGAGTCCATAATATATATATATATATGGGGCGCTCCTGCCGAGACACACCTTTGCCTCCGGGTTGGTGTGCGTTGCTCCATCTTCAGACTTCCGCTGGAACCCTGCTCCAGCTTCCGGGTGCAGCAGAGCGGCCTCCTCTCCTGTAAGAGCGGCCCCCTCTTCTGTAAGCCCCTCTGGTTTCGCCTCGCCGGCAGCAGGCGCTCCTGTAGCTCTGAGGTCTCCCACCTGAAGCCTGTGTCCCCAGCTGCTCTTTACGGCCAAAACCGGTGTGGCTCAGTGGATAGAGCCTCGGCCTGCAGACTGAAAGGTCCCAGGTTCGATTCCAGTCAAGGGCATGTACCTTGGTTGTGGGCACATCCCCAGTAAGGGTTGTGCGGGAGGCAGCTGATTGATGTTTTTAACTCTTTATCCCTCTCCCTTCCTCTCTGTAAAAAAAAAATCAATAAAATTATTTTTAAAAAAAGAAAAAGAAAAGATGCCCAGCTGCTTTTTATGAATACTCCGCTGAACTTCGACACTAGACATTTTCATTTCCTTTCTCTCCTCTGTGTGTGAGGATAGAACTCACATATTTGCGGGATCACCTTGGGTGGGGGTGGGTCTGGATGTCTGTCCTCAGGAAGGCCCAGGGAATCTTCTCCAGGGCACGTGGCGGAGCCTGTGCAGGCCGGGGCCGAGGAGGCAGAGGCAGGCCCTGGGCAGCCTGGGTGCGGGGCCTGCGCCGCTCCACCCGCCCAGGCTCCGTCTCCTCCTTCCCTCCCTCTCAGAGGGGCGTGTGTCCTCCCTTTCCGCACTTGAGAAGCTGCCATTTGAAAAGCTGAAGCAACAGCAGGCTCTTAGGGAGTGGTCCTGGGGCTGTGCCTTCTCGCCTTGCCCACTCCCTCTGAACAAAGGCGTTGGTTTGCTTTGTGCTTCTTCTTCCTGCCACACACATCGTGTCCTGATTGTACGAGAAGTTTCCCACTTCCAACTGGATACACTTTGGAAGGTTCATCATATCATCTCCATCTCACAGATGAGAAGCAGAGGCTTGAACAATGAAGTAACGGGTCACAGTAGAGTATGAGCGTAGGTGTGTCTGCTCCCCCGGTCTGTGCTTTTTCCCATCGAGCTTTCTGCTGATGGGCTGAGACCCAGGCGATGGATTATTTCGGTACCTGGTCTCGCTAGCACGGAGTTTGGTGATATGGGTCACAAAGGCCTAAAAGTTTCAGCAGCAAAGGATGCTGACAGCTGTCTCATGCCTCCTCTTTTCTCCATTCTTTTTTATTATTATTAATTTCTTTATTGATGAAGGTATTAAATATGTGTCCTTATTCCCCCGTAACCCCCCAACTCTCACCCATGCCCCCACCTCCCTGTTGTCTGTGTCCATTGATTAGGCTTATATGCATGCATATAAGTCCTTTGGTTGATCTCTCCCCCTTACCTCCGCTGTCCCCTACCTTCCCTCAGGTTTGATGTTCTGATGGATGTTTCTCTGTCTCTGGATCTGTTTTTGTTCATCAGTTTATGTTGTCCATTCTTTAAGCCTGGTAGCCACCGGTAATACAAAGGCCTTAAAAGAGCACTTTGTATAGAAAGAGAAAAAATAATTAATACGAAAATAGTAACCTCCTGCAAGCAGTACATGTGTGATATAGAAAAATTAAAAAAAATAAAGGTCTCACAACCTTACACACCGAGAGAGAACTGCTTTTAATGTTTTGTTGAGTACTTTTCTATACTTCACATACTCTCTCTCAGTATATTTATTTGTTCTGTTTATTTGCAGAAATGGGACGAGGTCATGCATTATGTTCACTCAGTGTCATAAATATCTCTTGAGACCAGTACATTGAGTTTCATAGCAGCTCACAGATAGCCGCAGCCTGTGGTAGAATTATTATTTCTTTTTTTTTTAATATACTTCATTGATTTTTTTACAGAGAGGAAGAGAGAGGGATAGTTAGAAACATCGATAAGAGAGAAACATCAATCAGCTGCCTCTTGTACACCCCCTACTGGGGATGTGCCCGCAACCAAGGTATATGCCCTTGACCGGAATCGAACCTGGGACCTTTCAGTCCGCAGGCCGACGCTCTATCCACTGAGCCAAACTGGTTTTGGCTATAATTATTATTTCGATGATATTCCAGAGAAAGTCAGTGAAGCCAGGGGAATGCAGGACAGCTTATTCACCTTGTTGCGAGGAAGAACAATTGTGGTTAAAAAATGCTGGTCAGGACCCACTCAGAGGATTTTCACCACCCATGCATTGTCTCCCCTCCCAGTTTGAAGAGCACTGGCCCTGAGATCAGGCGGGACTGGAGCTTGGGCAGAATTGGAGTTTGCAGAGAGGGTTGTGGTGGGAGCTCTGGGCATAGCCAGGGTTTGAGGAAACATTTGGAATTTGCGTTAAGACCAGGAGCCTGAGAGCAGAGCTCAAGGTCATTACCAGCCAGTGAGTCCCACTGCCCAGAGCAGCCAGGATATGCTGTGTCCCAGAAGAGGGGCTTTCTGCTCTGGTTTTAATTGGTTTTCCTGCTGCGGGAGGAAGTCCTGCAGGATGTCCAGACGTGGGCGATCACAGCTGAAGAAGCTCTGGGGGAGGCTCTCGGTTTCAGTAATAAAATTCCATGAATGAAGAGAGGATACGGGAGTTGGGCAAGGTCAAAGGCAATACGATTCTTTAAATAACGTTGATTAGATTTTCACTCTATCCCAAGGAAATAAAAGATCCATTTATCTTAGAAAACGTGCAAATACCGAAAGCACAGGAAGGGGGGGGAAAATCCTTCACATTTTGCATGTATCTGTATAGTCTGTGTGTATGTGTGCATGTATCTATACCTTTAGATTCAGTCTTATTGCAACCATACTGCACATCTCATTGTAAGACCTGCTTTTTGTAGCTTAATTCATCATGGAAATTTCTGATAATATTAAACGTTCTTCTAGTATGTGGTATTTTATGATTTTATACTTTCTACAGTGCATGGATATATCATAATTAACAATCACCCATTGTTGAACAGTTAGGTTATTTCCAGTCTTTTATTGTCCTTCTAGCATAGTCATCGCTCACAACTTTTTTCTCCTTAAAAAGTGTCTAGAAGTGAAATGGACAAGTTAAAGGGTTGCTTGCACATTTTAAAGACATTGCTACACACATCCAGACTGACCTCTGGAGAAGTTTTATCTGTTTCCATTCTATCATCCTTGTTTGAGGACTGCCCATTTCCTCCTACTCTGGCCCAGGGGCTTATTTCTCATGATTTTGACTTTTTTTTTTTCGTATTTAAAAAATTGTTAGTTACATCTTACTCAGTCTTTCCATGTATTTAAAACCGGCAGAGTCCATCTTTGTCGTGTTGGCTCACCATATTGGCTAGAAATTTTATCATCACCGTCTGATTATAGGATTTTAGGATCTTTGAATCACCAGCTTATAATCCCTGAGTTCTGCAGAACTTTAAAAATAGATAAGTATTAACTAAAGTTAAGTCAGCGGATGGCTGGTCTACAGATTCTTCTGTTGGGACTCCTTGTACCTGAGTCACCACGGTTTCACAGGGCAGTGAGTTCAGTCTCACGGTGGCCATCTGGTCACTCAGAGAATACACTTTCTGTGCCTGTCTCAGACTCGGTGAGTGAGGTTCTAGATTTGTACATGACATATGAACCTGAGCGGTGAGACTGGTTATCTCTGGCCTGTCTATTGCCAATATTTTTTACGTAGTCACAACTGTAGAGATTCTTTTCATGTCTAGTAAATAAGGTTATATCTTGGTATTGACAGTACTAAAGAAAGGTTATTTCTCTGTCTCAAGAGAGAAATTAAAAGTTCCACAGCTCAAGTTAAAAATCCCTTCTTTGGCTGAAACCAGTTTGGCTCAGTGGATAGAGCATCAGCCTGCGGACTGAAGGGTCCTGGGTTCGATTCCAGTCAAGGGCATGTACATTGGTTGCGGGCACATCCCCAGTGGGGGATGTGCAGGAGGCAGCTGATCGATGATTCCCTCTCATCGATGTTTCTAACTCTTTGCACTCCGCTGTCCCCTCTCAGGGGACATCGGAATTCTAGCATATCACTCGGATGTCCCCTCTCAGGGGACATTGCAGTTTATTAGTGATTACGGGGAATTGAGTTATTTCAACGCACGTTTCCGCCGCAAAGTAGCGTCGAGTAGCTGGTAGCCAATGTCCAGAATGGTTCGGAGTGCAAAGGGTTAACTATCTATCCCTCTCTCTTCCTTTCTGTAAAAAAATCAATCAAATATATATATTTTTAAAAAATCCCTTCTTTGTAAAATTTTGTGTGCTTTTTAACCCCTCTCTATAATCTTCTTTCTTTAAGGTTGAGATTTGAACTTGTATGTTGTTGGGATGAAAATGTCTCCCCTTCACACAGTTGCTGTGGGCCTAGCACTTTCCCTGCGGCAACGAAAGAGCACAGAACGGGATGTTCTGTGTTGTCCTCAGGGATAGGAATCAGCACATCTGGGAAAGAAGCCCACGTGGTATCTGCTTTGTTGTGGAATGAGAATAGGAAACATGGCAGAAGAGTCCTTGGAGAGAACGAAATGTCATTTAGTTTCCTCTTTCTATAGACCAGCTTTCTCGTTGCAAGGAAACCCTGCTTGTGGTGTGTTGGGGACCTCAGGCCCAGCACTTGTGGACATTTCCCCCAGACTCCACATGAAAGGGATTTGCAAGGGTCCCTTCTGTGTATGTGGACGAGCTCTCCCTCAGATTGAGGTGAGAAGATTGTGTCATCCTAAGGGGCTGGACAGGGACTAGCAGGATGGAAGTCCCCCTGCCAGACTTAGGAAGCTTAAGACCTATCTCCCGGGAGCAGCCCTCGGAAAGGAAAGAAGAGAAATATGCAACTTTATGGGGCAATTTGGAAACCAAAGCCGGTGGGAGTTATTTTCTCAGATTTCCTAGACACGTTGCTTGTTTATGCAAACCTGGAATTGTTCTGGGTGGAAGTGAGCGCCAGTGACCTGAATGAAGACCACAAAGGGCCTTGCAAAACGAAGTCAGAGAATTCTGGAAGGAACAACTTGGCATATTTCAGAGTGAGGAGATAGGCCAGGCTGTTGTTAGCCTCTGAACCTGCTAGACCTTTCTTTTATGAGTGTGAGTGTGTGTGTGTGTGTGTGTGTGTGTGTGTGTGTGTGTATAGATAGGTCAGTCTGTAGGTAGAAAGGATATATATATATAGTGTATATATATATATATAGTGTGTGTATATATATATATATATATATATATAATAGCAAACACGTACTATGACTATTCTATAGAGAATGCTTTATTAGATGCATATCTATACTTTTTAGCCATTCTCTTTCAGTTCTGTGGAAAATCCATGGGATTAAATTTGTTTCCTCCTTTGAATATGTTCTTAGGAGTGTCCAATTAAGGGAAAAGTTGATTCTCATCTCCCAGGCTACAAGAAATTCCCCGAAGAGCTTAAGTAACATATTGCTTACTTGCAACTGGATACCAGTGAATCCAGCATGACTCGGCTAGATCACGCATCCCTGCCACTGTCCTCTCCTGTGATTGGAGCGCGGTTAGGTGTGAGGAGAATTTCCTATTGTTTTGAACATCGGGAGACAGAAAGTCTCTGTTTTTAAAACCACTGTTCCTCACACAGAAGCACCAAGCTTACAAAGAGCTTTCCCCGTTTCTGGTTGAGGGTCAGGGTGGTGTTAAGGCTGAGGGTGATCAGGGTCAATCAGTAGATCAAGCGAAGCTGCATCTCCTGTACTCATAATGCTCTGCTGGCTTCTGGAGAGTTGAAGAGTTGCAGATTGTCCTCACAAAGAGTTTATGTTTTCACGGTAGTAGCAATTTGATCAGAATGAAGTTATGTGGTGTAGCATTTAGAGGCCAGGAAGCCCAGTAAAGATGGGTATTATTGGTGAAGTTCAAGGGGAAACAACAAATGTAGAGAGCATCTTCTTCCAATGGGACACAAAGGGCTGATAATAGGTGTGGTTCAGATCATGGAGTCGGAAGGTCAGCTGTGGAATTGCAGGTGCTGTGGGTGGTGTTTGAAGGGCACATGAAATGGGATATTATGCAGGGATCTAATGAAGTATGATCACTCAGGAATGGTCTAGGGAGTAGAATATCCTGGTGAGAACAAAGAGCAAGTTCATGATAGAATATTTATATTATTATTATTATTATTATTATTATTATTATTATTATTGCTAGAGGCCCGGTGCACAAAATTTGTGCACAAGGGGAGGAGTGTCCCTTAGCCCCGCCTGCACTCTTTCCAATCTGGGACCACTCAAGGGATGTCTGGCTCACAATTCAGGACTGCTGGCTCCCAGCTGCTTGTTTGCTTGCCTTCCTGATTGCTCCTAACCACTTCTGCCTGCCAGCCTGATCACCCCCTAACCCCTCCCCTGCCAGCCTGATTGATGTCTAACTGCTCCTCTGCCAGCCTGTTTTCCCCCAACCTCATTCCTTTGTCAGCCTGGTCACCCCTAACTGCCCTTCCCTGCAGGCTTGATCACCTCTAACTTCCCTCTTGGTCACCCCCACTGCCCTCCCTTGTAGGCCTGGTCCCTTCATCTGCCCTCCCCTGCTGGCCATCTTGTGGTGTTCATCTTGTGTCCACATGGGGGCAGGATCTTTGACCACATGGGGGCAGCCATCTTGTGTGTTGGAGTGATGGTCAATCTGCGTATTACTCTTTACAGTCCATAGTAATAGGGACAGTTCAGGGAATGGAAACAAGATAAAGTGGCTTCAGCATAGTGGGTGTGGTGGGCTTGGTGGGAGATGAGGTTGAAGAAGAGGCGGGGCTAATCAGACTCGAGGGCCTTGGTGAGGAGTTTCTCTGGTTTTCTAAGAGCAATAGGAAGTTCACATTAAGTAGGTGGGTGGCAGGATCCTGTGGGAGATCCAGGGTTAAGCAGGGGTAGAGAGGTGAATAACAGCAGAGGGAAAACAGATGGGAAAGTACCTTTAGGGTGGTACATTGGAAGATGGCATCGCAGCTGACAAGGCCTTTCTGCCTGCAGAACGATGACCCTCTCCTCTGGTAGAGCTTCTTCATGTTCAGGTTGTGACCAGAATTCACAGCAGCAAGACTTCACACCCACCTTTTAACCATTTGACTGCCAGTTTATACCTGTTTCTATATATACAGGTGAGGCAAAAGTAGATTTACAGTGTTTATATGGAAAATAATCTGCACTAATAAAATAGAAACATGCAAATTGACTGTACCTTCACAACGCCCACCAGCCAATCAGGACTGGGTATGCAAATTAACCCAACAAAGATGTAGGGTTAATTTGCATACACAGGCACCAAGCAGCTGGGGTCAGGGCAGGATGCTTGCATCGTCACCATGGCAATGATGCAGTCTTCCGCACTGCCCCAGCAGCTCTGGGCCTCTGGGCAGCATAGGAAGGCAGAAAGACAGCTCCATGCCAGTAAGAAGCAGAAAGGCGGCTCCTGGCTGGAGTGAAGGCGGTGCCAGCATCCAGGGGAAGGAAGGCCCATTTTTGCACGAATCTTCGTGCATCGGGCCTCTGGTATAATAAATAATAATATAAGAATAAAATCTGTGTTTTGTGTACTTACAACTGTAAATCTACTTTTATCCCACCCTCTGTATTTACACTGGAGCATGTGACCCTAGAGATTAAACAGTTTTTGTTTGTTTGTTTTTATAGGCATTGGGATTTTTTTTTAAATGCTACTTTATATGTAATAGGTACTTTTGATATGAGGAGCAGAAATCACTGGAAATACTTTAATTATCTTCTCTATTTACTGGGTGACTTTCTTATTCCTAAGTTGAATTGGACAATGAATTGCCCACTCAGTACCCATGTCTTGCTCTGTTTTTGCAAGAGACCTGGATTTAATTCAGGGTGTCACAGTGACCTGCCGCAGACAGTAGACTGATGGTGTAAGCCAGCATACCAGTCCCGGCCCCTGACTTCCTAGCATTCCACTAGCTAGTGTGGCCGTGTGACCTCGTTCTGGCAAAGAGACCTAAGGGTACATCCACAGGGATGGAGGTAGGGTTTCTGGGAAAGCATTTATTGTCCTGATAAAACCTGACAAATGAGCCTGTCACTGCCCTCCAGTTGCTTTCCTCTGCCTTCGGCCTTGAATGCTGATAAGATTCCGGAATGCGCAGCAGTCCTCCTGTCACCCTGAGGTGACGAGCCCGAAGGACAAGCTGAGAGCACCATGGAGAGACACCTGCTCGTACACTGTTCCTGCGAAAGGGGCTCCAGCACCTCGGCCTTCCAACTCCTTTCTGTCGTCAGTTAGGTGTCTGATACTTCAGGCTGAATACAGTGCTAGCTGCAGCGAGTGAGAAAACACAGAAGTAGTAAGCTTTTTCAAACTGTGTGCTGCGATGGCTTCATAAATGTTCCTGGATGTTCAGTGTGACCTTTCACCTGTGTGTACACAGTCTCTGAAAACAGAGTTCTAACTCATGTTAAAAGTCGCTCACAGTTAAAAGTGGTGAGTTGTGGACCTAGAAACGCCATTTTCCCAATAAATGGACTTGTCTGCGTGCACCTGCTGCAGCCCGTACCATAGAGCGTATTTCATGGCTGGTGTCTTCCTACGGCCTTTTTTATGATAGTCTTAGTCAATATTCTGGTGGACTACATTGTGTATATTTATGACTTTATAGGAAGCTATCGCAGTACGAAGGGTAATCGCGTAAATAGTCTGATTTCTTAAAAATGTGAAGCTCCAACAGGCTTTATTGTACTTCAGGGTAATGGTATTATTACATTTTCTGCTGCTTCTAGAACTTTTTATGGCTAAGTTCCACCCTGGCGATTTCAAGAAATTTTGGGGGCTGGTTTTGTACTTTTATGGAAAGCTATTTCTCCTGTAATTCTCAATTGCTGGAAAGAGGGGTAGGAGGGATTAGTTTGTATTTTCTTTTTTATTGTCTTGGACTTAATGCAAACACTTAGTGCATTGTTTTCCACAGGAGGGCTAGAAATAGCTCTGTAGTATGCATCTCGGAGATAACATAAGGTATAAAATGAAAACTGGCCCTAGCTGGTTTGGCTCAATGGATAAAGTGTTGGCCTGAGAACTGAAAGGTCCCAGGTTCAATTCTGGTCAAAGGCACATGCCCAGGTTGCAGGCTCAATCCCCAGTAGGGGACATGCAGGAGGCAGCCAATCAATGATTCTCTCTCATCGTTGATGTTTCTGTCTCTCTTTCTCTCCCTCTCCCTTCCTCTCTGAAATCAATAAAAATATATTTTAAAGTGAAAGAAAGAAAATTGTCTTCTAAGATGTTAGGAAAATAGGGACTGTAAGTCATAGGGTGAACACATTGTAAAAAGAAGGGGATTTTAAACATCGTCTAGTAAAAATCCTACTACTTTTTTCATAACCTCAGAACTTGAGACCTAAAATAAATTCAGTCATTTATTTAAAAAATAAAAATGCATATGACTACTCTGTGCATCTTGAAAGACTGTTCCATAGGAATGAGGAAACGCTGTGCAGCCTTAAGGACCTAATATGCCATCTGTTGTGATGCCTCCTTTTACAAATAAGAGCTGAAGCCCTGAGAGGAGAAAGGTTATTTCTTTGAGTCGGAGCAGCAAGTGGCTATTGGGCAGGTAGGGACAGGACCACCAAACCTGCTAGGTGTGTTTACAGCTTCGGTGCTGTCTGCTGGAATTCTGGATGGCAGTGCCTTCGGTGGGATTGGTGTTCTTGTCTTTGAGAGCTGGTGAGCATTTGTTTTGTTTTTAAGTTCTTTATTGTTCAGTGTATTACATAAGTCTCCTTTTTCCTTCATTGACCTCTCCACAGCCGCCCTCAACCCACAGCACTTGCCTCCTCCACTCCCCCTCTGTGTCCATTGTTTATGCTCATATGCATGCACAAAAGTCCATGCATATGATTGATCTTTTACCCCCTCACCTCCCACCTTCCCTCATAGGTTGGACAGTCTGTTTGGCACTTCTGTGACTCTGGTTCTGTTTCTGTTCATCAGTTTATGTTGTTCATTATATTCCACAAATGAGTGAGAGCATGTGATATTTGTCTTTCTCTGACTGGTTTATTTTGCTTGGTATAATGCTCTCCAGTCCCACCCAGGCTGTTGCAAATGGTAAGGTTTTCTTCTTTTTTGTAGCAGCATCGTATTCCATTGTGTAGATGTACCACAGTTTTCTAACCCGCTCATCTGCTGGTGGGCACTTAGGCTGTTTCCAAATCTTAGCTATTGTAAATTGTGCTGCTATGAACATAGGGGTGCATATATCCTTTCTGATTGGTGTTTCTGTTTTCTTGGAATATATTCCTAGGAGTGGGATTACTGGGTCAAATGGAAGTTCCATTTACTGTTCTCCACAGTGGCCGCACCAGTCTGCATTCCCACCAGCAGTGCAAGATGAGGGTTTGACAGGCACCGACCAGTAGGAGGCAGGGCATCCAGGCAGAGCAGATGCTAGAAGCATGCGTGTGGGAAACTTTTAGTGGGGTCAGTAAAGAGGATGCAACCCAGGGTGGTGCCCTTTGAAATCAGGAGGCAGAGGAAGGATTTATGTCCATAGAAAATTATAGCCAATAGCTGTTGTTATAAGCTTGAACCTATGGTCCGAACACGTGGCCCCACGTGCCTGAGTGACATGGGCTGCAAGTAAACAAAGCTTGATCAGGTGCATGAATCTGAGTAGGATCGAAACCCATGAGAATGTCGTAAACACCTTGACCGCGCCCTTACTTTGCCTCATGGCATCTGCTATACAATAAAGACACGGCTTATAGTCCGAGATGCTGTCTACCCATCAGAGAAGCAGCGTCCCGCCGAGGCCCAGCTTTCATTCTCTTGTCTGTCTTTTCTCCGTCCTTCACCGCCCCCACTCAGGGTCACCCTTGGCCGTGCTGGCGCGGCACAGGCTGGGACATCACATGGATGTCTGCCTCACTGGATTAGGGACGTTGAGAGGAAGATATGGTGGGAGCATGATGGTTTATTTTCACCGAGCTCTCTTTTTTCATGGTGATGCAGTGGTTCTTAGCCTGGGAAAACTAGAGAAAAATCCATGGGTGTGTTTCCTAGCAAACCAAGTTTATGGACCCTTCCCCACTCATCTGTCTTAGAGTGGCTTTGAGTCCACGGTAGATCTGAACAGTGTTTTTAGATAGTTTGTGACCTTAAAGGCCCTTGTCCTCTTCCCCGGCTTAAGAATATTGGGTGTGAGAATGAGAGAAGTGATGGGTGTGGTCCTGCGTCTGGGGGCACCTTTGTTTCAACTTCCCTGCCAGCGATCCTTGCCTTCCGCTTTCCTGTCTGCCCTTCCGTTCTGGTGAGGAGAGCTGATCCTGGCTGGAGATAGAGGCCCTTGGTCCTCTTTCTGAATGGTCATTCTGTGTGGAGGGCACGCCCTGTTCCTGTGGTGGCCTCAGCCTGCCTGTTGGCCTGAGGACATTTCCACCCCCTGCTGCCTTTCTGAAAAACGTGCTCCTCATGGGGACTGCCTTTTCTGAGACCTGTCTGCAGTACCAGCTGAAGGGCCGAGGACCAGCAGGTTATTCCAAGATCAGTAGCTGATACTCTCGTGTCTGAAGTCGATGAGAGAACATTGAGATTACAATTTGGGTGTGTGTTTTCCTCCCATTTCTGTAGTCTGGGACTTTATTCCCCTCTCTCCTTTTCTTTCTCTCCTTCTTTTCCCCCTTTCATTCTTCCCTCCTTCCTTCCATCATTCCTTTCCCCCCTTTCCCCTTTTTGTTAAAATCAGAACAGTTATTGTACAGGGTCAATAAATGGGACTGCACCTATTTTGTTTTTGATTATGGGTTTCCATCTTTTTTATGTTTTTTTAATTGATTTCAGAGAGAGGAAGGGAGAGGGAGAGAAATATCAATAATGAGAGAGAATCATTGATCAGCTGCTTCCTGCATGCCCCCCAATGGGGAGTCCAGCTCAGAACCTGTGCATGTGCCCAGACCCAGAGTCAAACTGTGACCTCCTGGTCCATGGGTTTTCACTCAACCAGTGAGCCACACTGGCTGGGTATATGGTTCCTCATCTTGTTTTTTGGGGGAAAGGTAGCACTAGGGAATCACATAAGGATTGGTTGCCTATGGAATTATACAGCCATGCACTATTCTGGGCACAGCTATCCAGCAAAGATGAGGGAAATTTGAGGACTTGACTCGCTCTATCCTCAAGCTCCTTAAAAAACCCTGGAAAGACAATATGAGCGTGTGGATCGCAATTCTGGTTCAGCCACTGGCAGGATGTCCATGCACGTGTTCTCCAATCTCTCATCTCCGGGTGAGGGTTGGTCATGTTTACTGGAAGGGGTGTCATGATGAACAAATGGAACAACACATCTAAAAGGATACTGGCCATGTCTTTTAGCTCCCTGTTTTCACGTTAAAAATTTCTGGGGATTGTACCTTAGAATGATCTCAGAAATGCTAGAGGGAGGAGGGGGAATATGTGTTAAACTGATTTATGCATGCTTATTCCATTTCTGCTGAGTGACCATGTGAGGTAAATATTTTTTTCAGTTACCAGATGAGAGAACAGAAGTTCAGAGAGGTGGAAAACAACAGTTCCGCCACCTGCTCGATGCATGGCCTCGGGCAATTATTTAGTCTCTCGATGCCTGTTACCTCAACTCTAAAGTGGGATGTGGTAGTTCCCTCCTCACAGGATGGTTATAAGGATTGGAATGGTTCATACGTATAAAGTCTTAAGACAATGCCTGGTGAACAGTAATGTGATGTGCGTATTAGACATTATTATCATTAAGAAAATTGCTAAGTGTCTTTTAAGCCACTGTAAGGTGAAATTAGGACGGGTGCATATACATAAGGTGTTGATATGGGATTTAACTGTCATTGTTGAAACACGGAGTGGGTTTGGTTTTCATGGCGAGGGGTTGGGGAACTGAGGTTAGAAGCATCAGAAAAGTCCAAGTGGGGAGAGGAGAAAGGATTTCAAGAATGCGGGGAGGAAAGGAGGCCCAGACATCATGGGGGGCTGCGCAGAGGAAAGCTCTGTGTTGCCTTTGGGCTGTGGCCGAAGGGAAGCCATGCATGACTGCTTGTTCTGGACCCAGGAGGGGAGGGAGCGATGCATTGTGAATGGGATCTTTGGTGACTCCGTGTCACCAGCTCTGGAGGAGGCAGGAGCAGAGAACTGAAACTAAGAATTCTGGGATGAGGAGACCAGGTTTGGAGCCCGGGCTGCTGCTTATGAGCTGCCTGATGGGCTGCAGGTTTCTCCACCTCCCTGTAGCTCTCTGTCCTTCCGTGTAGAATGAACATTCTACCTCCCAGGACTTGTGGGGCTGAGAGAGATTGTGCACACTGTTCATGGTCAGCTCACAGGGAGCCCTCAACAACCGTTACTCACTCAGTGTTACCTAGGGCTTACTGTTATCCCCCGGGCTTTGGTTAGAAATCCTGGCTCAGTAGGCAAGCCTATGTAATGCCCTTTCTGGATGAATCTCAGCCAAGACCGTAAAAGATCCCAGGCTCCTATCACTGTCTCAGCCAAGAGGCTGGCCTGGACTCTTGAGTTGCTTTTTTTAAAAAAAAAATATATATATATCTTTATTGATTTCAAAGAGGAAGGGAGAGAGATAGAGAGATAGAAACATCAATGATGAGAGAGAATCACTGATTGGGTGCCTACTGCAGGTCCCCCACTGGGGATCCAGCTCGCAACCTGGGCATGTGCCTTTGGCCAGAATCAAACCCGGGATCCTTCAGTCCGCAGGCTGATGCTCTGTCCACCTAGCCAAACCAGCTAGAGCTTGAGTTGCTTTTGAGGTACGCTTTTGTTTCCCTCTCTCTCCTTCTCCTCTTCCCCAGATTGTCTTGGAGCTTAAAGGAGAACAGAAACGGATATCGTTTCTCTTCTTCTATTGGTTTCAAAACATCTGAACATTCATTTTCATTTCCTCAGACTTTTAAAAAAATGTATTTTTTTAAATTGACTTCAGAGAGAAAGGGAAAGAGAGAGAGAGAAATACCAATGATTAGAGAGAATCATTGATAGGCTGTCTCCTGCATGCCCCACACTGGGGATTAAGCCCACAACCTGGGCATATGCTCTGACCGGGACTTGAACTGTGACCTCCTTGGTTAACCACTGAGCCATGCCGGCCAGGCCATTCCCTCAATTTTTAATTCTTTTTTTTTTTTTTTAAATATGTTTTATTCATTTTTTTTACCGAGAGGAAGGGAGAGGGACAGAGAGCTAGAAACATTGATGAAAAAGAAACATTGACCAGCTGCCTCTTGCACACCCCCTACTGGGGATGTGCCCGCGACCAATGTACATGCCCTTGACCGGAATCGAACCTGGGACCTTTCAGTCTGCAGGCCGACGCTCTGTCCACTGAGCCAAACCAGTTTCGGCAATTTTTAATTCTTAATACTGCACAAGAGACTCTAATATCAAGCAATGAAACAACCTTCTATTATACAATAAACTAACAATTTTACATTTACAGTCTTTGTTATACAGAGATTTTTCTCATCTCATTCATTCTCACTACTAAGATAGGATAGAGGAATGCATAATGGGCTTCTCTATGAAAAATTAACATGACAAAATCACAATTGAGAAGCCAAGTCCCATGTGTCCTGACTTCATTCCAGTGCTCCTTCCCCAGGGCCCAGTTCCCCCTCAGCCTTCCTTCTTGCTTCTGCTAATAAGGCCCGGCAGGGGGTCCCATGCTGTCTCTGAGGCAATTGCCCTTGGAACAGCTTCTCTTTTAATGCTGGCATCACCAAATGACCTGTGTCAGCTCTGTGGGCAAACTCAAGATCCTGCCTTCGAAAACGCACACATCCTATTCAGATGAAATCATTTTCCTCGGCCAATTTAACAAGATCCTTGCTCTCGCTCGCTTCCTTTAATTATCTTGTTAAAAAAAGAACTGGGGAAGACCATCTGCTTTGTGAGGCCCGTTCATCTCCTGTGTTTTCCCTAATAGGTATACGAGGCCCCCGTTAAACAGATTAAGGCTCCATCTCATTCTTGTTTAGGGTTGTTCTGTTTGGTGCTTCTTGCCTCACTGCCATCGGCTTTTCTGTGTTGTGTATTTGGCATGTCGTGGAGTGTAGATTTTATGAAAAGGTGTTATCTTCGTTCCAGAAATTGCAGGCACTGTGAGCCATTCTCCACGTAGTGCCAAACTGTCACAACCGGGTTCTTTGCTTTTTTTTAATCCCTTCCTCTCACCCCGAGAAGTCCTATTCTCTGAGCTACAGAGTAAAATCTATCAAATATAACATGGAAAGTAGATGGCGGTGGTTGCTATCTTCCTGTTCGCAAACTCTAAATCTAATCTTCCCTAGCGAGACTTGGCTTTATCACTTTTTACACCAGAGCTTTCATTTATGAATAGGAGACATACGCAGTGAGGGGAGGGTGCAGTGGGGGTGCTATTCTTCCTTTTTTTATTTTAAAAACTATATGGTATGTGCATTTATAACTTCATGTACAAACTTTATTTCTATCAAATTGAAAATAACTCTTGCTCTGAATATGAAAATGCTTCATACTCGGTATAAAAAAATTGCATAAATCATCAACATATAAAACATTAGAAGGCATTTTTCTAAATCCTGCCACCCAGAGATTACTGCTGTTAACATTTAGATTAACATTTTTACTTATTCCATTAAGAAGTATTCATTAAACATCTGTGATGGCCTGACCGGTGTGGCTCTGTGGTTGAGCATTGACCTATAAACCAGGAGGTGACATTTCGATTTCAGTCAGGGTAAATGCTGAGGTGGTGGCCTCAATCCTCAGCAAGGGGCGTGCAGGTGGCAGCCGATCAGTGATTCTCTGTCATCGTTTCTCTCTCTCTCTCCCTCTCCCTTCCTCTCTGAAATCAATAAAAACATATTTAATACAAACAAAAAAGCAAACAAAGGAAAGTCTTCTCTGTGCCAGGCACTGGAAATCTATAATAATAAATGCACTGGAAATCTATAATAATAAAAGCATAATATGCAATTAGACCAGGCAGCTGAATGATCTTCTGGACGTTCTCCCAGACGACCTTCTGGACAAAGTCACGGCTACAAGGGCCGCGGCTGCGAGGGCTGAGCCCTTGCATGAATTTTGTGCATCGGGCCTCTAGTATATTCATAAATGAAACAGACATAGTCCCTGTGCTCATAGGACTTTTCCAAATGGGGAGACAGAGATATTAAATAGATGATATAAATTAATTTAACACCGGTACACCTGGACTTATGATGAGGTTATGTCCTGATAAACCCAGAGTATTTGAAAATGTAGTAAGTCAACAATGCGTTTAATACCTAGC
Organism: Pipistrellus hanaki; assembly: GCF_964339955.1. Classification (NCBI taxonomy): domain Eukaryota; kingdom Metazoa; phylum Chordata; class Mammalia; order Chiroptera; family Vespertilionidae; genus Pipistrellus; species Pipistrellus hanaki. The sequence continues at coordinate 187,461,845 of NC_140503.1, forward strand.
CTACCACCCATCATAGCTTAGCCTCGCCTACTTTAAACATGCTCAGAACACTTCCTAGCCTACAGTTGGGCAAAATCTTCTAACACACAGTCTATTTGATATTGAAACGTTGAATATCTCATGTAGTTGATTATACATGCCACTTTTATACCGTTGTAAAATAAAAACATTGTAAGTTGAATTATCAAAAGTTGGGAACCATCTGTATATTCTAATACAGATGTATGTTTTTCTTGCATGTCTGTATAATTTTTAAAATCTATTTTACTTTCTTTTGAATTAATATATTATAATTTTAATTGTTTAAGGACATGTCTTTTTGTCATGTATTCATTGTTAGGATATCAGTCTGTTCATTATTCTTTTTTTAATTATATGGAATTTAATCTTGTTAATATTCTGTATTTTCATATCATTTAATAGCATAAAATTTTTCTTAAATTTATGAAAGAATAACACTATACATGCTGTCTTTATTCCAACTTTTTATTATGACAAGTTTTCAAACATACGGAAAAGTTGAAAGCACTGTGTGTGGAATTCTAATATGCTCATCATATTTTTATAGATAGATTTTTCATTCAGTAATATTTAAGGGCGAGGCTTCTGCATAACTACATATAGAAGCAATCTCACTTTTAAATGATGAATTCCATTTCACTGTACCAATGTGATATTTTATTTAATCCGTTTCTTATTGATGGGCATTTTGCTCCTAGTAGAAGGAATGTTGCTTATATTTCCTTATGCAAAATTCCTAAAATGGTTGTCACGAGGTGTTGTAATTAATGTTCAAAGTGCACGTGGCTGTAGGTTGTGAGGGAACAGCAGTATGGATGAAGATGCAGCCTCCTTTGAGGAAGACAGCCCCATGTGATATGGGGCGGGCATATATCTTCCATAGACAGCAGATGGGGGTTAGCAGAAAGGAAGGGGTTGAGGGGAGAATGAAATGGGTAAAGGGGTCAATATATGGTGACAGATGGAAACTAAATGTTTGGTGGTGAGCATGCTACAGTGCATATGGCTATCCTATATAATAAAGAGCTAATATGCAAATGGTCATCATGCCCTCACGCTTCACGCCATAGCCATAAGGCCATAACAGCTCAGACACTCACACTGGGGAGAGAGGAATGGGGACCAGCCTGGCACAAATGAGCTCATGAGAGAGGAATTGGGACCAGCCAGGCACAAATGAGCTCGAAAGAGAGGAATGGGGACCAGCCAGGCTGCGGCCCAAAAGAGGGACAAGCCACCTGCCCTGCAGTCCCAGGAGAGGGACAAGATACATGCCCTGGGTGCCAGTGATTGTGCCTTTTCCTGTGACCCAGGAGAGGGACAATCTGCATGCCTCACGGTCCCCATGGTCCCCGTGAGGGACAAGCTGCCCACCCATGGTCCCAGGCGCCAGCAGCTGCGCCTGGGCCTGTGGCCCGGGAAAGGGACAAGCCGCCTGCCCTATGGTCCCCGCGGTCCCAGGCGCCAGTGGCTGTGGCCCAGGTGAAACTGCCCATCCGTGGTCCCCTGTGGCTGCAGCCGGCCCAGGTAAAGCTGGCCCAAGTCCTGAGTGCTGGAAGCCCAGGTCCCGAGTGCCTGCGACTGGCCAGAGGAGGGAATCCTGGGTCCCGGGTGCAGGGCGAGGCAGAGGTTGTTAGGGGTGATCAGGCCAGTAGGGGAGCAATTAGGGGTGATCAGGCAGGCAGGCAGACAGAGGGGTTAGGGGTGATCAGGCAGGCGAGTGGCTGGAATCCAGCAGTCCTGGATTGCGAGAGGCAGATGGACATCTTCCGGATTGAAGAGGGTGCAGGCCAGGCTGAGGGGACCCCCTCCCACCCCCGTGCACACATTCTGTGCACCAGGCCTCTAGTTGAATTACAGTGTTGTACACCTGAAACTTATATAATGTTCTTAATCAAAGTTACCTCAGTTTAAAAAATAACAACACAAATTTAACATTAACAAAAAGAATTGGCTTCCCTATAGCGGGATTCCCACATAGCATCAGCTCTCCCCTGCACTGATTCAGGTTTAATCTGAGTGGCTCTTCTTTTATGACATTTCGGTTGTTGTGGGTACAATTACGGTATCACTTACCTATTGCCACAATAATGCTGCATAAGGCACCACCCCCACATTTAATGGCTTAAACAATAGCCGTTCGTCTCCACAGGATGGCTGGGTGATTCTTATGATCTGCTGGGTTTACCCCTGTGCTTGCAGTCAGCTGCAGGTATGGTGTGCAGGTCTTTGCAGTGCTCTGGCATGTGTTTGATGATCAGCTGGCTTAGGTAGGCTGGTCTAAGATGGCCTTGGCCAAGAGGATTCAGGTGTCCCACCTAAGTCTCCAATGTCCTTCCGGCAGCCCAGCCTGGGCATGTCCCAGAGGTAGTAGCACAGATCTTTTCTCTCTTCTGGGGCTGGAAACGGGCCATGCTTTTCAAGCTTCTGTGTCTTCTCATTTGCTAATCTGTTGACCAAAGCAAGTGGCACAGGTCTGAGCCAGTGAGAAGAGACTGCATGTACCGAGCAGGAAGCGAGGACACGGAGAAGATGCTGAGGAAGGCCGTTGATGCAGGCCGCCCTGCATTGCTACCCAGCGGCATATTTTAAGCTAGCGCTTCTTAGGAGCACTAAACATTGCTGTTATTTCAAAACTACAGCTGTTTTGCTTTTGAAATATGACAAGGGAGGGCCAAGCTTTTGCTTCGCTTAAAAAATGTCTTGTTAAGAGTTATAAAGGCAGCTCATGCATGGAAAACTCACTTTCATTGTTCTATCTTGAAAATATTTCTGTTCCAGTTAGTGTTTCCCCCCTGGGTTTCATTTCTGGATACAGGGTGTTCCCTTCTATGCATCTTTTTCTTTGTTTGATAGTATTTTAGAAATTGATTTTTAAATCCGGCTTTGAGAACAATGAATCAAGAAAGATGAAGAGCTAGATAACTATGTATAGGGTCAGATGTACTAAACTTACCCAGGTAATAACTTCATATGGTATATCTCTGAATGCATAATAATCTGGCCACTCAGCATATATATATATATATATATATATATATATATATATATATATATATATATATTTTTTTTTTTTTAATTTAATTTAATTTAATTTTATTTTATTTTATTTTATTTTATTTTATTTTATTTTATTTATTTTTTTTTTTTTAGAGGCCCGGTGCATGAATTCTTAAACAGGTGGGGTCCAGCCTGACTGCTGGTTGAATTCCTGGTTGAGGGAACAATTTGCATATTAGCCTTTTATTATATAGGATATACACTGAGTGGCCAGATTATTATGTCAACTGCAATTGAAAAACAAATTTAAAAAGCCAAACAAAAAGAACAGTGGCATTTACAAAAAAAAAAAAAAAAAAAGAAGAAGAAGGTAAAGAGCTAGAATCATAAATGAAACTCCTTAAATGTTGCTTTCGCTTACGCTGTAGTCATTAGAGACAGGATTAGGTCCCTGCACCTATTGCTTTTTCTCTGCTGTAAGTCAGGATAAGCGGTAAATTCAGGCTCTTCCAGAACAGTGATTCTCAGCAGCAGCTATGCAGCACCAGGTGTGCAGATGGCAGGAAATTGTTACCAGTAATTACATCTCCAAAGTTTTTCTAAAAATCACGTTTATTCCCGTGGAGTGAAATATTCTATGCCACACCTCTCTCTTCTCTGCAGAAATAAAGCACTGAAATAAAAATTTGCATACACATACTTACCAAACACTCTTCATTATGTATGCATCATAAAGTTACACACACTTCAGTTGTTTAACGGAAACTGTGCATATTGTACAAAGTAGGCAACTTAAAGGATTTTTCTAAGTGAGTTTGTTGTCGAGCTTTGCTTCATTTTTTTGACTTTGGAACTCACCCGCAGAGCGAGCTAAGATTTCACAACTCTTGTTCTTAATTGTACTACATTTCACTCTCTTGAGCTATAAGGAAAAAAAGAGGACTTGGGTTTTGCTTGTCAGCAACAGAGAGCCCCTTTGTTTGTGGTTGAACTGTTATCAGGACGTTGGACATAAACTTCAAAAGAATTAAAGTGTGGCAAGAAGTGTCGTGCAGAATTAATTGATTCAGTTAATCTGAGTCAACTTCAAGAGAGAGAGTCCTGACAAGCGTGGCATAGAGGTTATAAGTCTGCTTTTTAGAGGCAAAGAGATGTGGGTCCTGATACCAGATTTGCCCCTTGCCTTCCCTGAGATCTTGGACAGGTTACCTAACCCCCGTGCCTCGGTCTCTCGATTAGTAAACATGATGTAGTAATAGTACCTCTGTCATGGGATTATTGGAAGTGATGAACGAGATGATCCTTATAAAATTCCTACGTAGCACAATGCCTGGTACCTCGTATAAGTGCCCAATAAATGTTCAATGGAGTGGGTACTGGAAGGAACCCTGCTCATCTGACGCACCTGCTCCATTTTATACATCTGGATAGAAATGAAGTTCCTCGCTGAAACCGTTGTGGCTCAGTGGATAGAGCGTCAGCCTGCGGACAGAAAGATCCCGGGTTCGATTCCCAGTCAAGGGCATGTACCTTGGTTGCGGGCACATCCCCAGTGGGGGGCGTGCAGGAGGCAGCTGATGGATGTTTCTCTCTCATCGATGTTTCTGACTCTCTATCCTTCTCCCTTCCTCTCTGTAAAAAATCAATAAAATATATTTTAAAAAGAAAAAAAAGAAAAGCATTGAATGGAAAGAAGCATACATTAAAAAAAAAAGAAGAAGAAAGAGAAAGAAAGAAAGAGAAGAGAAGAGAAGAGAGGAGAAGAGAATAAAAGAAGAAAAGAAAAGAAAAGGAAGAAAAGAAAAGAAAAGAAGAGAAAGTTCCTCAGGAGAAATGTTTAAACCCTTAAAGTGAGATTGAGTCACCATGAATTAGGAACAGGTTTAATCCTGGAATGCAGTGTCTACTTTAAAAGTATTTTTCCATGAATACACCCTGTATAGTTTCAAGAGCAAGGGTAAGACAGTCGTTTTTGACAGCCCTGTCTGTGCTTGGCAGTAATGATAATGATTCCAGTAATGCAGAAAGTTTTCATTATCATTGCAGTTCTTAGCTCCATTCTTGGACTCAGCTTTATCGTTTGTGGAACATTTTACAAGACAGCAGGACAGGGCAGAGAGAGGAGACAGAGAACGTGCGGAGGTCTCCAAGGGACTTAGCTTTTCTTCAGAAATTTTACAACCTCCTTGAGAAAACAGGTCATGTGTGTAAGAAAAATGATAATTATAACAATGGTAATAGCAGTTACCTTTATCGAGTGTTTGGCACTAAGCAAAGCGAGCAAGCCACCTGTCACATCTCATTCAGTCCTCACAGTAACTGTCAGACTGCTGGTAACCACAATGTGCAGTTGAATAAGACACACTTCCGACATTATTGGTTCACAATAATTTCGAATCTAAGTGTTGAATGGGTTAAGGAGAGGAAGGGGTAACTCTGGGCTGAGGTTAGACTTTTCAAAGTTAGGGGTTGGAGGTATCTACAGCACCCATTCCTTGCATTTTGGGGGATGGAGACCAGAGAGGATAAATGTCTGACAGTACCCAAGACAAATCTGTGCAACAAAGAATGTCTCACTCTGCAAAGCTTGCAAATACTGTGCCAAATGTTCTTGTAAGTTTGATTCCCGATCAGGGCACCTGCTCAGGTTGTGGGTTTGACCCCCAGTAGGGGGCGTGCAGGAGGCAGCCAATTAATGATTCTCTCTCATCATTGGTGTTTCTCTCTCTCTCTTCCTCTCCCTTCCTCTCTGAAATGAATATATATATATATATATATATATATATATATATATATATATATATATTTTTTTTTTTAAAAGACAATGAAGCTTAGACTATCATATAATACATTGAATAAATATATAATTTCATATTTATATATTGGTGTCTAATGGGGAAAAAAGTAGATAGCATATTATACCAAAATAAGATACAAATGGGCATTGAATTTGTTTAAGTTTTGTGCCATTCCAGGACACCAAAATGCTATTGGAAAGGAAACTGTTGTTGCTAGATTGCTTCACTTGTGCAGTTTTAAGCTTTGTTTTAAAATTACAACTGCATTCTTTTGTTTTAAATTTATTTGAGAGAGAGAGAGAGAGAGAGAGAGAGAGAGAGAGAGAGACTGACTTTGATTTGTTGTTCCACCAATTTATGCGTTCATGGTTGCTTCTTGTCTATGCCCTCTGGGTATCAAACCTGCAATCTTGGGAATATGAGAACTACACTCTAACCCACTGAGCCACTGGCCAGGGCTGATCACAGCTGTATTAATGTGGAGCTTGTAGGGCCTAACTTGCTTCCTGGGTGTCTTTGAACTCATATGTGGTTTTTCAGGAAGCAAAGGCACTTGTTCTGAATGCCAGCCAACCTTCTCTAGCTTTACAGCTGAGCTAGCATTTCTGCCTGTCTTTGCCTTTATGGGAAAGGTAGACAATATTTGGATTAGGATAAAGTTTCAGAATCTGCCTGCATTATCTAGATCAGCACTTCTCCAAATGAGATATCATATGAGCCACATATGTAATTTGAAATTTTCTAGTACCCACTTTCAAAAACAGAAATGGATGAAATTAATTTTAACTGTTTTGTTTAACTCGCAGTATCTAAAATATTACTTCAACTTGTATTCAATGTTTAAAAATTATTACTGAAACACCTTACTTTTTTAATGCAAATTCTCCAAATATAGCATGTGGTTTACACTTACAGCAGTCAACCCAGGTGCAGAATGTTCATTGGAAACACTGGATCTGTATTTAGATTTCATAAAGTTTATAGTTGAGAGGACTGTGGGACTCCGGTGGCAGGCGGTTCCAGCTGGACCAGGGGCCTGCCACGCCCCTAAGGACTCCCCGACCCCCCGTGGGGCTGAAAGGACTGGGAGACTCCAGCAGGACTGAGAGAACTGGGCACCACCATCTTGTGGCTATGGGCGCCACCATCTTTGTGATGGCATGACTGTCAATTTGCATATTCCCTCTTTATTAGATAGGATTAGACTTAGTCCATGCCACAAAGTCCTTGGAAACTGTTTGATAAGGTAAAGATTTATTCATCAAGGATACCAGTGCCTAGGGGGAAATAGCTCTGCATATTTGTGCTTTATTCTCAGGCTGGGGAGTGCCTTACACATAGTAGGGGTTTAGTAAGTACTTACCTAGCTAAATCCTAGTTAGTCCTCCACTTCAGTTGAGTCTTACTTTCTCAGAGAAGTATTCATGCCCCATCGTTATATTTTCTCAGAGTTCTTTTCCTCTGAAACATACAGGGTGTCCCCCCCCAAATATATATATACACACACACTTTAACAGCTGATAGCTCAGTTTTGAAAATGAAATGTATTTTAATTAACACGGCTTTTATAATGATTCGAAGTGTGTGTATACACTGATTTGAGTAATTTAGTGATTCATAGCCATTGACTAGGAAAGTGGGTGAGGTGTTTTTGTTCACTAAATAAATATTAATTTATTCTGTATTCTCCATGGGCAGGGGATACTTTAATTTATATAAATTAATAAATATTAATTTATTCTGTATTCTCCATGGGTCAGGTAATAATACGACAGGGCCATTTAAAATATGAAGTGATTAGCAGACTGTCCAGTTCTGAACTTTATAGACGCTGGAGTTTGTTTGTGTTGGGGGAAAAGGGAATATTTTATTTTCAGAATTGTGCATACTAAAAAGTATGCCGATGTTGAGGTTTTTGTTCAAGCCCTTTCAAAAATCCTCCTGTAAGTATGCCTTTTCTGAGCTTTCTTCTACCTGATTGGTATTCATTTTCTCGGGATGCCTATCACCACACATCTGTCTCTGCTTATAACTTAAGGTGCACTGAAGACAAAAGCTAGGAAGAAGGAAAATGGAATTGTGAAGTACATTTAAGGAGCTGAAAAAGGCTTAGGGCAAAAGCAAAGACGACGGAGGAAGCATCTCCTGCTGTTTCAGGACAGTTAAAAATAAACCCACCCTCTTAATTATAGCAGAGCAGTGAGCCATACCCACAATATGTGAAAATATGATTAAAAAATGTATTGTGGGCCAGTAGGCCAGGTTGTCAGGTCATTATCTGAAACATAAAGTTGCAGGTAATACCCACTAAAGGTTACCAGTTTGGAAAGGTTAGCGTAGGATTTAGTGTTTGCAAATGCAGGGGTGGGCAAAAGTAGCTTTACAGTTGTAATACGAATAAATAAATGCAATAATTATTAAATAATAATAGGAGAATAAACTGTGTTTCGTGTATTCACCACTGTAAAACTAATTTTGCTAACCCCTGCATAAGGTGTCTCCTTTTAAATAATGCTTTAGTAAACCTCCATCATTTGACTTTTATTTTTTAACATGTCACAGAAGTGTAATAAACATACAGAAATGTGGGCACGAGGGAACAGCTTGGTGGATTTTCACATCCAGATCAAGAACTAGGACATTACATCACAGTACTCTGGAGGCTGCCCTCCTGCGTTCTCCCCCTTTCCTGCCTTCCAGGGTAGACCATTATCCTGACATAGATAAGTTTTTCCTGTTTTTGTACTTTATATAATTGGAATTACTGCAGGATCCGCATTTGAATTAATAAAGCAGATTATCATTCTAAGTGACACTTCTGATAGCAGCTCATTGAAAATAAGGTCTGTTTCCAGTTTTCCTTATTATGCAGCTAATTTGGTAAACTGGCAGTATACCACTGTAATATTTAGTTCTTTAATATGCCTCTAAGAAATGTTCTGTGTAAATGCAAGAGTGTGTGCATGTGCACAAGTGTGTGTGTATGCACATGTAAATGCCTTAAGGAGTTTACTCAAATTCAGTCACGCTGGGCCCTGCGTGCTTATCCACCTCTCAGTGGTCTGTCTGCAAGCCCTTTCCCATCAGCTCACGGAGATCTGCCTCATTTTTCCTACTGGCCGCACAGTGCTCCATGCTATTGAAGTATCATAATTGCATGAGCCAGCTGTCCACTGAGGAACAGTTAGGTTGTTACTGATCCTTTGCTTTTAGAACAATAGAATCCATGTGAGTTTGTCTATAAAATAAATTCTTGCCCTAGCTGGTTTGGCTGAGTGAATGGAGTGTAGGCCTGTGGACTAAAGGGTCCTAAGTTCAATTCTGGTCAAGGGCACATGCCTAGGTTGCCATCTGGATCCCCAATAGGGGGTGTGCAGGAGGCAGCTAATCAGTGATTCTCTCTTATCATTGATGTTTCTCTTTCTGTCACCTCTTCCTCTCCTTCTCCCTCTCCCTCTCCCTTCCTCTCTGAAATCAATACAAAATAAATTATAAGATTTATAAAATAATTATAAAATATATATTCTAAATTATAAAATAAATTCTTAGAAATGGAATTGCTGAGCAGTAGGGTTCATGTATTTGTAATTTGCTCGGACATTTCTAAATGAGTTTTGCCAGTTTTTACTCCTAGCAGTGAGGTTTAATAACTCCTATTGCCAGTGTCCTTGCCTTAGGTTATATGTTACCAAGCCTCTTAGACTTTGCAGTCTAATATAGGAAAGCCAATAAATCATTATTATTTAAATTTACATATTTTTTTAGTTTCAAGGGCGGATAGTTATTATACATTTTTTGGACATTTGTGTTTCTCTTGGGACTTGTACCTATTCTTTGCTCATTTTCCTACAGATTTGCTCATACTTTTCTTAATAATTTTAAGGCGTTCTTTCTATGTAAAGGAAATGAGCTTTTTTAATGTCATTTTTGGTGGTTTCCCCCGCATTTTTTTGTCTTTACTTTGTTTAGAGCCTTTTTTTTTTTTTTTTTTTTTCCTAAACAGAAGGTTTAAATTTTTATATAGTGAAATGTACCCTTTTTTTGTTTTTCCTATTTGGCTTCTGAATTGTGTGTTTTTAATGAGAAGGCATTGGAAACTTTAGATATATATTAGATAAATAGATAGATAGGTAGATAGATAGATAAACATAAGCCTGGAATGAAAAAAGAATAATAATCACAAATGTTTTGGGAAACGTGACTGAGCAGGAATTCAAATTTTAGCCAAAAGTGGTTATAAGCAACTAAATAAACAAAAATTTGGACATTATCTGCCAAAATTTGTTTAACATTTTAAACAGCTTTGGAAAGATTTTCAATGATATGCTTTTTTCCTTATATGCTTTGTTATTTGGGGTTTTAATTTCTCCAATGATCCCTCTTTTCAGATTTCACATTATAACCCATTTCCTGCACGATTGCTGACGTCCAGCGACCCATGTCAGAAGTACTTCCAGGTCAGATACACTTTCACATGTTTCAATGCAGACAAGCAGTTGAATATTGAAACTCTAACAAATATGTCTGATAGATGATTGTTTTGATGTTAAACATATGATTTGCTAAGATAACATGTTTTGGGTTTTCATTTGTTTTTCACTAATATCATAGAAAGATGAATCTTTAAAAAATATAGTAGGAGAATCAATTGTACTTAACTGTATTCATGTATAATTGCACAACTCTGCTAATATCATAATATGAAAATAGTTTAATTGACTATAATGGAAATTGAAACTATCACGCTTTGCCATCTAGCTTTTCACGTTATAGCCTGTGAACTGTTAACACGAGCAAAGCAGCTGTTGGTTGTGAGTCTCTGTAAACAGCCTCTTAGCCGTTGCGGGTTTTGCCGGGAATGGAGCTCCTCACGTCGGCATTCTTTTGCATTTAATGCTGATGAATTTCAGGCCCCAAGAAAAATCACCTTAATTTTATTGTGTGTCCCCTTCTTTGTGACATGATGGATGCCAGTCTACACACAAGATGGTGTGGGATTTAATTCTTAGCATCACAGTAACACAATAAGGAAAAAGCAATGGCAGTAACATTTGGAATTAAACAGAGTAGAGAACTGTAAGTGGGAGATACATCTAGATGGATTCCATGTTTGTTAGGGTACATGCCACTCAGAGAATTTTGAGTTTTTAAAGAAATAGATTTTAACCATAGACAAATAGATATGAATGTCCCTAAATTTTAAATCAAACTCATATGGCAAAGCTTTCTTTTCTTTATATAACATTTCATTTATATAACATTGCATGTTACATTTCAACAGAGAACTGAAATTAAACAATAAAATAAACACTAAGCTCCGTAGAGGTAGATGAGTGGCAGAAATATCCTATTTATACAAAAGTCAGCCAAAATCAGTATGACACACCTAAGTTCACAGAGGAAAATTGGGAACTTCGAGGTGATTCTTAGAGGTTAGCTAATTCATTCTGTGTAAATTTGGGGCCAGGGAATAGATTTTCTTTATATATACATATTTGAATATGTATGTTAATTTTGGAAAATCAAGGCAATCATGGGTGTGCTTTTAAAAGTGTTGAGAATAAATCCTTTTAGGAATTTTTTAGCATTAAAATTCTTTTTATTACATTTACAAATAGATTCAATTTGGAAACATTTTAGGAGCAAAGCTGGCAAATATATTAAATGATGTGTTTTCCTCTAAATGGGGGTGAACTAATCAAATAGCTTGTGGACATTTCTTATGGCCACTGTATTTGGTTATGCTGACTTAGTCATTCTTTCTGTTGATACTCAATTTGCGTTATTCCTTGGTAGTTAAATAAGAGATAATGAAGCTGTTATCCAGCATGGTTTATCAATAAAAGCTACTACCATCATGGATCGGTATTGAATGTAACAAATTTTGCCAAGAAAGCAGTTTTCTTACTTAAGTGAACTATCATATTCCAGCCTCTTTCTTTCTTTCTTTCTTTCTTTCTTTCTTTCTTTCTTTCTTTCTTTTTTTTTTTTTTTAATTTAAATGGCAGCTATTAAGGGAGAGTCTGGACCAATAAGTGGGATAAGGTATGCCTCAACCCCATTTTCCAACTCTTAGGAGCTGTGACTACTGAGAACCTTTTCAAAAACAAACATACCAAAATCTATACCATTATCTGCTTACAAAATTCTTGTTGAACCTTCAAGATTCAACTTGGGTGTCTCTTCCAAATAGGTCTTAGCTATGACATAGTCAAGTAATTTCCTTATTTTAAGGCTTCTTTTATTGTTTAATATTTTTTTTGGAATTGACTTGTGGTTAGCTAATTCAAGAAATCCTGCATCAGTACATTATAGCTTACTACTTTTTTTTTTACCTAAATCAATATTCCCAGACTTGACCATTGACTATGTTCACCAGAGTTGGCCAAAAATGTCCAGAGCCCGGCCGTGGTGGCTCAGTGGTTGAGCCTTGACCTATGAACCAGGAGGTCATGGTTTGATTACCACCAGGGTACAAGACCAGGTTGGGGGCTCAATCCTCAGTGTGGGTGTGCAGGAGGCAGCCTATACCGACGATTCTCTCTTCATTGATATTTCTCTCTCTCTCCCTCTCCCTTCCTCTCTGAAATCAATAAAAATATATTTTTAAAAATGTTTAAAAAAAAAACACCAAAAAAACCAAAAAAATACAAAAAGCATTCATCTTCAGAAGACACTGAAGCTTTTCTAAATGATGAAAATGATGAAACCTAGAAATTGAGCAGAGGTAATATCCTTGAAATCAGCGTATCATATCCCAAGGTGACTACTCCGAATGTCCTAATTCTTATTTGAATACACATATTCTGATTTGTGTTTCCCAAATAGTCGGTCATCACATGTATCAGGTGTGATGTTGCATGTATCCCCCCACCTGGGGGCTTCTCTTCCTTGTGGACTGGTGGACTCCTACCCACATGTCAGGACCCACCTCCACTGTTTTCTCGGTTGTTGTTATTGTCTTGTGTTTTTGGTGGGAGCCTTTCCCGACCCTCTCTCCTCATCCCTAGTATCTTCTTTAAGCCCCTCTGTCTTTAGCCATTGTGAGTTTGTTTAATAAGTTCTCTCTCTTGCTGCCCTATCTGACTGAGTTTCTTCAAGGAAAGCCATTGGTACACCTTTCTTGACTCTCCTCCTTCCCACTGGGGATGTTGGACAGAGTGGGCCCTCAGGCAATTGGCGTTGAGTGGAGAATGGAAAACCCTTAGGTGGTATAGACTCAGATGGGGGAAAAGATGATCTTAAAATCACCCCTTTATCTCCAAGAGCCTGGGGAAGTTGCCCTGGGAACCAGCCTTGTGAAGCTGCTTTTCCTGGTTCAGAAACTTCCAAGGTAGAATCCTGTGATCTCTCGGAGCCAGTGACCCACGCCGCCTCCCCAGGACCTTTTCCTCTTTGGTTCGTGGAGAAGTCCTTATCATTTTTGTCACATGGAGCGTTTACTTTCATGAGTAATTTCAGGAAACCAGCTTTATTTTGCCTCTCTTTCCTAGAAGAAAGAAAAAAAAGAAAACCTCCGAGTTTGTTTCATTTCCTTACTACTTTGAGGTCTAGTTCAAAAGGCAACATCCCTTAGGGCAGAAGTTTTGCTGTGAACTCCTCGGTGGGAATAAAACTGTACAGTGGAAAACATAAAAATGAGGACAATGTGAAGTCTCATTTAAGGGTGGGCCCAACATCCAGCTTCCCCGGGCCCATCCATCAAACCCGGGACCATCTGTCAGTTTCCAGTTTTATAAGCGTGTCACGGGAGCCGAGGAAGAGCAGCAGGTTATTGAAGAGCGGAGTTTCCTGTCATTCCTGACAAATTTTTTTTCGTTGACAGAAGGCTCGAGGTCTCAGGAAAGAGAAGCGGGGAGCAGGTTTAACCACAGGCTCCAGCACGGGGTGTGTGAGGATGTCATCTGAGGAATGGGGTCACAGCCTGGGGCTGGGACCTCTGTGACTCTGGGCTTGAGGAAAGCTTTGTTAGCCATGGAACTAACAGGACCCTGGCTTGCCTAGTTCTGTTTAGGCTTCTTAAAAAGTACTTTGTATATTAACTAAGGCTCTTACAAGTTGCTAAAAGGAGAAAAACATCTTAAAGTGGTTTAAGCAAAATAAATAAATAAATAAATAAATAAGGGGAGGAGGAGGAGGAGGAGGAGGAGAAGGAGGAGAAGGAGGAAGAGGAGAAGGAGGAGACGGAGGAGGAGGAAGAAGAGGAGGAGGAGGAAGAGGAGAAGAGGAAGAAGGAGGAGGAGGAAGAAGAAGAGGAGAAGAGGAAGAAGGAGAAGAAGAAGGAGGAGGAGGAAGAAAGGAAGAAGGAAGAAAGAAGAAGAAAGAAGAAGAAATAATTGATTGGCTTCTATACCCCAGAAGTTCCTGGGTGTTCTGTTTCAGACATGGCTTCTTTTAGGGATTCCAGCGATGTCACTGCAGCCTGCTCACTTTGTCTCTGTCTTCACTCTACTTGCCGTTGTGTTCCGTTCTTGCTTATGCCAGAAGTAGGTTCCTTCCACGGTGGCTCATTGAAGCTTCTGTCTTCTAGTTCAAGAAGGGAAAAGAGAGCACTTCCCTTCTGATCACTGTGGAAAAAGCCTTAGGACTGGCTGAGTGTGGGTCTCATGCTTTTCCTCGAACCAGGCACCGCGGCCGTGGGGATTTGTTACTGTGACTGGCTGGGCCTGGGCCACGACATCAGGGGTGGCGTCATCTCTGCCTGAAACACAGGGGCTGAGTCCCTAGAATGTAAGTTCCGTGAGAGCGGGTGTTTTTGTTGCATCAGTGTTGTTCACTGCTGGTACCTCAGCCTGAGGACTGACTCTGTGGTAGTGGTACACACCCCAGAAAATCTGTTGAATGGGTGTGGAGGAAGGCTGATTCCTCAGGAAAAAATTTGGGGGCATTTATCAGAAAAGGAGAAAATACATGCCAGGTCATAATAGATGTTTCTCCATCCCGCAGGGGAGTGACGGCAGGAGGCCCATTAGTTCTTGTCACTCTCTTACCGCTGATCTTATATCTAGCTCTGGAATAGGAATTGATCCTCTTGCATTGATGTTGGATCTTCATAGGTAACACGCAGAGCAGCATGACAAATAGACGGGCAGGGGATGGCAAAAATCTCAGGCCCTGTCCGCCTTCCAGAAATCTAGGACCAGAATCAACCTTGTCCTGAAGACAGGCCTTAGGGTGCCACCTAACACCCTCATTACACCTCCCACTCAGGGTATTTCTTTCCTTTCCTTCTCCATGGATTCCATAGGTTGCCTTTTCATTTTGATGATGGTTTTTTCCTTTCTTGAGCAAATGCTTTTTAGCTTGATGTAGTTCCACGTGTTCATTCTGTTTTTGTTGCCTTTGCTTTTGGCATCAAATTAAAAAAAAAAAAAATCGCCAAGACATGTTAAGAAGCTTGCCCCCTATGCTTTCCTCTAAGAGTTTTATGGATTCAGGTTTTACTTTCAAGTCTTTAATCCATTTTGAGTTAAGTTTTGGGGATAGTGTAAGGGAGTGGTCCCAGTTCATTTTTTGCATGTGACTGTGCATCTTTCCTAGCACCGTGTATTGAAGAGACCGTCCTTCCCCCATTGTATAGTCTTGGCTCTTTTGGATAATTTGACTCTATATGCATGGGGTTATTTCTGGGCTCTATATTCTGTTCCATTGATGTGTGTCTGTTTTTATGCCATCAAATTGGGGGGAACATTTTTTTTTAATGTCACTAATCCTGTGTTTTGTCCTTGTGAGTATTTCTAAAAGTAGTCCATCTCCATGGGTTCCTTGAGACAGCATCCCCTCAGGGAAGAGTTAATCTTCATGAGAAAATGGAGGCCATCCGTTTTGCTTTTCCTCGGTGTGACATCACGCCTGTCCCCATCCCGATCCCTCACTTTCCTTCTCACGTGAAAAGGTGGCCCTCGTCCTGGGCAAGGCCGACTCTTCCCCCTCTGCCGTGGTCCCGCCTCCCCTCTCCTCTCCTCTCCTCACCTGGACCCTTTCTTCCGGGCCTGTCCCTCTTTTGTGTTCTGCTTTCCCCCTCTCTACTGGCCTCTGCTTTTCTGGCCTGTGAACAGTAAAACATGGCTAAGACTCTCCGTGAGAACACAAACTTCTTCCCACAACTGTGGCTGCTCTGGCTGCTCTTCTCTCTCCCCTGCTTTGTTCACAGTGACGTTCCTCCAGGCAACCTCTGCCCACCCCTGCCGCCTCCTGAAGCCGATCTGACAGAGGCCACCGGAGTCCTTACCATCCACTCAGTGCAGCTGGTGTTCTTCGTCCTCACTTTTAAGTCCAGGTGGCTAAGGAGACTTCATCCCCATGCCCTGGTCAAAGGGGGCGTGACCGGAGTGAGAGAAAACTTCCCCCAGACCCAGGTCTGCCTTGCCCCCCGTGTCCTCTCCCTGTGTCTGGACTGAACCGTTCCCAGCCTTCCAGTGTTTCCACGCCTGTGCCCTCTCCTGCTCCGTGAGTGGCAGTGAGGCTCTCACACCGGGTAGCGGAGCGGGGAGATGGGCCCAGCCTACCTCTTTGGCTAGGGAGACACCCTCCGTCTACCTCTTTCTACTCTTTTCCTGATGACCACTGATGTTGCAATTGCCTGGTTTACACTGCTTCTTTAATGCCTTGGAAAATGTGCTGGCGGGAAAATGGCTTCCCCTGCCACATAAAGGAATATCACACATACACACACACACACACACACACACACACACACGCACACACACGCGCGCGCACACCAGTTTCACATTCGTTCATTCGTCTCCCTTTTGACTTTTACTGGGGAACATTTTATTAGTCTATGTTCAGCAATTTAGGATTTTAGCTAGTCTGATTGACTTTTGTCCTTATTAATAGCATCTTTAGACGGGTCAGAGGAGTCAAGACTGTGAGAAAGTTGAAAATCTGTTGTGAGGAAGTTGGAAATCCGCTGGCTTTTTAAAAGGCTGCTGTTGAAGCGCTTGATCTTCTCTGCCTCAAGCATGTCTTGTCGGGCTCTGCCTGATCCCTCCACCTCCCCTTTGACCACCTCTCCTTTCCTGTCTTGATTTGCTCAGACTATGTACATGGTAACCCGCCCTCTCTTACCTTCTGGTCCTCCCCAGCCTGAGGTGGGAAGATCACTCCCTCCTCTGCACCTTCCTCCTCGCCCACCCGGGTCGATCTCTGTCCCTTTATTGTGTGTGTGTCTCCCACGAGGCTGAAAGCACGGTAGGTGCCTTGGTTTCCCCTTCCCCGGCACAGGGCCTGGCAGGAAGAAGGTGCTCAATAAATGCTGGCCTGAGGTCTGGTGGCCAGAGACAAAGTGTACAGGGGAGGAGGGAGCTGTGAAATAGGAGTGATCCCTCTGGGGACCGAGCTCTTACAGATGCCAGGCATTGGGCTAAGTGCCCCACAGTCTTCTCTTTCAGTCCCCATGGCCGCTCACCGGGGTGTAGGTTCTGTTATCTACATTAGAAACAGGGAGTTGAAGTAACTTGTCTGTCATGTTAAGGAGTTTGGCTTTATTCTTAGCCTTTTTACTCCAAAGAAGACAGCCAAATAGTAGAAGGTTTAAAGAGACATGGTAAGATTTTCTTTCCTTTAAAAAGAAACACATCACCCAGCTGGTGTGGCTCAGCGGTGGAGCATCGACCTCTGAACCAGCAGGTCATGGTTTGATTCTCATTCAGGGCATATGTCCGGGTTGCAGGCTCAATCCCCAGTGGGGGCCGTGCAGGAGGAGCCAATCAATGATTCTCTCTCATCATTGATGTTTCTATCTCTCTTTCCCTCTTTCTCTCTGAAACGAATAGAGATATATTTGGGGAGAAAAAAACCCACATAAACCTCCTTCCTTCTAAGCCCGAGGAATGTTTTTTGTTTTCACAATTAAACCCTTCTAGACCCAATTTCTTTATCCTTTCCTATTAATCTTCTTACTTTGTGTATCTCTGTAATAAGACCATTTTGATCATTCACACCGAATAGGGAGGTTAATTTGGGGGTCTTGATAGGCAGCCTTGGGCTCTGTCCCTTGGAAAAAAAAGGGGTGAGGGTTGCTCACATTTATTGCTACGTCCTATGCTAAACTTCCTACTGGCATTTCTCATTTTAATCCTCACAATAACCTGGTACTACTATTGTTCCCATTTTTCAGACAAGGAAACGGAAGGTCTGGTGTCCTAGATCGCTCAATTGGTGAGAATCACGGACAGGGGTCGAGCCAGTCTCTCTGACCCCAAGGTCTGTGTTCCTATGCTCAGGCCACTGCCTGTCACTTTTGGGGGGCCTTTCTCTTGCAGCCTCCTGGGTCTTTCTAGGGTTTTGCTAACCTCTACCTACTTCCTGACCCTTTAAACCCAAAGGACTGCCTCTCAGATATGTCATCCCCCAGAGACACTGTAACTGCATAGAATTCCCTGGGCTGCCTTCGTGCTAGATCCGACCTTTCCGATGACACCATCATCATTTCACATCTAAGACACACTCACACTGTGTTCAGGCTTTGATCTATAAACACAGCCTATGCAGCTGAAACCAGTTTGGCTCAGTGGATAGAGCGTCAGCCTGCAGACTGAAGGGTCTTAGGTTCAATTCTGGGCAAGGGCATGTACCTTGGTTGCAGGCAGATCCCCAGTAGGGGGTGTGCAGGAGGCAGCTGATCAATGTTTCTCTCTCATTGATGTTTCTAGCTCTCTATCCCTCTCCCTTCCTCTCTGTAAAAAATTAATAAAATATATTAAAAAAAAAAACAAACCAGCATATGCAGAGCCGTTTGAGCTCCAAAGGCTGATATGAACATGGCTAAAAGTATTTATCTGTCACACCCAGGATATGAAAGTGACTTGAATATTAAATCACCCGGAAATGTGGACGGTGTTCTTTCGGAAAATGTTTATGGTTATAAACAGAACTGTATCCCTAATACACTGCTAGGATGTAGAACCTGGCATAAAATAGCCTTATGGAATTTCTTGCCATGACTTTTTAAACGCCAGCAGATTTCCAACTTTCTCATAATAATGTCAGTCTAAATACCTGAGAGTCTAAAAGTAGCTTTCCCTTGTGTGTCTGCATGGTGGGGCTGTGTCTCGGGGAAAACTTCATGTGGGTTCAAGATGGGCTCTTCCCATAAGCAATGCGACACCTGAGTGAGGTTGAATTATAAATGGAAACATATGTTTTCCATAAAATGGGAGTAGCAGCCAAAACAGTATTAATTTTATTTATTTATTTAGTCTCAAAGTATTGTTTGAAAGGGAGAAACGCACTCAATTCTCTGTTCCTGTAACCTGAAGCCCAAGTGCTGAGGCGGGTGCTGGGTGAGCAGCCATTCTCATAAATAATAATTCCGCAGAATGGGGCCCAGGGGCGGGCCACGTGGGACCACAGCCCTTAACCATCTCTATGGGCCACACGGTCCTTCTGTGGTAAAAGGGGATGCTGCCTAGACTGCATAGACGTGGCCTGGTTTCCTAGAAGCATGCAGACTCTGGGATGCGTGGGGCATCCTTGTCTGAAACAGCCCATCCTGTAAACTTGATGACAGAGAGATGCCTCCCAGCTCCCGGAGGGAACATTCTCGCCTTCCTCTCCCTGTGGAGGTCCCCGTGGTGCCTGGGGGAGGAGGAGGGAGTTGTCACAGAGCAATCTTAGGAATGTTAGGCGCTGAGCCGGGGCTCACCCACTGAGGTGGAGAACTCACTGGGGTCTCCATGGAGGGCAGCGGATCAGATAAGGAAGAAGTCATTCCTCACCGCTGGGAAATGTGAAACCTCAGGAATTCTCCATGATGAATTCTATTCCCTGCCAGTCTGAGGAACTCTTCTCTCTTCTCAGCAAGAGACACATGGAATAAATCACGGACGGCGTGAACAATATCTGAGATAAATGCAACTGTCAGATAGTTGCCTAGGAGTCCTGCAAGGGCACGTGGTGCTGCGAGCAACTGAGTCTGTGGTTTAATTCAGGGCAACATAGGGCTCAATGTTATATTATTAGTAATAGGTGTGGTGTGTGTGTGTGTGTGTGTGTGTGTTTCTTTCACCAGCATTTCTGTGTAGTACAAACACTAAGCCCAAGTCAAAAATGTTTACAAAGACATTAGCAAAACGCTCTAACGGGGGTGCGATTTTTCTAGGCATTCCAAACACAGTTTCTAAAACCTGATTGAGAAAAATTACCTCGGATGTATGGTGTGTTATTGAACGGGGACCGTTCGGGTTAATTAAGAAAGCTGGAGCCCTCAGAGGATTTTAAATTATATTTTTTGTTGATATCAGAGAGGAAGGGAAAGGGAGAAAGAGAAACATCAGCAATGAGAGAGCACCATGAATTGGCTGGCTCCTGCACGCCCCCTTCTGGGGATCGAGCCCACAGCTCGGGCACGTGCCCCGGCTGGGAATCGAACCGTGACCTCCTGGTTCATAGGTCAACACTCAACCCCCGGGGCACACTTGCAGGGCCCCAGGGGATTTCCAGCAGCTTTTTTTGTTGCCCGAGGGAACAACCGGATAGAAATGTGGTGTAAATGTTTGGAAAGGGGGTGATTTTCAAGGTTGTGAAAAAGGAAGCCATCTGAATGCTTCCATGTGAATTCAAAAGAGAGATACTTTAAATATATATATATTTTATTGATTTTTTTACAGAGAGGAAGAGAGAGAGGGATAGAGAGTTAGAAACTCGATGAGAGATAATCATCCATCAGCTGCCTCTTGCACACCCCCCACCTTGGATGTGCCCGCAACCCAGGCACATGCCCTTGACCGGAATCGAACCAGTCCGAAGGCCGACGCTCCATCCACTGAGCCAAACCGGTTTCGGCTAAAAGAGAGATACTTTTTAATTTTAGGTAAAACGTGGGCCCTCAGACCTCTTAGCTCTTCTGTAAATTGGCTTTTGGGAAC